>NC_039266.1:13201305-13847957 GCF_003368295.1 Carassius auratus
TCCCTTGCTAGGGGAAGCATCTTGAAAAATGAATGTGTGTGGGTGTTCTTGTGTCTATTGATAGCTTTGGGTAATATGTAAACTCTGAGTCCACCATAGATTAGTTTCAGCCTCAAACAGACCGTCTCATACATAAATGGAAAATCCAGATACAACCTGATTGGCTGGCCATGACACAATTTCCAGTCATGGTACTATGGTAAACTGATATCATTGTGATTTTGAGTGGATGTACGAAGTCAGGTTTTGATCATCATCATGGACAATGATGAAATAATAAACTAATTTAGGCATATTGTTTTTTTATTTATATTTCTTGCCACTCCCATTTGGTTTAATATCTTGCCTTCTAAAACAAAGAAATGTATTCATTTTTCATTGGTAGCTTAAGTGTCCAGATATTTTTGGGGCCACTTTATGTATTTTAGGTTCAGATGTAAAAAGAATCTGTTGTAAAACAGTCTGCCATAGATAAATTTAACTATGAATATGAAAACCACACACGCGCACACAAACGCTTTCTTATGATATGATTTACAGAAGGCAATGATTACTACCATATGAGCGGAACAAGAAATGAATACTCTCTCTTCTCTCTCTCTTTCTCTTGTGCCCTTTATTTGTCTCTCTTCCTCTCTACAGGAAGTAGTTAACTGATATGAAACAGGCCTCTGACACACACAGACGCCAACAATCTAAAATTGTCTTTATAATAGGAAACAAATGGTTTAAAAAAGATATCAGAACTCAGTATGTTGTGAAAGAGAACAGACACAGATTATTGGAAGGATGGATGAAAATAATGATTGTTCAGTTCATGAAAAAAAAAAAATCCTCACAATTTATGGCCTGTATGTGCTATCGTTTTTTGTTTTGTGCCTTCTAATAAGCCAAAATTCAAATGCTTAAATGCACAGACACACACAGCCGACACACACTCAGGGTATGGTGAGAGATGTCAGTGTGCTTCAATGCACCTGAATAGAGCAGGTGTCCTACATCTTCAATACACACACACACACCAGGCAAATACAGAGTAGCTGATCTAAGCCAGATCGCTTTGATATGTTATCCCTCTCTATTCCTACAGGTGTGTGTGTGTCTGTGTGTTTGTTACACTTGTATTTGATATCATGGTCTACAGTTACCTAGAAGGACATTATAACAGAAAATTACAAGCCAGTTACTTTATTTATTTATGAACTTATTTTTGTTAGATCTTAAGTATTTGAAGTGTTAGTTTTTAAAGCTTTTTCAGCGTTATGGGGCATTGGTAACATTTCATTTCACAGCATTTTTTAAGCATCATAGGTATGTTTATACTTAATTTTAATGGAATGATTGGCTATAATATGTTTTATATTGTTATCACATCTCATAATGATTTAATTTTTGACAGCGGCTATTTGAACTAAATGCTACTGATGCTGTTTACACGAAGTGGAAGTAGCAATGGGTTTTATTTACACCAAGTTGAAAATATCAGTATTTTTTGTGATATGCTATTCACACTTATTGACAATAGAGATAGATTCTATTCACACTATATAAAAATAGTATTTTCTTTGTGCTGTGTAAAATAGTACATGCTTCACATTTTGGTCAACAGTTTGAACACAAACTATACAACATGGTCCATCTTTTCTCTCCAGCTACCGCAGAGTTACACGCTCCAACAGCGTCACCACTGCTGTTCAAGCTGATCTTGATCTTCTGGAGGGTCTTGGCGACGACCAGTTCACACAGACCCACCAGGGGCCCATTGTCCGCCAACCATCCCGAGATTCTTCCACTTCTACTGTCAGCATCCAGGGCTCTGGGAACCACTACCATGCCTGTGTCCAGGATGACTACCCCGACGTGGGCTTTGACCCCTCCATTCTGCCCCCTCCAGACCCCTGGATGGATGGAGCCATGGAGGAGGAATATGCGAGTGGGGCATCAGGGTCCGTGTGTCCGCAGGACGGACGCTGGTTTCTGAAACTGCTGCAAGCAGAGGTGAAGAGGATGGAGGGGTGGTGCAAACAGATGGAGCAAGATGAGAGAGAGAATGAGCTCCCAGAAGACAGTGAGTAACTCTGAGATAATGGCTATCAAAAAAGTAGTAGGCTGCCTATCTAGTCAACATTATTGGGTTTTTTTTTTATAGATGTTGGGGAAGTTTCGATGGGTCTCTGTAGACTGTTCACTCATTTAGATTTTGGGTATTATAGACTCACTTATAATATTTGATTTAACTGCATTTTTGGGCAATATAATGTGTGGTTCAACTGCATTTTGGGTCACTGTAGAGTAATTTTAAACGTTAGATTATATAGGGTCATTGAAGACTTATTTAGATTGTTCGATTCAACAATATTTTGGGCATTATAGACTCTTTTAAATGGTTTGATTCAAATGCTTTTGGGTAAAGACTGAAGACTCATTTAGAATGTTTGATTTAACTGCATTTTTGGGCATTAGAACGTCAACTGCATTTTGGATCACGTAGAATCATTTTGATCGTTCCATTCAACAGCATTTTGTCAGACTGAAGACACATTTAGATTTGTTCAATTCATTTGCATTTTTGGTCACTGTAGACTCATTTAAAATTTCGGATTCAACAGCATTTTGGGTCATTTTAGGTTAATTTCAACAGCATTATATTTCTAGAATTTTCAGTTCACTTTTTGGGGAGATTTGCATGTTCGGTTTTTACATTCAAAATGCATCTTTGATAAATACTTTCTAGGTGGGCAGCTCACAATATTCTGAGTTATTATACACTACACGGGAAAGTAATTTTAGCTAAATGGCTTTTAGTAGCTAAATAATTTTAATTCCAATTCCACCATGTTATTTTAAAGACAAGTAGTCATTTTGTTGCAGAACTAGAGTGACATTTCTACAGACTGTGTCTAAGTCGTCTGGAGAATAATCAGCCACTTTAACAAAACTACCAGTGCACAAGGTCATTTCACAGTCTGGTTACCTCCGGCCAGACTCTTTCTTTTTATCCCACTTCCCGCCTTTTCCCTGCTCAAGCGCACACACACCCACACACACGGCGCAGTGGCCATCTTCGTGTCAGTCACAAAGCTTGCTTGTTCATCTATCTCCTGTCTGTCTCCTTCTCACATACCAGACATTTCTACCAGCAGGGAGCCACCCGTCTCCCTCCTTTCTTTCGCTCCCTCTTTCTCTGTATATTTTCTTTTTCCTCTCACTATTTATATATATCTGTCTCCTTCCACTCACTCTCTTTTCTAGCCCTTCCCTCTTTCCCTGAATACACAAAATATGCTAATCTGTCCGATGACAGCACATTGTTTGCCATATGGTCCCTTGCTGCTGCATATGTTAAACAGAGCGAGTTCATTTCGTCGGATCTCTGTGTAAACTGCCTCATGGCACCAATCTACAGAGACACGCTGCAGTCACTCCTCAGGCCACAGCGAAAGCCTTTATATGACCCCCGCATGGCAAACATTAGCTTCCTTTAAGATAATTCACCCGTTTGGTAATCTGATATGCTATTTACTCTTTTTCACTCTTAATCTATCTTTTAACATCACATTCCTGATCTGTATGTATGTGTGTGAGCGTCTTGAATCGTTGGCTTTGACGGGTGTTTGTTTGGTGTGCATGGTAAACACTCCCCCTGCTCCTCTGGTTCCTGCATTTGGGTTCCCAAGCCTTAGATATTTATGACCCTTTCTCACTTCAAAGAGAGAGCATTTAAACATTAACCTGGTGTCTAATCCTTTGTGACACACACACACACACACACACACATTCACTAATGTGTTACTTGTGTAGAATCTCTCATACTGTTCTCTCATCAAGCTACTAAATCCAGTTTTCATTTACTAAACTTTTTTTCCACAGCTGATTCTCTATTCTTTTCATCTGTTCAGTTCTCGGCAAGATCCGTAGTGCAGTGGGTAGCGCTCAGTTGCTGATGTCGCAGAAATTCCAGCAGTTCCGGGAGCTCTGTGAAGAAAACTTGGTATGTATGGCACACACATCCATCAGCCAATCAGAGCAGAGCTGCACTTGGTGGCTTCGCCCCAGATGGCAATGTTAGCCTGAGTAGTATTAAATCAGTATTCCCCAATTAGACTTTTTTAAATGAACAGATGTTTTGTGTATAATCTGTTCTCTGGCTGTCAGAATCCCAATGCCCACCCACGGCCCGTGTCTCAAGATCTGGCAGGATTCTGGGACATGCTGCAGCTGTCCATTGAGAACATCAGCCTGAAGTTTGATGAGCTACACCAGCTGAAAGCTAACAACTGGAAAGCACTGGAGCCTCCTGAGAGAAAGGTACAGATTTTACATCACAAATCCAAATGCATTACACACTCTAATGGCTAAGAATACCACAGTTGACACATATTACTTTGCGACGCAGTGTAAATACAGTGCAGTGCCATTTCGTTCGCATGCTTAAAATGAATTATTGGTGTATTGCAACTGTTTGATTTATGTCAGAGTAAATGCCGTATTGATGCAAAAAAAACAAGACTGTGAGGGGTCGAAGAGTATTCTGTTCAATATGACATTCTGTACTGAATAGTTCTCCCAAATTGAAAATCTGTCATTATTTACTTGTTCCAAACTGGTACATTTTTCTCCAAATGAACTGTTCTGACTAACTGTACATTTAGCTCTTTCATAACATATGAATGAATCCTGAGGCCTTCAAGCTTAAAGGGATACTCCACCCCAAAATGAAAATTTGTCATTAATCACCAACCCCCATGTCGTACCAATCCCATAAAACTTCATTCGTCTTCGAAACACAATTTAAGATATTATGGATGAAAACCGGGAGGCCTGTGACTGTCCCATTCACTGCCAAGTAAATTACACTGTCAAGGTCCAGAAAAGTATGAGACATTGTCAAAATATTCCATATGCCAACAGTGATTCAACCATAACGTTATGAAGCAAGAATAGTTGTGAAGGAAATAAAATTAACTACTTTATTCAACAATTTGTCTCCTCTGTGTCTCTCCCTATCACCTTAATGCCATTTTTGAGAACGCAAACTGCATACGCTTTTCTGTTTTTGTTTCAATCAAAGCGTGAATACACATAGAAAACATATTCTTGTGTCGCGGCTGACGTAGAATAGCGAACGCAGTTTGCAATCAGTGGATGTTCTCCAAAATGACACTATGTTGATGCGGAGAGACACAGGAGACGAATTGTTGAATAAAGTCATTGTTTTTGTTCACAATCTTCACCTACAAAAAGTATTCTCGTCACTTCATAACATTACCGTTAAACCACTGATGGCAGATGGACTATTCTGACAAAGTCTTTCATACATTTCTGGACTTTGACAGTGTAATTTACTTGCCAGTGAATGGGACAGTCACAAGCCTCCCAGTTTCCATCCAAAATATCTTCAATTGCATTTTTAAGATGAAAAAAACTTTTACGGGTTTAGAACGATTTTAGAAGTGATTAATTACAAAATTTTCATTTTGGGGTGGAGTATCCCTTTAAAAAAAGGCACAAACACAGCATGTAAGCATTATAAAAGTAGTCCAGATAACTTGTGCAATATATTCCTTGTTTTCTAAAGTCATATGATAGCTTTGAGTGAGGAAAAGATTTAAATTAGAGTCATTATATGAGCTATTAACTGCTGCCATAACTGCTGAAACTGAGCCACTGAGTTGAGAAACGAAACAGTCCAAATTGCCACCGAATCATTTGGATCATTGTTGTGAACTGTTTAAACTTAAAAATTAACCAAATGATCATTAAAAGGAATAAAAATAACAATTTGTTTGTGAATCAGACGTAACTACTTCTCTCATAATTTCTTATGAATAAGCCAAAGAGTGTTATGACAGATGTCAAGTCACATGGACTACTTTAACAATGTTTTTATGGTGCTTTTGTGTCCTTTTTGAAGCTTCACAGATCCAGTTTCTATTTATAGGATTTCAATTGGAAAAGAACTACCAGTACTTTATTTAAAATTTCAGCACTAATGTGCCGAACGGACAGTTTTCTGTATTTGCATTCGCTTAAATATGGTATGTACTCTGACTCTAAGGACTTTAGCTTCATTATTTAATATTTTATTTTAGTGGTTACCTTATTTTATTCATGAACGTTGCATGTGTTATGCTTTGATCTAACTTGTTTTGCTTATTTTCTTATTATTTTATGTGTTCTGTGTTTGACAGTGATCTGGTTTTGAGGCGATGCTCCCAAATTGCACGCTGCATGTGCTTTACATCCAGTGGCCCCTATCATCTCATGCCAAATGTTGAACTCCTAGCTGGCCAAAATGGCTAAGATCTCACTTGATGTATTTGGCTGATGCCTTGCACTCAAAAACAACTAAATATTGCAGATGACCCAACAGATGACCCCACAGTTGCATGCATTAGCAGTGTTGTGTTACGTTGAGGAGTGGCACTAACCAGTTTGTCGTTGCTGTCCAGGAGAGGCGTGTGCCCCCTCCGGTACCCAGGAAGCCGAGGAGGGGTCCCGTGCAGCTAGTAAGAGACAGGTCTTTGGAGGGCTCCCAGCGGTTGGAGGCGCGTAAGCGGCTGTTAGCGGCTAAACGCGCTGCTGCCTCTCAGCGCCAGAGCTCTGCTACAGAATGCGCCGACAGCATCGAAATATACATCCCAGAGGCCCAAACACGATTATAAACACTGAAATCCAGGTGCTCAGAAGCCTAAATAGACAAACACACACACACACACACATCTTTAACCATAACACAATAGCACTGAATGACAAAGGCAGGGTAGCTGTAACATAATCACTCCTCTTTTCTTGTGTAAAGGAGAGTTTCTTCACTGTGGGCTTCTACTGTATGTATTTACGACTTAATTTTCCTCTCTTCCTCCGTCCTGCCATTTGAGATGTAGCTCCCTTATTAAACTCCCAAAGACTTTTAATATTTATATTAGACACTATATATTTAATTGTTAAAATAATCAATAATATATATATATTCATGCATACAATACAACATATTATTACGTTGGTTGATATTACTACCCAAATAAGGCACACTACTGAATTTTACAATTTAATTTGTAGTTTTTCGCAATTACCGTGTAAGAGCCATGTCTTGTGTTCTCAGAGAGGACATAACATCTAAAAGGGCAGCATTCCGATCACTTCTGAAGATTTTAACGCCAATGTAGCCACAAATTCAGTGTATGTATGTAAATGTGTTTGTCAGGCTTTTAGTACATTACACTCTCTCACATGTCACCCTGCACCTCTGAGACAGGGCGAGGTTGTTCTGTTTTCAGTATCAGGGGATAGAATGGAAAAAACACCTCTTCTCTTCTTTCTTCTCCTATTTTTCAACCTCCCACTCGGTCATCCTCTCCCGTCCTCTCAAACCATCCTATCTCCTTTCCTGTCTGCTCACTATCATCTCTCCTCAGCAGTGTCAATCACCTGTTTGACTGACATAGATGTCCATTGTATCCATCAAATGTGACACGCTTATCTGTCACTGCTTGAAAGAAGCGCTGTCAGAACACAGATTCATTAGCCATTAATAAATTAGCAATGTGTCACGTTATGAAACGTTACATACGCAGTCAGGGATTTCATTAAGCATTAATCCCCGTTCACACTGACAGCGATGAAGTTATGCGACGTCTTTATTTTCACAATATATTCACAATCTACGAAGGCACAACTGTGACCCATTGTGAATTTTTTTTGATTATTGTGATTGTTATGACTTAGCGTAATTATAATTTTATGCTAACTGGACTTTTTATCGTAATTATAACTATTTCTCACAATTACGTTTAAGATTCTAATAGTGTATCACAAGTTTTTATTTCTCATAATTATAATTTTACGTAATGTGATTGTGGTTTTAGATGTTAATTGTGATAACATAATCGTGACTGTTTCTCGCAGTTGCGTTTTCATGTCTCATAGTCACAAATTATATAACAATTGTGACCATATATCACAAGATGTTTATATTTCTTAATTGCGACTTTACTCATATAATTGCAGTTATAATATACTGACTTATATCGTGATTGAGACTTTATTTTTCACTATTACGTTTTTATATCTTTTATATAAGTCGCATTATTTGTATACCTCAATTATGATTCTGTATATCGCAAGATATTTTTTTCTCATAATTGTGACTTTACTTAACTTTTTTTTTTTCAAATTTAAGTGATAATTTTGAGTTCCTATTATTGCTGTCAAATTATTAATCGCGATTAATCGCATCTGAAATAAAAGTTTTTGTTTACATAATATATGTGTATTGTGTATAGTTACTATGCTTATATATAAATACACATACATGCATGTATATATTTAAGAAAAAACATGTTGTTTATATATTAAATATATTTACATATAATATAAATTATATGAATATAAATATATACATGTACATTTATGTAAATATTTTCAATATATATATTGTATTTGTGTTTATTTGTATATACACAATAAATAAACACAGTACACATATACATTTTTTACAACTTTTATTTTGGATGTGATTAATCACGATTAATCATTTGGCAGCACTAGTTTATATCGTAATTGTGATTTTATTACTTTTACTCTCATAATAAATATATCACAGTTGTGACCCTATGTATCAGGAGTGATTTAATTTCTAGTAACTGTTTCTGAATGTAATTGCAAACTTATAAATTTCAACTTTATTTCTCAATTGTGCTTTATTTCTCACATTGTGACTTTATATCTTATCTAGATAGGTCGCAACTATATTTTAACATCGCTATGGCATAATTAACTTAACAGCGACTCCTCCAGCAATAAAATAGCTGTCAGTGTGAACGGACACAACAAGACATGACATAATTCTATGGCATTAAATAGCTCCGCCCACTGTGAAATCTCTTTGGTTTATTCTGCTCTTCATAACTAAATTAAACATCTGATTGGCTGGGATCATTTCATGTCACTCAGCAGTTTCTCATAAGTATGGGAAAATTATCTTGGCAGTAAACTTATCAAATCATGCCCTGTTAGGACATTTTGTTGAACATGGCATTAGATTCGTTCAAAAATTACACATTATTTAACATATTTTGTAAATATATAAATGATGAATTATAAAACTCTTTCCTTACTGATTACTAATATAGCTCCTTACTATATTAGTATGTCTATAAATGTATGTATAAATGAATATAAAGTAAAATATCAGTATTTATAAGACCCGAATAAACACATTTGAACTTACAGACCATCATTTTCCTCTTTACCATTGCTTTTGACTTTCAGTAATGCTTAAAGTATTTTTTTTTAAATACAGCTGCAATGTCACAGCTCGATAAATGTAATACATACACATTTTAGTTAAAAACTCAAGTCATTTTAGTCATTATGTTTATAATCACAAGCATGATAGTCTTTATCCTCGGCTAAGTTAGTTGTGTGTGTGTTATTCACATCAAGTGCATGTCCCCAAGTGCTTCCTAATTTACCTGAAGGCATCTCTCTTTTTTATTTTCAACCGATATGTAGCGCAGTTGATACTATAGATCAACTAATTTCTTTTGTTTTTATGTACACAAAGGTGTATATACTTTCAGCAACCCTGCAGAGAGAGTGCAAGTAAACACACGTATCAATGCAGAGCACATAACATCAGTTTATTATTTCTATTTAAGAAAACCTACTTTAACCATTGAATCACACTCTTGTGCTGCTCATGTAACTGATTTGTAAACAGTGCTGCATCATAGCTGCACTGACAGGTTACTCAATACTAGTCAAAACCTAACTGCACTGTCTCATATTATTCAATAACTGATAATACTAATTTGCACTTGTTAAATATGTTAAATAAACAGAGCTATTTCTTTTTTCTTTCTCAGAATATTTCACTGTGGATAGACACATCACTATATACTTATATTAATTCCCAGCAGCCAATGTGCAGCCATTCTCTATTTTCATAGACAGTTCAGTTGCATTGGCTTTAGTTTGATCCTGTAGGTGTTTATCTTATTAACTAAAGTCTTAGTTCCAGTTATTATGCACTAGAGCCCTTCTACTGTGGTTAATGTTTGTTTGAAATATTATTGATGTTTAAACGCTCGGCCTTAATTTATGAATATAAGACAGTCATGCACAACGTAGCCTCAGGGGAGACTATATAACGTGTGTATGAATGTGCGTGTGTATGTTTGTGTATGTGTATATCATGGGACAGGTCTTATACTGAAGATTTTACCGTACCAATTTAAGCATTCAGTATTGATGACAAAATACCCATTCATATCGATATTTCTGTAACTAATGTGTTCATTAGTATTTCATGGCATTTACAGTCCAAAATTAGGAAGAATTTTTGTTTTGGACAATCTGTGATTAACACAAAGAAAATCCATATAATTTTATCTGTAAAAAGACGATATAAATAAAATGATACTAAAATGTTTATTGAAATATTAATTGATTACATTTCATTTTTGGTATTTAAAGACATATCAATGAGACATCGAGAGATATTTTGGGAGACTATATCCCACTTAACGTTTTTGCTGAAAGTGATCACAATCTCATTTTCTTAACTGTTGTCATTCACTGATGTGAAAATATCTGGCAACATGATAAGTTCTGACATTTTAGGGTTTTATCTCCAAAAATAGAAGATTAGACTGTGTATTGTTGCCAAAATGTGGACCGTGCACCCACCACAATGTTTTGGGAAATGAAGGCAGGATATTATGAATTTACTGTTCTGGTAAAAGCATAAACTTTATCAAAATGACTGTGTGTAAATACATGAATGTTCTTCATTGTAAATGTAACCTATATCTAATGATATCTTACTACTTACATTTTGTATTTATTGTAACTACACTGTTGATGTTATGGCACGTGTGAAATTTTGATCATTAAAACATTACAGATGCTCACAGCCATGTGTGATTCATTTCCAAATAAATGTTTTATCTATCTTGAACGAATGAATGAATGTTTTCTATGGAAACCTGTGTATCTTACAACTGTGACTATATCTTTTGTAATTGTCTTTATTTCTCAGAATTGTGACCTTAATTGGCAATGTTGCGACATTTCATAATTATAAAACTCCCCAAAATGCCAATTTAATCTCTCATAATTGAGACATTTATCTCAGTTGTAACTTTGTCGTAATTGTCTTTATTTCTCATAAATGCGACTTTATTTCAACTCAATTGAAACCTAGTTATATCTCACAACTGTTTACGTATTTATTTCTTTAAAAAAAAAAGTGCAAGTGTTGCAACATATCTTAAAATTCTCAGTTATGACTTATGTAATTTACATTTTTTTCACTTGTGACATCTCACAAGTAGCTTTATATATCGCAGCTGTGATTTTATTTCTCATATTATAAATACTGTTACAGTTTTCTCATAATTTCCTTCAATTCAAGTAACTGCGACTGATTATTTCACACAATTGCATCTATTTCTCACAGTTCTCACTTTTTATCTCACAATTGTTATCTCATAGTTGCAACAATTTCACATAACCACATCTTGATTTTTTGTAATTGCAACTTGTGACGTCTCATAATTCTAAAATCATACGGCTGTGATTTTATTTCTCGTAATAGATACATATCTCACAACTGTGACATTGATATATCATAATTGCCTTTATTTCTTGTAATTGCAACAAGTCGACTACCACAATTTTAAACCCCTCTGTCTCATAATTGTGATATCTAATGGTGTCTTGCATATCTTTTTTTTTCCACACAGTTTTGATTTTATATCTCATAATCTTGCCGATGTAAAACTTCCTATTACCTTTTACGTACTTTCCTACTATTAACTAGTCTTCATAGTTTTAAATCACTTCCTGAGTAGGAGAACAGATCTTCTCTGACTCTTATTAGTAAAAACATTCAGGCATCACCCACAGATGAACTCAGAAAACATCTAATGTGTGACAGATATCCATTCTCTCCAAAAGTCTTTAGTATTATAGAATGTAATGTCTTTTTTAAATATAGATGTTGGGTTAATGAACTGCTTTGAGCTGCTAATCACTTTGATCACTAGTTGCCAGCTAGACCAGTGACCCTTTGAGTTGTTTATTTGGATTTCAGCCCAGTGAGAAGTCTAAAGTAAAGAACAGCTGTCTAACCGAGTGTGATTGAATATCCAGGACAGACGTGTCCCTGTTAATCCATCTTTATTGTCTGTGCTCAGATACACAGACACGCACACTCTCACAGACGCCATCGTTGACGTCTGGTTTTAGCTACCGCTAATTAAATGCAGGATTATGCTAATTGGCGTTCTTGTGAAGCTTACACACACAGAAGAATGCCAGTATGATTTAGCAATAGCCTGTAGGAACATGCCTTTAATATGTGTGAGATGTCAAGGCGTTGAATCGGTAGAAATCACCTCATTTGGATGTACCGGCTCATGCTGCCTTCTGCTTTGTGAAAGCAATCCACCTTTTCTGTCAGGCAGGCCTTTCATGCCATCTTAGTTTTCAAGCACTACTGGAAAGAACTGTCATCTTAAGGCTAAGCTTTCCCATGCTACTCTTTGTTTAGAGGTAAAAAACAACCTTGAATGTAAGAACCTTACTATGACAACAACTTATTGAACAATGTAGTTAAAAATAAGCTGAAGAAAGGAGATGAACGCCCATTTTGTAGAAAACAAAACTTTATTTGAACACCGTGTGACCCCTATTTGCCACATACATTGCACAGTAAAGAGGAGAAGTCACATCGTTGGGCATCATGTCACATTGGCTACTGTAAATGCACTGGTCTAAGGTCCCAAAACCTTGAAATCAACATATTTGGTGACATAAAACCATTATTTCCTTTTATCCTCTGAAAGTGGTCTCAACTTGATAAACCAAAAAAAAAAGAAACAAAAGAAAAGAAACACTTAATACAATTCATGTAGTGTTCATTCTTCCAGCTCATTTGTCCAAGGTGTGTGTGTGTGTGTGTTTAGGGCTGTTGGGTTGGGGAGTATGTGGGCACATTCACTGGCCGTTTCTACACTGAGTATTCAGAGGAAATCTCAGACTATAGTTCTGCTACATCTGAAATATCCCCCAAGAGTAACGAAAGGAAAAAAAAAAAGGAACGTACTAACAGCATTAGAAACTTTACAACGAAAAACAATACAAAAAAACTGAACATCTATGAGACACAGAATGACCCGGTGCAGTAGTGATTACAGTCTGTCAGAGAGAAAGCTAGAGTTGATAAGATACTGAGATGACCTGCCATTTTGTGCAAAAAAGAGATATCAGAATATCAGGCGTGTTCTCTAAAAACGAGGCAAAATCCACAATCATTGAGCCGAATCTCTAAAAACGAGAAAGAAAGACTCACGAGGAATGGGAGAAGAGCTTGTCTTCTTGTAAAAAAATAAGGAAAGACAGGAAGTCGTATTACTGTGTTTGGTTTTGGTCCCCTGTGTACAAAACGAAAAGATACGCATTTATTTACATATAAATGAAATACAAAAAGAAAGAACTGACTTGCCAAGGCACCTTGAAATGCTTTACATAAAGGAATCCTCATCAATTTGATTTACGTTTACCAAAAATAGAAATGATCAGGACATGCTTGTTTGCTTTCTGTTGCTCAGTCAAGTTTTTTTGAACCCACTGTGGAGTTGGGTTTCTGGGGGCAAGAAACAAACATCGATGAAGCTTTTTCATTCATCCATCTGTCTTTTCCGTCTTCAGGCGAGGAGCTGTTTGGCCTGCAGCTCCATTTCTGCGGCCCTCTTCAGCGCCACGTCAACGAGCAACTGGAACCCGCTGAAGTCTTGGGTGAGGTCGGGCGGGGTGGGCGGCGGGGTGTTGAACAGGCCGCTCTGGGGGCTGACATTCCCCTCCCCGCGACACCCGAACAGACCAGCTGCATCTGTGAGCGGCAGCTCCGTGGCCCCTTCCACCCCGAGGCGCGTCGACATGCCAATGCCTTGCGTGGCTGCGGTGATGGTGGTGTGGCAGATGACGGAGGGTCTGGGTAAGACAGGTCCGGGCGAGGGGGGTGTTTTGGGTGACAGGGACTTTTTGGGGTAGCCGTTAGAGGTGGGCGTGTTGCTGGTCGGGTGAGGCGAGCCGGGTTCGTAGCTGCTGCGGTCCTCTCCGTTAGCGAGCAGACCGTGTTTTGGGGATTGGGAGTTGTCGCTGAGCATCTCGCCGCCCTTGCTGCCCCGTCGTGAGATGGTGAACTGGTTGGGGTCCTTGCCGTCTTTCCGGAGCATCTCGGGAAGGAGTCGTCGCCGGGCGTTTATAAACCAGTTGCACACCTGTTATGATACATCAAATACAATAATATATTGATATCACAAGTTTTGTTGTTTAAAACAGTGCATTAAATGGGTAAAAACTTACATTTTATTTTAAAATAAACAAATAGTATTTTAAGAAACCAAATATTGGTAAGGAAAATCAACCTCACATTCTGTCTAACTTTTACCACTTCCTAATTTTCCAAAGTTCAAAGCCTATTGTCCTAAAACACTGTTTTTGTTTGCACACTGTCTCGCTTGAGTTTAAAATGGAAATTTGTGACACTTTATTGAGTTAACATGTGACAGTTCTCTGACTCTATTTTTTGTTTTTCCTCTTTTAAAAAGCTGAGCTGGCAGTTGAAATCAGGAAGCTCTCGGCGGTGAGGATTTCTCTCAATCACCTAAGTAACAGTTTACCTTTATCCCTCAAACTGTGTTCTTTGTTGAGCCTAAGGCCTTTAGGCCTCAATCATGCTAATAGCACTGTATCTTTTATGGATCTGCTGAGTCTCACCTGAGGGGGCATTGAGATCTTCTCTAATGCAAATCCAACATTTCAGACTACAGAAAACACATGTGAATGCTTGACTTCGGTGTGGATTTCCACAAAAGGCCAATTACTACCGTGAAGTAACAGCCAACTGTTAACACCTTTAGTTTATATCAACAATTGCACTCTGTTTGCCTTTTTAGTCAATGCAGATTGCACAACACAGGCAACTGATAGTTTACATGAAAGTTTACCTAAAAATGCGCACAGATTTAAAATCTAAAATACACTATTAATCTAGGACCGTCAAATAATTAATTAAATAAATAAAAAATTCTTTATACATGTGTAATTCATTCTTGATGAAATTTATTTTGTCTATTTTGATAATAAAAGTAGTTGTTAACACCCAGGCAATACTGTAAATGTTAACAACCCCAATTATATTTCACACTTTACATTTTCAACCTGTTTTTTTTTTTTTTACTTAGTACACTCGCTACAAAATAAGCAAAGCTGTTTTTCTATTCTGGCATACATCCCTAATACACACTTGTCACAATGCTATAATGAAATAACTTGAGTTCTAACTTTTTTCTTTCAGTATCTAAAGAGCATGTTTTCAAGATTCAGTCCTCAGTATGGTAATGTTCCTGTATTGTCTTCCAGCGAGTCTCTTCAGAAGAGAAGCCTCTTTGGCTGTCTGGGTAATGGGGCTGTATTGTGTATCCAACGGTCCGCCTGAGTCTGGTAGTCTTCACTATGTTAATGTGTGTGTATTGTGTCTCCCTTTTGTTAGTGAGACAGCTGGCTGAGCGCAAGGGAAATTCCTGGCCCAGTGTCTGAGCAAGTCTCTCTCTCTTTCTCTCTCTCTCTCCCTCCCTCTCTCTCTCGCTCCCTCAATGTGGCCACATCTCAGATGACTCAAAACAGTTATTCACTCATCTGTCCACAGGAATTCTCTCCATTGACTGCATTCACAGGAAGTGTTGTTTATATGACGATTAAGCTCAGCGGGAACAGAATGTGTGATTTTAAACACAGTAGCGCTAGCAAAATGAGCTGACTCTTTCTTCTGACGCATTTTTTTTTTTGTTATGACATTGAACTTTCGGTTCACACGTCAGTTGAACTAGACATTAATGATAGCTAACTGCTCTCCTGTGAAGCATATAAATAGATTACTGATCACCAAAGCAGAAAACTGAAAAATTCCCCTTCGCATTCTTGACGGAAACAAGCAGTGGTGAGAAACTTCAGGCCTTCTCTGAAGCATAACTTCAGAAACTGCTTTGGGTCATTCAAACCCTTTTTTTTCAGGGTTCCCAAACCTTTTAGCCAATAACTTTCAGTCTATTTTTTAGACTACATCTTTAGATATATCATTCACAAATGCAATTTCAAGACATTAAAATACTTCAGAATAAACTAAAATTAAAAAAACTACACTACACTACACTTTCAGTTTTCAGACCTTGAAACAGTGTTGATGTTACCTGAATTATTAAAAATCGTATTTACATATTCATACATGTATTTATTTTGATTGAAATAAAGCCTAAACAAAACGTAACGACTAAAAGAAAAAAGAAATAAAAATTAAATAAATCTGCTAAATTTGATCAAACAAACAAACAAACAAAAAAATAATATAAACAAACCATTAATAAATACTATATGAGTATATAAATCATAAAAAAAAATAACAAGACTGAAAGTTAACACTACCTGATAATCCAAGTTTTCCATAATCATTGGAACTTTGCATATTCTGATTGGATGGGTGACATGCAGTTTTTCTTTGTTTTGTTTTGGGTGATTTTTAGTTTCCTTGGACTTGACTAGGCCACATACAAGCACTTTCTGAAAATGTTCTGTACCTGTAGTGTGGAGAGATGGGTCTGCTTGGACAGCAGGGCTTTTTCCTGCTCTGATGGATAGGCGTTGTAGCGGTGCTGGTAGAGCCAGTCCCGGAGTATCTGTACTGACTCTTTGGGCAAGTTTCCTCTCCTCTTCCTCTTCCCTGACCCTCCTCCATTTGAAGAGAGGTCAAGAGGCACATCCAAACTGTCCTCGTCCTCGGTCTCACTTCCGGACATCGCCAACATACCTGTAGTCATGAGACGTGAAAGATTACCATTTGAAAACTGTGAATTTTGCAACATTATTCCTTTTATATATGCACACAAAGGCTCTGAGAACCAGAAAAAGTATAAAGTTAGGTTTATGTATCAGCAATGTGTTTGTAAAAGTCAGTAAGTGTGTTTCAGGGGATGAGTAAGCTGGGAATCAGTGTGTACCCATGTGTGTGGAAAAGGACAAAAGACACCCAGTCAAACATCAACCCCCCAACCCCTGCTGAGGACCCACCTCCTCCCCCTATCCTACACACACACACACACACACACACACACACACACACACACACACACATCCTACACATTTCTCCCTCCAAAATGCCATCCGCTGAACGCTACACAACAGCGCCTGGCCGTCTGTATGCATGTATAAGCCTGTGTCTGAGAGTGTGTGTGTGTGTGTGGCAGCTGATGTGTCACATCCCTGCTGTCAAGCAAAGCCATGTGATTCATGGTTGGAGCGGAGGCGTCACAAACAGTGTAAACGGTGTCAATGTTTCATTGTGCCTTTGTAAATACTGTATGTACGCTCACGAAAACTGAAACACAAAAAGGTTAAAGACACTGTTTTGCTTCAAACTCACTTAAAGGGCAAGTTAACCTATTTTCACACTTTCAAACCTGCATGACTTTTTCCTATGACACACAAAAGCTGATGTTGAAGAGAAAAATAGCACCATTCATTTCACTTTAACAGTATGAAAAAGGTGAATCATGACTGAGTGTAACTAATGCCTACCATCCCCTTTTGTTGAAGACAGAAAGTCATGCAGGTTTGGAATATCATGAGGGTGAGTAATGATGATGGGCAAACTTTTCCTTTAAATAGTGATCTGAAAACTTTTTCCTGCTTATAATTATGACTTGAATATTATTATTTGTTCCTACTTTTCATAAACCGGTTAGTTTGTCAATAACACGTTTCACTCAGAGAGTGCTGAGGGGGACTTTTAGTTCATGTGCACTATGTAAGTGAAACAAAACTTTCCCCAACTTCAGCTCGAGCGTCTGGGACTCTTCACCGTCTAAAAACGAAACGAGTTAAATCACGTACATATCTATCTTTAATGTTGTGTGAGAAAACGAACTTGTGAAGTTGACGAGTAATTTTATAGTTGGCCTACATGAGGATGAGGAGGAGGGGGGAGGGGAACCTGTTGCAAATCTCAAGACCGAACAAAAGAATGTCGCGTGTGGGGCATTTCAAACTCAGTTTTTTCGACTTTTCACAAGATGAAAACTTATGAAATCACGTCAGGTGACATATAGAAGGCTGACAAGTCTCTATACTCGGCTAGACGCCATAATATTTGAGAAACATTAACTTAATGACAGCGAATAACTCGGGTTCTATTGTGTGCTGTTGAGAAACACGAGGTCGGAGGGAATGTGAAAGCGTCGCCTCGAGGAAGCAGCGCGAAATACACAAACTTCACAAAAGGAGGTCAGGAATTATTGTTGCACATTTTAGACCGCTACACAACGTACAAATGCGGTGAAAGCAAAACAAGAGTAGTCGACAAACTAAAAACGACTCTTGGAAAGTTCCCTTCATATTCCTATAACAAAACTTGAGTCGGTGTTAATGAGAAACTTTGAGTGCGTGAACATTTTTTTCCAAGCCAAAGGCGTTCAATAATTACACGAAGGCATTTTATACCTACTGCACAACACGCATTTAGAAGAGTTACATTTGAGACTATTTGAAGTTATAGTTGTAGACTTCTTGAAACATCTAAAAATAAATACGACTTTTACATAAGCATGTCTGTACAAAATAAAAGCTTTCATGTTGTGTATATAAAACACGCGTGTTAATAACGCTAAACGGCTCGTTGTGACAGCCCGCCAGCACATGGTGAGAAAAAGGCTGTTTTGTCTGCAGTGGAAAACAATAGCAGTATGCCAGACATTTTCTGTTCAACCAACATCGACAAGTTCTATCCATTCGTTAAAATCACCAGTGAAAATCTAACATATATCGCCGCTATAACCCATATCGCGAAGATACATACCCTTTTTGGTCTTCATGTCCGTCAAAATTCCCCTTTTCACGTTGGCAACAAGGAGGTCGATTCTTCCTCGCTTTAATCACACACAACTGTATTATTCCAGATTGTTACAAAGTATCGCGCGAAATAATTCTTTTTGTCGAGGAATCGCCGCGGAGCGCGTTTTTCATTTGTCGGAGACGCAACACATTGTCGGGTAACGTTACCTGGGACAGGCTGCGCGTCTCATTCAGTGTTTGATGTGGAAACTGGGTGACAGCTATCTTTGACAGCTGCGTGACTCAACGCGGTTAGATCCTCCCCCTCCGAGGGCAAGAGGGAAAAATCTGACATCAGACATACAAAAAAGGTGAAAAAGAAACAGAAAAAAGGCTTTTTTGACTAACCGATCTGAATCTTAAACATGTGTTGAGAAAGATCCAGCGCGCGGAACGTGTTTGTGGAGACGTGTTTTGGACATTGATTTGGATCTAGTTCCTGCACGTTTCCCTTTAATGACTGCGGCAGAGAGACAGGAAGCTGGTTTATTATGAATGTAGGCTAACATTACCGAGAGGCAGACACATGGCAGGGATATATTTGGGACTGCTTTCATCAGCACACTTCTGTCAGGCGCCCTACTCCAAAACAGTATTTTTAATGGCGCTTTGTGTTTCTGTCTCTGAGATGTTTGGATGCTACTCGTGTTCATATTATAAAATTGTGTTACTGCAGGATAGTGTTGATATGTTATCAGGTGCAATGCGGCAGTTATTTCAGGTGACAGATGTCCATGATGCTGTTGCAAGAATGCCAGTAGGGATTGAATTCGATTGTAAACATTTTGGTTCCTATTGTACTTAACAATTATGGTTTGATTAATTATTATTTTTTGAGCGTTTGGTGAATACTGTAGGAAATAAATATGACTCTTATTAGTCTTAAATTATGCCATAATTTAAAATTTAATAGAACAGTAACACATAAAAAAACCATAAACTACGATTCTTGCAGAACACGCTTATACCCTTTGGTTTACCTCTTACAGAGAAGTTTTTTTTTATATTAGAAGCGATCAATGCAACCCAACAAGTTATTAATATTAAATAAAGATACGAAATAAACAAAGCTTTATTTTTTATATATGTGATAGCCTACCACTGATTACTACAAAACATACTTTTATGTGCATTTAAATTGTGTAATTTAATCTCTCTAGTGCTACAAATAACACGGTGACTGTTTTTTTAAAAAAATATATTTATTTAATTATTTTTAATTTTTTTATTTTGCGTTGCCAAAGTAATAACTCGCTGTCATGTCAGTCAGTCAGATTTATTCAATAAAGTGTTTTGATTCACTAGAAAGAGTCAGATTCATTTGACCAGAGATGTTAAATCTGTGTGAATCACATAAAAGAGCCGACTCATTAGAGTCATTGGTTCGAAAACCGGACTACACTTGTTTATGACTACACTAGTAGGCGCTGTACATATTTCTGATTTATTAAAAATGAACCGATTCAAAAGAGTCATTTGTACGGGATTTCTGGACTACATCGGCGCTTTAGATTTAGAAGCAGTTGTGCGCTGCTGATTACAAAACACTCATTAAATGTGCGCTCCGAGTGTTCTAGGACCTTTAAATAATTCGAACGCCATTAACAAATGTACAAAATGAAACATGTTTTGAGTATTCGTGTTCTCGGTTCCATAGCTCGATTCCACAGCAGCTCCATTTGTAAACCGTGCGTGATGCTTCCTGTTGGCGCAGCGCTGCGTGAGACCAAATTGACCGTTGGGATTAAATGGTTGTAAAGCAAGAATCGCTTGTTTCTTCAGCTGTCCTGGTGACGCGCCCCTAATTCAAATCACAGCAGTCTCAGAATTCTTAACGCTGATTATCTCTCGCGCGTATGGAGCACCACGATCATCTGTTGTTGTTCCAGTTCAGCACACGAACCAAAACAGTTCAGATTTCTGCGTCAAATCGTGCTCACATGCACGTTAGTGTATGCATGACTCACATTATTAGATATGTGTCAAAACACATGTAGCCTACAGACACATACCTTAAAACCAAGTGTGATCTGCTTGTCAAAACACTGAAGCACATGGTAAAGGCTTTAAATTTAGAGAGCTGTATTCGGAGTCTGTGGATATAGGTCAGGTTGTTGACTTTTCCATGCGAGGTGTGCATGCGTCATGCGTCTGGCTGGCCTTAATTCTCAATTTACTGCTGATAAGAGCACAGGTTATTCTGACTACACATGAAGTAAACAATAGCCATGTCTGTAGCAATCGGACATATAAAAAACATCTTATCGCATCGTCCTTGTTAAAGGAAACAAATTCAAACTCGGTGAGGTAATGTCTAAATGTTGATTGTCTCTGCAATGGATCTGAGAAAACCGTGATGATTCACGATTCCTCATCAGCCCCACTTTAGATCGTGTTGATTCGTGTAACAGTCATCGCAGTCAAAAATGCGTGTTAGTGTTATCCGAGAAAGAGAGACCAATAGCTCCCCCTGGCATTACATCGCGTAACTGCAGACGTTTGCACAAAAGTGTAGAAGAAGCATTTGCCTGCCATCTATTGGTCAAAATGAATGTGTTAAAATAAAATATATTAAAAAATTTATATATTTTGATTCCAAGTGAAGTAAAGAATTCCAAATAAACTAGCTTAACCCATATTTTGTTCACATACACTCTATGCATTAAATCAAACTGTATTAAGTAATTTTTGGAAGGTGCAGACTATATTCGAGAAACATAAGATATTTCCCCCTTCAGTAACGCAAGCATGAAGGGCCATACTGACTTCCAGTTCAGTTTATGGAGACATATGTCAGCACAGTGAAACTGAGAACACAGTGGAACTATGTATGAGAGTTATGTGCAAGCTATTTTAAACTCATGTGGTTCCAAATGACCTTCAATTTAAGGGTGATCAGCCCAGTGACATCATATACTCTGTAATACAGACAAACAGGTAGATAGATATATAGATAGATGAACCACTAAAAACGAATGACTAATTATCAGAACAGGTGATCAGCCCAGTGACATCATATCCTCTGTAGCCTAATACAGACAGACAGACAGACAGATAGATAGATAGATAGATAGATAGATAGATAGATAGATAGATAGATAGATTGATAGATAGATAGATAGATAGATAGATAGATAGATAGATAGATAGATAGACCACTACAAACGAATGACTAATTCTCAGAACAGGTGCAGTAATAAATACAGTGTTGAACTCTGGGATTAGTGGATAAATGTTTATAGCAAAATGTTCACAATTCTGGAACTCAGTGTCAAATGGAAGTTTACAACCATATACGGAAAAGCAGAAACACAATTTGCTTGTCTGTTATGTAAAAATAAACTTATTGGATTGAAGCTTTGGTTTGATATGTCGCGTCGACGTGACGTACATTTCTTAGAAAAGTCTTTAATATGCTTAAGGCGATTCCTAGCCAACTATTCATGATAAAGTAGGACCAATGAAGTTTTGTGTGAGGCGGGACTTCCTCGCTGTTGAGAAGCAGTGTGGTCCGCAGAGCTGTATGTGAACCCGCGGCCTCTTGGCAAGCTGCACACATTCCAATCTGGCGACGCCGCCCTGACGCGCGCGCCAGCGTAAACACGGCCAGAAGCGAGAGAAACGCCGAGAGTCCCAGTGACACATCACATCTTTCACATTCCCGCGAGCTGCGGGTCGTCTCCTCGGCTCGGGCGGTGTGTCAGAGACCGGGGGGGTCCGGTTACCACCAGTGCTCGGGCTAAAATTAGGGCTGCTTTGGGGCTGACGGAAGAAAACTGTTGCAGCGGGGAACGAGGATCCATGGAAACGCGCCCTACACATTCGCTGCTATTGATGACAGAAAGTATTTTTGGACTGTGTTGTCATCATTCGGTAAGAACGAGGCCAAAGACGTATTGTATAAAGGGAGGACATTGAAAATGCACTTGTACAGCAGCGCGTTAACACACTACCCCGGCTCCTCTCGAAAAGTTTCCGTAACTCTCACCAGTGTCGCCAATAACGAACCAGAGACAAGTCCCAGCTCTTTGGAGGTGGTCGGAAACGCCGTTAACGGAAGCGCCACAGAAGCACACACGGATTATTTGCCTCGAGGGAGACAGACTGACGCGAACATGCCTGCGTTTTCATGTTACGAGGCCACCTCGATGAGGCCGGTTTTCTACACTTCCACCGCGGAGATTATCATCACGCGACCGGATGGCGTGGAGAGATCCGTGCCCGTTCACATCGTGAAGGAGCCGCGCATAAACCGTGGACCTCTGGAGACGCGCTACAACCGAGTTACTTACGCAGTCAACGGAGATGATCATCACCACTCTGATTCTGTCTTCGAGTTAGACCCCAGAAGAGACGTTTTTGGGGATGACAACGATAAGATAAGTGAGAGAAATTCAGTTCACTACGATAGGTGTTTTGATAATGACAGTTACAGAGTTTGTGAAAGGAGACTCGAATCAGTAATGCAAAGTGATGCCACGCCCTCCAGAACCTTTGAAAGTGTAGAAAACCCATCATTTGATTCACATGAAAGTCTTAAAGTCCCAGGAAGGCAAGAAAGTGTTGAAGACGATAATCCAGTCTTCGAGCTGAACATCCTTCAGGAGCCCAGCGCAACACCCAACAAAAGCACAGTTGACAACAAGGTTACCCGTTACCTGGCCGAAGTGGAGAGACAGAACAAATACCTCCACGACAGGAAGAAATACCGCTTTCACATCATCCCAGATGGGAACTGCCTGTACCGGGCTGTTTCCAAGGCAGCTTATGGAGACCAGTCAATGCACAAGGAGCTGAGAGAGCAAACCATGCACCACATCGCCGACCACCTGGAGGAGTTCAACCCCATAATCGAAGGCGACGTCGGGGAGTTTCTGATCAACGCGGCGCAGGACGGCACATGGGCTGGCTATCCGGAGCTGTTGGCCATGAGTCAGATGCTAAATGTGAATATCTACTTGACCACTGGAGGAAGCATGGAAAGCCCAACCGTATCAACCATGGTGCACTACCTGGGTGAAGAGGACCTGTCTAAACCGGCTGTATGGTTAAGCTGGCTCAGTAACGGACATTATGATGTGCTGCTGGACAGCTGCCAGCCCAACCCGGAGTATGATGATTGGTGCCGTCACACCCAGGTACAGCGCAAAAGGGACGAGGAGTTGGCCAAGTCCATGGCGGCATCCCTTTCCAAAATGTACATTGAGCAGAACGGCCTGCACTGAAAGCGGCGCATGCCTGTAACTCATTCTGATGTTTCCAAATGGATTGCACTTTGATTCCTCAAGTGATTCAATATTGCCTTAATTTATTACACTTCTATCCTTGTGGGTCTTCCTTTTTTTCCATAAATGTGTTGAAGTGCAGTGCACAAGATGATTTGTGGTGCGATATGCAAAATAAGGACTGGGTCTGAGCGAATGTTTCTTAGCCTTCATTGCATGTTTGTCTGCAGAAGTTTAAGTTTTGTATGGATATTTTTGTCCTGTATATAGTTTTGTAATCTGTTGTGCAGAACTGTTCATACACCTGAATGGAATATGTTGCACTTACACAAACATTTCCAGCAGTTCTTGTTACTGTTTATGTGTTTTTTTCTTTTCTTTTCGTTTTAGTCCATTACCTGCACTGTTGTGTTATATGGTTCTTTAATGTTCAAGTGCCTGAAATCTATTTTGCAAATATGTATTTTTGAATAAATTCTTTTGAAAACGTTTTACTTCAGTATCATTGATATAAACTATTAAAAGTTTTTGTTAATATTGTAATTGATTTTATATTTTCAGTTTTTCTTTTAATTTTGGTTAGGTTTATTTTATGTTTTTGTCTTTTTTTCCCATTAAATTAATATATTTGTTTAAAAATATAAATATTTTGATATATAATACATATTTAGTTAAAAAATACTAACATTAGTAACTAAAATATTTTAGTACTTCAATTTTAAACTAAATATTGTCAGAGCAACTAGCTGAAATAAGTTATGAATATATATCAGTTAATGTTTTGTTTTTTCCAAGAAATTAAATTAAATTATGTCATCATTATTCACCCTCATTAATCTGAAGATTTAAGATATTTGAGACTTGAATTCGGAGTCGGATATGTTCCAGACTTGAACCCGACTTGGATTTGACAAGTTGGACTCGGACAACACTTTGACGAAAATTCATCTGTGAAAAACAAAACAAGATATTTTGCAGAATATTTCTGTCTATACAATGAAAGTCGGGGTCCAGTGTTGTTTTGGACCTCTTTGACCATGGTACGTAGACCAAAACAACAACACATTTTTCAAAATAACTTCTATTGTGTTGGAAAAGTTTCATACAGGTTTGTAACATGAGGGTAAGTAAATGATAGATTTTTAAAAATTATCATTAACCTTTAAAATCATCACACAGTTGTATCTCAACATACTCTGTAGAGTTTATTACCAACAAAGACAAGGTTGGACATCTGGTTGTAACATCTGTAAAAGTCTTTAAGGAAATTTTCTTTATTCCCAGAACATGGCTTTTACATAGATGTTAACCTTTACAGACACAGCACCCTGTGAAAAAAATAAATAATGACATGAACGTGTAGGAATGAGAGGAAAGAGTGATCTCATGTCAGTCTTGTGAGCACATGTTCTCATAGACTGCTCTGAAGACTGACCTCAGCGTGGTTATCTCTATTTAAAGTGGCTCCTCCAAGGGGGAGATGGGGGTCTTCAAAGTTCTTTCTTTGAATAGAAAGAATCGCTCTTTACTGTTGTATATGGGACGGCACAATCTGGTATTACAACAGATGAAGGTTAGCTATTCATATGACTTTTTGGCAATAGGCAACACAAAGGCACTATTATAAAATTATTGTGTTCACATCATAATGTTGCCTCATGTGGCCTGCACTTCACAAAATAACTGGTCAAGCCCAAATAGTACTGTAGTGACTATTCACTAAGTTTATTCAGGAGGTTTATTAAGAACAAGATGACCTCCGTGTTTGTGGTATGTGCAATAATCTGTAAATATCTTACCATGATGAATCGCATCTTCCCCTTCTCTGATATATTCCGAGATTTTGATGGTTTCTGTGTCAGACTCTAGATGGCAGCATACGCCGCCCTGGGAGCCGCTCAATGACAGAGCAGTGCCTCAGAAATCATGCAGCTTTTTACAGTGCATCGTTTGGATCATGCGACAGGACGCAAACCCACGTCACTGTGAATGTGTGAGATGGAGCGTGTTTCCATCTTATGATACTTTATAGTTACCAGTAAGTCCACCCGTTCAACCCGCTATTTTTAATAGTTTTCATGTCGTTCAGGGGTCTAATAAACGTTAGCTAAACAGTTGGTCAGTTTGTGCATTCTGCATCCCAACTGCAAAAGCTCAAGGACTAAGACATTTTTTTCAGTTAGCTAAACGTCTGTAGTTATTGCTTATATAAGATCATCGCTTATAGATTATGTCGAAGAAACCACTTTGTTTTAAATGTGTTGCAAAATATGCATAGATAAGCTTACACCGCAAAATCAGATTTTTAAACAATCTGGTTTAAATTGGAATGACGTAATTCTGCAGTCGTGTGGACTTTACGTTCCTTTCTTATTTATTTATTTACTTTTTTGGGGGCTGAAAACCCCCTCGCTTTCTCACCCTCCCTCTGTCTCTCTCCTCTCTTGAAGGAGTTTGTGTCCTCTTGCCATACATCCAGAGCGCATACGCCGACTCATTGCTCCATGTGTTTTCAGCTAGACGGAAGCGGGAAGTAAGCCAAAGTTTTGCGGATTTCTGGCCAGGGTCGAGCAGCCTGGAGAGGTGCAGAAGATGTCCGGACACCGGGTCCAGTTCGCGGATCTTCCTTCTACCAGCGAGCGCAAAACCAGCCAGAAAATTAGCAGTAAGATTTCAGTGTTTTCTGGTTCCTCCAGCTGTGCCTCAAAACCTAGTGTGCTGCCTACCTAGTCAGTCTTTTAGGTCATCGGAGGCGCTGAGGGATCGTACTCATATGATGCTCAAAAAGGCTGTCTAGGTAGGCAGCATACTTGTTTTTTTTAAAGAGGTCCAGTGGCAAAACTTGCCCCATGCCAGGGGTAAGCTGTGCCATGTAAATGGTAACACTGGGGAATTATGTAGCCTAAATGATTTACAATAAAAATATGAGCACTTACAATCAATTATTAACATGCGAAAGTCCAATTCAAAAAGTCTTATTTAACCATTTCTTTGCCATTTTTTTTTTCATAAATCAGCCCAGATAACCTATTCATATTTAAGCTTAATATTAATATTTAAATGTTGTAAACTTTTAACTTCCTGGATTTGAAAGCAAAGTTTAGTAGCTATTAGTATCTATTAGCTTAACGTGAAGAATTTGACAAGTGAACCCACCAACAACTAAAGTTGTTTTAAAAATGCATGCTATTTTTGAAGTGTTTGGTTGGATTGGTGTTTGCTTAATTAAGGGGGTGACACAATTTACCCACTGACACACTGATTACTTGCTGATTTTGATCTTTGCTGATGTATGCTTCCAGTGACAGCAGTTACTTTCTGCTGAATGAAGCTTATCAGAAAACTTGAAGGAGAACAGCTGTTTCTTATCTCATCACGGTCTCATGACCTTTAAAACCCTGAGTGAACATTTAAGTCATTCTTGCTTGTGCTGCTACATTTTCTGCTGTTGTCATTTCTGCTCTAATGCAAGGTATTTGTCTATGACATTATAGCGGAGAGAAACAACCTTGCTGTGTGTGTGTATAAAATGCTATTCTCAGTTTAAATGTAATGTCTAAAAAGGTGCTAGTCAAACAAATGGGATTCCTTTTATAATCTGGAACCAATTCTAAAATATCCTCAGAGAATCAAATAAATTAAACTCAAGTTTTTTCCCCTGACTAATTTGGTTAATTTCATAGAACTTAAGTTCATCAAGTTCTTATTTGAGTCTTAGCAGATGTCTATTTGATCCCTTTAAACTGGTTCCATATAATGATAGAGATTTCATTAGAAATCCTGTTCATTCCTTTAGGATTTTGAGAACATTCCTTTCAAACATTACTCTGAAAAGTTACTAGATAGAAATTTTGATTAGGACATCTAATTTATGATCTTGTGTGCAAAAATGTCAGGAATCGAGGGCATTCCTTAAATTCAAACTATCCCTTAGTGACCTGAAGAATCTCAGAAGAACTCTTTCGCTGTGCTCCGTCATGGCTATTTCTAATCAGAACATGTGAAATGACTTTGAATGGCTTTGATGAGTCCTGTACACTACAACTGAATGAATGCCTCCTGAACTTGACGAGAGAGTGTAGGTAGTGGAGAAATATATATATATATATATATATATATATATATATATATATATATAAAGGAGAAATATAACAGCCTTAGAGCTGTAATATTAAAAAGTTCTTGCTCGTTCTTTCTCTTTGACTTTCTCTCTGAGTGCAAACCAGAGAAAAAAAATCCCCACACCCACCCATCTGAGAAGTAGCAGACTACTCAAGACTACTGGAGGACTGCAAGCTCCTCTTAGTGAAATCTAGAGTGTCGCAAGATTTCACTGTTTGGATCGCGTTCACTGATACACAATCTCAAGGTCAGGAAGTGTTTGTCAGGGCTGTCGTGCTGTTCAGATAGACGAAGCTGTTTGGAAAACACACGTCAAGGGAGTGAAGCGAGTCAACCTTTTAGACACTGAAGAGAACTTTAGGCTTGAGATATTATATATATATATATATGTATGTATATGTATATTTATATATGTATATGTATGTGTGTGTTTGTGTGTGTGTGTGTGACCCTGGACCACAAAACCAGTTTGAAGTAGCTGGGGTATATTTGTAGCAATAGGCAAAAAAAACTTTGTATGGGTCTGTGATGAGTGGGGCGGGGGCGGGGCCGAGAGCCATGGGAATGGGTCGAGGCTGGTGGAATAATTGTAAATGAGTGACATCTGCGCCACTCACCAGTCTCGAGTCCCACGGAGGAGCTCCGGAAGGATAAAAGATGAGTTACGACAGTGTTGGACGAGACTGGTCCAGGCCTGGTTCGGACAGCCGGCAGGAGTCCCCCGTTCCCTGCTCCTCCCCATCATGGCAGACGGCAGCAGGCTCCGGCCTCCAGGCAAATGGTGTCGACTCCTCCGCTACCTCACAGACGGCAGCAGTCCCTCCACATCTTGGGCGGCCGGCAGCGAGTTTGTCCGTCCTCCTGGCAACTCACTCCAGCCCACCGTCTCGAGCGTCAATGGTGGCAGACTGCTTCGCCATGCTTGATGGCACTGCGGATTCATCACAGCAGCGAGGGATCTTCGGCAGCGTGTCCCTCCTTCCTCCCGGGCTTCGGCACCAGTGTAATGCTATACAAAACCCTTCATAGTCATGGGAAGAAGGAGGCGGGAACCGGCGGACATTTAAATCAAACTTTAAATACAAAATAAACACAAAACAGCACAACAGCCCCTCGCAGATGACTACCGCGCACAAACAAAAACAAAAAACAAAATAAAATCCATGCCTGGTCCTCTCTCGCCCTTCACTGTCGTAACTCATCTTTTATCCTTCCGGAGCTCCTCCGTGGGACTCGAGACTGGTGAGTGGCGCAGGTGTCGCTCATTTCCAATTACTCCACATGCCTCTACCCATTCCCAGTCTCTCTGCCTCGCCGCTCTCGTCATAGGGTCAAAATAATAAAATGTTTATTTTATGCCAAAAATCTTAAGGATATTAATTAAAGAGTATGTCCCATGTAGATATTTTGTAAATTTACTACCGTAATATATAAAATCTAAATTTTTGATTAGTAATATGCATTGCTTAGAATTCATTTGGACAACTTCAAAGGTGATTTTCTCAATATTTAGATTTTTTTGCCCCATCAGATTCCAGAATTTGAAATTTCGGCAAATTATTGCCCGATCCTAATAAACTATAAATCAATGGAAAGCTTATTTAAGCTTTCAGAAATTGTATAAATCTCAATAACGAAAAATTGATAGTTAAGAAAGTTAAGATGGTTCTGGTCACACACACACACACACACACACACACATATATATATATATATATATATATATATAATAAACACTGTGTACTCAACCATCTAGTGTGTTTGCCAAAAACATAGTTCACCATCTATGGTTTTCAAGTTTCACCATTACCAACATAATTCAACAATTTGGTGTTTCTAGAATCCATAGTTCAAATGAACATTCGCAAACATCATAGAAAAGTTTAACTGATTAACTGATGGGTTGTATGAAAAATTCAGTTTCAATAATTATTATGTCCACTACAAAAATCCCCTTCCTTCCAAAGTGAAGGGAAAACAAAACATTTTTTGGTATCAAATAAAATCACTATATCTATTTTCTAAAGGCATGTTATTGGTCTTACTGTGAGCAATTTATTTGAGCACTTAAAAAATTTTTATTTTATTTATTCAATTTTTTGTTTATAATTCTTAATCAAATTGTCATTTAAATCTTCCGCGAATGTGCGCCACAATATTCCAATTAAAGTCTGCTTAAACCCCGCCACCTAACAATCAACCTCAAGATTGCATTCAGATCTGCCACCAAATCAATAACTAATGCACAGAACCAAGTTCCAACCTACATTTTCATTTCACCTGAATGTACATCAAAGTACACCATAAAAAAATCTGTTGCTACTTCAGTTTCATCTCAACTTTTAAGTTCAAATATTGCACTCACTACGTAATATAACATTTATCAGTGTGAACATATAAAACACTGTACTTTTACTGCAAATACATTGCAGTAGTGTATGAAATGAGACAGACCATTACATTTTATATAACCTTATTAAGCTCAAAAAACCAAAAACGTACTATTTTCACCAGTAATACCATGTTTGGTTCACTATATATACTAAAGCCAAAGCTTATAACTTTGAGGTGCAACTGCGATATAAGTTATCAGCATTGTGTCTTGCTCAGGTTTCTACTTGTCATGGCTGGTTATGCAGGCTCAGAGAGTATTGCTTAATCTGGAACATTTTTGAGGATTTAGTTGTCTGGAAGTGGGCTGGGATGTCTAACAAAAACTGTCCTTGGTCTCACTCCTTTTTCTGAGAGTTGTTGTTGCATCTCTTCGTCTACGATCAATGAGAGAGTGCGAAAGGAAGAGTATGTGAGATTTATTCGCTGTTATTCCAGTAATATATCACTTTACCAAGTCTTTTAACACACATGGTGATTGGTTAAAGAAGATGCATCATTCATAGAATCTTTAATAAGCTAGAAAAGCAAGATTAATAAGAAATCAAAGACAGTTGACGTCAATCAACTCATCAAAGACAGTACACCATGCTTTTGACTTTTTCCAAATGGCTGCTAAATCTATTTTAAGGAGGCGGCTTGTGATTGGCTGATTGGTCGTGACAGATACGCTGGAGGGTTTGAGGATCCTGTTCATGTAAAGCTCTAATTGGATGCAGATGTCACGTATGGCCATATGATGCTCTCCTCAGCGAGGCTTTGAAGTGACACTGGACTCGAAATACTCGAGGACTGGGTTTAATTTTCCGGCTCATCAGTTAAACCCAATACACAGAGAGAGAGAGAGAGGTCTTAGAGGAATGCATGGCTGCATGTGTATGTGTGTGAAGGATAGAAATGCAAGCTCAGGTACAGACACAGGGCAGAAAATTCTGAATCTCCATGGTGACAGGGCAATTGACACACCACGTGAGAGCCGACACAGTGGAGAACTGCCAGACCTGACAAATCCCTCCAAGTGGCATTAGCTCAGCACATGTTAGTGTGTGTGTGTGTGTGCATGTGCGTTCTTTGCTAGAGTCAATTCATGTCAAACACAAGTGATGATTAGGACAAAATGAGGGATTGAAAGAGATGAAAGCCAGAAAAAGGAACAGAAATATCAAGGGGTAGAGGGATAAGGCAACATTCAGAACTATAGAATAGTGCAGATATAAAACATCACAATAGGACCTCTTTAGTGTCTCAATTGTTTCTGGTAAACAGCAATAAATGGGAAGTAAATGGGGACATTTGCTTCAATCCTGTTTTTCAGATTTACCTCCACTATTCTCACATGTATCTGAAGTAATATTAAAAAATGTATATGCTGATATATGACAGTATACCACTGAGCCATTACATTATGGTCAACTAGGCTACATAATAACTGTAGGACCTCCTTTAGCCCGCCAAACATCAGCCATGCAATGAGGCATTGATTTGACGAGTTAGTGATCGCTTTCCTGGGGTTTCTGGTACCATAATGTCAACAGCAGGTCCTCCAGTTGCCATATATTGTGGAGTGGTGGTGATGTAGCAAAAAAACACTTTTCGATTGGGTTTATGTCGATTGAATTTGGAGGCCAAGGCATTTACAGAAATTCAACATCATGTTCCATGAACCACATCATAACTGTGTTATTGGGATAATGATGCCTAAAGTGTCCCAAGTAAACAACACCCACAGCATTACACTGCCGCTCCAGGCTTATGTCCACCTCACAGTGCATCCAGGTGCCACAGACTCTGTTGGTGATCAGTAGCTGCGTTCCCACTGTTGGGCCAAAAGCAGGAGTTCTAGTGTGTGCCAGAGCCAGTAACGTTTCCACTGTCACTTCTGGTGCTTGATCGTGCCTCGTTGGTGCTTCCTCAGGGACGGAAACCTTGGGCCAAAGAGGTCCAGCTGGGGCTAGAGGAGTGGTCTGCGTCTGGAGAGCATCAACGCCGCGGATCATTTCATAAAGCTAACAGCTATAACATCAGCATTAAAAACTTTTTAAAATAAGTTGAGCTCAAAACTCACTTTCAGTCAGCAGCGAGTGTTTGAAATAACTTGATCCGATGTGAATTATTATCACCATACAAGGCAGAGATATTTAATAAGCAATGCAATATGCATGCTAGGCATTAACGTTACCATAGTAAACATGGTAAATGCGACTACTTTAAGAAATCAGATGTCAGCTTCTTAATCTCTGTTACAATGGTGTATTTATTTTGTAACATATTTTGTCTGTCATAAGTCGTGTCTGGAGAGTTTAGCTCCTCGTAGCCTATGTCATAAAAATATAGGCTAATAATGATTTTTATACGGGAGCTTTTATCAAAATAAAGAAATGATAATTCTTTCTAAATTTGATTTTGGCTATAGGCTATTGTGACTTTAAATAAACTGATACAGACTCGACTGAATAGCAGACTGTGTTCATAACGCTTTATTTTCAATCCTGATAAATTGAAATTTAAAATAAAAAAGTCGGGACGATTTGTAAAATCAAGATTCAGAGATTTTCGATAATTCTCTTTAACTTCTATTTAATTTACATAAGTACAATGAAAAGTTCACTGACCATCATAAATGTATTTTGTTAAAAGGAAACAAATTTTATATGAACAAATTTTGTTTTTGATGGCTGCAACACATTCCAAACACAGAGGCAAAATAAAAGTCAAAAGGTTATAGAATCTCCATGTTAAACCGTTTTAAAACAGCTCACAGTAAGCCGGTGAACTGGTAATAGATCAGGGTATCATGTTTGGGTATGAAAGTAGCATCTCAGTCTTGGCAAGCAAAGCTGGATCATAGCTCATCACTGTGTGTCAAATTTTACAAGTGTCAAAGAAATCGAAAATCACATTTCACAATGCAAAATTGCTAAGAATTTTGGTCTTTCAAGATCTACCATACATAATATTGTGAAAAGATTCAGGGTATCCAGACAAACCACAGTACATGTAGGGCAAGGCAGGAAATATTAGTAGAATGTGCTTGACCTTTGAACCATGGCATTGCATAAGAAAATGTCATGCTGCGATGTTAAACATAGCCACATGGGCTCAGGAGTACATCAGAAAACTACTGTCATTTACCACAATCTGCTGCTGCACCAAGAAATGCAACTTGAATATCTGTTATTGTAGGAGAAAGCCATACATCAATTCTATGCAGCAATGCTGCCAGGTTTTCTGGGCCAGAGCTCATCTCAGATAGTCAAAAAGACAGTGAAAATGTGTGCTGTACTCATATGAGACCACATTTCAACTTGTTTCCGGGGAAATTGGATTTCGAGTTCTCAGTCCAAAAAGCCAAAGAGACCATCCAGACTTTCATCAGTGACAGAAGCAAAAGCAAACGTCTGTCATGGTATGGTGGTGGAGCAGAGCAAACATCATGGGTGACTGGCATATGTGTGCGAAGGTACTATTGACATGGAGGCATATACTGGGATTGTACAGAGACATATACTGCCATCAAGATGATGTCTTTCATGGAAAGTCTATGGTTATTAGACCAAGACAATGACAGCTCTCATTCTGCATGGTTTCGTAGAGACCGCGTGAATGTGCAAGACTGGCCTACCTGCAGTCCAAATCTATCTCCTATAGAAAATGTATGGCTCATCATGAAAAGGAGAATCAGACAATGACAATCTTGTATCAAGCGAGACAAGTCTTGAATCAAGCGAGATTGGTTGCAAAACTTTCACAATTAGTATCCTCAATTCCCAAACAATGAAACATCATAATTAAAAGCAAAGATGATGTGACACAGTGTTAAATGTGCCTCTGTCCCAAAATCTTTGGACTGTGTTGCTGCTATCAAAATTTAAAATTGGTCTATATTTACAAAAAAATTAAGTTGATCAGTGAAAACATTGGAAATATTTTCTTTGTACTTTATTAAATTAAATAAAAGTACTTTGGCCACTAAATATATACCCCATATTTCAGGGCTTCATTGTGCCGTGGGATCTTTTTATTTATCAATCAGAAATGTATCAAACTAAAATGTGACTGTTTGCTTTAGCTGTCAGTAATATTGCCTCTTGGGTAGGCCTTGGCATTTCAAAGCAGCCAAGGTTCCCAGACCTTTTGCCATCAGTCTAAAGGTCTGGCTATGCGAGAATAGGTCGTAAGTTATGCAGAAGGCTGTGATGAACTGGTCACCGCTTTTGTAGCTTCTGGCGATTTGTCACACTGTGGCCCCGCAGTTACTGTGAACAATGAACAACAGTCTCTGCTTCCGTTAGGCATCATTGAGCTGTGGACAACACACAGCTGGATGATGGTTCAGCGTTTGCCACCACTTGTGATACATATTCACTACAGTGGCATGTGAACAAACCATAAGGTGCACCGTTTTCGAGATTTAAGTTCTGAGGTGCCATGCCATCACAACTTGTCTTTTATCAAACTCCACTTTTTTGGTTGTTGTTTATTTTAAAGAAAATATCTTAGATAACAGATCACAACTCTAGATGAAATGTAACCAACAGTTGCATGAGCTTTGAAAGAGCAACATCTAAGCAATAAAATTTTTTATCTAAATTGTATTAGCTGGATTAGTGTTGGCATGACAGTAAATTAGAAAGTGCCAGATTTATACACAACTATTAAACTTAATCTCCAGGGTCAAGCTATGGGATGCCATGCATATTTAGATGCTGATGAAGCTACAGTACTGGATGGTATCAGGTTTCTCCTAGTGGAAGAAAGGAGAGAACTCCAAACCTGCTATCCCAGTCCCACTGTCTAAACACCCCTCCTTCCTCTCTTCTTATCGTCCCTCTCTATCACTGTCTTCACCTGAGGAAAGCTAATATATCACATAGAGTTCACTATAAAACTTTGGGTAGGGGGCGTTCAAATTGTCCCAGCAATCACGGATTAAAGGGTGCAGACAGAAGCTTTATTCTTTTTAACAAATCTCCTTACTTTATGGGTTCACCGCCACTGGGGACTTTGCAAAAGTTGCTACAGTATTGCCGTGTTTCCACTGAAATTAACAGGAACATTTGTACCCGGAACTTTTTTCCCCTCAGACCTGTTGCTTTCTGCGTTTCTCCTGCGGTGTAAAGTACCGGGAAGATTAGGCAAATAGTCTGGGGACGTAGGTCTGCGCTGGTTTCTCAATACAGTGTACTCTGATTTTGGACGTGCAAAATTGTGTTTAAAACATATGCAAAGGTATGAAAATTATTGTATTCATATTCAGATTTATTTCATTTGAAAAACGTAAAACTGTTTTCAAGAAAAAAACTATTATAAAATAATCATAAATAAAGAATTAGAAATTATTTGAAGTTAAGAATAAAATTCAAGTTGAAAATGCATGTGCAAAGCTAAAAAAATCCTGTATTCATACTTGTTTATTTGAAAAAACGTTTATAAAATTTTCAAGAAATAATTTTTATAAATAAACAAACAAACAAACAAATAAAATACAAATGGAAAATTCTTTGAAGTAACCCAGGAAGAGTATAGCAGGGCCCGAAAATAAAATGATAGGGCAATGTGTGTTTATATAAGTGTGTTGGAGGTGATAAACCCATCTGAGAGTGGTGTCTGGTTGGCTCTTACAGTGTGGGATCATGCCGTGTTAGAAACACTTTCACAGCACGGGCACCAACATTATCCACTTATTCATGGAGATAAGCCTCCAGTGTGTGTGTGTGTGTGTTTGGAGGACACTATGTTCTCTTTGAGAATCCAGACACTTGTTATGTCAATATCACCCCCAGCAGGGGATGAACCGACCCACAGACCGAATCTAACCTTTCACCTTTCACACATGGCCTACACCTATCACACGAAACCAGATCTCCAAAATAACAGCCACAAAAAACCTAACAGCTTTTGACAGTTATCTGCTTTTCTTGCCTCTTGTTTTCCAAGAATGTTTGTTTCTAGCTGTTTTTTTTTGCCCTGTCAGAAGCCTCTAAATTATGTAAAGTGGCAATATTTTTTGAAGTGTGTTTTTGCTTTGATGAGATGCTGAGATTGTCCTTGTATATCATGTTGGTGTTAATGAGATGGAGGGAAGGGGAGGACAGATGTGAAGAGCTGAGGAATCTGGAAGAAACATGAAAAGAGGAGGGAAAGGACAAGCAAAAAAAGGGAATTAAAGGGAGGAGTAGAAATTGGAAAAGAAGTCTAATATATTGTCTAATATAAGTGTAATTACCCAAAAAAATGTATTTGGTCTTAATGTTTTCACCTCTGCATGACTTTCTTTCATCTGTGGAAAACAAAATGAGATGTTCTGAAGAATGTGCATGCTGTTCACTTTCATACAACAAAATAATAAAAGTGACAACAGGCTGGCACAGAGGATACAATTTTTCAGTTTTCTTTTCAATTTTATTTTAGTGCTTTTGTAATTTTTATTACATATATATATATATATATATATATATGTGTGTGTGTGTGTGTGTGTGTGTATACATGTATATATAAAAAAATATATATATATATATATGTATATAAATATATATAAAAAAATTATATATATATTACTATTTAGCTTTGAATCATATCTATCTCAATTTTAAGTTTACTGGTTTTAGTTAGCTTTTTTAATCCTTTTTATGTTGGTCACCATATGTTTTTATTGTAAGCTTGATCAAAGCAGCATGAACATTGTTCAGGATATCTGTTTTTTGTTCCACATAAAAAAGAAAGTCATTTGGGTAAGGAGCAAGTTAAATGTCCTTTAAGACAACAAAAGAAAAAGAAGAGCCCAGAAAAGCTTTGGATAAGATATTTGTAATTTTGTACGTGAAGAACAGGAGGATTTCCTCAGTGTGAAATAATTGTATTCCCCAGACAACACTAGCAGCTGTTTTTATGCAGATTTACTGCTCTGCTTGCAAGAGCCCTGAAGTTCCCCCATCTAAAATAACACCAGCACTGCAGCCTCTACCTTGATGCAAATCTTGAGAATTGTCTCAGGATTTTAGGCAGTTCATTTCTGTTTCTCACTTCTCATCCCTCTGGTCTGGAAGATATGAATCACACTTTAAGTAAGGAGGTGAATGAAGGGGTTTCCATTTCTCCCTCCCTTTTTGCTGACATGCCTAGACTGTTCTCACGGTGAGAAGTTTAGTTTTACTTCCCAGACCACAGAAATGTCCTTCCAATTCTACAGCATTAACAACAGACTAAACATTCTTATAATACCAAGGCTTGAGTGTAAATATGCATACGTTGGTTCACACACACACACACACACACACACACACACACACACACACACACACACACACACACACACACACACACACACACATATATATACACACACATACACACAGACACACACACACACATTGAGACCCATGTGCTGAACAACTGCACCAACCAGTGTTTCTTTTTGTATTTCTTGAAAAATAAATCAATAAATAAGGATCAAAATCACATTGCTATATAAATGATCTAAATTGCTAAATATAGTAAGGAGGAAAAAAAAGATTGCACATTGTAAAATATAATTCCACAATTATAATAAACAAAGTTACAAGTAAGAAATATAGTCACATTGTGATTAAGTTGCCATTGCTAGATATAAAGTAGCATGAGAAGAAAAAAGGCACAATTCAAAAATAAAGTTGTGATGAAGTGTTTTCAAAGTGTGTATGAAGTCAAATTGTCAAATACTTTATAAAATCAGTTATGAGAAACAAAGTCGTAATTGCGAAATATAAATTCACAATGTTCGACACAAATAGGTATAATCCAAAAAATCACATTGTAAGATAAACATTTTGATATAAAGTCACATTGTGTAATAAAAAGATGAAATTATGAGAAGAAAAAGTCACAATTTAGTTAAGATAAATTTGTATATTTAAAATATAAAGTCACATTGAGAAATATGTAGTCGCAATTATGAGAAACCAGGGATGCAACGGTACCATTTTTTCAGAACCGATCCGTTCCGGTATGGAAAATTAATTGGATCCAATCCGATACCAGCAGTTTATTTTTTTTTTTAATCAATGTATAATATCTATACTTCTCTGTGTTGACCTGATCATCACTCTTTTGTGTAAATCACAATCTGCTATATATACACAAATTCATTTTAATGAAAAATAACAAATGCAAAAAAGATATAATCATAATCTATGACAAATAGTCTATGACAAAATTACTATAATAAACTAGGTTAGTGGATAATTCAGCAGCAAAGGATACTCAGATTCTAGAAAAATCACGAGTGCACAATAATTTTATAAAATCTAGTAAAATATTTTATTTAAATAAAAGTGATAAAGTCTGTAAACTTGTAAAATGCTCTTTTTATTTTTGTAAAATACATTCATGAAAAAACAAGTAGATAGATTTATGTAGAAATCTAAAAGACGTTTATTTTAAATGTAACATATCATAGATAGGACAGAACAAAAAAACGATTAATAATCTTTGATTGTGCAGGAAAGTATTATAATACTAAAGGCGCCAATACAGAGAGAATGAATGAATGATGAGCTTGAAACAACATGGTGTCACAGTGCACAGGCTGCACAGCCCTTCGAGTTCACATAGAACAGTCACAAAAGCTGCTTGGCTCGGTGTTCATCTTCAGTTTTCTCTTCACAGCAGTTCAGTCAGTGTACTGTTTGAGTAAATTAATTACTCCGGGTTATTGGTTTATTTTGACTCTTTTTTCGAGGGAGTGTAGGCCACATTAAAAAAGAAAATTATTTGTTGATAACTGTTTACTAGAGACGCAAAACAAGTTCAAACGATACAGTTTGATTTGGTGAAATGGTTCAACTGGTTCACTAAGAAGAACTGGTTAAATCGAACGATTCGTTCGCGAACCGGACATCACTAGTACAAAGGGAAGATATATTGATGCGTAGTGTATTAAATCTGTGCGTTAGTTTATTGAAGATTTTCTTTGAACAGTTTTAAACCTCAGTTACTGTGCTCTTTTGAAGAGAGTTTCATCATTTTGACTGTAGTAACCGAAAGTGACATGCAGTTTGTTTGATGGCTGAATGAAGGAAGACAGACAGCGGAAAGAAGAGTTTATGTGTACTTGAATTTAATGACTTCAATATTAATCTGTACCTCACACTGAACTATGGAACTTGAAATATGCTCTTGAAAACGTTTTGGTGCTTTATGTTGTTTTTGTGGCTTTCGTGGGACAATAACACAGAATAGCATACGCACAATATCAGATTTGGATCTATCTCGTCTGATCGATACCAGTCCTCAGAAAATGGCCTGAGTACGGATCGATGCATCCCTATGAGAAACAAAGTTGCAACTGCAAAATATAAATTCATATTGTAAGATACAAAGTCAGAAGTACAAAATAAGTTTAAAACAAGATAAAATAAATACAAAACAAGATAAGTTTACAATCGCAAGAAAATTTTGGCGTCACTTTGACAGAGAATAACTTTACATCTGAGGCGTTTAAAGACTCCGTTTGTCCATTATTTATTTCTAAAGATACACGACAATGTATAATGGGCTCCACTACCTTCTATGTTACATTATGGCCCCGTAGAAACAGTTTTTGTAAAAAATAGGCTAACGATTGCGTCATAACCACACGACTCTCTGTCGCATTACCGTACAGACAGGAGGAGAAGCTCGCAGGCAATTAACTTAATATGGCGTACTGGCGTTACATTTTAAAATACTATACAAAATAATTAATCAGAATACTTACTCCTGCTCATTCACGACAAAGAACTCCCCGCTCAAGCTCGCCGTAACTGCAAGATTAACGATGGCAGTTTGCACGCACAGCTACTAGAAGATTTACATCTGTCAGACAGGTTGCTGACGTCGTCAAGCTTCGTTTGAGTCTGCGCGTCAGAAACGGAAGTGCTAAAAAACGCTAAAAATGGGCTTCAATTGTCTCAGTTGAGTTCCAATGGGGTCGCTGTGTCCATTTCTTTTACTGTCTATGAGGAGATCTTGGAAAATGCTAAAATTAGCCTGATAGCACTGAAAGCGAATGTCCCACCTTCCCTGCAAACGCCGTCCAAAGCCACGCCCCCTGAACGCATTTATGCTCACATACCAGAATACCAGAGACAGCATTACTACAATAGGCTACATCAGCGGTCTCCAATTACAGTCAATGTTCTGAAGTGAAGTAAACCCCTGCTCAGGGAGTAGGGAGCATGAACATGGTGTAGGGATCATATCGATCGGAACACAGATCATTCACATAGCTCGAGTTGGTCATCTGAATCGGGTGTGTTAACTAAGAGAGACATGGAAAATATGTGCATGAGCACTGGAATTGGGAACCGCTGGGCTACATCATGTGTCATTAACCAGCGAGAAAACTTTAAAATACTACAATACTAAGAAGGAAGACCGGGTTGTTGATATTTATCTCCCATTCTAGCTCTATCTGCACAGCATGTGTGAATGCGCTAATGATGTATTCTCTCTGCACGAACAGGGTGCGCAAAGGTATGCAGATACATACGTTGACAGGCCTCCCCCAAACTTAACTTAATGATTGCTATCAGGATGTAAAGAGATTTTTTAACAAGTATAACAAAAGATGTTTCTGAAGACAATCACCTATTGCACCTTTGAGTCATGTTGTGAAATAAAAAGTCTAATTTTACAAAAAACTAAAGGTGCAAGTGTAAAAGATTGTGTCATCTTGTGAGATACAAAGTCGCAATTACTAAATTGCCATGTCGTGAGTTTTCAATTACAAGATATAAAGCCACATTGTGAAACAGAAAGTTTCTTTTTACGAGAAACAAAGAAATATAAAGTCACTCTGAAAGATATAAATTTAATAGGTTTCTATAGGTTTCTCCAACCTCCTACCCCTTTTTTATTCATTTTATCATTTGCCATGGGAAATTTTTTTAATACTTAGGATTAAACCTCTAACCCTGAGTATGAGCAATAGTAAAAGTGGTACATTTCTTTAGCGAGAACCATTAATAAATACATCTTTAGTAGCCACTAATGGTCTAAACATGCATAGGGCCATTGTATGATCTGCATTAGCTGTAGTCTTAATCTAGTGGGAACGAGGGCTTAATTAAGTGTGGCATGTATTTTTCAGAGGATACCTGTAACAGGACCTGAGAGACAAGACTCCAGACTGCTTAGTGTAGCAGATGGCATATATTTCTCTCAACACAAGCCACTTGTGAGATGAAAGCAGGCACACACACAATCAGACACACCAGGTTTTCAAGCCTGGATGATATGTCACTCTATACCCATCAGTATTTCTCTTATTTGTAAGATGTCAGGTCGCCCCAGGCACACTGACTGTTCTGACAGCTGAGAACATGTAATGTCAGGTTAAAATAATGGGAAGAGAAAGATATGTTTTTTTTCAGGGAGTTTCAGAATGTAAACCTATGATGAGATATTAATCTTTGACCTAAATTTTGTTATTTACTGTTTAAGGATTAATTATATAAACAACATCACATCAGTCCTGAAGCTCAAACTGCAGATCAGGATGCTAGCAATGCCAGGGTCATGGGTTTGATGCAAGGGCTGGCATAAATTAACATTCACCGGCCACTTTATTAGGTACACCTTGCTAGTACTTGGCTTGGACCCTCTTTTGGCTTCAGAACTGAATTAATTATTCATGACATAGATTCATCAAGGTGCTGGAAACATTCCTCAGAGATTTTGGTCTAAAGGGATAGCTCACCAAAAATCTAAATTCTGTCATTAAAGGGTTAGTTCACCCAAATATGAAAATTCTGTCATTAATGACTCACCCTTATTTCGTTTCAGACCTGTAAGACCTTCACTCATCCTCGAAACATAAATTAAGATATTTTGATGGAATCTGAGAGCTGTCTGACCCTCCATAGACAGCAACACAACTGAAATGTTCCTAAGTCCAAGAAGAACGTAGCAAGGAGATCTGTGCAATTATACAAAGCTACGAGAATACTTTTTGTGCGCAACCCAATCCCCCCCCCCTTAAAAAAATGTCTTTAATCAAGAATTTGTCTCCTCTGCATCACCCTGGTGCCATTTTGGGGAATATCAGCTGGACCTATGCTATTCTGTGTCAGCTGCGTCACGTTGGTACTGTTTCCTACGTTGTTGTGATTTAATCTGAATGGAAACAGCGTATCAACTGATCATGCGTGGAGTTTATGCACATAGTCCAAGTCTTCTTTTCTGTTTTAGTGTATCTCTGTGGCAGAATTACAGCGCCACATAATGGTCTGCTGAGTGGCATCAAACAGCTTGAAAGATCAGAGACAATTTTTTAAATAACTCCAACTGAATTCGTCTGAAAGAAGAAAGTCATATACACCTCGGATGACTTCAAGTAATTTATGGCTTAATTTTCATTTTCGGATGAACTAACCCTTTAAGTATATTATGCAATCATCATTCTTCTGCACAACTCAAGTGTTATCTGTTTCTGATGACTTTTTGAAGTGCATACACTTCTACAGATAACCCATGCTCAGGAAGCAGTGAACACTACATAAGGGCCCTCTGAGCACACACACAAAGAGTCGGGGAGGATTTGATAAAAAATGTATGGGTAGCTCTTAAAGAACACTTTGGGCTGCTCAGACTTATAGAAAGCTCTTGTTGTTTCTGTCTTGCAGACATGTAGATGCACAGACACTCTGTTCAATAAATATGGAGGAAGGCAGCCAGCAGGGTGGGTCGGATTTTTACACATTTCTCTGGGGAACCAAAACTAGCTGCAGAGGCTTAACCGCTAGATTTATTAGTTTCATTCAGCACAATTCTATAAACCAAATCCACTTTAAATGGAGTTACATTCAGTCAGTTTGAATTTTATTCAGAAAATGGCATGGGAAAAGTCTTCACAAAAATCTGTAAACCCCGTCCCATGCCCAGTTTTTTTCATTGATACTGACAGAGAGTTTCAGAGCACATGGCAGCATGTCCAACAGAATAACTTCCTCGCAACAGAATGACCAGTGCAAGCACATCTTTCTCACACTGAGAGGAAATGAATTAGTATAAATAAATGGTCAAGTCAGCTTTTTGGACAGTCTAATTTGTCAATTTGTAATGTTTCAATGACAGACAAGCATCTTTTCTGCTTGAGTATGTAGTTTATTATTGAGGCAATGTATTTTCTCTTTCTGAATGAACTTGTATGATTGATTTCATCTACACAATTCCAACTCAGCTAAAACACTCATGCACACAATATATTTAAATCATATTCATTCACTTTTGTATTTTTCCCCCCCTGAATGTCTTATTCTCTTTTCAATCCTATTATTTCAATATTCACCCATGTTTTAAAATATATATTTTAATTAAAATCACTCAAATGTTTTGCATTTATATATATATATATATATATATATATATATATATATATATATATATATATATATATATATATATATATATATATATATATATATATATATTCATTTATTTATTATTTGTGTACTTCATTAACACCAGTAACAGTGACGAATGTATGCAAACATGACCTGTCTCTTGAAATCCAATCACAAGTGTAAAGGAGATGCATGTTATGCGTAAACGATTATCTTGTTTGACCACTTGTGATCGGATCTTAATACTTTTTATACTTAATAATTATAATATATATATAATATAAATATAATTAATAATTAATATCTGTCATGATTTAAAGGGGTAGCTCACCCAAAAACCCACCCTCATGTCAAAAGTTGATTTGGAAATTGGGAAATAAATTCATGAATGAAGCATTCCGATAATTTCACAGTTTGTAGTATCTGTAGTGCTGTACAAGTGGCTTGTAGTGCTTTGCTGTGTTGCGACTTGTTTCTTTTGTGTTGTGCGAATTTCATTGTGTGGTGTTTCAATTGTGTTGCGAATTGTTTTTATTGTGTTGTGGCTTGTTAACGATGTGTTGTGGCTTGTTAATGTAGTGTTGTGCTAATTTTGTTGTGTTGTGGCTTGTTTCCGTTGTGTTGCTACTTGTTTTCATTATGTTGCGATTTGTTTTCATTGTGTTGTGGCTTGTTAATTTTGTGTTGTGCTAATTTTGTTGTGTTGTGGCTTGTTTCTGTTTTGTTGCGACTTGTTTCCATTATGTTGCGACTTGTTTTCATTGTGTTATCGCTTGTTTCTGTTGTGTTGCGACTTGTTTTCATTGTGTTGTGGCTTGTTTCCGTTGTATTGTGCACTACTGGGCCACCTTAGTTAACAGTTCGCTTAAGGAGAAAAATCATCAACTATAAACTTCAGTCACTTCAATTACTTAATTTGTTAAGAAATTACTTAATTTGCTCTAATTTGGTGCTCAATAATTATAACACTTTTGACATTTGTTTTCAGAAGACTTGTAGAGTCATATGAGCTAATTTTATGATACTTTATTTTGTGTTCTTTTAAAGCTTGACAGCCCCAGGCTTTTTTTATTTTTATTATATTGAAAAGACAGGCAGAATATCCTTCAACAATTCAAGGCATGGGTTTGGAAAGACATGAGGGTGAGAAAATATTGTCAGACTTTCATTTTTGAGCTGAACTTTTCCTTTTAAAGCAGAACAGCTCCGATAATAAACCACATTTCACCGTGATGGCAGCACGCAGGACGATGAGCTTAATCTTGCATTAAGATATGCAAATCCTCCAGATTTAGAGCCTTTATTTGTGTGTGTGTGTGTGTGCCAATATTGTCAGCCATTCTAATTCCATTTCGCCCACAATAAGACATTAAATTAGAGGGTGTCAGCATTCTTGATGAGCAAACACTAAACTGTATCCATAAGACATTAATGAGAGTATTGCTTTGATGCTTTCTTCACAACACAATCAAGTGCGTGCATGTACACTCACGCAAACAGACCAAAACAAATTCAGCAAGTCAGTGAGGGGGTTTATTAAAACCATTTCTCAGGACCTTCAAGAGTCTGAGTGTCTTGGCGCAGGGTTCAGTGTTATTTCGTGAGGCATCAAAATAGGAGCTTGTTTTGGTTCTAATGCTTCTCTGCACTTACACCCATGTGAATGTAAGGACAGTCAGTCCTGCGGGTGTTTGGGGGAGGCCAGAAGAGTGTCAGTGATGTGAGAGCAAAACTGATGTCAGTATGAATGCAGTATGAAAACCAACACATTCAACACAGACACGCAGTGACCTTTGAAAAGGTGATTTAGAAATGTAAAATAAATGTCGTGGAAATGAAATTAAATTTGTGTTGCAGAAGTGATCTATGAATACATTTTGTTCTTTCAGAGATGTGGCCTGGTGGTTAGTGCAAATGTTTGGACGTTATGTGCAGTGATGCTTGCCTGAGGAATCCTGCTTCTGTCATTTCCCAATCTCAGTCCATCATTCTTCTTTTAGATTTTAAAAGAAAGCATCTGGCTTGTACTCCAGTAAAATTATGTGTAAACAGATTTAATAAAGTAAATTCAGATTCTGATTCATTTCATTTTTCCATGCAGTTCTGATTCTGTTTGATTTGATTCAGTTCCCTTCATTCAGTTCCTAAGTCTTTTTTGCTTACATACAAATACAATTCTCTCCCTGATAATACAGTAGATTGCACATGGCAGTTTGTAAATTTTTCATTCACTAAAAACAATTGGATTGGATATCTGTCTGTCTGTCTTTAAAATAAAAGTCCTTCATTAGTATCGATGGTTCCAAGAAAAACCTTTAACATTCATGGACCTTTCTTTATAAATATTTTTTAGATTGTTAAAATGTTCTTTACACTAAGAAAAATGTTGAGAACTATTCATTGAAAGGTTCTTTGGGGAGCCCAGAACCAGTTCTTTAATTCAATTCAATTTACATTTATTTTGTATTGTGCTTTTCATGGTACACATCGTTGCAAAACAGCTTCACAGAAAATGAATGTTTCTACATTACATTTAGAAGTAGCTTATCAGTGGTGATTATGTCAAGATGATGTCCAGATGGCAGACGTGCAATTCTAGGATAGGAAAAAGTCATGCAGTTAGTCAATGACATGTATTCAAAGAGAAATGGCGAACACGATCAACAGCGATTAACAGTTGTGATCAAATTTATAGGAAGAGAGCCCATAGTAAGGGATATTTGGTAGAACTTCCCTCACACAAGACCCTTTCCAATGTAAGATGACTCTAATGAATTGTTTTTACTATAAATATAGTGAATTTTATTAAGCTAAATGTGATATAATATTGACAAAATCATCTCATTACTTTGCGTAATTGCAAAAGAAAACAATTAAGACACTTTTGAATACCTTGATTGTGAATGTGGTAATTCAATTAACAGAAACTCTTGCCACAGTTCGGATTGTTGTGTGTGTTTAATCTTTTCTAGGGACATGAAGGAAAGCAAAGTAATTCTAAACAGTTGGCAGAAGGCTGGGCTCAGGAGAAACAGATGGTGTTTAGTGTTGAATTCTTCTGGGTCCTGTTATAGGGTCTCGTCTGAAAAGGAAGGCATGGCCTCAAAGTGCCCCATCCAGCTTCGAAGCCATTACACTGGTGTTACTCTGTCTTTCTGTCTCTCTTTTTAATTAATGACTGCTATTCTTCTGTTGCTCTTTTCTCTTTTCCTCTTGCTCTCAGCATGTCTCTCGACCTTCTCTATAGATCATTAGGCTCTCTCTATGTTTATTCTTCATCCATCACTCTTACTGACTGTCTCTTGCTGTACAGTATCTCTTTTAGGGAACTCCACGCTGCGGCCCCTAGGGGACACATTGGGGAATGCCACCAGCATGAATGGTGTCTGAAGCTTGCGTGAAACAATAGCAATCCTATTGGTCCACATGGCCCATGACATCATAGGTAGGGTGCTCGGAAGTATAAAAGGGCACCTGCTGAATAAATCTTCAACTTTTGTTGTCTTCAGGAGCCATCTGTTTGTAGTGTGAGTGAGAGACTAAGGCAGGTGAGACAATCTTTGCGTCATGTATCCTGGTCAGGAGCTTGCGTGTTCAGTGCTCGATGGTGCTAAACCCGCTCATTTTGAGTGTTATACAGAAGAAGCTCCATTCCATTCTTCTAGAAAGATAAGTGACAAGCAGTTATGTCTTGCGGTTCAGGTTCCGTTGTCTCGCTGAAGACTCAGATTTCAGGATTTGCTGGTTTTAGACACTCTTTTTGGGTTATCAGGTCCTGCTGATAGCACTCAAGTTGACATTCAAGAGCATATTCTGTTTTCATGTTGGAAGAGCAGATGCTTTCAGAACTACGTGCTTATCACGATGAGTCACAGTGACTAGGTTCCGCTCACGTTTGTTCCCATTACTGAGGGATGTGGAACAAAGTGTTTGTGCCTTGTGGCACAGTTTATCTCACCTTGCGGTCATCACTTTGATCTGTGGCATCCACGCACTCTCTCTATGCCACAGATATTTAATGTTGAGATGTTATGGCGATGAAGTGTGAGCTCGGCCATGCCTCTTTAATATGCTTATATTTGTAAGTGGAGAGCCTCGCTGGGCATGAATATATTTAAACATTGTGGAGAGAGGCTTGCAAGCTTTCTCTCCCAGGTTGTTTTAGCACCTAGAGTGGTTATGGGGAATTTGTCTTCCTGAATTCATTTGGGTTTAGGAGTGGGCTGCCTCCCCAGGCTTCTAAGTAGTTTTAAGTGGGTGATCCTTCTGAATCCCATTTAGTGGGTTTGGGCTGAGTACACTGCTTCCCCTCTTCAGGGCTTGAGCGAAGAGTCCCTGCTTAGAGTGTAGTTGTCTGCGGATGGTTATGCCCCAGCTCAAGCTTACTTTGCTCTGGAATATGGCAGTCTGAGACAGCTAGGTTCTAGCCTGGCTTCTTAACTATCTTGGGTTCCCCTTGGCACAGGTTATCTCAATTAAGCGCTGACGTATTTGTTTAGAAATCTGCTTTTCGAGGATATCTGTGTTCCAGCTCAGATACTCCTCCAAATTTTTGGGTTGTCAAATAATGTCTGAGTGAACTGCTATTCAAGGATAGCTGTGTTCATCCCTCTAGTGTTATGGCCACAGCATACATCAGGCTTTGATCTCGGACTACTGATGTTTATGTGTTCACTAGCTATAGCTATCTGAGGATATCTTTGTGCTATCTCAGTGATTGCTTCGCTTTTTAGGGTCTTTAAGTAGCGGCCTCCTTGAGCCCTTGCCTAGACAGTGCCATCTACCCTGCTGGGGTTGTAAGTAGATAGCCCACTCTATGTGGTCTGGGCAGCTGTGATGGAAGGGTATTTAGATTTTTATTCTGGTTCATAAGACCTTTAGGACATAGCTATCTGAGGATAGCTGTCTTCTAGCTCATAAGCTACTCTCATCAACTGAAATTTAAGTGGCTCTTGAGCTCCTCTAGTTTAGCCTTTTCAGTGGACTTGTGTATCCAGGGTAGTATTGCTCACATAGCATAGCTATTTCATTTACATTACATTTATGCATTTAGCTGACGCTTTTATCCACAGCGACTTACAGTGTTTTCAGGCTATAAATGTAATTTTTTACCAGTACTTGCGTTCCCTGGGAATTGAACCCATGACCTTTTGCGCTTCTAATGCAATGGTCTACCACTGAGCCACAGGAACAAAATCTGAGGATATCTGAAGATAGCTCTGCTCTTGATTTGGGTGGGGTGTTCCCCTTGATCTAATCGGGTCTCCTCATTTCTGCCAGGTTATTTGAGCAGTCAGTGGTGGCAGTGGCCTTGGTTTGGCGTATGTCTGTTGCATTCTTGGTGCTCTTCTTCCAGGTGGACAGAAATGCCCCTCGGCATGGCATGGTTGAATTTTGTTCCTCAATGTGCCCTCTAGGTGGGCGCAACCTTGAGTTCCCTAGAAGGGGAACATTTTGGGTTATCCATGTAACCATGGTTCCCCAAGAAGGAACAAGAAGCTGCGCCCCCTCGCCATGCCTGCAGCCTGCCTGTTTACATGTCCTTCAGACAATTAAGCTGGTGGCATATTCAGCAGGTGCCCATTTATACTTCCCGGCTCCCCGTCTTTGACGTCATGGACCATGTTTACCAATAGGATTGATGTTGTTTCACATGTGCTTCAGTCAACGGTCATGCTTGTGGCATTGCCCAATGTGCTCCCTAGGGGGTGCAACATCTCGTTCCCTCTTGGGGAACCATGGTTACATGCGCAACCTGAGACGTTCCTGGATTTTTAATGGCATGCTTATTTTACATACAATATTGCCAAAGCAGTAAAAGGAGAAAAAAATGATAGAAACATCAAGTCATACAAGATAAAATACAATATTTTCTACATTTATATTTAGGGCCTGTTTTTTTTTTTTTTTTTACCCCAAATGTGCATTGGCTTTTTTTTTTTTTTTTATCAGTGGTCTAGATTCTTATGGGGTGTTTGTTCCATCTGCAGTTTACGCCAAACTATCATTTATAAAGGAATAACATTTCTTTGAGCAAAACATACACCAAATTGTGTCAGTCTGCTAAGGTGAATCTTGCTTTAACTCTTTTAGATGTCTCTTTTAGGGCCATATTTACCAAGAGCTTGAGTCAGCGCAAACCCTCTTTTGGCGTTGAAACACTACTGTCAGATTTACACTACTGTCAGACATGTAGTGAAATATTTACAATGAAAAAGCACAGTTGTTTTTGCTGCTGATCTTATTGCATGTTTATGGGGAAGTCGTGACCAAATGGTTAGAGAATCGGACTTGTAATCCAAAGTTTGCGAGTTCTAATCTTGGGTCAGCAGGAATTGTCGGTGTGGGGAGTGAATGTACAGCATTCTCTCCACCCTCAATACCATGACTGAAGTACCCTTGAGCAAGGCACTGAACCCCCAACTGCTCCCCGGGTGCCGCAGCATAAATGACATGGCATAAATGTGTTCACGGTGTGTGTGTGTGTGTGTGTGTGTCCCACTGCTCTTTGTGTGTGCACTTTGGATGGGTTAAATGCAGAGCACTAATTCCGAGTATGGGTCACCATACTTGGCCACATGTCACTTTCACTTATGTGCATTTATAGGAGTTTCAGATGGCAATTTTATGTGAGGAGAGTATTTAAATAAGCAAGGTAAATTCCTAAAGTTTGCATTAGTCGGTTTACTGATATTTGCACCATTATTTAACGCTCCAAAAAGCATATCTTAATCCATTTGCACACACACCTGATATAATCACCCCTGCTTGTTTGTAATCCTATGCTATTTTGCCCCGCTCTTGGCTCACTGCAATTTGCTGACTGCGTCTTTGTTTTTTTAATTTGCAAATTGTCAGTAGATGACCAGCAGAACTTTCCACTCCCATGGGATTGCACTTTCACACATATTTGTTCTGTTTAGTAAATTGGGCCCTTAGTGTATTTGGTCACACTTTTTTATTTCAGCTCAGTGTCAATGTAGGTCACTTTAATGACATGACATAAAAATAACATTAGTAAGGGTGTAACAGTACACAAACATGATGGTTCGGTACGTACCTCAGTTTTGACATCACAATATGGTTTCACGGGATGATCACGGTCACTCGCACTCAGCGCCGCCTTTTGAACTGTGATGTTTTATACTTTCTCGCCACATCAAAGAGCACCAAAATGGCATTTATGTCTGAATTTCCTGAAAGAATTGAATGTGTACCGAACCAAAACCCTTTACCGAAAATTTTCTGTACCATTCTGCAGTCCATTCTGTACCACTACTTACACCCCTAAACATTGTTATTGTTAAAGCTGCAAAATGTATAAAATAAAACAAAATATCAATAGTAAAAATGGAAGTCGGTATCAGTAAGACATCTCTCAAAATATCTTCTTTTATATTCTACATCAGAAGAAAGAGGGTCATACTATATATATATATATATATATATATATATATATATATATATATATATATATATATATATATATACAGTATATATATATATATATATATATATATATGATGGTGGCAACTTTAATCTCCCCATTGGCAAAAAATATATTTCTAGAAATTCTTCATGACTTTGAGAGACATTCTAAAGTATTCCAAGACCCTCCATAGATTTTTATGACTTTTTCTCAGGACCTTTTTGCTGAGATTTGGGCAGTCCATTGTCCTGAGGATTGTGGATGTGATGTGGTGAAGAACGAGGGAAGTCTTTGATGTCGAAATGAGGAATTTGATGAGGATCTAATGAAGTGATGGTTAATTCAATGCTTCAGTTTGGGAAAGAGGCCAACAGTGTATTTCACCTGCTGCCTCCTTCACTCTCTCTTTCTTTTCACCCTGTCCTCCATCTATTTATTTTCTTTAACACACTTTTCTCATTCTCCCTCCCTCTCTCTCTCGCTATTCCCTTCTGTGAGACTTCAGCAGTTAATTTAGTTCCTATATTGCCAATCATTCCTAGTGGCTTTTCATGGGTTCAACAAGGAATTTTTGTGTGAATATGGCACATGAAAGTCTCTAACAGAGGGCAGCTGACACACATGTCCCCATGGAGGTCAGGATAGTTGTGTTTATGTCAGAGCGAAGGCAGAAACATGTGTAGACACATACATGACATGCCATCCAGTCTTGGGTTGAGAGACAAGTTGGCTGAGCTTTGTGACCCTTTAGCCTCGAACTAAAGCATAGGTCCAATCTGAAACATGTGTGATTTCTTTTATAATGAACAAAGGATGCTTAAGATTAGAGATGAATCACAATGATAAATTATCTGACAGTTGAGTCCAAAGCATGATAGATGTTATATACCAGGGCTTTTCAAACTCTGGTCAGCACCCGCACTGTATAACCCCTGTCCATGGATAATTTTAGCAATAAGAAAACTATTTTACACATAGGGCTTTCAGATTTAATCTTATAGGTATTAATAAATACATATTTTATAAGATTTATCAGTATTAGTGATATTTATTAGTCTATTAGTGCATTCTATTTAAATATACTTAAAAAAGATTATATCTCTGTAAAAAGAGATTTACAAGTTAATCTGAATTGAAAAAAAAAAAAAATCTGCGGAAAGAATGTATTCTTCAGATTATATATTTATAATATAATATAATATAATATAATATAATATAATATAATATAATATAATATAATATAATATAATATAATAGTCATGCTCAGGTCGAGGAAAAGCACATGAAGATGAAGATAATCTCTCTAATATTTAATAGTACTCCAAGATGATGAAGAAAGACAACAGCAGTAACATAAACAATAACTGAACAAAGGAATGATCTTAAAAAAGTCAACTGATAAGGGCAACAAAGGTGCAGGAGGTTAACTGATACTGAAATAAACAAGATGATGACCTAATGAACTAAACTGGGACAGGAACAAAACCAAATAAGGGCAAACAGGAAATGAAAACTCAAGACAAAACTGATAATTGTGACAGTACACCCCTCTCCCTGGATGGCATGATCTTGCGACGTGACAGGACTCACAAAAGAGGGAGGGATGGGGGTTTTGGAAGAGGACAAGTACTAGGAGAAGGACAGGCAGATGACCAGGGTGGCTGTGACGGTGGGAGGAGCCATGGAGGATACAGAAGGATCCAAGGAGGAACATACGGAGGGACGAGCCGGAAGGCCAAGGCAGAGCAAATGGCTTCGGCACCCGAGGAGAAGTTGGGGATCCGGAAGGCCGCGGTGGAGCCGGAGCAAAAGAGAACCAAGATGGAGCCGGAGGTAAGGAGGAACCTGACAGAGCCAGAACGAAGAGGTGTGCCTGGAGGTGTGGAGTCCCGAAGCGGCGTATGGTCAGCGACTTGGAAAGTGTAGGCGGACACAAGGGATCCCCCAGCCATGACGCTGATGGAGACTGGAAGATCCGCGGTGATCCCACCACACAGATGGTGGGCAGAGGCATGTCTGCATATATGTCCATATCGCTATCTATCAACTTCCAAGAGGTCAGTTCGATTTCACCCTCAGCGGTGGTGCAGTGGATGGGGCTTTCCATTGCCCCCACAATCTTCACAATTATTTCCACTGTTGCTTTTGCTGTCGGCTTTTTCACTAGGTCAGACAGCAGCTCCACACAGCGGGTGATGCTTGGCTGGGCTCTGGGTCGTGTTTTGTTCTGGATTGGGGTTGGACACTCCACCGGATGATAACTTCCCTCCAGCTCAGTCCCGTGGTGTCTGGGAGGTCAAAGAGGTGAAGGAAATTTGCCCCGATCCAGAACAGAGACTTTAATGTCTCGTCATCATAGGGGCAGGTGATGGCAAGTTGACAAAAATAAAAAGTAAATGAAAGCGGCATAATCCATAAAACAAAAAGACGGGGGAAATAAAAAGGGTCGATTACAGCGCTTTCTCTTTTGGTCAGTAATTCTGTCATGCTCAGGTCATGGAAAGTCATAACAATAATATAATATAATATAATATAATATAATATAATATAATATAATATAATATAATATAATATAATATAATATAATATAATATAATATAATATAATATAATATAATATAATATAATATAATATAATATAATATAATATAATATAATATAATATAATATAATATAATATAATATATGACCTTGGCCTTAAAGGGTTTGACAATCCCTGTTATATACCATCACGCCCTCATTTTAGTATTGTGTATATATTTTTCTAGTATTTATTAATATATTGAGTTCGGTTTTTATTTTTATTTTTGGATTAATTAGTAAATCAGCCTGTCTGTCTCTCCACCTGTCTTGGGTTCTCTCTGTCTGCCTGGTTCTTCCACTCCATGATCACAAATCCCTAATATAGACATTTGCATACTCATGCATATTCAAGCTCTGGCCTTGCAGATTGGACAGAGGCTCATCACCACTGCCTGACTGGTTGTTATATAATGAGGATATAGCTGCTTCATCCCTTCTGTATTATAGCATAGCGAGACATTCAATATGCTTGCCTAATTACCAGTGACTAATGAAGCTATTTTGGGAGCAGGGCTGACTGAGAGTAAGACGGCGAATGCTCTAGCGATCATTAATTAATTTGGTATTCAATTAGCACCACGATGTGAAACGTCACCCCTTCCTGTTTTTCAGTGAGAATATGCTAAAGCAGAGGATCGTGGGAGTGTAATTATAAGCTATTTCGGTTTGTTTTTTGTCCACATGCTGTTGAACTATAATGTGTTCAATTTCAGCATGAAGCTACATGAATTTTAAAACAAAGTCAGTTTCACTTGGATTCATCACCTTATGTTATAGTTAAAATAACTGTATTTGCTAAGTGAGATTGTGAGTGATTGTTGCTTTTCTCTGTCAGCTGAGGTATGGGCGTCACCAGTGTACCTGTCTATATCTGCTGTTAATGCTATGCCCTCAGGATGTTTTTTGATCTTCCGTTTAGTAATACAGCAATACATGTGGCTGTCAGGGTAGTTTGAGCATGTTTAACCCAAATTACCCTGCTTTTTTGAGGAATAACCTCATAAGGCTGCAAAACAAGCATGATAACATGCCATACTATTTAAAGGGTTAGTTCACCCAAAAATGAAAATTATGTCATTAACAACTCACCCTTATGCTGTTCCAAACATGTAAGACCTCCGTTTATCTTCGGAACACAGTTTAAGATATTTTAGATTTAGTCCGAGAGCTCTCAGTCCCTCCATTGAAGCTGTGTGTACTGTATACTGTCCATGTCCAGAAAGGTAAGAAAAACATCATCAAAGTAGTCCATGTGACATCAGAGGGTCAGTTAGAATATTTTGAAGCATCAAAAATACATTTTGGTCCAAAAATAGCAAAAATTATGACTTTATTCAGCACTGTCTTCTCTTCCGTGTCTGTTGTGTGAGAGAGTTCAAATCAAAGCAGTCTGGACATCCGGTTCGCGAACGAATCATTCAGTTCACCAAATCGAACTGAATCGTTTTAAACGGTTCGCATCTCTAATACGTATTAATCCACAAATGACTTAAGATGTACAAACACAATAATACAAACAGTACATTGACTGCGTATTAGAGATGCGAACCGTTTAAAACGATTCAGTTCGATTTGGTGAACTGAATGATTCGTTCGCGAACCGGATATCCAGACTGCTTTGATTTGAACTCTCTCTCTCTTACCTTTCTGGACATGGACAGTATACCGTACACACAGCTTCAATGGAGGGACTGAGAGCTCTCGGACTAAATCTAAAATATCTTAAACTGTGTTCCGAAGATAAAAGGAGGTCTTACATGTTTGGAACAGCATAAGGGTGAGTTATTAATGACATAATTTTCATTTTTGGGTGAACTAACCCTTTAACCGTTTGTTTTCACTTAAAATATTTATTATTATTTCCAGTTGTGAAATTGTATTGAATGTGCACTTGTAATGTACTTAAACTCTTAAAAGTATATTTTAAGAAAATAATACGTAATATAATGCACGTAATATAATATTAATTAAATAAAAGGCCACTTAGGCATGCTTAAAGAGTACACATTTATGACTGTTTTTTAACAAATTTAAGCACAGTTTTCTAATAATGCCAATTTAAAACCAATTCTCACTATTAACCAGTTGTTTATTAGCATGCCTGTATTGTAATGTGCTGTTTGATATTACATTTAAATGTTGTATGCTTCATAAATTTTTAACTTCATTTCAAATGATTAATTACAAATGCATATAAATACATGACATACAAGTTTCAATAGAAATGATTGTCAGTACATTCAGCAGTACACTACACAGACAGAAGAAGAAATTGTGTAATTACATATACAGATTTTCAAGTCCTATTTAGTGAGTCAAAATCACTCTAATCTTCACCTATCTGGATTTAATATAAAAACCGTAACACATTTTCATTTAATCATAATTAACATGCAATTAAGTGTCTAAAAATATTACATTCGCTAATATATATTTTAAAATACCTTAATCATGTACTCTTAAATGAATGCTAAAAGTAGAAATATGCTATTTTATTTTATACTACATTATTTTATATGTCTTCTTAGGAATAAAAATTGCATTGCTAATTTGCCTTTGTGCCTTTATACAGAACAGTTCAGTGTCTAAATTATATTATACATTTTCATACGAGGCACGGTCTACTAATTCACATTCTGCACTCATTTGTTTCAAGATTCAATTTTGCGACCAGGTTAGGCCTGAATAAGTTCAGTTTATATAACATACAGTAAATAGAAGGCAGAAAGTAGAAAACTATGACTCTGTGTGTCCCATTATTTGACTCTAGGTGCATGCCTTAGTGGTCCTGCTGATGGTTATGCTAGTCACCCTCAGATTGAGCACTGACCCTGACTTTTATAGCAGGTCTCACACTCACTGCAGTGACCTTTTAAAATCCATTCTGATGGTTTGGACAGTGTGAAATAATTACATATTAATATAACCCAGCTGTGTGCTGAAAGGGCCAAGAAAAATAGCCTGTGTTCCTTTAGGGGAAAGAGAAGAGAGAAAGACAAAGAGACAGCGAAGATGAACATGAACTAAAAAGTGTAGTGTAGAACTAACAACAGAGGCATTCAAGTTAGTGTCCGGTGCCCAGAGGGCACAGCTGTGGGTCATTTAAGGACCATTTGATTAATATATCTGACAAAAATGTTTTTGGGTCAGTACAAGCACAAAATATTTCTATTTCAAATGAATGCTATGATTTTAAACATTTTAGTCATCAAATAGTCTTGAAAAATGTAAATTGGTTTCCACAAAAATATTACACGGCAGTTTTCAACATCAATAATAATAAGAAATGTTTCTTGAGCAGCAAATTTGCATATTGGAGTCTTATCTGAAGGATCATGTGACACTGAAGACTGGAGTAAAGATGCTGAAAATTCAGCTTTGCCATCGCAGGAATAAATTACAATAATTTAAAATATTAAAATAGAACATTATTTTACAGTATTACTCTTTTTACTGTAATTTCAAATAATTGTCACATCTTTTTAAAAACATTTAAAAACTTAACCGACGTCAGACTTTTGAATGGCAGTATATAGATGTCAGTCAGAGCAGATCTTGGACAGAATGTATATATTAAAAAGTCTAGCTATGCTAGAGGACAATCACCTCACTGAACAGAAGCCCACTGAAAAGCTGAATACACATTTCAGCTATTGCAAATACAGCATTTTCTTCTCAAACGTTATTTCTGCTCAGATTCTCTATGTCTCTCCTTTAGAAAAAGCAGCATAATTAGTCTTACACAAGAGCGCTTGATTTCATGCTCAGAAACCACATTCACCATTTTAAATGAATCCGCGTCATAGAACGTAGAACGTAATCTCCTATCCATTTTCTCAATGTTGCATGCAATACCAATTTCATAGTGTTTGATGTACAGTACATAAAGGTACAAAATGCATCTAAGTGACAGTAGTATTAGTTTCAAAAGCATTGATTTGATTTGAATATAAAAATGGCACAATTGATTTAGACTGAGATTTTTGTTCCGTCTGGAATGCTTCTGTTGGTTTGTTTGGCAGCTCTGTAACGGTTCTGTGCTCATCTCTCAGACCTGTATTAGCCTGGCACAGAGCGCTGAGCTGAAATCAATAAGCCCATAAGGCTGCTGTCACTGTCTCTTATTTACATCCCCTTCAAGAGTTCCTCCACCATTACTCTTCTAGCTTTGCTAACTTATGGTGCATTGGTCTTACTAAAGCAAGGAGTTAACAGATGACAAAAATGTTTATTGGAGAACAGAAGGAATAGGCATGTGGATGTACAAATTGGGGTCTTTTGTAATTGTAATTCTCCCAGCAGTATTAAAAAATGCAATCAATGAATGCGGCCTGTGCAGTAAAATCACGAAAGATAGATACTTCACATTTGCTCAGTGTAGTGTGTTGGCTCTCCTGCTTGTAGAACTAGGTCTTGGACGGATGTCAAGACAGTGAGATATTTCTACTTTTTTTGTAACACAGCGAGGGAGGTTTTTCAGCTACACCTGTGGAAAGAAATGCTTATTGATCATGGCGAGAGATTTCTAAACACCCCAAAATGACTCAGAATGCTGATAAAATCCAGAGCAAATGTTAATTAGCTTCAGTTCATTCCAGTGTACCAGATGGAGATGGAGTTTAATGGTCAGGCCACATGGGGGCCCCAGAGACACAGAGGTCAGGAAACTCTCAGGAAAAGGCTTTTGTGTTTTTTTCTTTTCTGTAAGCATTTTTATCATATTATATATATATATTTTAATTAAAAACAACCCTAAAAAACCATATTTCAATGTCCTTTGAAAGTTTTGATATGATACTACATGTAATTACATGTCTATATGAGTTTATTACACTTATAATGGAATGACTTCCCAATCTCAATTACAACAGCTGAGTCTTTACTCATTTTCAAAAAACAGCTATAGACTCATGTTTTTCGGCAGCCCTTAACCAACTAATACTAGCACTTACCTTTTCTTTTCTTGTCTATCATATTCCTGAAAAAAAATAAAACTGACTATGTGTACTGTGCTAGACTAATGGAGACTTGTCATGGCACTTGTATACTGTTGTTGATCTCTCGTTGGTCTGATTGCTTCTGTTGTTCTCATTTGTAAGTCACTTTGGATAAAAGTGTCTTACAAATGATTAAATGTAAAAGTAAATGTTAAAAAGTTTTCTGATCTTCCATCTACAGTATCTATTAAAGAAATGGACACGCTTCATTTAAAAGTCCAGTTCTCCCTTTTAAAAAGCCTTTAACTATGACTTTTGACCTCAGTAATCTCCTTTAGATTCTTATTTAGTTAGTGAGGTTGTTTTTAAGTTGAGCAATTAATTAATAGAATAGGTCCCTATACTAAAGTGTTACCTAAAATCATTTTTTATGGTTTAGAGTACAGTTTAGACCACAAAGGTTTTTTTTTTTTTAGTACATGTATATGTCAGTTTATATTAGACTTTCAGACATGTACATTCTTCCATCTGTCTGAATGAATTAACACATTTTTTTTTTCAGCCATTTAAAATGTTTTCTCATTATCTGTCTTCATTACTTTATTAAAGGACAGTTATCACTGTGGTTTTTGGCTAAGGCATTCACTATTTTCAATCTATAAATTTGATATGGCTTAGGCAGTTAATTGTTCTCTTCCTCTATATTATCTGGAATTTCAATGTCTGTATTTCTTTATATTGGTCTGATGTGCAGTCTCCAGCTCATTACTGAGGAATGTCAGGTATAATTGTACGTCTGTTGGTTAAACTCTTTATAAGCCTTTTGACTACTTGAAAGTTACCACGGAGGATCTCAGACATTTATTCACTTAAGTTAATTAGCAGAACTGTGTGATGGTGACTGTAGGAGTTAGACATGTCTGAACTTTATACCTGATGGCAAGATACAGTAATTAGTCCAGAATCACTTCAGTGTTCATAAATGTTCAAGAGTCATTTTTTACCTCAGGTGAGCTTGTCTCCTGTTGCTAAAGCCGAGATGGTGTTAATAAAAGAGCTGTGATTCAGGAATAGTCATTATAGAGATCTTGAGAAAGAACAACGTAGTATGTGTCTCTGAGGAGATGAGGTGATGAGTTGAGGAGGTGTGAAGTGTAAAAAGGTTAAATGGTTTATTTTAGGGTCACAAGTTGTAAATTATGTAATCATATACGTTGACTGGAATTACTGTTACTAAACAGTATAACAACAATACACTTAGTCAGGTTAAATGATAGAAATAGAGAGAAATAGTGACATTTGCCTTAGTGAAAACCAGTAATTGTATTTAAATATCCATACATTTTTATGAGTAAAATTAATATTGGTACAGTAATGTGTGCTATTACCCAGCCAACCCCTTTCAAAGACACAGTGAGACTCCCATGATAGTCTGTGATTACATCAACAGGAAAAACTTGGAGCATTGCACATCTTGTAGGGAAATCAGTTCTGGCTCATGAAAATCTCAATGTTCTTGAAAAAACTGGCCCCTGGGGGCATGAAAACACACACACACCAACCCTTTTCATGTCGCGACAGCAATGATTCACCCTGCTGATAGTCAGGTATGAGAAACTCAAGATATAATGATGTATCTGTTTTGCTTCTGGGAAACTATTGAGATGTTTTACCTAATACACAGTCTCTGTTTGCTCTGGATTGTTTAGTATCTAAGGACAAGGAGATTGAATGAGATCAAATTTACTCAGATCCACTTACCAAAACTACCTAACTGTATGCAAAACCTTTTGTTCAGTTCAGTGGGACAGTGTACTTACAAATTAATTTAATGAATGATTTACACAAAATTAATTAAAATGTGTTTTTTAATGCAACTTTGAATAATTTTAAATATTCAAATAAATAAACATAAAATAAATCATATAATGTAGTTAAAATATATGTAATAAATATGTCACAATCTGTGCTAGGAGGAATGAGAAAGAAACATGGAATACAAACAATAGTCTTTAATCCAGGAAACATGGGATTATCCACAATGGAAATGGCAGGAACACATGAACACAACGACTAGACCTGACAAACACTAATTGAATGGACTGGGGCTTTTAAAAACATGATAACGAGGGAATATGGAAACACATCTTGAATCAAATTAAAAATTAGCCGAGCCATGATAATGGCCCATGGTGGAGCGGATGGAGGGAGGAGCGGCAGAATCCAGGGGTCCAACCAATGGCGGCGGAGCAGGTGGGAGAGTGGGTATTCATGAGCCTCCAGGCATTTGGGGCTAAACTCTGAATCAAGAGCACCCTCTAGGCTGAGCTCAGGAACAGAATTGGAATCCGGAGGAGTGGGCACTTGTGGGCGCTTTCTAGGAGTGGGCACTGGAGGGCACTTTCTAGGAGTGGGCACTGGAGGGCACTTTCTAAGGGCGGGCACTGGAGGGCGCTTTCTAGGAGCAGACACTGGAGGGCACTCTGGACTGGATTCAGGGGCTGTAGCCCTCTCCCATTCATTTTGGAACTTCCGCGGTGTCATACCCAGCTCACCCTCAGCCAGGGAGGAGACAGATGGGACTTGGAGCAGCCCAGCCACAATGATGTCCCATGGTGGAGCAGACAGAGGGAGGAGCCATAGAGGAAGAGTGGCCGCTGAATCCAGGCCGGTGATGGAGGACCCCAAGATGTAGAGCTGATGAGCCAGGGAAATGGGGAGGATCCGAAGGTCTTAGGTGGAGCCGACGACCAGTGTGAAAATGTGGATTAAGGAGAATGTGGTGGAGTAGGAGTGACAAAAGACTGAGGTGGAGCCGAGTGGATAAAAGAGCCTGACGGAGCCAGAGGGGGGAAGGGATAAGGCAAAGTCAGAGGAGTGGAGTCCCAAGGCACAGGATGCTTGATGCCAGACCAAGGCAGAGCCGGAGGAATGAGGGAGCCCAGTGGAGCTAGAGGACTGCCAGGCCACGGCGGAGAGGATGGAGCTAGGAGCCATAGTGGAGCCGACAAGTCAATGGGTCGAGGCGGAGTCCAGTCCTCGGAGGCTGTAGGCAGAGTCAAGGAAAACTCCAGCCACAGTGATGCTGGAGGATCGCAGTCTCGCAGAGCTTGCACCACATAGATGGTGGGCTGAGGGTGAACAGAGGGGCTGCCAGACGACAGCGGAGGAGGAGGCAGGAGCAGGTAGGAGGGTGGGTATTCATGAGCCTCCAGGCATTTGGGGCTAAAAGCAGGCACTGGAGGGCACTCTGGACTGGATTCGGGGGCTGTAGCCATCTCCTCTCCATTTTGGTACTTCCGCCATGTCATACTCAGCTCACCCCTCACCCAGCTCACAGAGGGCAGAGCTCCTCTCCATGCTCACACCATCCATGGCTTTCTCCCTCATGGCAGGAGTTGTTGCTGGCTTACACAACTTGACTGACATTATCAGCGGCTTTGGCTCCACAGCGATCTTTAGCAAGGTTGCTCTATGCGGTGATGGCTCGTCAGTCACAGTGACAGTCTTGCTCTCTGTTAGTGGTGGGCTTTGGCACGTTTGCCATGCATCGGGAAGATGGTGGGCTGGGCTCTGGATCAGGGGTGGCACTGGCGATATACTCCTGGGAACCGATGGGGAACGGAGATCCATTTCTTACCAGTGTCCACTCCACAAAGGCGGTGAATTCTGCTCGAGGGCCATCTTCGGCGGCGCTCTGCACATAGTGTTGAGGCTGATGTCATAGAATATGCAGAGCATGTCAAGGTAGGTGGTGAGATGGGCAATAGCAAGAAACAGTTTGGTATGACCCTCAAGCGATTTTTCCCCCTGCTCCAGCAGGAAGAGGATGAATTCGGGGCAAGGGAGGGAATCCATTAGGGAAACACTTTACTAGGGAAAATTAAATGCTAAGACAGAAGGTAGACATGGAAGTTACTGTTTCGGTCGGGTCTTTTGTCATGATCTGTGTTGGGAGAAATATGAATTACAAACAATAGTCTTTAATCAAGAAAACATGTGATAATCCACAGTGGAAATGGCAGGAACACACAAACACAACAGGTAGACCCGCCAAACACTGACTGAATGGACTGGGGCTTTTAAACACAGGATAACAAGGTACTAAGGAGACACACCTGGAATCAAATTAGCAATCAACTTGAGGTGAGAAACTTGGTAACAGGGAGCAAAACACAAAGGTCCATAATCCTGAAAAAAATAAGGGAAACACTTTATTTTAATGGGTTAGTTCACCCAAAAATCAAAATGATATCATTAATAACTCACCCTCATGTCGTTCCAAACCTGTAAGACCTCCATTCATGATGAGGGTGAGTTATTAATGACATCATTTTGATTTTTGGGTGAACTTACCCTTTATGGTATCCTTGTTAGATGGATTTACTATTATAATAACAATTCATTATACATAATTACATGCAAATAACCCTTATCCTAACCCTAAACATATAATAAGTACATTTAGTTAATTAATATTACTTCATAAATGTATAACTACATTGTAATAAGGACACCTTAAAATAAAGTGTAACCTAAATAATAATAAATAATATATAATGTATACACAGTTGTATTTTGCTTGTTTCATGAATAATACTTATTGTTAAGAACTTATTATCAGAAATTATTCTAATTTAAAACACCAGGGTAAAATGAATGAGAGATCTCATAGCAGTCTCATAGGTCGTATATTATTTAGAGGGTTAAATATAGCTTACATTGAACTATAACAGTGGATGGAGTTCTTACAGGGTGGAGCAACGAAGCTGCCAAATATATAGCTTATTATTAGAGGGCTAAATTACCCCAAAACACATGCAATGAATATGCACACTCACTGACTGAGGCACACATGGATACCACACATATAACATCTGCATTTTCCAGGTTTGAATCTGTAAAATGGGCCTGTATGTTTTGTGTTAGTATTGTCAAAGGTCATTAGTATTTAGAAGAGAAGAAATGTAGGTCAAATGTCTGCCATGATGTGCTAGTATTGGTTTCCCTTATACTATATATATGAAATTTTCATATATCTGTTTGTTGCTTCTGAAATAAGTCAGTTCTCACCCCACCAACACACCAGCTACATAGGTATGATCAAATATGATCACTTCCTCATGTTGAAATGATTGATGTATGGTTTGTCCAGATGGTCAAATGGTTTGAAGCCATGTCAGTGGGGGTTTAATCCAGTGGTGGAATATTCTACATTCAGATCTCTTGTCTAGATGTGTATGAACTGTATGTTTTTATGGATTGTGTGGCAGCCAAATCTGCTCCTTTGGGACTTTTTTCCCCTCCAAACTCCCTGGGTATGAAATCCAAAGGTAAATATCCCGCCGCTGGATGGTTTGATCCAGGCTTTTCTGTGAAATGGAATCACGGAAGCGGTGGAGAGAGGCACAGGCTTTTGGGTTAGTAGGTTATCCATTCAAAACCTTTCTGACTGATACTCAGAATATATAGTGTGTGTTTTTATGGTAAATAACATTTATTGTTCATGATAAATTGAGATGCATCGGATTTTTATTTTCTGGGTAAAAACTACTCTTGACAGTCATTCCTTGAGACTAAGACATGCATAATGTTATGCGCCAAATTATTATTATTTTTTTTACGAAAATCCGAGCAGTGAAGAGAGATGGATAAGACATTTAGCAGCATATGATGTGAGATTTAATTAGAGACTAAATAATGAGAATAAAAACACTCTCACGGACTTTAAATTTATTAAAACCTAAAAATAATCATTTTGTTTTAGTATTTAAAAGTTTTAGGAATAGTTTTTTTTAAAACAAAATGACGATGAAAAATAATATATATTCAAATGCCTTGTATATCTTATTGTCATAATGAAATGCAAGTTATTCTGTCACTCTTTTTTGCTATTTAGTTGTGTAAACTTATTTCAAGTGCATTCGTGCTTGTTTTGAGAACAGCAAACAGGATTTTTCCTCCATTTCCAACCCTTTTGAGCCCAAAGTAAAGCTTCCAACATGCCTTGCTTTGATACACACACAAACACACACCAACTGCAGAGCTCAAGAACCAGCTATGCTAGTGTACTCCCGCTTTCCTTTCTGCCGCTTTATAATTCTCCAGAAATATCTAAGCACGTGTGTGTGTGTAATTTTCTACAGCACGCACCGCAGCAATGGTCTTCTACCCTGAGACTGAAAGAGCAGTGGAGAGAGAGAGAGAGTATACAGCATAAACGGCTGTGACAGCAACAGAAGACCTTTTCTCCTCCCTTTTCATTCTTTTCCTTTTTTACTCTCAAGCATTGAGACTTTTTTTGCGTTTCCAAGCTGAGAGCATCTAGACGAGATGCAAGAGAAGGTGGGGGGAGCGAGAGAAGGAGAGTTGGAGTTTCGGAGGGCAGAACGAGAGAGAGATTGAGACTGTGTTGGAATGCGCTGATACATGGGAACAGTCTGCTTATCTCCGTTTGTCCCCTTGTCAGTCATCCCGCGGCGCACACTCATACACTTGGGAACGCTGGAGGCTCCGTTTGGAAAGGTGGTGATTAACCCCTTCCCCCTCGTTCCTCCGTCTGGTTCTTCTACCTGCACTCGTCTGGACTCGTTCAGTGAGTAAAGACACAGAGGGACAGGAAGGAAGAGAGATGAGATAGAAGGAGGGAGAGGACAATTAGTTCTCTGTGGAAGACGGTGGAAATCCAGGCGGCATTTGGACACCTGTGGAACACAGTTTTGGATATTCTACTAGAGTGATTTGATTGGACATTTCAAATGGAATACCAAGTGAGTGACTGATGAACTGACTTGATTGGATTCACTCGAGTTTACCCAGCATTTCTACGCTATGTCTAAACCTTCACGACTTGCTCGCCCATCCTCGGTGGGTCCTGGCTCCAAGCTCTCCTCGCTTCGTCGGGATACACCTGCTGGCCGACCCAGAATACACGGCATGGGGGAGAAAGTAATGCGGACAGGAAGTGAGGGCATTATGACTGGCCAGAGGCCTCCGGTCAATGGAACGACACATTCACAGAGCACGCAAAACACTAATATAAAGGAAGAGGAGGAGATGGGCCAACCAAGAAGCAGAATCAGTCCACCTAAAGGGTCCTCCGCAACCACAACCCAGCAACAAGTCACACAACCCAGTAAGTAATCGATATTCAAAGGTGGATACCCAAAAACTGCACTTTTCCCTTTTTGTCCAAATCTGATGTTTGGACACTTTTGATATTCGTTTATCAGACATCTTATGTTTTCATTATTTGAATGAATAAATTCTAGGAGGAAAATGTTCTTAAGCTCAGGAGATAAAAAAAAAAATGTTCTTTGATTTTTGAATCTAATTCTGAGTAGACCCACAACAACTAATCAATTAAATCATTAATAATTGACCCCCCTGCCCCGCCCCTTGTACAAAATGTATAGTTTATGAAGAACCACTTCAAATAAAATACAGAAATTAAAAGCTGGCTTTTAAAGTCTGATTAATTTACTAATCCAAGACATAATCAGCAGATTAGTTGAATATTCAGCCCTGCTTAAAAGTTTTGAAAACAGAAACAAATGACATGATGTTACAAACATACAGTATGACTACAAATCATGAGCTTGCATATAATATCAGACTTGCTTTTGATAGCACTGTTTGATATATGTTGAGATGTCTTTTGAAGCAAATCAGAAGCAAAATACATCTCTATTTGCTCTCCTTTTAATCTTATTGCTGAAGAAATTTAATTTTTTTGCCCTGCTCAAGGTTTTAGACCTTCTAGCGAAGTGACACATTGTTTTGTCTTCTTTGTGATTTTAGCCGTAAGTTGAAAAGTCTTAATGTCCTGACGAATATTGGATGGATATTTTGTTTTAAATGTAAACATTGATATTTGTCATTATGATTATATTCGGTGAGATGTTGAAGTATCCATGTGGAGTGGGTGTGAGTAAAAATTGAATATAATGTTTTGTTTGCAGAGGTTTTATGTGAATTTAGGGTATTAAGTAGATTAGCTTGTTTGGTTTGGAGTATCTGAATGTCAGTGAACTGCATATGGTATTATGTTAAAAATGCTTGGTGTTTGGTTTTATATTTATTCATATATGACAATGGGTTTTGTGGGATTAGATCGGCAGCTGGGTTGATTTTTGCTGCATTCCTTACACAAACACACACACACACACACACACATGGGCTCCCCATTCCAGCACAGCGGGGTGCAGATTAATGCCAGTTTGTGTGTGTGCATGTGTTTGTGTGTGTGATTAGGCACCTCTTTATCACATTCCACCCCAGTGGGTTTGAATCCTGCTGGTTTTGGTTGAAGAGCACCATGTCAACTCAAAGTTGCCCTAAAGTGGTGATGAAGACCCAAATCCTGTCACCTCCAGTCAGTCACATCCCTCAGTGTTAAACAATTCAATGTCTTCTCAGTGAAATTGATAGCAATGCTAAGATAAAATGTTAATATAAGACACTTACATTTATAACAAATGGTTGATAAATACAATGAAAAATGGCTCTATAAAGATACCAATAGACTAATTAATGCGATATTTTTCCTTTAGTAACAGTGCACTTTTTTTTGCCTTTGTTGAAGCATAACAGCCATACAGCCATTCACTTTTGTTATAATGAAAAGAATAACTTGGACATTATTCTAGTAGCTAACCTGTGTTTACATCTAGAGTGAATGAGAAAAAGTAAAAAATGGCAGAAACATATTTTTGGAGCGAACTGTCTCTCAGTTCTCCCCAACTGTAAACATTGTAAAAGTTTACACCAATGAGTAACACTGCAAAATATTTTTTTTCTCTCCCTCTCTTTAAATTCTTACTTTAAATGCATAATTTAAGAGTTAATGTTTTCTAGACTCAAAGTTCAAGCGCAGGTCACAACATGTCGGATGAATGGTTCTCCAATGGATGAATGGTGATACAATTTCCATCTTTAGAAATTATGAGAGTGCATTTCCCCATAATTCAAGTTTCCATTTCTAAATAAATGCTATGCATACTGTAATAAACAAATCTCCATATTCATCGGGAAGAAGGAGGCGGGAACCGGCGCACAATCAAAACTCATTTTAATATCCAAAAATAAACACAAAACAGCGCGTCAGCCCCTCACGGCGACTGACGCGCATAAACTAAAAGCAAACACATAAAGTAATGTCCCAGGCCTGGTCCTCTCTCGTCCTTCACGGTCGTCGCTCCCGTTTTATATCCTTCCATCTCCTACGTGGGACTCGATACTAGCGGTGGGGCTCAGGTGTAGCTCATCTCCAATCACTACACCTGGCCTCACTCCTCGTTCCCACGCCTCTCGGCCCCGCCCCACTCGCCACACATACATTAGTATTTAAACATAGAAATCTGGTTGCCACTGAAGAGTAAAGTGTCCTAAAAAGCAGAAGTACACCCACCTGTCTGTAATGACACTATATGTAAGTTATACTGTTACATAAATACAACACTTTAAAGAACCTCACAGATCCAAGCGCAAGAATATCATCACCTGTGATGTGATATTAATATTTACTACCTAAATGTGCTTTCACAGAAACATCTGGAAAACAAATACATTCTCTTTTTTCTTTTCTTCTTTGCCCGTTTTATGTCTGGCAGATAGGGTGATAAGGGAGAGATTTGCTTATCAGCAGGCGGCTTTCTTCTGTTTATCTGCAGGTAAAATGGTTCAGTCTTTTGTTTAATCTACTGTTAGCACTCTTTGAAAGTTTATCACAAGCAGGTGCAGCAGGACAAAGAACTGTATCGCAGTCAGTAAACTTCATGGTTGGGTGGTCTTGCTTACTCATGGCTCAGCCAGACAGAGGTTATGGGAAAGAAAGAGAACAGAGAGGGAGGGAGGGAGACGAAACAGTCTCCTCATTTCAACTAAGTTTATCCTGAGCTGGTCTGTACTCAGCTTCTGCTGTTTGGATTTTCCATGCCTAGACTATGAGTGATCACCCGGATTGATGTGATTAACATATCAGTCTGTGATCTGCTGATATGAGAAACATTTCACTAGGGGTTTATGGGATAGCTAGAACAGTACACTCTTAAAAATAAAGGTGCTTAAAAGGTTCTTCACAGCGATACTATAGAAAACCATTCAGTCAAAGGTTCTTTAAGAAGCATCTCTTTCTTACCTTTTTATAATCTGAAGAACCTTCTTTCGCCACAAAGAACCTTTTGTGCAAAAGAAAGGTTCTTCAGATGTTAAAGGTTCCTTTATGGAAGCATTTAGACAAAAAAAGTTATTCTATGGCATCATGAAGCACCTTTATTTTTAAGAGTGGACACCAAAATAATGCAGTTTGACATTTAATTTGGCTTTTTTATTTGTATTGCAGTACTCAGATCAAGAGAAAGTGAAAGTGTTCACTGAGATGTTTAGTCATTTTCTGTCATCGGTTTATGGTTCATTTTGTTTCAGCATAACTTTATTTTTTTGGAACACAAATGAGACATGTCAAAGAATGCTCACTGCATTTCTTTCATCAGATGATAAATCTAACTAATTTATTGACTTAAAATTCAGTCTGTTCATCACGCAAAGCTATCTTATGAATTTTAAAAGACTGTATAGAAGTTACTGATAAAAAAAAAAAGTGACAGTAAAGTGACCTTCTACGAAAGCACTTTTTGTAAATAATATGATCACTGATCATAAAGATGTTTAAAATCTTACAAATTCATTCATTCCAAATAAATACTCTTCTTTAAAAAAAATTTCTGTAAATTAATCTTGAAAAAAAATAAAGCAATGGATTACAGCTACAGAAATGTTTCTCGAGCAGCGTATTAAAGTGATTTCTGAAGGATCATGTGATACTGAAAATGCAACCTTGGTTTCAAAAACATAAAAAATCTTACTGACCCCAAACATTTGAACTTTAGAGTATGTTTTCACTGTATAGAACATATTTTGTGCTCTACAGAAGAAAGTCAGTCATGCAGGTTTGAAAAGACATGAGAGTGAGTAATGACAGAATTTTGATTTCAGGATAAACTTCCTTTCATGAACATAATCCCATGATTTTTGGTGAAAGTGTCAGACACGGATGAGTTTTTGTAATCTAGAGCAGGATCTAATACCTTGCAATGGAGACTGAAGCCAGTGGAAGCACTATGAAGAGAATTACAGTACGAGTGGGATTAGACTCATGAGCACTGCTCATTAACCCTCAATCCTCTCTGATTGAAAAGTGAGACACTCTTAATCCAGAACGGCCCAAACTGAAGACAGGGCACTCTAACAGAACTCACTGTATCAGCAAGTTCCCGAAGAGCCTTTCAGATCAATAACAGTTTAGCATTTTTAGACAATCCACCTAAAAATGAAAATTCTGTTCTTACCTACATGTCATTCAAAAATCCTCTCTGACTTTCTTTATTCTGTGGATAAAGGAGATGTTTAGCAAAATCGTTTAATCAAAAAAGTGCAGCATGAACATTCTTTAAAACATCTTGTTTTGTGCTCCATGGTAGAAAGTCAGTCATATATGTTCGGAACAACATTAGGGTGAATATAGGATTAAAAGTATATATATTTTTTGGTGATCTGGTACAAAATTGTCAGGCAACCTCGCCAGAAGACAGAAAGCATGGACACTATTTGCTCATCCTAGATTTATTGTAACCAAATTACTCTTTTAAATGAGGTATTTTGTGCTTGGAAGCCACTCCATTAATCTCGAACCAGCAGAGCATTATTCCTTCAGACTGATGGAGTGCTCTGTTTGTGAAAACCTGAATTCGTGTGGGCAGAAGTTGATCCACAGGTCACCGGCCAGCTCAGCTAATGAAAAGTGCCTGAGTGCTTTAACTTAATGGCAAATGGAATCTGGTAATTGTTCACCGTTTGGCAGGAAGGATCGAAAAGGGGAGGGAGGGAATAAAGGAAAGGTTTATCATTCTGCGTTGTGAGATATTCTAGGCTCTTAAAGCATTCAGGGAGAGTTAATGTCAGGAGAGGGAGTAGCACTTAGATACTTTTCCTTACTTCAGGAATTTTCCAGAATCCTTTCTGCTGAGCTCATAGGCTGCTTAATCGCCACTGCGGCTGCACAAAAAAATGGCTTACAGGACAAAGTCGCCAGTAACTAGAACCTGAGATCTTTGAAATCTGGAATTAAAAGGAAGGGAGAGACCCTTTCAACAGTGCCCACCTTAATCAAACTTTGAATTAGGTCATTAACTGTATGACTTTCTTTATTCTGTGGAACATAAAAGGAGATGTTTCAGAATGTTTGCTTATGCTTTGCATGGAAAATAACTAGTTTAGAAGGATTAACATATGATATAAACATTGCCATTTTTTGGTGAACTGGCCCCTTATTGGTCGGGCAATCAACCAAGAAGCTTGTTTTCAAAAAATCTGAATTGTTATGCTTCGCTTTGATCTCAAAACTTGAGAGCAATAAATAAAAGGATGAGAGACCCTTTCAGCAATGCCCACCTTAGACAAACTTTGAATTAGGTTACTAACTAGGCAAGAACCAACAAGTTGAGTGTGTTTGCACAAGTATATTGACATTTGAGCTCGCTTGTGTTGATTCATGGTGTAGCTCTACATGGTTTAGATGTCACAAAGTGTCCTGGGTGATGTGAGTCAGAAACAGAGCTGAAGACAGAGGGGGAGGAGAAGACCTCCCTTTAACACACCTGGTTTTGTTGTTGTTACTGTGTATATTCCTCTGAGCTGAATTCATGCCCTATAGGCTCATCACTCGTGAAGAATGCAGACGTTATGCACTGAGGGTTGTTGTTACAGCAGAACTTTGCACTTCATGGCTGACATACACGCTAACAGATATGTGGTCACAGTTTTTGTTAAGTGCCTCTTCATGAGTGTCCAAATGTGCCTAAGGCATCAATCAGAGATAACTCTCTTAAGCAGAAATCAATAAAAACGTGGGCAACTGTGTTTAAATTCTCATTCATTAGATAGAGACCTCTGGGAGTTTGTCTAAGTGGTTGATAAAGCTTTTGAAGATGTTTGAGTCCAGCAGGGGAAAGTGCTCTTGAATGCACTGAAAGTTGTGTTGACGGGATAGTTCACCCTCAAATATATTCACCATCATGTCATTCTTTCTTGTGTGAAACTAAAAGTAACACAGTTTCAGTCTGTTCCTCATATATAATTTTTCTGCTGCTTTTTTTTTTTTGTCTTTTTTGGACCTTGACAGCTCCAGTTCCCATCCAACTTTCATTGTACGAAAAAGCACAAAAAGTACTTTTGTGTTCCACAGAAACAAGAAAGCTATACAGGTTTTCGAATGACAATTTGAGTGAGTAAATGACAAAATTTTCCATTTTGGATGAACTACCAACCTCTCTACCAATTTTTCATCATGTTTCTTCAAAAGCAATTGGTTTGGATAAACAAATTGTGTGGGTTAACTTCTTTTCAGCCCAGACACACGTTTTTGTCTGTTTTTAATGGGGGCTAATTATTTCAAACACTATAATTCACAGTGTTATTTTAGCAGTATTTTAGGATTTTCTTATTATTTATATAATGTTATAGTCTTACCCCAAGAAATATATTAAGAACAATTGCATTTTATGGACTGAAACTAATTTACAGAGCATGCTAGAGAAAGACTAGACCATCAACAAGAAGTTATTTAATCTTTGTTTTCACTGGGATTAGTCTAAAATTGTTCCTTCTTTCCATTGTGGCTATTCCTGGATGGGAATCCAGTCTGTAGCTCCCAGCTGTGACTCTACTTAAAGTAACACAGTGGTGGAATTCCTGTGAAAGTTCTTCTGTTGCATCACTATTTAAAATGCAGGTTAAATTGACCAAGATTTTTGTCATTGTATGGCTGATAACTTATAAATCCCAGATATTCTATATTATTTGGCCAAAATAAATATCCAGTTTTTGCCTGGTTGTTAAAAAAGTAAAAAAAACAAATGTAAGCCACACTGAAATGTATAAATGATTGGCTTGAAAATAATAAATGTCATTTGGTTTGATAAATTGTATCCAATGCAATGACATTTGTTTAAGTGTAGCTCTAATGCATTAGAGCCAAGTCACCAAGCAACTTCTTATGAATAATCAAATAATCTCTCATAAAGTCACTTCTTCTCGAGTTTGCAGCAACTTAATTGGAGATCTGGTGTTCTTTGCCCTAGTTTCCACAGAGCCCTTATGAGACTATGAGCTCTGACAGGTTTGAGGCCCACACATGCAGTACTGACAGAAAATTGTAACTTTTAATCGTAATCTGGTGCAGTGGATGGACTGTTTCTTCACTGCTTGTCATCTTCTTTTTGTTCTGTTGCTGTTTCTTCTGTCTTTGCCTTTGCTTTTCGCCTACTTGCTAACTCTATTTTGTTTGAGGTTGCCATTTTTTCTTGTTTGTCAATCTCTCTAGTTATCTCCACCTCCTTTTATCGCTTTCTATCCTTCTATCCCTCGCTTTTTCTTGCCCTCTTCTTTCTGAACAGGTTGTGAGCTGGTTTTCTCAGTGCTGATTAAAGTAGCGTCTCTGTTTGAAGTCTATTCAGCAAGCTGTGTGTGGTTGCTTATTAGGGTCAGCCAAGAGGGTTAGAGACACACACACACACACCTAATGAATGCTGTGTCCTAAAGAGACTACTTGTTTCAAGAAGAGAGTGGTTAAGCAAGGATGAAAAGATGAAGGGATTTCCTGAAATGTTGGCACTGAGTGTGGGTTGTGTGCACACACTCTTTCTTTTCGTCTTTCTTTTCTCTTCGCTCCTTTCTGACGTGCCATTTAATGGCTAGACAAGCACCTGGTATAGAGAGGCCGGTGAAATAGAAACAAAAGGAAATGGAGTGAGAAAAAGGGAAGGCTTTAAAGGTGAGAGGCAGAGCGCTGTAGACATGCAGTGAATTTCAACAGCCATGGAAAAGTTTATGAATTTCATTTGAGTTTAACAAAACAGATCTGTTCAATTATACTGCAGCTAATCTAACCTGAAATAATGCTCGTGTTGGAGATGTAGCTGTTATGCACCAGATACATTGAGCACTGGTGCTCATTTGGGAGATTGAGGTTTGAATCTGGTCTCTGTTGTGTCCCAGTCCCTTTTTTTCCCTAATAAATTACTCTTTAGCTCTTTTCCCACCAGCATAAAAAAGTGTTTTATCCGAGATTCATACATTGATCAAAACTTAAATGTGGGTGTAACACAGTTCATTGGGAAGAAGGAGGCGGGAACCGGCGAACATTTAAATAAAACTTTAATAACAAAATAATCACAAAACAGCGCGACAGCCCCTTGTGGACGACTGTCGTGTACGAACAGAACTAAAACTAAATAAAATCCAGGCCTGGTCCTCTATCATCCAACACTTTTGACACTCCTCCTTTTATCTTTTCGGAGCTCCTCCGTGGGACTCGAGACCAGTGGGTGGTGCAGGTGTCACAGATTCTCACTAACTCCACCACTCCACTCACTGACTCTCGACCACGCCCCTTTCGTCACAGTGGCTAAGCAAAAAATAAAATAAAAATAGTATATCGCTTCTATCAACACCCCGAAGTTTGCACAGTCCTGTTAGTTTTTGTAATTTTTTTTATTTATGTTTTTTTTAATGATTGCGTTATTTTGCATGTGCATATGCTTACATATGCGATAACTTGTTTATGCTTCTTCTTCACTGCGTTTTGATCCAGACATTCAGTACCCTTTCAGAAGATGTGTAACAGCACCCCCTACCCTATAAGAGTGAAAACACAGAAAGACGGAAAATTCTGTCAGTGGCGGGGAAAGAGTTACCGTATTTTTCGGACTATAAGTCGTACCTGAGTATAAGTCGCAGCAGTCCAAAAATACGTCATGATGAGGAAAAAAACATATATAAGTCGCACTATAAGTCGTATTTATTTATAACCAAGAACCAAGAGAAAACATTACCGTCTACAGCCGCGAGAGGGCGCTCTATGTCTTCAGTGTAGACTACAGCAGCACTGAGCAACATAGAGCGCTTTCTTGCGGCTGTAGATTGTAATGTTTTCTCTTGGTTCATTTCTCTTGGTTCATTTCTCCCGGTTCATGTCAAATTAATTTTGATAAATAAGTCGCACCTGACTATAAGTCGCAGGACCAGCCAAACTATGAAAAAAGTGAGACTTATAGTCCTGGTAATTATAATAATAGTAATTATTAAGTTGTGACAAAAGCCCTATATTTCACTTTCTGGATGCTGATTGGTTAATACAGCAGTCAACTTCAGTTTAATTTAGTCACGGTTGAAGGGGTATAGTAAGTGTCATAATCAACACAGTGAGTTTGATTAGGATTCAGTTCCAAAGCGATTCCACTGGGGGAAAGAACTTTATACATCACTTGATTGTAAATGTTTTAAATTCATTTTCAGTGTTTGTCAGCTTTTTTTTAAGCTACAGTAGTTTACATTTCGCAAGCTACCCACTCAGTTTGCTGGCTTACCATGCTGTTAGACACATAACCTGGTTCCTTGATTTTAGCTCCAACCCCAATCAAACACACCTGAACCAGCTAACCAAGGTGTTTAGGGATACTTCATAATTACAGACAGTTGTGTTAAAACAGGGTTTAAAATAAAGTGTGCAGGACGGTTGTTCTCCAGAGTTGGAGAACCCAAGTTCATATCACAACAAATCACAACAACTCCTGCAGTCACAGGTGGACTAAGTTTCTTATTTTCATATCTAAATTCACATTATAATAATTTGTTACAGTTATATAGAACTTTTCTGGGAACTCAAAACCCTTTTAAATGAAAGGGGGGAATCTCATCAACCACCATCAGTGTGCAGCATCCACCTGGATGATGCGATGGCAGCCATATTGCACCAGAACACCCACCACGCATCAGCTTACTGGTGGAGAGGAGACAGAGTGATGAAGCCAATCAGTGTATGGGGATGGTCAGAGGCCAATGGGGAAATATGGCCAGGATGCCGGGGTTACACCCCCTAATCTTTACGAAGGACATCCTGGTATTTTTAATGATCACAGAGAGTCAGGACCTCGGTTTAACGACTCATCCAAAGGACTGTGCTTTTTACAGTGTAGTGTCCCCATCACTACTCTGGGGCTAGTACCCACACAAACCACAGGATGAGCACCCCCTGCTGGCCTCACCAATGCCTCTTCCAACAGCAACCTAGTTTTCCCAGGATTTCTCCCATCCAGGTACTGACCAGGCTCAGCCCTGCTTAGCTTCAGTGGGCAACCAGTCTTTGACTGCAGGGTGATATGGCTGCATCATAGCACAGACTTAATAGATAGATAGATCTTGAAAGTGTTCTTTCTTTAAGCACAGGGATAGTTCACCCATAAATGAATGAACAAACAGTTGCTGGGAGCCACTGACTGCCAAATAGTATTGAAAAAAAAATACTATTGAAGGCATTGACTATCTGCAACTGCTTGGTTACATTATTTAAAATATATATATATAAAAAAACATATAGGTTTGTAACAACTTAACTTAAAAAATATACTTTTAAGATTCAAAGTACACCGCATGTACACATTCAGTACAATTAAGTCCACTTCATATTTATAAGGGCTGTGCTGACAAACACCTGTTGGACTCGGCTGGGCTGAAGATGATGCGGCGTCAGTACAATCTGTATAATGATGATGAATGGTTTTAAGATGGTACCTGATGTTGTTTGGGTGATGAGTTTCATGGCTGGTCTGAGGGTGATTTGTCTGGTCGTAGTTGCTCTACACTTTGATTTACTGAAGAACAAAGCTGATATACGACGTGAGACAGCGTGTAGATTCATGCTGTTATAAATCAGCATGTGCTCATCTAAAGCTCTCCAACATCTATCGAGCCGGACTGAATCATCAACAACTGTCTCCATAAAAGGTACTGAAAAATGTGTGTTTGGGTGATCGGATGAGCAATCTTTACTTGTTGAGACAGATATTGTTTTGCTGACCGAGTTTGACTCTTCGTGTGTGTGTGTGTGTGTGTGAGAGAGAGAGAGAGAGAGAGAGAGAGAAAGAGTGTGTGTGTTTTGGTCATGCTGTGTGTGTATGTGTGTTTGTGTGTGTGTGAGAGAGAGAGTGTGTTTTGGTCATGCTGTGTGTGTGTGTGTGTGTGTGTGTGTGTGTGTTTTGCTCATGCTTTGCACACCAGCTAATAGCAGATGCTAAAGACACTTCCAAGCTAGTTTTGAAAGCATAAAAACTTTGAATGGTAGTGTCATCTCTATCTTTCTTCACTACTTCTCATATTTTTCTTATTCTAATTCTTATTCTCCTATCTTCACTCTTTTTTCAGTGTCAAAATAAATGTGGAAATATTATGTGCAAAGAGCGTTAACCACGACGGTATTCCATTTAAGTAGCCATGAGAATCTGTTTATTTCTCCTTTCCACTTACACACTCACACACATACAGAATAATTGAAAATAAAAAAATAGAATGGCTATTATGTGATGTGTGTAAATGTACATGTATATATCATTATAAGTAGATTATAAATTACATTACTGCATATCATTGCTGTTTTTGCATATTTTGTTGATTACCATTTTCCTAATTTGTAAGTCGCTTTGGGTAAAAGCGTCTGCTAAATGACCAAATGTAAATGTTAATGTTAATGTTATAATTATAGCTCCTTCATGCCTACTATTGTCTAGTGTGTGTGCAGAGTAGAGAGATGTTAGTTTCTCATTTTAGGTATTCTTGTCAGTAACTGCCTCTCTGCATATTAGAATTTGATAAACGTCCCCATAATCAGACTCAGGAAATAGAATGAGTTCAGCCATTATGATATCATCAGTCAGACAGCCAGACCAATCATCTCGTCTCATCTGACTCTGAATTCCTTCAGGCTCATGTAGAGACAGAGGATCATGGAATGTTGAGCATAATTAAAGGAAAAACTCGAAATTGCAGAGTTCTAGTTAATCTGAAGGCCTTCCTGGGCCGCCGATCCGATCCCCTCATATGAAAAGCTGTCATTGTCTGTGTTTTTTGTTTCTCTTTTCCTGTCAGCTCTTAAACTTTTGTAGCCTGTTGTAAAGTGATATTTTAGAGCACGCTCAGTGGCTGGGAATGCTGGAAATAATCGCTGCAGTTCATCTGAATTCATGTCCATGTGAATTAGATGTAAGTGTTTTAACATAGCATTTAGTGTAAGTTTGAAACAGCCCTCATTTCCTGACATCACAGATTGGTTCTCCTCCATTTCCTCGGGTGTCTGGAAAGTTTCATTGATTTAAAGGATGGCTGTATATTAAATAAACTTAATTTTACTCAACCCTTTTCCTTTATCACTTTCTCTTTCATCATGTTTCGCAATGTTGTGTGCCGACTCACTCATTTGCACACACAGATATGCACCTCTAATTAACTTTGGCTGTTCTGTTGGGGTCAGAAGTTGAAATAAACTTTGTCATTATTACAGAAATGTGTGCTAATAAGATACAGTATGCAGTCATTTTTACACCCCCCTCCCCCCATGTATAAAAGGCATTAAGCAAACAAGCTATTTTTTTATATTTGAATAGTTAAAATTAAATATTAAAGAAATAATAATAAAAAAGTTATATTATATAGAAATACATACTTGTATATAATTATACTTTATTAAAAAATATATTTTAATATATATATATATTGCTTTTTTTCTTTTATTTAATCACACTTTTATCCAGTCGCACAGTTTAGGATTAGACAGAAAACAATTGCTCTAATAGTTTCTTTCTTCATTATTAGAACAGGGATTTAAATCTAGAGCCTTTTATTTCAACACTAACCACTTTCATTTAACACTTTATATAGACTACAATACAAGTACTGACTGTAAGTTCAGAAGAATTCATCTGCATACATATTGCGTTCCTAAACCGACGGACCCACAGGGCTGTCAGATCTCCGACAGAATACAAAGAATTAAACATATCGTGTGCAATAGACAGCCCTCTGTCTGTTTGCTCTCAGCTTTTCTCGTGCTTGTTCTTGACTACCACAGCGACACCCTCCAGCCACAAAGCAAATATTTTCCCAAGTTAGCTGGGTCTATAGTGTTTTTAGGTGAGTTCTCTGTAGTGTGTTGTGTGTTTTTTTGAATGATGATGTGTAGGAAGGTGTGTGTGAGAGAGTGAGAGGTAAAATAGCTGTTGTCATCTGTGTATGTTTACAGGTTTGTTTTTGTCAGCAGATACTGATTCAACTAAGCCCTTTTGCTGACAGTTTGCAATTCTAACCCCCATAGCATATTCATTTTTCATGACACACCATTATTTATCTTATATAGTGAGAATAGATTGGATTATTCTGTTTTAGCGGGCATGTTCTGTATTACTGGACAGAGAGGACCTGTAGAAAGGGATAAAGTGTTTATATGTTGTGTGTGTGTGTGTGTGTGTGTATGTGTGTGTGTTTGTGTTCAGATGGGTTGATGAGTGATTGGGTTTAAATAACAGAATTTAGCACCTCTTTATGCTATACACTAAAAGTACAGTATGAACATTTTATTATTCATTTATTTAAATATTTGCTTGCATATGGAATATTTCTATTTTATTTTATTATTTACTGTAGCTGTGAGCACACTCTTCTCATTGTGTGTGTGTTGTATTTGCAGAAGCACACGAGTGTGCCATATACAAGCATCTCTTGACATCCACATGACTTTGTGTCCGGGCCTGAGTGTTTGTGTGTGTGTGTGTGTGTGTGTGTGTGTGTGTGTTTTCTTTTAATATGTGCATGAGTGTTTGGGGGCAGGGCTGACCGGCCGAGTGTTTAAACATCTGCTGAGTGTTTTAAGTTTTGCAGATAACCAAGTACAGTTATGTCTTTTCCACTATTTACCATCCGCCTTTCATTCCCTCTTCACTCCTCCCCTCTTTTAGTTTGTCTGAGTTGAACACACACCCTCATACTTGCACATACACACATAAACACTCCAGTGCTCTGTTCCATAACTTTTAAAGGAGCTCTCAACATGAAGGCTTGCTATCTTATGCTGTATTATGCTGCATCCTAAGCTCGTTTTAGGCAAAACCCTAAAGCACCGTTGCAATCCCACAATGCATTGCAACAACCTCAAATTCATAAAGAACCGTAAAATGTTGATAGAAATAGTTCAGTGTCATTAGAAATTTATTATTTTATCCTAAATTTGTGTTTTATGCCTAAAGTGTCATGCAACACATGAATCTTCCACAATAAAAGCAATCCCTGAAAACATTGAAACAAACTCACATTCATTAAACTATTGATAGAAATCATTAAATGTATTAAGAAATGTATTTTGTAAAGTAACAAAAAAAGTTTTCAATAAATTAATTCATTTGTGTAATTTAATTTGTGTAATTGGATAAATTACAAAAAACATGCTAACATCCCAAACTATTTCCTATGCCACCTATGTAAAGCAATCCAAATTGCTCAGTTATGATGTTCCACAACAGTTAAGATGCTGTCTTAGAAGACAGCTGTCTATGTAGTCAGTATGCAAAGCTCGCTTGGTTCTGGGACAGATCTGTTGTGTGTTTTGGAGATGTTTTGTTGCGCTCACTTAAGACCTCACCGAAGACTGAAACCTGGCTCTGATTCTAACAGCAAGCTGAGGGATTTTGAGAGGAAGCTCTAAATTCACAGACGCGCACACAGAACATGCGGCCCTCTAGTTTGTGTCGCAGGGGGCTCCGTAGCAGGAAGTCCTCCACATGTTTTGCTTTAGCTTAAGGGATTCTCTCTCTCTCACTTCACTCTTCATCAGTGGCTCTTTCTTTCTCTCTGTCACACATCTCCTTTTCTTTTCTTCTCTAAGTTCTCCATTCCCCTCTTTTTCTTCTCGCAATGAGGTGATCCAGGCTGGAGGGAGTGCCAAGAGAGTTACAAAAACCGCATTCATCGCGATACACAATCGAAAACACACACACACGCTCACACAACACGTCCTGTCTAAACAATGCTCCTTGGCCGAGTCTGGGGGAGTGATTTGAGTTGGTGTAAAGGGACAGCACAGGAAGTGTCAGCAAGAGAGAGAGAGATTGGAGGGTTTGGAGAACAGGAGCAGCCCTGCAGCGAGGAAAAAACTTTCCCTGCCGCAGCAGCAGGCGGAGTGGGTCTCAATCTCTCGTGCTCCCTTGTTCACGCTTCGGTTGTTGTTTGGATGTATGCTCCTGGACAGGGCAAATAGGGTGAGTAGCACAAGCTCTCTATTTCTCTTTCCTCATACTTAAAGAACTGTAAAGGGATATTAGAAGCATCGTTCAGTTCCACGTCTCCTCTGTAGCACATTAAATCCTTTTTTTCCCCATAACTTTTATTGAGACATGTTTAGAGCTTAATTAAAACACAAATTCCGACTCCACAGCCAGACCTCTGCGTCCTTAGTGCCGTATCCATTACATTTACAATTCAGCAAGTTTATAGTCTTCCTCCCCCTGTGTTTATTCATTCCGGTTGGCAGTCTACAATGCTTCTCATATTTTATTATTGTATATAAGGGGAGGATATGGAGGCAATTGTGCATAGTGAGGGTCTATGAAATATTTTGGGAAATATTTGACATGCATCACGGTCGTTGGTCATCATGGTCAAATCGACTTGTAAAACATTCTTGTACCTAATAAAACTGTTTAGATGTGAAACTTTCTGCGTTCAGTTCTTTCTCTTTCAGAAAGGAAAATTACGTTTTGATGCATGGCGATGTTGCAGTTTTTGTGTTTGCTTGAAAAGTACTAATCTCTGATTGAGAAGTCTATCTATCATTGCGCAACCACAGAACTGTGGTTTTACAGCATGCACACAAATATGCAAACATATTATTTGTGACAGTGCATTCCCGTTGAGAATTCCCTCTTATCACCCTATTGCAATTCCATTGTAACCTACCATCGGCCTTCTTGATTATTTACTCTTCTTGCCATAGATTTGTAAACATGTTTAACGATCATCTCATGAGATCCCATTCCATGCCTGTCAGTTGCGAATTACTTGGATGCCGTTGACTTTATTTATAATCAAGAGAAATCTGAACTCATTGGTTTCAGAGTTATGGCGGCAGCCAGAATTCCTCTGGGTAGTGACAACTTTTCCGAGTTTCTCCCTCCATGCTGTTTAAGTAGATTTGCATCTGGAGGTTTTGGGCCGCATCCCATGCGTGTCTGGAAGGAATATCAAAGCTTTTCTCTCAAGGTTGTTTGTCCAGAGATGCTGGATATAAATTTGAATATAATTCAGTTGTGCTGATAGTTGGAACCTCAATTTTATGATGCGGAAGCTTCTGGACCTGTGTTTGAGCATGTGTGAGTTTCTCAGGATTCAGGAGCCAGGGAATGAGGCCAGTGTAATAGACTCTTAACAGTTGGGCAGAGGATGTTACTTATTCTTATCCCTGTAGACAGCCTGCTAAAGCAAGTGCTCAGCCAGTAAATATTCAAGTTATTGTGCTCATTTCACTAGCTGGTCATTTAATGTAGTATTTTCCACCCTAGCTATTTTGTTCTTAAGTGGTATAAATACAAAGTTCTGTCATGAAACGACAACTAGATGGTGCAGGTTGATTCTGGTTCTAACTCAGTCTTATATAATCACATTATTATTCAAATGGTGCAGCTGATTGGTTCCTTTTGTAACCGCTGCCAATGAGCTTGCTGCTCAACATTCAAATACTTGGCTAGTGCTTGCTGTAACACTTCAGAAACCCTCCACCTTCCCCAGCTCCACCTGTTTAGATCTGTTATGGGGTAATTGTATGTATTTTATACACAGGGGTTATTACATGTTATATGCGCAGCAGCAGAATTTTTTACATGCGTGCAACAGCATGTCTGTGGATGTATTGGCAGTAGCAAGATCTACTTTGGCGAAGACCAAACACATTAACATTGCCATGTATGTTACCATGCTAAACTCTCCAGGTATTTTAATGACAAAACGTATTATTAGTGGGTCCACAAGGGGAATAGTGTGTTGTCCTATCAGAGGCTTTTATTTGAAGTTCCCTGCTCAGCAGACCATTTTAGACACAGATTTATGTTTGCATGATGCTGGTCTATATCTAGCTGACTTTTTAAGCTTGTCTTTTCAATAGTGTTGTGAGTCTGGAGCCTGAGGCGCAGAACACTAAATGTGTCATGTGAGTCTTACAAGCCAGACTATCAGAATGCTGCATATCCTGGCCAAGAACTGCAGCACATGTCCAGTTGTTTGATCAACATGAAATTGTGCTTTTAATGTGATTTCTATGGGTCTGATATCATAAGAATATGCATAAGAATATGCAAACACTGATGCAGCTGTCTTTTTGCAAGGAAGCACTAAATAGCTGTATTAAAATCCATATAATTTTATGTAAATTTGGGGATATTGCATAGAAAATACAAAATAGAATGTGGTTAAAATGTGCATAGAAAACCTATATGTGCTCACTTGAAGTGGATGAATGTTTTATATAGTAAAACATTAATATATTCCTAGATGCTCATTAGAAAAAGCAGTGTGACTAAATATTTTGCCTTCATTTCCTTGGTTTTGTTGTCTTGAACACATGGGATGGAAACGTTTTTCTGCAGTCCTCCAATTTTTCACAGAAATTAAATTAACAACTTGGATGTGAATGGAGCTATTGTAGCAGCCTGGTAAACTTTTATGGACTGATAAAAACGTATGCATCCAGACTCAAATAAGCTGCCTAGTGGCCAACCAGACAGAACTGGTGGATTTTGCCAACTTTTTTTGTGTAAAATTTGTGTCGTACAGGCTGTCAGAAACGGAAACAAATGACATGATATATGCTGTAACGATGCTAACACTATTGGCTGATATGAACTGCAATATACTGTATGTTAGCTGCCGTTACACCGACTAAAACACATAACAAAATCTTGTGTGACAGAGCCATTTTATCCTACATTGTCCAGTCCTTTCCAGAAATGCCTCTCACTGTGTTCCCACCCAAATTTTCCTGCAGAACATTCATTCTTCGAGAATGAGAAAATAAGAGGCAAAACAGTGATGTCATAGCAAATATCACAGAACGATTTGCGAAAGCCAGATGAAACAGCTGCCCCAATTGAGATGGATTTAACCTTTTACTCTCAGCAGAGTGTTTATTTTCCTTACACTTTTGCTCTTCGATTCAGCACACAGTATCAGTGTGTTTCCTCTGTTCTTGAGCTCTGAACAACTACACCTGTAGCACCATCTCAGAGGAGTCTTCATCCATCAGTTCTCCATTAAATATTAATCCTGTCTGAGAGCACATGCCCCTTTTATACAAGCCTGGCTGAGAGATAGGAACTAATCGCTAATTGAATCGCCCTCATTTAACCAACTTCCTCAAAGGTTCTTCGACACTTATCTTATCCTGCTCTCTTTCAAAATGGGAAAGTACTTCTATCTAGCCTCGCAGTTAAAAGACAAATCCTTTTCTCTTTGATCCAAACGCTGCAAGTGTTTAGACTTCAACAAATGCATGTAAGTGTAACTGAAGCATTTGCAGAATTTATAGAAGAGGCTAATTCAAGTACCACTTTGAAAAGGAAACTATTTACATATGACACTCCCTTGGTTAGAAACTGTAAAGTCATCTTTCCCCTCATTTCTTATTAATAATTTTTGCTTAAGAAAACTTTTTTAGTTTCTGATCTTGAAGCTGAAGAGTGTAATTTTCTTTGGCACCACTGCCTCAAAACAAAATTGCAAAAATGCTAATTGTTTTCACACAGGTTTTCCAAACACTCCCCATTGGCTGTACAAACAGTAGCCTCACTCAAAGCTCACACTATTGGTTGATCTGTTGCTATGCTGGGCAGGTCAGAATTCTCAAACAAACAGCAATGCTGTGCCACTGTTTACTCTCTTCTGGAGAGTCAACCTAAAAATGGCCAACTTTCAGTTGTTTCTGCTTATTAAGTAGGCAGTTTAACACCAAAGTACTGAACAAGTTCAGAAATGAGCAGCATTGTATAAGGTAGTGCACAAAATAAATCTTCCACTTGTGGTCATTTTAGCTGGAAACTGCAGTTAGCTGTATGTACTGTATGTTTAGGTAGGCTATATGTCTGGGTTTTTGCCAAAATGTAGGTAGAGGCATTTTTCCCAATGAACCTATGTTAAAAAAGTCATACTTAGGTTTTCAGTTCTGCTTTCTCTTTTACTATTTATCTTTCTCTTGCTTGAGGAAGGCGGGAAAGTGACAGCTCACCACTGCTGTTACCTCATGGCTTGGTGAGGAATGAGGCTTCCCACAACTTACATAAGCCTGACCTGCTGGCTTGCTTGGCCCGTGTAGAGCTTCTGAAGGTTCTTTTTTATGGTTTACCATATAAAGACGGAATGTTGGATGAATGGATGGCCTTTGTTTTTGGTCTTTTATGATCTGAATGCAGGGCCCAGACTGGTGATCTTACATCAGCCTTCCATGGTTTGCCTGCATGCCTTGCTGTGAGACTGATTATCCCATAAAGTTAAATGCAATTCCCTGTTGCGACATGGAATATCAATAGTTTAAAGGCAGATTCTGGCAGACTGTGGTTACGTATCTGCTTATTGGTTCTGTGTAATAGCTTACATAAATATAAACTACTGCAGTTGCTCGTTAGCTCGCTCTGTCCAAATGAGAATAATGTCCAGATGGGTGGTCATTATTGGAAAAATAAATGTGAGTCTGATCTGGTTGTGGAAAATCTGAGAAAAAAAAAAGTATTTTGCAAGTAAAAATAAAATATAATGTAATACAAATTTTAAACTGCATGTTGAATTAAAAAAAATATATATATATGGAATTTCTATAACCGTAAAATAAAATTGTCTTTATAATATCATGCATTAAAAAGTTTGAAACCACCTGACTTAACAAACTGAAATATAGAGTCAGCATTTTCTTCAAAGCATCAAAGCATAGACTTCTGAGACTCAAAGAATCAGCCATGTGACCTTGTCTCTGCACCGATCACATCCCCACAGGTAGTAATGCATAGGGACGCCTGTAATATTTTCCTCAGATCAGTCTGTAACCCACAGGCACCCCATTGCCATGGGAACCGCTGAGCAGATCACCTGCAAATGGCACCAAGCCTGAAAGAAAGGCAGCGGTTATTTCTCTGACGCCAGACCAGAGGCGGATATCACTGCAGTCCAAGACAGATTTGACTTAGACTTTGGTGCATAACTCATCCTGCACGGTTTGTGCTAAAGACATGAATGATGCCTCTAAACACGTATCTCGCTGAATTAGAGGTGTGCTATAACTTTTATGCTACTGGACAGGAATTTGGCCTGCCAAATGATGGAATTACAGAGAAATCCTATAGATTTATTTTAAAGGAGTGACTCAAACCATGTCTACTGGCTAGTATATCGTACTTGGATGGGACTTTTTCACTTGTGCAACCACCTAGCAAGCCACCCACAACACACTAACATCATGGTTTATCAAGGGTTGCAGGGTCTACATACAATGATGTCTACATGTCTACTAGCAATGATGTGCAAGTGCTATAACAAGTCTCAATTAGATTAACACATTACACATAAAAAAATTTAAATAAATAAATAAATGACTATTATGGGGGCTCCAAACCTCCTTCCAGGGTCAAAATCGCGTTCCTGTTTGGTGTGGAATTTCGCTTCAACCCACAGAGTAAAAAACAAATCTTGGCAGGCAGTATAAAAGTAGCCCAATTTCATGGGAAAACCACACATTTGACGACACCGTAAGCTAGCAATGCTCATGTTCTCCATTAAATGTCCAATCTAGTCCAAAAATACAGTAAACTTCCATTCAAATGTTTGGGGTCAGTAAGATGCTTTAATTTTTAAAGTCTTGTATGTACAACAAAGCTGCATTTAATTGATTAAAAATACAGTAAAAATAGAAAGATTGTGAAATTGTTTTAATATATTTTGAAAGGCTGAATTTTCAGCATTACCCCAATTTTCGGTGTCACATGATCCTTCAGAAATTATTGTAATATGATGCTTTGGTGCTCAAGAAATATTTCTTCAACATTGTTTAAAACAGTTTAATGTGCTGAATAAAAGTATATATATATTATATATATATATATATATATATATATATATATATATATATATATATATATATATATATATATATATATATATATATATATATATATATATATATATATATATATATATATATATATATATATATATAAAATTGAGACCACAAAAATGTTATGATATCTATTATATTATATTGTAGGGGAAGTCGTGGCCTAATGGTTAGAGGGTTGGATTTCCAATCGAAGGGTTGTGAGTTCTAGTCTCGGGCTGGACGGAATTGTGGGTGGGGATAGTGCAAAAACAGCTCTCTCTCCACCTTCAATACCACGACTTAGGTGCCCTTGAGCAAGGCATCGAACCCCCAACTGCTCCCCAGGCGCCGCAGCATAAATGGCTGCCCACTGCTCCGGGTGTGTGCTCACAGTGTGTGTGTGTGTGTTTGTGTGTGTTCACTGCTCTGTGTGTGTGCATTTCGGATGGGTTAAATGCAGAGCACAAATTCTGAGTATGGGTCACCATACTTGGCTGAATGTCACTTCACTTCACTTCTATTATGTTATATTATATGATATTATATTATACTTTATTGGTAATTTAAATACCTACATAACAAATACCAGCAAAAGTTCTTGAAATCATTCAGGAAACACTGAGAAAAAAAAAGTATGTTATTCCATAATTTCTGAGGGTTTATGGTACATCATATAATCCTTTAGAGTGTCCATACTTTCATCTTAATTACAGATTCATCATCCGTGCGCTCTTTTCATCCCAGCTGGACATGAGCATGTGTGTGAGAGAGAGTCTAAGTACTGAGTAGTTAATTATGTTTGGTCTTTAGTAAGTCTTTGGGTATTAAACTTGGCTAATCTTAATAAGAATGGATGAAATCCCTCTAACTGCTCACAGTCAGGACCTTTTTTCACGCTTTTATGTCATCTCACTTTGTCTCTGTCTCTCGTTCTTTTTCCCGCTCTCATTTATCTGCGCTAACCATATGCTAATGACGCCTTATCTTTTTCTGCTTTATAATTAGCTGTTAGCACAAACGTACAGGATTGGGCTGCACGGATTGGTCTTAAATTCAACAGATGAATTTTTGATGTCTGCATCGAGGGCAATTTCACTGGAAAAGGCTTACTGGCTGCTAGGAAGGATATGATTTTCCATAAGGCCTATTTGGCTGTGGTTACATGATTATTCATTTTCATGCAACTGGAATGTGTCTGAGTCATAAATATGTTTGCAGACAGCTGAATGAACTAGGTGAAACTTGACATGCCGGAATAGATTAATGCATCTGGCCAGCTATCAGATGCTGAAGTGAAGGATCCCAAACATCTTTACTGTCTTCGTGACCTCTGGTCTCTCTTTCTGTGCCAGATCCTCTGATTCGTTCTGATAAGTGAGTCTAGCTAGATGGAGTGGAAAAAGAAATAGGTTTAGGCTTTAGGTTTATTTACATAGGGATGCTTGATATTTTGCTACAATATTGTTTCATATTACACCAATTTTTCGTCTGATTTATTTTTTTATTTTTTCTAATTTAGTCTAATTATTGTAAGTTCATGCTCATTTATTTAGACAAAATAGTGTACAATTTTAAGATAGATGGAACTGTAATATATTTTAGAAAAATCAATTTTAATAAATGTTACCATTTAAACAATTTTAATGTATTGATATATAACAGCATACAACATTAAAAACAGTTCGAGCCGGTCTCATGAAAATGCGTATCAGTAGCTCTAATTTTCTTTTTACAATTTGGTGTTTTGCGTGCTATTTATACGCAGAAACTGATTTTGGCATGTGTACGATATGCATGTGTTTGACGTGCATATAAAACAACGTTTTTGTGTGTGCATATGATACTCACTTTGTTGGCAATTTTACAATTGTTCTTTGCAGCATCTAGGTTTTTGTTCTTTGTGGAACCCAAAACTATTCTTCTATTGTTTCAGACTTTCAAACCTTTTCATTTGTAGATTTAACCTTTTATTTTAAAGAGTGTTGGCTGTAACAGGAGTTGAGAATTCCAGTAGATTAATTAATTGAATTAATTGAAAAATCAAAAGTCAGTACTAGAGTCATAGCTATCTATTTAAAAAATAGTTTTTGTGGTTATGACGTATGAGGAAAACGATGTGTCGTATGTCTTGACTCTAAAAGCACTTACTTTTTCTGTCTTTTGTTCTTCAGATTTTCAGGTAGAGTTTAAAATGTGTTGTGATTTGACTCTGACAGGAGGATGATGGGAAAAAGTGTCAGTATAAGGCAGAACATCTTTCCCACACCTCTCCCTGTCCACCCCATCCTTTTACACACACTGCACGTGTCATATTTGACACTTTGATGCTTAGAGCTTTTCCTGGCTGCATGCGCTGAGTGGAAACTCGTCTTAACCTCTCCTCCTACCTGTCTGTTATTCCTCTTCTTCAGTGGTTTGAAATGGTTGGAAGCAAATGGTTTAGAGATTCACGAAGGAGCAGATCAACAGGAGCATACGGATGCTTTAAAGAGAAAACAAAACTGTGCTTGCAGCGTTCGTTTTGTTATGTAGAAAATAGACATATTAATGCATTCACAAAAACATAATTTTATTTCGGTGTGTTAATGCATATTTATTAAGCATTAGAAGCACAGTGTGAAATTTGTTTCAGGGTCTGGGTGAGTCCCCAGGTTTTCCGACGTTTCAGTCTTAAGGTCACACAATAATCTGAATGTGGTTTGAATGAAAGGAAGAAGGAAAGCCTCAGGAAAATGTCAACAATGGAAGTAGCAACGGGACACATAGCGAGTCCACCCCGTTCCCTGCCTGTTCCTCAGATGTTTTTCCTGCATTCCACCAATAGTCCCCATTCCTCAGATGGAAGTTTACCTCCCGTCTTCCTCTTCTAAACACAGAATTCAGCTGGGCCTTTTAGCTCAGTAGTGGACAAACAACAGTTTGGCACATTTTCCAAAAAGATTCAATGTGACCTTGTCACAGTGCATAAACCACTCATGTAGTACAGTAATGAAATGTCTATTGTTTTGAAATGATTAATAGAAGCAGGGTAATATTTTTTACTGTCATATATAATCAGAGAATGGCACACATTGTGTGTTTGATTGTAAGCGTGTGTCTACAGACTTTAGACTCAAACTGTTCTTCTTAGTAGGACTGAGATGATTCTTCATTAAGTGACATCAGGCTTATGGCATTCATTACACACCCAATGGATCACAGAATTTTGGGAGCACACACCCCATGAACACAGACATACATATCCAAAAACAAGCTCTGGAAGTAGTATTTCCCACTAAATCATTCAGATACACACTGCTATTCAAAAGTTTGTTTCTTTTTGAAATGGAAACAAATGAAATGGATGCATTAAATTGATCAAAAACTAGAGTAAAATTATATTAAAAGCTACAAAAGGTCTCTGTTTTAAATAAATGCATTTCAATTGAACTTGAATCTTCAAAGAATGTTGATTGTTTCCACAAAAATTATCAAGCAGCACAATTGTTTCAACATTGATAATAATAAGAAATGTTTTTTGAACAGGAAATCAGCATTAGAAAGATTTATAAAGGATCAGATGGAGTAATGGCTGCTGAAAATACAGCTTTGCCTTCACATGAATTAAGTTGCATTTTTTATAAATTTACAGATAGAAAAGTGATTCTAAATTGATATAATATTGTACAATTATTAATTCATTCATTTATTTTTGGACCGAATTCATAACCACTAAAAATTATACTAAACCCAGACTTCCGAACAGTATTGTGAAAGATAAAATCCAGTTCTGGGTTCAGTTCAGATCTGTTTCACAACACTGTTCTTGGGAATAATTCATACATGAGTCAAACTGATTCTTGAGTTCGGCTGGAGAGGATTGTCAGTGCTCAAAAACTTCTGTTTGTTTGAAAATATTGCTGATTGTATATACCACAACCCCAATTCCAGAGAATTTGGGACGTTTTGTAAAATGCGATAAACTTGTCTCAACTTCTTTTGGAGTGTGTTGCAGCCATCAAAATCTTAATTTGCTCATATTTACAAAATACATTTATTGCATGTATTGGTCAGTGAAAGCTTTGAAAATCTTTTCTTTGTACTTTTGTCAATTAAATAAAAGTTAAATAGAATGAACAAATCACAGATTCTTGATTTTATTGCATTTTACAATCACCATTCAGAACATCTAGTATTTGGAGTTGATCAGATCTCTTTCTGTGAAGCTTCTGTTAGATGTCATAAACAAAATCATGCTAGTAAATGTGTGTTTTGTAACTCTTAACCTTGTGATGATGTGTTGACATTTGTGTTAATCAGATTTGCATCACATGGGCATTAAGGGATGATGTGCATCTGCTTTAGTGCTCTCTGCCTGTGACTTTCGGGACACTTAATCTGGATTGTGAGAAACTGGATCAGGGTTAAAGAGGAAAGGAATCAGGATTGGGGACAGTGATCTTGAGCCTGTAGAGCTTGGTCATTCTTTCACACTAGTTTGACTTAATTCGTGCAAACCTTGACTGCCCTCCAATGCTTTTGTGTTACACAAACTGTCTTAGCCTTGTGCTCTTGAATGTGTGTGTGTGTGTGTGTGTAGCTGGGGTCCTGCTGCATTACAGCACTGACATGCCTCAGTGCTGATGACATCGTCCAACTGGGAGGCGGCCTAGCATAGATGATGTCATAGACAGCAAATCAGATCATTTGCTGCAGCCTTCATCCATTACAGAAATTACTTTTTTTTTATATCTTCACGCTCATCGTTCTTCTGTTTTTTTGCCCTCCATCCTTCTTGCATCCCATCTTTTTAACCTCACAGCTTTCTCCACTTTGTATCATTCACTTCCTTTTTCTGTAATGTTATGTTTTTTGTTTTTTTTTTACCCTAAACCAGTTTTTCCCAGTCTGCTCTGCCTCTGGCTGGAACGTAACTCTAATTTTGCAATGATCAGTTTTCTTTTTTTACGATTAATGCTGTGAAATAGATGCAGTTTTAGTTTTTAAACTGCTCATCCACTGTGTTATTCAACAGTTTATGAGGTAGTTCGATAGTTAATGGATGTCTGCAAAGCTGGGAGAAATTCTGATGTGATGGCTAAAGAAATCACTTTGCCAGATGTATGTGCATGTTTTCAACCAAGACACTAGAGGGCGGCGGAGATGTATCAATAAAATAACCATTAATGTAGATGTGCAATGGGCAAAAAAAAAAAAAAACATATTACGAATTTTTGTAACCATACAATTTCTTTCCCATTGCTGTTAGGTCTGTGGTACGGTTCTGTGTGGGATCAGTAGGGGGTTAGGCTAGAAAGACATTGTGTTCACACAGTGAGGAACTGAAATGGAGACTTTGAGATGTTTTCTCTTGGCTAGATGTTGGTGTCATATTAAAATCTTGATTTGTGACTCATGAGATGAATAACAGTGTGAATTTGTGGGTTTTAATGAGTCTCTGCACTATATAGTCTGCCCCTTGATGGCTTACCACTCTACTATATTGTATCATGGTGCAATAGCAGTTAAATTTTATAATCTTGTGTCCCTTTGAATTTTTCTTTCAGTTTCTCTAGAAAAGAGCTGTGTGATGAATGTGTGACAGTCCTCATTTACTCACCCCACGATTCATGACCATGACTTTCTGACTTCTGTGGATCACAAAATTAGATGTTCTGAAGAATGTTCACACTGCTTTTTTACTCACAACTAAATTACATAGAGACCAAGGGTTGTAAAGCGCCAGGAAGGATGAAAAACAACAAGAATGTTCAAACAGCTAAATACTATAAATATAAATCTTTTACTTCTTAAAAATCCATTTCTCTATTATTATTATTAATATTGTAACACTTTACAATAACAGTACATGAATAAGTGCGTACTAATACTTAAATTAAATATTAGTTAAGGCATGCGCTAATCAAGACCTAACCTTAACTGTGACATGAGTGAAATTAAGTCGTGTGTGTATTACCTTGACTATATTTGTTGGTTAATGTATTAATTAACACTTTGGTGTCAGTTTTTAAATATTAATTCATGTAACTCATGTCATATGACTTCATTTGACTAATAGTTAAAGTTAGTTATTTATTAGTACGTGCCTTAACTGATCATTAGCTTGTATTTAAGTAATATTTATAAGAATAATAGTTAAATGGTTAATTTTAAGTCATTCTATAGTGAAAATCCATAGACTATAGTGCATAAAGCAGCTTCTGAAACCCCTAGAATATACCTATTTACCTAAAAATCAAGATTTGACCATGCGGGACAGTGCCAGTTTAATTTTAATGGGACAGAGACAGAATGAAGGAAGTGAGTTGTGGAGTTCAGTCATGTCTGAATAAGAGCGCTGACATTTGAAGGTGCTTATCTCGCTTTAGAGCAGCGAGTGGATTCTAATCACATTTTAATAAAGCCATCTCAGCAGTGTTATATTAAACCTTAAATTCTAATTTGGCAAAGCCCATGAACAGAATGAAATATCTGGACTGAGACAAGAACGGTGTGTGTGTGTCTGTGTTTAACAGACTATATCCAGTACCTTGTGGTCTATATCTCTGGTCAGACAAACAGCTGTATTCCTGCCAGGAGCGACTCCTGTTAAATCTCAACAGACAGCATGGCTTGCTGCGTGCTGTACTATACAATATACCATGACGTAGCACTTCCCTCTTTATCTTCTTCATTTCTCCCATCTCTTTTTCTTTTTCTGTTTCTCTATCTCTCTCTCACACACACACCTTTGGATGTCTGTTCTCCAGCTGTGTGCAGAATGATACATGAGTTCATTGTGCCAAATATAATCAAGATGCAATTCTCACAGCTAGGGCTGGTGTGTGTGTGTGTGTATGTGTGTGTGAGCAGCTGTTCACAGGCGGTTCCCTCATCTCCTCTCTTCAGGGTGCCGCAAGCCCCTCTGTTGGCAGGGCGACCGTTGACACAGAGACAAACACACGGCCGAAAGCTTCTTTATTCACTTTATTAAGGAGAAGGGTCATTCCTGGCCAACTGCGCGGTAACTCGCAAATACAAATATCTTGTAATACGCAAAGAAAACCCTGAAATGACACAGTATGACAAATAGAAATGATCATTCAGAACAAAAAAACCATTACAGTTTTTCATCAACTGCTTACACACAAAATCTGTAGCTACTTGTCATACAATTTCTAAAGCTTGACACTCAAACACAAAAACAAAATCTGCAAAACCATACACCGATTCTCGGCCTTTGACTCAGTTTCTAATTTCATAAAACACTTAAAACACAACACACAGTTCTTTATTGCTTTACTTAACACCATCCAATCATGGCTTTAGAATAGGCCAATAAATACACATCAGATAAATAGATAGATAAATCGACAGACAGACTAGATTTTCTATTCCTAGTACACTTTCTAGAGCACTAGGTCAGGATGTTTGGCCTTATACAAATAAGGGCACTACAGTACAGTGGATGAATAGGACCATAATCTGATAATGAAAGGCAAGCGTTGAGCAGACTGAACTCTGACACTGTTATCCCGTTCTGCTCTACTGCTTGCAGATCAAAAGATCCCATCCTCTGTAAACAGATACTGGAGGCCGAAAGCTGAACTCTTCCTGTGAGAGGCAAAAATGTTACCAGGCTGCATTGTGGCCCCATTACAGCATCGCAAAGTCCTGTATTTACAGTCGGAAGCTCTTTTTAAATAAATCCGGTCACTCGCCTGCACATATGCGGGAACTGGTTACACACTTTCTCTACTCCACACCTGTTTTACAGACGCTTGTAAAAGTGTGTGTATGTGTAAAGGTCTGGAGGTTGTAAACTTTAAGAAGGAAAAAAAAAACATCTGCTCTCCTTCACTCCAGCAAAGTCTGTAGTCTCTAGTGGTCAACCGATGTAACTGATTACAGTTACAATATATCATACAATTGTTCATTCAATAAATAAAGCTTATATATATTTAAACACTGTGCTCGTGAATGTACGTCGTCTGAAATATTTGTGGGTTTTCTGTCGAGAAATCCTTGTCTTCCTCTGGGACTTTGTCAGCGTCTTCTGCCGTGGGCTTTCTGCTGGCTGAGGGAACGAGATCATCTGTGGGAACTTGTTGGAACAGATCGAGTCAGATTTAATCTGGATTACAAGTTGATGAAGGAGATACAAACAGATTCTGCCTGGAGGCCCCTTCTATTCTTTGTATTGTCTTTATCAGTCTCATTGGCTGAACGTGCCACCCAGCATTGGGATCAGGGGAAAAGGCGCATAGTGTCACACCCGTATCATGTTATTGTATGTTTTATGCTTTCATAATCAGATTAAAGTTAATTATTCAAGTATAAAATGATGATGAAGATGAGGAGTTCTTCTTGCCGCCCAAACCCTGAAGCTCAGCCTTAAAAGTGACAGTGATTGACAGTTGGAATCCATCAACCCAAAATGCCTCAGGGTTTGGAGGATATGTAAATGGGCTTATTACAGGTGTGTGCGCGCAATTAGCCAAATTGAACTGAAACGATAATGATTGTTTCCGATCATGTTTCCTTAACAGTCCCAAAAACTTTTACAAGTCAAAATGAGCTTGGTTTTAGCTTATTAAACATGCTTTTTGGACATGAATAGTAGGATGATCATATTGAGGAGAATTCAGTTTTGTGAGTAAAATCATGTGTGTAAGGTTCACTTATCTTATTAAATGAGACTATCATCCCTTAGTCAGACACTGTCTGCAGTAACACAATATCCCCAGCCACACAAAAGATCTCTGTCCAACCAGAAAGATAGAGAAGTACATTGTTTTTAGAGAGGGGAGATGAAAGTTTATGAGTGGTAGCACACAGATTCACATTCCTCCATAAATCCATTACTGAGCAAAACTCTACACCGCTGACCCCAAACGAACCGGGATACACACACACACACCCAAACACACACCTCTTCTTGCCCTGTTTGGTGCAGCTCAGTGTCAGTCCATTGTGTCCCGTGACCAGGAATTGCTAGTTAAAGGAGGTGAAGAAGACTGGAATGGAAATAAAAAGTGTTTTTACAGGGGAAAGAGTGAGGGATGTGGTTGTACTTCCTCAGCATTGTTCAGTGTGAGATTTTTTAAATCGGAAAAGGAAGATTGTGTGGTTTGGTGGATGAGAACTGTGCTGTTTAGACTTGTGGTTTGGGGGAAAGTAAGCAATGGGGAACATGTGTGATGAGGAAGAGCCTAATCAACATCTTGCAGAAGGTCACTGGTGCTTTTGCAGATATGAGAGGTGCTGATGATCATCATGACTGACTGTACAGTTGGTATTATGTTTTATCATGGAACATTTGGTCATTTAGGTATTTGGTATTTGGGCTTGTAATAACTGGTTGATTTTAATCGAGTTGATAGGTTTGCTTGGTTTTTGAAACAGAAGGATGACTAAAAGAGTTTGTTTAATGTCCTCAGTGGTACATTTGTAATGCATTGGAATTTCATTCTATTAAATAATGTTTTTAACATACATTTGTACGATAAAAAATTCAATTTAGACAAATAACATGCCTTAGTCTTAGAGAAACGCATTGTGGCGGATACATTTTCTTCTGACACTTCTTATTCTGATGCTTCTTAAAACTTTCAAGCTAGATCAACCAAACTTGGCACAAACATTTGTGTTTGCATGACTGCTGCTGTATCTTTTCTAACTGATCCAGCTCATGAAATTCCAGTAGCGGACTTCCAAATAGGCCAAAATTCCCTTAGACTTACATGGACAAATGGGACTCCAAGTGCCAAACATTTTTCATCAAAACTTGCTCTAAATTTCACATATTAAGATTTTAGTATGTTAAAATTTAATATAGCAATACTTTGCTAGCGACATGCTAACAATGCCTATCAAGATTCTAAAACATGCTAGCAATGTGAAATGATTTATTTCTGTATAAAGGGGAATATATGATGATAACATAGTTGACATATAACCTGGAGAAACATCTCCCAGTCTTTTTATTTACACAGTAATTGAAGACTAAAATTGAAATTCTTTGCACTGGATATTTTAGAAACATACATTTTCAGTATTTTGTTGGGTGAAAAAACAATGCAAAATGGACAGACGTACAACCTCTTGAACGAACTGTACTTCTGTTTCTCATAGGCATGTCAAATAAAACATGTCATCTATACCCTGACATGAGGAATATTGTTTAGTTAGCAAAAACAACAATACAAGACATCCAAGAGTGCACAAGAGGTTCTTTCCTTTCCATGTGTTATGCATTACTTTTCCTCTGTCTGAGCTGAACTGAACTACACACTGCAAGCATCCACACACAGACATAAATATTCTTATGCCTCTTTGATGTAATGACAATGACTTGAATAGGATTATAGGAGATATTTGAAACATTTTAAAATACCCTTCATTGAATAATCTACTTGTCATGAAACTGTGGAGCAGCCGCACACATTCAGCTGTTGAAGGATTACAGTTCTCTCACAATCACTTCACATTAGACACACTGTATCAGGAAAAAAGGTTTGACCAAACATAGTATTTGCAACAGGAAGCACTTACTATATGGTGCATAAGTACAACTCATTATGTTTTTAAAGTAAATCTAGTTTTCTTTACATAAAGAATTATAAGAAATGTCAGACAAACTTTTGTATATAATACAGTTATTATAGCATTAAATGTATCAGTTTTTAAAACATCTACTGAAAAATCTACTGACTGTAACTTTACACTGTTAGCAAAGTTCTTTTTAAGAAAAAAGGTTAAAAAAATGTATTTGATTTATAAGAAATATGTGATCGATTCATTTATTGATGACTACTAACCAACAATTGCAGCTTTGTTAATATATTTTATTTCATTGTTTTTATTTAATGTCTACCGACCCGAGTCAGTTTAGTGCCATATTAAGTTTTTTGACAGTGATGAAATAGAGGATGTGTTGGATAAAAAATTAAGTACATTCAGTGGATTGTACTGTTATACTGTTTTACTTGAGGAAAAAACCTCATACAAAACACATAATACATCATATAACATTTGATTTAACTTCCCGACACTATTTTCTAAAGGGTTAAATGTTAAACTCTTCCTTTCACTGGTCTTTTTTTTGGAAAATAAAATAAAATTGTACTGCATGTGGACTGCCAATACATGAAGCAAAAATAAAAAGCTTAAAATATAATGGGAAAAATGTGATAAAAATGCAAAGGAGAGAAGGAGAAAGGAAGTGTGTATCTAGCACCTGTTGGCGAGGGCCCCTAACTAAGCTTAACATGGGAACACTAACGTCACTGTCACCTTTTTAGGTCTGGGAATGAAGGCACACACATGCACACACATACTCACTCAGGATGCAGCGGGGTGTTTTCAATTGGCATGTTTCTAGAGTTGATCACAAGAGTCGAGAGTAATCCAGATTCCATTAAAGTAAACTGCTAAAGCGTCTTTCATTCATGTGAGAGACCGTGGAATCTGGCCAACAGCTGCTCTCTACAGACAGACTCTTAAATCCAGTGTATGTAGGGTCATAATATTGGAGGACATGGCAGAACTTGGAGAAGAGAATAGGACAGACCCGCCTGGGGAAGGTAAGGGCTCCGTGACGCTGATGTAGATGTGATAAAACAAGGTTGCAAGGACAGTGTTGAATGTTTGCAAAATAAAACCGGATTTCTTGATTTTCTTGTTGACTTACTTTGAGATTGTGTGTACAAGTACGTGTGTAAGCTTAGCAGTTATAAATAGGCCTGATAGATTGCTGTCCTGTGACCTTAAGTCTACAGGGGAGGAGGATAGGTTTCAGGATTTCTCATCCTTACACTCTTACACGTCGTAAGATTTATTGACCTTTTAATGAGCATCTACGGTAAACAACAGAAAATTGTGTGAAAGTGAATGTTAGCCTACTGTTTCTCACCTTATATGTGAAGTAAACAACGAATCCCAAATTGGGCAATATCTCAACTCGTTATTGAGGAAAAAATGCCCATGTAAGGGACAAACATCTGTGTGCCAGCTTCACACCGGAGGGCAAAACATTCGAGAGGTATTGCTGACAGAGTATTTTTCTGCTCAGCACTTTTGCTAATTCTTTTAGCACTCATGACACTAACTAAATATGACAGAATGTTTTTGTCTTACTTTAGCATTCAGTTTTATTCACTTCTAAGAGATTGTATCTACTGTTTCAAATTATATTTTGATGTGCGTGTCTTGTGGGTGTGTGTGTTTGTGTCACATTTGATACAAGTAAGCATTCAGCGCTAACGCTCTGCTAGCTTTGTTAGGACATGTTTGCTTCTTTCAGCCTTTGGAAACTTTAGCTTGAGGATGATCAACCTGACATCTTTATTTAATAAATCTTGTCCTGACAGCTCCATCTGAGAATCATCTGTCTGACATCTGTAAAAGTATATTTAGCGTTTGTGTATGTGTGTGTGTGCACATGTATTGATTTTCGTGATAACCAGTGCAAAAACGGTCCACAAGGAAACATTCTCAAAATTTCCCACTTTTCTCTTACCATATTCTCTTGCATCTCTGTCTTTTTTCCCTAGAACCTCTGAAGGGAAATCTAAAGGTGACTTCCAGCGAAGACGCTGAGCACCTGGCCCGTAAACATCAGGTTGTTTCTGCTAACAGCCCAGGTAGCCGCTGTGAGGCCAAATCCAGCCGTGCAGGGGCTCCACGAAGACACACGGTGGGCGGACCGCGCAGCTCACAGGAGATCCTGGCCATGCAGCCCTCAGATATGGATAAAAAACGAGAGGCCTTTTTGGAACATCTGAAGCAGAAGTACCCACACCATGCCTCTGCCATCATGGGCCATCAGGAGAGACTCCGAGAACAGGTGAAGACCACTCACTGTCAATACTATCTGCTGTACCAGTGTCAGCTCCAGAAGTCCAGAATCTGTCCATCTATTTGAACTACAGATATGAAGCATATTTGTGGAAATAAGTGTATGTGGCATCATAAACAAAGCTGAATGACAGCCCTGGACTAAATTTCTTTATAATAGTGGAGTATCATTATAGCCACTATGCAATACTTCCTTCAGAAACTTGAAGGCTTATAAAAACGCCCACTCTAACTTCCATTTATAATCAAGAAAAAATCTGACTGTTGGCAGTCAAATTAAATTTCTAATTTTTTCTTTTATATATATATATATATATATATATATATATATATATATATATATATAGTCAGATTTTATAGGGGGTCTTTTCTAAATTATAAAAATGTTTTCTAGGACCTGGTATATAAATGTAAGCATATATATATATATATATATATATATATATATATATATATATATATATATATATATATATATATATATATATTAGGGGTGTAACGATACGCGTATTCGTATTGAACCGTTCGGTACGACGCTTTCGGTTCGGTACGCGGTACGCATTATGTATACCGAACGGTTCGTTGGAGTAATTAATTATATTTGAAAAAAAAAAAAAGAGAGAGAAAGAAATATAATGATATGCGTTCAACAAGGTAGCCCAATAACCCAAACAACGTAACAGGCAACGCCCCTGACACTCCCGAAGAAGAAAAAAACACCATCTTATATGTTTATGTTAGGCTACTCAGCAGGCGCTCGCTCACTCAGTACGCGCTGAAGGCTCGTTGCAAAATAGCCAATGCGTTTAACAGACTAGAAATGAGAAGATCCTCCAATAACCAACAGGTCTGGTGTTTGGGTGCACTTTGGATTCCCTTTAAGCTATAATGGTGATGGCAAGAGAGTGGTGGATAAAAAAACAACGGTATGTCGCATCTGCAACATGACAGGGTACACCAGCGGGATTACAAAAAAACAAAACAAAAAAAAAACAGCGGGAATATCTGGGATATATGCGTCAGTACTATCTGGGAAAAGACGAAAAAAAGGAGAAACATGCACGCAGCAAACTATCCAGGCAGCATTTAGACACTATAGCTTACAGGGAATCCAACCCAAACACCAGACCTGTTGGTTATTTTAGGATCTTATATTTCTGGTCTGTTAAATGCATTAGACATTTTGCAACGAGCCTTCAGCGCGTGCTGAGTGAGCGAGCGCCTTAGGGGCCGTTCACATATCGTGCCTAAAAACGCATGGAAAACGCTAAGCGCGTCTTTCTCCTGAGTTGTTTGTCTTTGCTAAGCAACAATGACGTGCTCTCTCCATGAGACGCGGAAATTTCAGCGAAGGATAAATGGATTTGCAGCTCTAAAAATCGCTTGCAGTAGCTCTGCTACTGAATTTATTTCAAAATTGCAATCCATATACAACTATGATCAGCTGTTCCTTCATCTTGGCTGAGCTCTCAACGTTGTTACGGGAAAGGATGAAGCTGATTGGTTGGTTCTTGTCACATGACCCGCGGTGCGCTTGCGGCATTCTGAAAAGTTGAGATGTTTTTACATTTTGCTGTATCTAAAACGTATCGAACCGAACCGAACCGTGACATCAGTGTATCGTATCGAACCGAACCGTGAATTTTGTGAACCGTTACACCCCTAATATATATATATATATATATATATATATATATATATATATATATATTGTTTGTTTTTTGGTATGTGTCCATGTGTTTTTGTATTCACTGCCATTAGTTTGTCTCACTGATGGTCATACATTTGCATTTAGTCATTTTGCAGATGGTTTTATCCAAAACGACTTACAATTTGGTGATACATAAAGCGATTCTTCTTAAAGACGCAAACAGACACAGGAAGTGCTTGTAATACCAAGTTTTAAACATTGTTCAAATAACTACAAGCTAGAAAGAGAAGTAATAAAGTGAAAGTGAATTTTTTTTTATTTTATTTTTTTTTTATGTTGAAGCTAAGTAGTTTTAAAAGAGAAGAGTTTTCAGTTATCGCTTGAAAATTGTCAGGGATTCAGCATTCCATATAATGGTGGGAAGATCATTCCACCAACCAGGAAGGATGAATGAGAATGTTCTGGAAAGTGATTTTGAGCCTCTCTGTGATGGTACCTTGAGGCGTTGCTCATTAGTGGATCTCAGACTTCTGGAGGGGATGTAGATTTATAGTGTAGTGGATGTAGTTTATAGTTTAGAGTGGATGTAGAGGGGTGCTGAGTCTGTGGCTTTTCTATATGCAAGCGTCAATGTCTTGAATTTGTTGCAAGCCGCAACCGGTAGCCAGCGCATGGTGATAAAGAGAGGTTTAACATGGGCTCTTTTGGGTTTGTTGAAGACCAGTCATGCCGCTGCATTCTGAATCATTTGAAGAGGTTTTATTATGCTTGATGGAAGTCCGGTCAGAATAGAATTGCAGTAGTCCAGCCTAAAAATGACAAGGGCCTGGACAAGAAGTTGTGCCGCATGCTCTGTTAGAATGGGCCTGATCTTTCTGATGTTGTGCAATGCAAACCTGCAAGATCCAGCAGTCTTTGCAATGTGGTCTTTGAATGTCAAATATAGCATAAAGGTGAACATAGCATAAACGTCAAATGACTGCAACAGATATAGTAAAATATACAAACTATAAAATTGCAATACAAATATGCCATGTTGCAATACCGGGAAAAGAAGTAAAAATGTTTATATGATCATTCAGTGGGAGAATGGTTTAAGGAGACTGCAGCAGTTTTATTGCCTGCAGGTAGTAGCTAGAGGAAACATTAAAACAGGTTATGTATCTGGCATTAAATTGTTGCGATGATTGCACTGGACCATGCAAAATTATAGTAAGAGCCACTAAAGTTATTTCACTGTTGTAACAGTGTCTTGTGTGTATGTGTTATCTATTTATCTTCAGTTGGTCAGCCAAAGGTTGTCCACAGGTTTTCTTTGTTCAGGATCTTAAGGACTGATTTACCTAGTGGCTGTAAATATTAGACAGAGGCCTTATAGTGAAGAAAAGAAGTAGTGAAAATAAAATAAACGTTTTATCTGGTCTGCTTTCTTGAGAACAATGAGCAGTTTCTGCAGTGAATGACGTATCTCGCAATATGAAACTATATATTTAGTGTGTGAATATGAGACATTGCTATCCTTACACTGCACATTCTTCATGTATGACCACAGGGATCACCTCTCTGTTGACTCATAATATTAGCTCCATTCATTATATGCTAAATTATTTTTATATTAAAAAGCTGGATAGTTTTCTTTCTCACTGCGACACCATAACCAACCATACTCTATAGCCCCCAGAGTACTTAAAAAGGTTGTAAACAGAATGAACTTTCAGTCCAGACAGGTGGAGATTTGTTTTATATTTTTCCCCTTTGGCCGAAAGAATCCATTTTCAGTGCTTGTGCCCAGCTGTTGTTGCCTGAGGTGAGAACTGAAGTCTGGTACCATTTATCATAATGACACATTTTTGTTGTCAGGCCATGCCCTCAAATTTCCATTTTCTGTTCGGTTTCACACTCAAGTCAGAATGTTTAAAGGGGGGTTGAAATGCTATTTCATGCATACTGAGTTTTTACACTGTTAAAGAGTTGGATTCCCATGCTAAACATGGACAAAGTTTCAAAAATTAAGTTGTACGTTTGAAGGAGTATTTTTGTTCCCAAAATACTCCTTCCGGTTTGTCACAAGTTTCTGAAAGTTTTTTTCGAGTATGGGTCTGTGTGACGTTAGATGGAGCGGAATTTCCTTATATGGGTCCTAAGGCACTTCTGCCGGAAGAGCGCGCGCTCCCGTATAGCGAGGCTGAGCACAGACATTTCACTGATCAGAGCCATTCACTGATTAGAGCGAGAGCGTCGCGAAAAGTCACAAAAGAAGTGTGTTTTTGTTTGCCAGGGCAAGACAACCCTGCACAGATTACCAAAGAAAAAACAGCATTAAAGACCAGTGGATGGAGTTTATTTTTACAGAGCATCAACGGAGTTGTGCAAGTGTTTTTGTTTGTTCCCTGCATTTCGAAGATGCTTGTTCACAAGGCCCAGTTTGACGACGGATTTGCATATCGTTTATTTCTTAAGGATGATGCAATCCCAAGGAAAAAGGGTCACGATCGTGTGTTGGAACCACAGGCGGTGAGTAAAACTGCTTCAAGTATCTCTGCCTCCTTGTTAGTACGTCCCCTCCCATCGGAGACCCGGGTTCGAGCCCCGCTCGGAGCGAGTCGTTGCTGCTGCTGCTGCTCTCGTTCAGTTTCAGCCTTGGGATCTGATTCTGGATCATAAATAAACGGCTGAATCTGACTGTAAGCCATGGTTTGTTTTGGATGATGGGTTTTCCCTCACGGTAATGTCACAGCTTCCACATGCTCTCAACTCAAAAGCCTATTCGCGCTCGTGATTCTTTAGCTCCGCCCACACGTCACACCTCCAGGCGCTCGTGTTTTTCCGGGAAAAATCAGTAAAGACTATCTTTCTCTTATGAATATAATAAAACTAAAGACTTTTTGGATTTATGAAGGATGCAGTACTACTCTATATGTACTCAAGATTAACAGGATATTGAGTGTAAACGAGCATTTCACCCCCCCTTTAAAGGGGGGGTGAAATGCTATTTCATGCATACTGAGTTTTTTACACTGTTAAAGAGTTGGATTCCCATGCTAAACATGGACAAAGTTTCAAAAATTAAGTTGTACGTTTGAAGGAGTATTTTTGTTCCCAAAATACTCCTTCTGGTTTGTCAAAAGTTTCGGAAAGTTTTTTTTCGAGTATGGGTCTGTGTGACGTTAGATGGAGCGGAATTTCCTTATATGGGTCCTAAGGCACTTCTGCCGGAAGAGCGCGCGCTCCCGTATAGCGAGGCAGAGCACAGACATTTCACTGATCAGAGCGAGAGCATCGCAAAGTCACAAAAGAAGTGTGTTTTTGGTTGCCAGGGCAAGACAACCCTGCACAGATTACAAAAAAAAAAACAGCATTAAGGGACCAGTGGATGGAGTTTATTTTTACAGAGCATCAACGGAGTTGTGCAAGTGTTTTTGTTTGTTCCCTGCATTTCGAAGATGCTTGTTCACAAGGCCCAGTTTGACGACGGATTTGTGTATCGTTTATTTCTTAAGGATGATGCAATCCCAAGGAAAAAGGGTCACGATCGTGTGTTGGAACCGCAGGTGGTGAGTAAAACTGCTTCAAATATCTCTGCCTCCTTGTTAGTGCATCCCCTCCCATCGGAGACCCGGGTTCGAGCCCCGCTCGGAGCGAGTCGTTGCTGCTGCTGCTTTCGTTCAGTTTCAGCCTTGGGATCTGTTTCTGGATCATAAATAAACGGCTGAATCTGAAAGCCATGGTTTGTTTTGGATGATGGGTTTTCCCTCACGGTAATGTCACAGCTTCCAAACGCTCTCAACGCAAAAGCCTATTCGCGCTCGTGATTCTTTAGCTCCGCCCACACGTCACGTCATGTTTTTCCGGGAAAAATCAGTACAGACTATCTTTCTCTTATGAATATAATAAAACTAAAGACTTTTTGGATTTATGAAGGATGCAGTACTACTCTATAGGTACTCAAGATTAACAGGATATTGAGTGAAAACGAGCATTTCACCCCCCCTTTAAGAAAAATGACAAAGTTTAGCACTGACGAGATCTTAAAGTACACTACTTCTCAAAGATTTGGGATAGTTAGGATTTTTTTTTTTTTTTACAGGAGACTCTTATGATCACCAGAGCTGTTTTCATTTAATTAAATATTGTAGCAACTATAATGTTGTAAAATATTATTACAATTTGAAATTAATGTTTTCTATTTTAATATATTTAAAAATGTAATTTATACCTGTGATGGTATGGGCAGTCATTACTCAAGACTTCAATGTCACAGATTCTTCTGATTTGCTTGCCTACTTAGTTATTAACACTAGTTTTATTATTATCAATGTTAATATTGCTACGTATTATTTTTGCGGAAATCATTATTTAGATTACTTTGCTCTCACTTTCGATCAATATAATGTAACTTTTAAAGCAACACTATATAAATGGTGGCGCTCTAGCGATTAATAAACAGAACTGCACACATCCCGCGGAAGAACATTCTTACCGGAGCTACTTCTATATAAAAAGAAGCAATTGATATAATTAATTGATTTTGTTTCATTTTAATAACTGTAACGTATATATACACATTTCCCCGAACTAAGTCAATTTCTGCCGATATTATTTTGTTTAAATGAAAACGAAAGGAGGCAGTGGTATTTATATATTTTGTTTTATTGTAAATATGCAGTGAGGAAAATTGCAGTAGCCAAGGCGATCTGACTGAAGCTATCAAGTTACGCTGCTGTTTGCAGAATTACTGGATTTGCGTCGTCGCAGACATCACACTAACGAGTCGAATGCACTAAGTCTGAACTACAGAGGATGCGTACTTTGTATTGAGAAACACACGCACACGTCCCCAGACTATTTGCCTAATCGGTACTTTGGACCGCGGTGGAAACACAGAAAGCAACAGGTCTGGGGGAGAAAAGTTCCTGGTACAATTGTTCCGGGTAATTTCGGTGGAAACACGGCATTAGAGTTGCTTTAACTTACTTGCTCCAAGCTTAAATGGTAGCGTTTCAGTTTCCATGAAAAAGCACAACTGTTTTCAACATGATAATAATAAGCAGCAAATAAGCATATTAGAATGATTTCTGAAGGAACATGTGACATTAAAGACTGGAATAACAACTGCTGAAAAGTCAGCTCTGCCATCACAGGATTAAATTACATTTTAGAATATATTAAAATAGAAAAGAGTTATTTTGAATTGTAGGCTAATTATATTTTACAGTATCACAATTAACTGTGAAAAATTTATTAAAAACATTAATCAAATATTTGATCAAAAATACAGTAAACCCTAATGTTGTCAAATATTTTTCTCTATTTGTCTTATTACATGCAACCCCAATCCCAAACGATTCACTCAACTTTTCATTTTTCCTAACCCCTCTATTGTGTGAAGCTAATCTGTGGTGATTGGTCCAATTGTTCTCATTTCCATTTCATCATGTCTGTAATGCCTGATAAAGCAACATTTGTAGCACTGCTTAGTGTACAGTTTTACCGGGAAAACCGCTATTTTACCGCTTTTACCGGCACCTAGTGGCAAATAATGAATTTGCATTTTCATTCAGACCAACCGAAAAGACCAACAAATGGGCGGGCAATATGCTAATGTTTCATGTTGATGTCCACATGAAAGGACTTGTTTTAATGATTCAGAGTCCACTCTTTCTTTTTAGAGACAATAACTTTATACATGGTGCACTTTCATATTTCAAACTTTGCAGGATGTTTTCTTTCACTTAGAGCTGTGTTACACACTGCATGAAAGGTTATTTTCAAAAATCTATAATGGGGTACTTTAAAATATTTGGTCTTGGTGCACATAAGAGAGGATTTTCAAAATCATTAAAAAAAAAATAAAATAAAATAAAGCTCCTTGACTGGTAGTGTGTACATTTCTGCTTTAATTTGACAAATTTATAGCACGACACGGGATAATTTATATACATAACACTTTTAGATGTATCATTTTGTGATATTAAGATTGTGAGAACAACATGCTTTCTGTAAAATGTTCTCTTTCGCGCTGTCGTTCTCTTTTCACTTGTTTTTGCCCATACTCATCCACTCAGTGGGCCTGTGGAATGTTATTTGGATTGCCCCAGGGGGTATTAAAGAGAAAAGGTGGGGGTAGAGGCCAAACACCTCCCCACAGCGGGTGAGTGAGGGAGTGTTGCGTGTGTTTACTCTGATTGAAAACAAAAGGCCTCTCACCTGCTCTTAAAGACCTACACAGCAGAACAATGGAGGTGATTGACAGCTTCTCAAGAATGAACGTACTTGGCTGCAGAATGTGAATGTGTATGTAAGAGTTTGGAACAGTGTAGGCGGGTTTACACACAGAGAAAGACAGACAGAGAGAGAGAGAGAGGGAGAGAGGAATTTTGATTGGTTTAGTGCCCAGTCATCCATACACTTGACTAACCTTTTTATTTGTATGGTCAATCATTTGCTTTTACAATACTTAACACAGACCTATTATAAAATAATTGCACAAACAATAATAAAAAAAACATATCTTGTTTTCAAGGTGGAACTGTTCAGTCCTGCATTAATCAGGCTATGATGAATTGAATGTGTCATGATCTGTTCTGTATGTTTCCGTGTCTTTATTTTGTATGGGCGTTCTGTAGCTGATTCATTGCTGACCACTGAACACTATCAGCAGGAAAGCGCTGAATCACTCTTAACACGAGGAGTTTAGCATTTAGTTCAGCTGTGTAAGCCTTCACCTGCCCTTCACCTCACACTTAATCAAAAGAAGGAGAGATCAGGGAGTGTTGCATCATATTTTGTATAAAACTCTGTATTTCAAGTTTGTCTCAAACTTTAATACAATATTAATGAAAGTATAAGAAATCTACTTTAAGTGTTAATGTCAAGTTCAAATAATGTAGTTAATGGATATGGATAATGGATGTTTTACATTTTGTGCATTTAATTGATTATGGTAACAAGATATATAAACATAAACAAAACACAATCACATATGAAAATGTAGATATATTAAATCACTGTGAAAATTATTTTGATGTTTTGATTCAAAGTCTCAAACGTATTTCTATTTGTGTGATGATCCGCCAGGTATTTTGGGTGGAGAGCTCTAGGGATTTGAAGTCACCATAGTAATGTGTGAGGTAAGCACAGACTTGGCTCAGTTTACAACTAGGTGAGCGCAGAGCTGCTGGGGCGAAGCGCGGAGAGGAGGGGCGCGCGACTCACACACACTCTCACACACTCGGGCTCTTTCATTGAGCGAACTGTACTTACCCCGGGAAAAGAGACTTAAAGGACATGGCAAGCTATTCAGCCTTCCTCCAAATGATGGAAATACTGAGAATGAGTCGGAACTGAGGACAGTTGTTTTGAGGGTGCATTCATATTGTGACATAAGGTATAGTAACAGTTCCTCATACTTTTTTAAAACTTCCATCTATTTATATAAACTCAGTCTATTAGCCTGGATACTCGCTGATCACGCGATTGTCTAGTTGTAGTCTTGCGCGCAAACTTCTGAGCAGCGCGTTCTGTGAAGACGCGCGCATGTTTGCGTTTCTGCACGTTACTGTTGCTGTAACCCGATATGCGATTCATTCTGGAGTGTGACACGGCTGAAAAGATGCGGATAAGAAAAACAATGATAGCAGGAGTCTGCTGTCCCTAACCAGGTGTGCTCAGGGTGCGTATTGAGTGCTTGGGAGGCTTTTAGCCATCGTTTTAACTTGCTGACTGTTCATGTCCGTTCTAGATTTAAGACAGCGATTGACTTCTTGAGAGATGCTTTTTATTTATTTATTCGTTTTTCCTGCAATCTTGTTTGCGTGGGAAGATTTAAGATGTGAATACCTGACTTTCGGGGTTTGTTGTTGGCGTGAGAAGTTTATGTAGTAGTTTGTAGGGAAACTTGCAAATAATGGGAAGGGGGCGGAGCTTGACCGAAGATATAAAAAAAAAATAAGATGAAAATGTATATTTTTAGTGTATGTAAACGTTTCTTCAAGGCTTTCAGGCTTTTCATTAATAACAAGATTAGATAAGTGTATTAAAACGGATCCTAACAAATAAAAGACTAGAATAAAAGCAGGACAACTGTACTCATATTTTCAGTATTAAGCTAAGAAAAACAATATGTGGTGATAATTTTACTGGTAACTGATAAAGCATTCTAATTCTTATGATAATTAAACATTTCCTGTTTTAAAATAACCAGTTGTGAACCAGAAAATCAAAGCAACATGGTTAATAATTTCCTCTGACAAACCAAAGACAATATAGGAAAATGTGGGGTTATTTAAATGAAGAATAATTATTACACTACCATGGTTGGCAGACACGCACACACAGAGAACCACACACACATGTAATGTAATATGTTTGAATAAAACCTGTTAAAATCAGTGCTGTGTATCACAAGTACAGCCCTATACTAGGTGAGCTACCTAGCATGTTTACTATGTCAAAAGAGCCAAATATATGGAGCTAGTAATGTGATGCAGTTTATTTAGTTCACAAATAATGCATTATAGTACAAGTGTTGTGAGGTTATAGCATTGTGTTGTGGACCCATGCAAAAATAAGTCTTTATTATTGGATTATCTGCCACCATTATTAATTTGTGTCTAAAATTCTTGGTGTTTTACTTTCACCAGTGTTAATTAGGATTTTTGTAAAAATGGTGGGGAGCCTTTGTTGATTAAATAAGGTATTACAATATGATGCTATTTTTTTATTGACTTGACAAAACACACTAAATGCTTATAAACTGATAGACCATCAACAATGCTAGCATATGCTTTCAAATTAAAGTTGATTTTAAGTGTAAGATTCATTTTTAAATTCTTTATAAAGACATACGTTCTTCCAGTTAATGGTTGTGCAAGACACCATTGTTTATGCCAGTTTGAAACACTAACTAGCATTCTCTAATTATGCTGGATAATCATTTGCACAAAATATCCTGTATATTGAATTGCTGGGTGTCAGAAACACTTAATTGAATCAAAATATTAGCGCAGATTTCTTGTCGACATAACCCTATGCACTACAATGCTGAGATTCTTCGTAATGATCTTCAGTGCAGTTTATTTTAGTGAGGTTACCCCTGGCTGGTCTCAGATCAACTGCTTGGCACCATCCCAGTTGTCCAGCATTGCTGTTGCCTGCCAAGAACAGACATGAGTGAATTGATATATTAAAATGTTTAGTTGTGGGTCATTCCAGGGTCATGAGCTCACACTGGAGACGCTGTCAGTTCAAAGCGTCAGAGCAGTTTCAGTTTTGCATGTTTGGCTGTTTCATTCCCATGAATGGTCCAAGTTCACAGGGCCATGCAAATACTGTGGTAAGCTGCTCTGATGGGGATTTGATGCTCATTTAAGCATGATGTGCAGAGGAGCCAACCAACTATGCATTGTTATGATGTGTGAGAGATGCCTTTTATTAAATAAAAATCACTGAACGAATGATGTATCTTCTTGAATGGGGTCATTATGGTAGCACTTTGCATATAACACTTTAGAGTAAGTAAATAAATTACAGGTGTTTTAAAAACTTGGACCTGTTTACACTTTTTGGGTGACCCAATCACAACTGTTGATGTCGCCTGGTAAATCAGAGCTGTTCAGTGAATTTAAAGACTTTTCTTAATTATATCTGCAAAAAGGAACTTCTTATTGTGCCATTCAAACATATGCAATGGCAACTGTAATTTTTATACAGTTTTTTTTTCTGTGATAGCAAAGCTATATTTTTTTAGCAGCCATTAATCCAGTCTTCAGTGTGACATGATTCTTCAGTAATATAGTAATATTATATGTTAATTTGGTGCTCAATAAATATTTGTTATTATTCTCAATATTGTAAACAGTTGGGGTGCATAGTGATGTTTTATAAACACATTTCGGGAGGAGAACTCACAGATAATTAACATGGCCAGTTCATCATTGATTACACCATTTATCCAATCAGCACAAGAGAAAACACCTATAAATAACCAATTAGATTCTACCTTTGTTATCTCTCGACTTTGAGCATTTGGTTTGCTCCCTTTGCTATCTTATCACAGACCCAAATTCCGTCCAACGAAGAGACCTATACTGGGGATTTTTTAAGATCCGCCACAATTTGCCGGCCCCATGAACACTCCTTCCCTACCAGACATGGCCGCCGAGCACCTGGCTTCAAGGAGGCTGCTGCTCTTCTCTTCTCTACCAGCCACATGCTCTGGCCAGACCTTGGAAAGCCCCTATCTCATTCACTCGACACCACCATAATCCCGCACAAGACCCAGCTCTCCTCGAGTGCTGGGTCGTAGCAGCAGCAGGCCTTCAACGAGCCTGGGCCGCACCCCAGATCTCACTGCAGCAAAGCCTCAATCACTTCCCGCTGCGACTCAACCTTTCACCATGGCTCTTCCAGCCTCATCCACTCAGTATTCCTTCTCAGACTTTATCTAAAATGCAACTGCCCTTGTGTCTAGCCGCAGGACAGTAATCGTGATAGAATTTTCTGTCATCTTTTTAGGAGTGTAATATGAAGGGCATGCAAAGTAAATATCATTAGTAACAGTGGTAAAGTCAATAGCACCTAACTGCAAAATTAACGTTAATGGTATAAACATGTCTATTGTTACAATGCTTTACATGACTAAACATGATTCATAATTTTTCAAAAGCCTTCATTTTTACAGTCCATAATACAGCATGAAAACTGCATTTTTTATTTATCCGCTCAGACCAAAATGAGAGGAATAGATGTTTCTGATAAAACAGAAACGTTTTATGTTGACAAGGCTTGAGGAATTGCCCAATCAAGTCGGCAACACTGCAGGCATTTCAGCTTGTCCCGTTAAATGTCACTAACCCTTCCACTTTCCCGCGGCCTACAGCTACAGCAGCCAAAGCGAGCATGAAGCTGCTTCCGCTTGCAACAAAGACCCGCACATCTCAGTATTTCCATCCTGTTACTTCTAACCCTCTCTTTTCCTTTCAGCAGCCTCCAGTTCCCGTAGCAGACGTTAGCGTGAGGCTGACTCCGCTAGCAGTCTTCAGCACGTCACAAACCACACCCCCTTCCCATGGACTACAGCCACAGCAGCTGAAGCAAATGTGAGGCTGCCTCCATTTGTAAAACATACCCACATCTCTTCCGCTCCCTCATGCTACTAATAACCAATTTTCTGTTCAATGGCCTCCAGCTCCCATAGCAAACACTAGCGTAAGGCTGCCTCTGCAAGCAGTGCAGGCTGCACAGGGTCTTCAGGACTCCCTTCCCATGGCTTGCAGCTACAGCATGTGAAGCACAGGCACAGGCCCAACACAGGCCCTCACATCTCAGACTTTCCATCTGCTACTTCTTACCCCTTTTTCCTACCATTCCCCCTCTCTTCCCCTCCTTTTCTTCTGCTTCCTCTCCCAGAGCCATCCCAAGTGTGTACATGCCTCCGCTAATGGGCCAGGCCCAGATGCCAACCATTCCCCCTGCCTTTACCCCTCTTTTTTCTGCTTCTAGAGCTGTCCCAAGCGTGAGCACGCCTCCACAAGTGGTTCCAGTGGCTACCTTTCCTCCTCACCCCTCGCATGCTCACTCTTCCTTCTTTTTATCTTTCTTCTCTCTATCTGCCATACCCCTAACCATCCCCCCGAATGCTTTCGCCTTGTAACCTCCCCTATCCCCTGAGCCAGCAGCATCAGGTCATAGATTTTGTCAGAGGTTCAGACTGTTGGCACCAGAGGTGGAACCATCCCAACCCCAGGCCCTCCCTATTTAGAGCTGATATTCCCATAAACCATCCACTGAAACGTCTCCTTGAAGCTTCCCCCAGTTCTATCCTACAAGCTGTCTCTCCTTGGACCCTCCAGTCTTATCTAACAGCATGCTCACCATCATCTCATTCATCTCTTACCTCAACGTCAACAAAAACATACAGATCAGCTCAATTAAAGGTTATCTAAGCAGAATATTTGTTTTTCCACAAACTCTTATATGGTTCACCTTCAACCCAATTCACAGACCTCCCTACTCAAAGGTATCCAAAGAGCTCATCCCACCTGCCCAGACATCAGGAAACCCATAACCTTAAAAATATTGTCTAAATGTATTTTCACCCTCCACAGAGGTTACCATTCCATTCATACCACCCACACCCTTGATGCCATGTTCATCCTGGATTTCTTCAGTTTCTTCAGATGCTCTGAGCTCGCTATCACATCTAGCTAACTGAAACATCCACCCCACTATCTTTGATCTAGCAGTAGCCGTTCCTGCAGGAGCCTTTTCCTTTATTCATCTACTGCCGCAGAAGTGTCCGCTCCAGCAGGACCCTTTTCCTATTTCCCTACTGCCGCAGCAGTAGCCACTCCCGCAGAAGCCCCATCTCTCTTTCCTTCTGCCACAGCAGTGTCCACTCTTGCAGTATCCTTTTCTGTATTTCCCTACTGCCGCTGAAGTAGCTGCTCCTTCAGGAGCCTTTTCTGTATTTCTCTACTGCCGCAGCAGTGTCCATTCCTGCAGGAGCCTTTATCCCTCTCTCTGACTACTGCAGCAGTGTCTGCTCCTACAGGAGCCTTTCCTATATTTGTTCTACTGCCGCAGCAGTATCTGCTCCTGCATGAGGCTTTCCTGTATTTCTCTACTGCCATAGTGGTAGCCGTTCCTGCAGGAGCCTTTCCTGTATTTCTCTACTGCCGCAGCAGTGTCTGCTCCTGCATGAGGCTTTCCTGTATTTCTCTACTGCCATAGTGGTAGCCGTTCCTGCAGGAGATTTTCCTGTAATTCTCTACTGCCATAGTGGTAGAAGTTCCTGCAGGAGCCTTTTTCTGTATTTCTCTACTGCCGCAGCAGTGTCTGCTCCTGCAGGAGGCTTTCCTGTATTTCTCTACTGCCATAGTGGCAGTGTCTGCTCCTGCAGGAGGCTTTTCTGTATTTCTCTATTGCCGCAGCAGTGTCCACTCCTGCAGCAGTTTTTAATCTCTCTCTCCCAGTGCCGTAGCAGTGTCTGCCCCCTGCAGGACCCTTTATTGTATTTCTCTACTGCCGCAGCAGTGTCTGCCCCTGCAGGACCCTTTATTGTATTTCTCTACTGCCGCAGCAGTGTCTGCCCCTGCAGGACCCTTTATTGTATTTCTCTACTGCCGCAGCAGTGTCTGCTCCTGCAGGAGCCTTTTCTATTTTTCTCTAGCCTTTATCTCTGTCTTTCAGCAGTAAACAGTTCCACAAAAGCCAAATTCTCTTTCTAGATACTGCCGCAACAATCGTATACCAAAGGACATCAAGCACTCCTTTAACATTAAACCTTGCTTTTTGGGGGGGTCATAAATACACGTATCTGGCTGCAGTCCTGTCCTAATTGCATTTTGGGCTCTGAGCTCTCTCCCTGGACAGCATGCCAAATACGCATAACCTTTAAGATCGGACTCATGAAATATATATATATATTTTTTTATCAGGATATAGAAAGTTTAGCTTTAAAAATTCAGCTTTATTTGAAATTGAAACTTTTGTTATATTCTAAATGTCTTTGCTGTCACTTTAGAGCAATTTGATTTTTTAAAATTCTTTCTCTTTCAAAGAAAATCTTACCTACCCTGGTTGAACTTTTGAAAGATAGTGTATGTTTACAAATTGTATAGATTGTATATCTCAGTTTGCGTAAGTGAAACTTTTGATTCAGTTACACCAAGGTTTTTGAGAATATCTAAAAAGGTAACCCCACAGAGAAGGTGGGAGTTATGCTAAGTTTTCTCAGGAGTGTTTTGTCTCAGTGTTAGACAGGTTTGAAAATGATCTTTCAGCATATATATTAGTGACTCATTCTGTTACTATTTGTTGTCTCTTTTTCTTTTATTCTGCTCTCTGTTGTTCCACTCTTTCACCCACACCTTCTCTTATCCTGTCATCTGAAAGATATAATTTCCTCTTTGTTCTTGTGTGTTTTTGTCATTGTGTGTATCTGTGTGATTTATATGTGAGTATGTGGCAGTGGTCAGTGTCCTGAAATGAGAGAGGAGAGTCTGTGACTGTCCTCACTAAAGGTTGAGGTTGACCTCTCATATTCTTCATGGGCCAGTTCTCGACCAAAGATCAAAATGAGGACCAGAGCTTTGTTTTGTTGCGTGGAGACAGGTTTGGTTAAAGCTGTAGTTTGATCTATGATTGAAATGTGAGTTTGTGGACACTAAGACTTAGAATAACCATATTTTGATCAAATAAATGCAGCCCCGGTGAGCATAAGAATCTTCTTTCAAAAATATTTACAAATTTTACCAACCATAAACTTTAGAATGATAGTGTGTATATGTTAAAGTGTCATTTTATAGTACTAAGATACTACATATCCTTTTCTGCAGAATGTGGATTTCTCACAGTTATGGTACAACACACACACTCAAGGTTATTGATATGTCAGCACATTCCTTCCTTTTCAATTCAGAGACTTTCTCTCCTCTTTCTGATACAGTTCAAACCACCAAGGTTAGCAGAAATAGTAGGAAAACAGACAATTTTCCAGTTAGACCATGAAATTGCTGATGATTACAGTATTTAATACTCATTGGATGAGGCTGACACAGACAGTAACAGTATTATTAAAATAGCTAGCATTTTATTAACATTTTATTATTATTAGTGAATGTCTATTTGTTAAAGTCTGTTCAGATGTTCTTAAAAAGGGGAATTTCTCAGGGTGGTGACCTTTGCTTTTTGATTGACAAAGGAGGATAATTGAAATGTAACCCTCCAGGTGGGGATGTATGTCTAGAGACAGTTCAGGGTTATGGAGGTTAGGATCATCAAGCAGGGTTAATTCAGATACAGTCAGGAAGTTATTATATCAAAGCCTTTATTAGGCACAGACAATGAGACTTTAGAATTTTCTGCACTCAGCATCTGTGGTAAAACATTTAAAGTGAGAGAGTAAAGTCTTAGTAACCGCTGCATTACATATTTATCTTGCAGCAACAATTTTATATTTTATTTAAACCAACACTATGTGAGAAATCATACCAGTTGTGCAAAAAACATGTACAAAATTTTTGGTAAGTACTGAGTAATATTGATTAAATGCGTGTACTTATTATAGGGTTAAGGTTACAATTTGGTTTAAGGTTATTTACTAGTAGTTATGCATATTTTATGGTTATTACAATAGTAAATACATTTGCAACTGCAAACACAGTCTAAATACATCATCTTATAATAAATGTTACCAAAATATCTAAATCATTCTTCAAACAATCAAGAAATCTTGAATATAATATTTAAACCTTGTATATAGTGAGGAAAGAAAAACATGAAATATTTAATCTAAATTCTCCTAATGTATTTTCTAGTAACATTTTACTGAAAAATAAAACACAAAATATCAGTTTTTTTATACTATATACAATTTGGCTGTAGTTTGTTATTGTTATTTCGAAAAAGGACACATTTTAGCAACATCACTGACAGACACACTGACACCCCCAGCAGAAATTCCTCTCTATTATATTAAGAACGAACCTGCAAAGTCAGCAAACATGCCCAAACCCATCTGTGTATGTGTGTGTGTGTGTGTGTGTGTGTGTGATATTTTCCTGCAAAGGTGTCAGTGCAGATGTGATGGATTGCTCAGATGTTTATCAACACACACACACCTCTCTGCCGAACATCTGTGTCCCACATTTTCGTGCGGACCAGACCTCAAGCATGGTGAAAGCATGTCACAAGACCTTGTGAGCGGAAAAAACAGAGAGCCACCATCTGGTTCTGTTTGGCCCAGACAGACCGTAACCTCACCCTCACATGTTCCTGCATTACCCTATCCACTCAGAATGAGAGAGAGAGAGAGAGAGAGAGAGAGAGAGAGAGAGAGAGAGAAAGAAGATTCGGCATAAAAGGAAAAGAGGAAAATGGCCTTTATACCTTTCACCAGACCGAAACAAGTCCAGATGGACAACTTTCCAGATACTCTTGGTTCAACAGGATTTAGATACAGTATCTGCAGGCCTGCTGTGTGTGCAGGCGACATAGAGCTAACTGTAGGTCTGTTATTGTATTACTGATAAGATCGTGTGTCTGGTTTAGGGAAGAAAATATTTTGGTTGTTAAATATGGTGGTTTGAGTCAATCATCAAATTGCTGTCCATCTCAGATGCATCTTGGAGGCCATTTACACTTGATCTTCTTTTCATGGTGGGATAGATTCAGTTATGCCATATGAAAAAGTGATAGCAAGTCATTAATTTTTATTGCCATTTAGGGTTTGAGGTGACAGAGGGGAGTTCAATTTTGTGCAAATTACATGATGCAGTGACTACCAATGGTAGTGCAGATAGCAGAACTAATGTGATCCACCTTCTAATGTAGTTGGGTAGAAACACCTAAACTTCATACCTCCTAGACTAAAACTTCATACCTCCAGCAATTTAATTACTGTTAGTAAAACCAAGTCTATAGTTATGAAGATATCATGATTGGATATTTTAGAGGCCATATATGCATTGATGTCAGTTCATCTTACTCTTAGACTAAACCATCACTGGGAGTGACATGAATTCAGGAAGTCAGAAAGTCGTGGCCTAGTTGTTAGAGAGTATGACTCCTAACCCTAAGGTTGTGGGTTCGAGTCTCGGCTAGCAATACCACAACTTAGGTGCTCTTGAGCAAGGCACCGAACCCCCAACTGCTCCCTGGGCACCGCAGCATAAATGGCTGCCCACTGCTCCGGGTGTGTGTTCACAGTTTGTGTGTGTGTTCACTGCTGTGTGTGTGCACTTTGGATGGGTTAAATGCAGAGCACAAATTCTGAGTTTGGGTCACCATACTTGGCTGAATGTCACTTCACTTTCACTTTTGACAGTGTCTTTACACTTCTTCTCTCTTGCTATACTCTGCTTTTATTCAGTATCTGGTTCATTTAAGATGTTCATGCCATATAAAACAAGATTATCTTTGTTCTTTAAAAAAAAAGATTGTGATGTATCATGTAGCTATTCTCTAACTTCAGGCATTAACATATGACTGACTGCCCATATTTACATGTCAACACCTTTTAAGTGCCCAACCACTTGCCATTGTTACTTATTTCAGATACAAAATGTTAGCCAATCATTCGCACATAGAAGGTATTTAAGGTTATAATAGATTCTTAAAGTTGCAGAAGCAAAAACTATTCCAGGGGCCAAAGAGAGAGTGAAAATGCTGTTGGCGAAAGAATCCACTATAGTGGAAAAATAACTTTAAGGAAAAAGTCAAATACGTCTCTTTTAATGTTGTCTGTGGGGGCAGACAAGGACAGGACATCATAGACTCCAAGGCATCTTGTGTGTGAGTGTTTTTTGTCCATAATGGGTATAGCTGATGTCACATTACTCTTTTGGTAAGGGGAATCCCAGCCTAAGTGAAGTATCATGCCCAGAAAAAAAGGGTAAAACAACTGTCAGGGTCAGTTCAGTTCAGCTCAGTCCAGCCCTTCTCATTCATTACTAAAAATATAGACTGGTTAACTTTGGTCTGATTTTTTTTTTAGACTCATGGTATCTTGTGCAGTTATTAATTTTTTTTACTGCCTTTCTTTCTCATGTTTCATAATAGACCTTATCAGCTTGACTATAAAAGCTTTGCAGTATTGCCAAAGCGATATGCAAGTACACACAAGGTACAGGCTACATTGCTCCTTATCTCTGTCTGTATCGTTATCATTCATGCCAACACACACAAACTTTTTATTCTTACAGCTGCGGATATGAATGTTACTAGCTATTTTCTTAGCCACAGTTTCCACATAGATAACCATGGAGATAAGTGAATTAAAGATAAGTGAGTTATCATAACCACGACCTGCTGTTTAAAGATAATCTCCCTTTGTAGACACAGAAAACCAAACCTGACCAAAGCATTTCCGGATCAGTAGTTCATGCAATATCTGTATATGCGATATAACTGTATTCAGATCTGTAGGGTGGAGAACATATGTATGGTATTTACAGCCCTTCTAACAAATATGCGTCAGCTTGGCAACTGCCATGGAGTTGAATGGGTATGTTAACAGACAGCTGTCTCCAGATAGCATAGACTTCCTCAGTGTTTGTTATGGGTAATATTAGCTTTAAAAGCATGCAGCATATTTTTAAAATGCAATGCCAATAATGTACCATCCAGGCACCACTGCTATACTATTTTTTAACATACTCTGATTATTATATTTATACTATTTTATCAAATAATTTGTAATAAAATTAAATAATTTGAATGTACCGTGATTTATATATATATATATATATATATATATATATATATATATATATATATAAATAATTGTATTGTTTTTTTTTACCATATTATTATTATATTATAATAACATTTTAACTTTTTTGTCATACTATTTTTTAACACACTTTGTTTTTTGTTGTATTTTGTGTCCATTATTTTACTTTAATATCATTTTAACAACTATTTTTAGTAAATATGATTTCTTAATAACTGTTTTGGAATTAGTAATACATTATTATAAATTATGATATCTTTTATAAATTGGCTAGTAATAGCCTGTTTGTGTTTTTCTATTATTCTGCAAAGTTTAACTGAAATTAATTGTGTAGTCCAGTATTTTAAGCAACATTACAGTGTTTATTTTGGTATTTCTTGGCTGTGGTACTTGACTTTAGATATTTAAAGCTGCAGTCGGTAGGTTTTGATGCTCTAGTGGTAAATAAACAGAACTGCTTGCGTCTTGCGGAAGAACATCGTAGCCGGAACTACTTCTCTCTGTTTATGTCTATGAAGAATCACAAAGGTACTGGGTTACTCCGCCGCGGTATCCCCGAAGCAATCTAAAATAGTCCGAATACAAACACTTATTATAGGTGCACCCTAGTGATTCAGGACAAGCTAAAAACACGGTTTGGAAAATGGATTCATGGTGTACTCGCTTATTATATACATTTTACTACATTTTGAACACAAACAAAGTTACGGACCGCAGCTCTGATTGGTTGTTTCTAAACGGGAGCGATGTATTTCTGCAAATGGCAATAGGACCAGTGGGAGGAGCCAGAGGAGCTTGATTTTTTCACAGATTATCTGTCTCATATTCTACTGACATAATGACAGGTTTAACAAATATGTAAAAAATATATTTTTACAAAAGTTCCCTACTGCAGCTTTAACTCTTCATTCTCAATTCTCTTGATGTCTCAAATACCCCAAAACTTGTGATGAACTTTAGCTAATTATAGAAAAGGTTTGAGAATAGAAGCTAACCTGTGGTGACCCACACACACTCACACACACATACGCACAAACACACCCTTGAGCTTTTATTGTCATCGGTTGGTTGACAGCTCCTGTTTTGTGCGTGCCCACTGACTGTCATCGTGTTGGTGGTTGTGGATCTAATTACCCACCTCCTGCCCTCAAAAGAACCCCAGGACACTTTGCTGTGGTCTGGAAAGTTCTGATTCTGTTTCATCTTGTTTAGTTCAAACTCTCTCTTTTGCTACCTCATATCAAAGAGATGAATAAACATCTCAATTACTAGAAACCACAGGTGTGTGGGTGAGGAGATCTGCTCTTTCAGACATGAGTTGACTGTTAACGATGCATTAGCCAATTTAAATATCAAAAGCTCCTTGTATCAGATGTCATGACTTATTATAAAATGTATTTGACTGAAACTGATTCCTGTTACCAGAGTTTAAAGGAATAGTTAACTAATGATTGTATGTCATATTTTACTCACCTTGATGTAGTTCCTGAATAGCTGGTAAACAAATGTGGCATGATTGAATACCAATTCAAAATCAAAAGCTGTTTAAATGAATTATAAAAAGTTTATTTTGTAGAAATGAATGAAGAATTAATATTTTCAATGGTGTATGTTAAGTTTGTGACCCCTAACATCATTTACCATCTCAGGACCTTTTCTTAGCTTTCATAATATGTTCTTGGCAGGATTTGGACTGTCACAAACTTCTGTGCAACTCTTCGTGTTGGAGGAAGTAGTTATGAAACACTTTTTGAAGGTTATAAATGTTTAGAGTGAAGCTGCTCATCATCTGCCGTTGGTTTGTGGGGATTTTCAACCTGAATTGCACATTTTCTGTTCTATTATGTATACATTCCTCATCAAGGTGTTTTTTTTTGCCTTCATGCTCTGTAACTCTTTCTCTCTGCCCTAATAGTTATTTCAGGGGATGTTGTCCGCTCTGCACTCTGAGATAGATATTCAAAGATATCTGCTGAAAATCCAGAACGTTCATTCACGCAGAGTCAGTACAAGCATGAAAGAAAGTGTGTGTGTGTTCTGCATGTGTGTGTTTAATAATCCCACAAAACAACCTAACATTGGAAAAACGTATTCATCTGAAACTGGTTGTACTGACTGTATTGATATAAACAGTCATATCCATACTGTCTTAGATGGATACATTTTGAATCTAGTTTTTGGTGTATGTACCAGTCTGATCTGCATGACTGATTGCAGTCTTCACTGTTGACCGGTGCCTGTTCCTTTAAGTGAAAAGTGCAATGTGTGTTCCAGAAAATGTTAATGTAATTCCAACAAATTATGCTTTGGTCACAGTGAGTAGTTTAAGTTTCATGCATGTAGTGAAGAAAACCCTGCTGGAAATCTAGCTAAAACCAGCTTCTGGTGGTTTAAAAGATTCTACTCTGTTAAAAATAAAGGTTTTTTTTCAGCAGTTATTCCATAAAATAACCTTTTGTGCAGTGACAAGTTTCCACGGATGTTAAGGTTCTTCATGAAACCATTAATGCCAATAAGAACCTTTATTTTTAAGGTTGTTACTAGTCTAGATGGTCATAAGCTAGATTGTGATTCAAAAACATGGACAAATATGATGTTGGTCTACTAGTTGCTGGTGCAGAGATTGACTAGGTAGATCATTTTAATCATTCTGATCAGTGTTGTTAGACCACTTTAAACCAGTTAAACATATCATCAAATCATATGGTTGATGACTATCTGGTAGAATCTAGTTTTCCAGCTGAGTAGTATAGAAATGGCTTTATCAAGCTGGTTCTTTCTAAAGTAGACCACTTAAACCAGCTATAAACCAACTAACATTTCATAAACAACAGTGGTATGATCTAGTTTTTCAAGCAGAAAAGCCAAAAATGGCATTGACCACCTACCACATCCCAAAAAAGGTCTACCGTGTCTTAGAAAAGACAAAAACGGCTTTATCAAGCTGGTTCTTTCTAAAGTAGACCACTTAAACCAGCTATAAACCAACTAGCCTTTCATAAACAACAGTGGTATGATCTAGTTTTTCAAGCAGAAAAGCCAAAAATGGCTTTGACCACCTACCACATCCCAAAAACAGTCTAAAGTGTCTTTATGGCTTTATTAAGCAAGTTAGTGCTGCTAGACCACTTTTTAAACCAGCTAAATGTTCTTAAAAAAACTGCCTGACCATCTTAATCTGGTATGATCTGTCAAAATGGTTTTATCAAGCTGGTTTGTGCTAGTAGACCATTTTGAACCAACTACTGTCCTAAAACAGCCATAACGTCTTAAGTTGGTATGATCTGTTTCCCAGAGAAGCTAATGATGGGTTTGAGGAATTGCTCTAATGACGTGTCATCAAATCCAGCATGTTATCTGAACTTTTCTTTTCTTTTTTTTCTACAGAGCCGAGGCCCTAAGCAGAGTGTGGCGTGTTCAAGTCCAGTGCCTGTGTTTGTGGATCAGGTGGAGCACGGCTCACTGGTCTCTCTAGATGCTCTGGACGTCATGTCTGAGTGCGACATGCCTATGGCCTTCACCCGAGGCTCCCGGTCTCGAGCCAGTTTGCCCGTGGTCCGCTCTACCAACCAGACCAAAGATCGCTCACTAGGTAAGGTATACACATTGATATGCACATACTAAATAATATGTAAATACTAACAGTAATAATATGTAAATACTAACAGTATTTACATATAAATACTGGTGGTCATTGCGTACTTCGGAAATTAATATATATATAATTGCTTAAGTTGGAAATATTTTGTTTTTAAACCAAGAAGGTGAGCCAGTGGATATCACATAAACAACATGCAAAACTATGTCAGCGAACGTCTTAATTTTAGTCAATTCAATATGCAGAAAGCGAAAGTAAAAACAGAATGACGGAGTAATGACGGAGCTTTCTGACGCCAAATGATATTTTTTGACAATACCTCATCAAGATCATTGTCTTTTGACGCAACCCAGTAAGGGGAGGTTATCTCGGGGCTGTCCGCTACACCACTGGGCTGCCTGTTACGTCATTTGGGTTCAGTGTTATTATGTGCAACATTATATTTCACACTCTTAGTGGTCTCAAACTCACTTCCTGGAGGGCCACAGCTCTGCAGAGTTTAGCTCCAACCAGCTCCAACTCAAACCTGCTTGGGAGTTTCTAGTAATCCTGAAGACCTTGATTAGCTGGATCGATTAGGGTTGGAGCTAAACCGTTCATAGCCGTGGCCCTCCAGGAATTGAGTTTGAGAACAGTATTTTAATTTCTAAATGTAATAGGATTAGGGATTAGTTTAACGAATCTTTCGGTTTGTGATGCGTACCGAACCGGAAGCCTCGTACTGAATGGTTCAATACGAAAATGTGTATCTTCATTGTATATACTACTAAGGTGATATCTCTTCAGCGTGCAGCGCGATCAGGACAAACAACAATGCATAATATTAATAACTATGACTGGGACTGTCATATAGATAACATTATATTGAGAATACTATTATAATAAAACGCTGTGAATTTTAGTTTAGTTGCCGTGTTTCTGCACAATGTTGTGTGAAGAACGAGTCCTCAAAACTGTGTGTTAACAACAGTCGAATGTCTGACTTGACTCTTGGTAATGTATTTTGCCCCGCCCCCAAACATATGATTTGACTATTAGTTGACTATCGGCAAGATTCGAAAATTCTGATTTGACTGTGAAAATCATTAGTCGTGGACACCCCTAAACTATACAATACACGTACAATATATTTTCCCCATTTAATTCAAACTTGCAAAGTTTGCAGCGGGGCCTGTCAAATTTTATTAATGATGGGTGTTCGATTTCTTGCGGAAATCTGCTGAGCTTTCCGTGGGTCTGTGAATGAGTGATCTCGCACCACTGCTTTACTTATTTCCCGTCTGCTGCTGAATGATTTAGTTGCAGAGTTAAAGCGTCTGTGGAAGTGTGTGTTTACTTAAGTTTGTCTGTCTGTCTCTTGTATTTAAGTTCAATGTCATAACAGCGATTTCAGCTCTGTCATTACCGCTTCATGTAATGGAAATATACAAGGCACCACAGCTGAAATTCATAGCCTGTACTTAACAGCGCACAGGCGTATATTACGGCACAGACTTGTGGACACACACAGAAACACACGGAAATAGAACTCTTTTGCCAGCACACACACACACACACATATTCACTAGCACACTCTGTATTCTCCCTACATCCAGATAGAATGACGGTCAAATATACACAGGCCTTGAAATGGGAGCCTTCTTTGGCTGCTAAGCTCTGATTGGTTGGTTTAAACAAGGACCAGATGGAAAGATAGTTATTGGGAGAAATCGTGTGTTCACTCAGACTATTCCCTCGAAATTCATCTGAGAAGATAGATGCAGAGAGACATGCAGAGAGAAACTAGATGTTGTTTAATCAGTAAGGAACACAAAGGCAAGGAAACGTGCGTCTATTAGAGCGATTCAGCGTCGATCCGATTGCTGTAAGTCATCATTCATCTAGTTCAGCGGTATTTAGTTTCAGTCACTGTTAAAAGATGTCATCTTAGGTTTGTTTAAGACCTTCTTTTGAAGTATAGGCTCTGGAATTAAAACTTTAATTCATTTATCTTTTACAGAAATGTATTTGTAACAAAAACTTTTTGCAATTTTGTAATTAAATTCAAATATGTAATATTTTATTCAGCTGCATGTTGATGTTTAGCCAGTAGTTTAATACTGTACCATTCATAATTGTTTACATCATTCGCAGACGCAGTGCATCATGGGATGTGCAGTTCATGACTTTGTATAAGATGTTAAGTATGCAGTCTTTTAATTGTTAATTTTTTTTTTTACATTTTCAAATGCATTTTAGATTCAAATCAAAGTTGGTCCTTCATTTCAAAGCTGTTTGTTATTATTTATTTATCCTTTTTTATTGTTGGATAAAACTATTAAACATCTTTGTTTAGAATTTAAAATAAAACTGAAACTAATATATATATATGTATATGTATATATATATATATATATATATATATATATATATATATATATATAAAATGATTTAAACAAATGAAAATGAGAAATGTTGCTTTGGTAACTAATTGAAATAAAATTTAAGTTTAAGCTGAACTACTAAAATTAGTACTGAAATAAAAATACAAAAAGAAAGAAATACAGAGAAAAAGAAATACAAAAAATGACAAAAAACATATCAAAATGCTTAAAATTTAACTAAAATTAAATCTGAAAATATAAAACATAAAAGCTAAATAGATATATTAATAAATAATATAATAGTATATAAATAATACTAAAATACTTTTCAGGTATTTCTCAAAATATGGTAGGTTACTGAAATCTTACTTGTGTCTTCAGCTGGACAACAAGACAGTGAATGATATAATAATACATTTGTTATTACAATAAATCATATTTTTCCACAGTATGAATGAATGATTGAAATGTCTAATGTGGTTGTATTAAAATTCAAACAATTAGAAGCTTTTGCCTCTGAGGGTTTTTAAGTTTGGCTAAGAGGGTTTGGATGTGATTGTGATGAAAGCAGTCATTCAGATGTGGCTTGGCGTTTTGCCCAAGGTGCTCGTCTGAATTATATGCTGTTGATTGTTTGATGCTCGGTAATTAGTTATTAATGCTGGTCATTATAGCGAAATTGTAGGGTAGTGTTTCAGAAACTGTTCCAAACCAAAGTGAGTTGAATGAAAAAAACAGCACTGAATGAAAAAACAGTGTGTTTAAAACAGTGGGAAACATTTGGGATCTCTCAATTTGATTTGATTCACAAAGTGACAGTTCATTCTCTATTTTGATATATAGAATGCTTTGCAAACTGAGTGACAACAATTATGATATTATCACGCAACATTGGATCCATTTTCGAATGTTTTCACTGAGCTGCATTCATCTCCATGAAGGATACATGCATCACTTCATGTGGCTTATATAGCCAGACAGCACAAAAATAGATCTGCTTTTCTTTACGAGGGTATAAACATCCAATCAACATGCAGATCTGGTTTGGCTACATGAATGTTTGTACAGAGCAGAAAAGAGTGAAGTTACATTTGCGCAGTGAGCTAGAACCGTCGTCTTGTTTCTGTGTTTGGTTTCTGTTTGATTGACAGTTGCGTAGTTACAACTGTAGGTTTGCAGACTGGTTTTCCAGGCATCAGCACGGCCTGTTTACAAGTACAGCAAACGTTCACATTCTCATTTATTTAGGAGTTGATGCAATTATGTGGGAGTTTGGTGGAGTACATTTTCTCAACTTTTTGAGTGATCTATCCATGTATTTATTTATATGTCTCTCTCTGTCTGTCCATCTGTCTGTTATATAATACACATTTCTTATATATGCGTTCATATAGTCCCTTGTGAGCGAGAACTTCCTCCATCCATCCCAGAACATTCTACCACACCCTACTGCTCTCTCTCTCTCTCTCTCTCTCTCTCTCTCTCTCTCTCTCTCTCTCTCACCCACATGCTCTTCTCAGCAGATTTTACACACCCACACCCACAACTGGGTGGATGCCTCATAGAGTATCATGGAGGAAGAGATAGTTGGCTAATCGATATGTACAAATGCATGATGCATCAGTGCCATATCAGATATCATCTGATATTACAGGTGTATAATATCAGATGATATTAAAAGAGTGAAACTTTGAGTTTTAAAGCTGCAGTAGGGAACTTTTGACGCTCTAACGTTAAAAAACATAACTGTTTGCGTCTTGCGGAAGAACATCGTAGCCGGAACTACTTCTCTCTGTTTATGTCTGTGAAGAATCACAAAGGTACTGGGTTACTCTGCCGCGGTATCCCCGAAGCAATCTAAAATAGTCCGAATATAAACACTTATTATAGGTGTACCCTAGTGATTCAAGACAAGCTAAAAACACGGTTTGGAAAATGGATTCATGGTGTACTCGCTTATTATGTTAATTTTTCTGCATTTTGAACACAAACAAAGTTACGGACCGCAGCTCTGATTGGTTATTTTTTACCGGGAGCGGATGACTTTCTGCAAATGGCAATAGGACCACTGGGAGGAGCCAGAGGAGCTTGATTTTTTCACAGATTATCTGTCTCATATTCTACTGTCAGGACATAATGACAGGTTTAAAAAATATGTAAAAAAAATATATTTTTACAAAAGTTCCCTACTGCAGCTTTAAGTGTTGTTTTTAATTTATTACAAAAAAACTACAGAACTTTAGTTGCATAGTTGCAAGTAGCTGCTCGAATGCTCGAATAATGCCTTGAACTTTTCTCACCCTGTTTCTATTCTCTGATTTTTTGTTTTTTTCAGGGGTGTTGTATCTGCAGTATGGAGATGACACAAAGCAGATACGCATGCCTAATGAGATAACAAGTGTAGATACAATCAGAGCTCTGTTCGTTAGTGCCTTCCCTCATCAGCTCAACATGAAGATGCTGGAGTCGCCCAGCACCGCCATCTATGTGAAAGACGAGACCAGGAACGTGTACTACGAGCTCACTGATGTCAGGTGAGTGTGTGAGCGTGAGATTCAGCCTCCTTAAAGTTTCAACAGCTTACCATCTTCCTTCCTCATTCCACATGGCCTGCTTCCTCTAGTTCTGTGACATCACTTAACATAGGAAGTGACCTTCTCCGAGGTCCAAATGCACCTCTGTTTCCTTTTCTCTTGCTTTTTCCTTGAGAACCAATTCAGTAATTGAATCTCACATGGATTCGTTTTACAGGAAATGTGCAGTAACAAGTGCTGAAAACGAATGAAAGCTCGTGCATACTCTCCCTTATGTTCTGCTTGTGGAATATAAAATGAAATATTTCGCAGAATGTTCATGCCGCTTTTTTTCCAAATTAAAAGACAAAACGAAAATGCTTGCTGAAAATGATGTCTCTGCCATGGCTTTCAAATCTTATTTGTGATACTAAGAACAGCATGACAGTGAATAAATGGTGGCCGTCTTTTCATTTTGTGTGGGAGTTATTATCTTATATGAAACTAGAGCTGTGAAAATCTTTAGGAATATTTCTTTGAAACAGTCTAGACTGTAAATAAGCCACCCTTGCTTGCATACACATGAACAGAGCATTATATTTTGAGTTATTTGAACCAAATTACTGTCTCATATACTTGCAAAATAACTGACTGTAAACCAATAAAGCTGACTGTCTATCATACATCACCCACCAGCACAGCTAATGCTAACATAACACTTATGTCACACTTCAAACAAACACTCCCACATGTCTTTCGCTCTCATTTTCTGGTCTTTCATCTGTCTCTTCACCCTCAGTCTACAAACACTTATGTCTACATTGCTTTCCTTACCGTATCTCTCTACCAATTTACAGAGTAAACACATTCTCAGAATCACATTTGAAAGTCCCCATCTAACAAGCGCTGGAGTTTTGTGACATTTAGTCCATGTCTATGTGCTAAAAGTAGACCACTGAAAACAATGAAAACATGAAAACAGTAATGTTGTGAAATATTACAAACATTTAAATAACTATTTTCCATTCAAAATACTATTTATGTTTGTGATGGCAAAGCTAAACTTTCAGCAGTCCTTACTCCAGTTTTCAGCATCATGTGATCCTTCAGAAATCATTCTTATGTGCTGAATTCTTGCTCATGAAACTATTGTACATATTATAATCAATGTTGAAAAAGGGGGTTATTTTTCCAGTTTAACATTTATTTAAAATATAAACATTTTATAACATTCTATATAGCTCTAGTCACTTAATTTAATGCATCTGTGCTAAATAAAATATTAATTTTGAAGAAAATTCAGTTCCTCCCACCAAATCCAGTTTCAGCTCAGTTAATACATCAATATAAGAAAGAATCATACGACCGTCAAACGATTTAATGGTGTTTTTAAAGAACTTACCAATCAAAGCCAAGTTTATTCATCCACGTTGTTTCCTCAGATCTGACGAAACCGTAAATAGTGACTCATTCTCATACTGTCACATGTAGACAGAGGAGCAGTCCATCCTTGCCCTTTGATACGACTCCTTTTCTATCAAGGCTGTAAATCTGAATTACAGCCACATGACCACATATCAGACTTCACAAGAAAAGTGCTCACGTCACTTTACACAACTAGGTTTCACACGCAAACACATCATGAGCGATCCTGGTAGACAGAGACTTTAAAACATAAATGAACAAGCTTGGTTACTTAGTAGACAGTTAATGTTTTCGCTATATTAGTAAATCATTCTTGGAGCTATACAGAGGATTGAAGTCTGGACATTAACGGACATCTCAGACATGGATCTCGTCTCGGAGAACCGTAACTTCTCAACCCCTTCTCCAGTTTGTCGCTCCAGCTCGCCTGTGTCTCTCAGTGAATCGCTTCATTCTCGCGATTCCTTTGACCTTTCCCGCTGTCACTCTCCGCTCTCACGTGTTGACATCTCGTCAGCCCTAGTGCACCCCGTTGTGGCAGAGCTGAGGGGCCGACCTTCAACGCACCGCGGCCGACCTCGTTCGGATGGTGACATTTGGTCTGAATATGTAACTGATGTGGATTTTTCCCAACACAGGAGCATCACGGATCACTCCTGCCTAAAAGTGTACCATAAAGATCCAGCGCACGCCTTCAGTCACGGAGCCCGGCCAAGCAATGGCGACGCAAGGGTGAGTGCCAACCTAGTGTGGACATTTTTGTTAATGAAGAAATCCTCTCTTTCAAAAACGAGATAGCTACAAATGTAGCTTGACTGGATTTATACTTGGTCCTCATATTGTGAAATGTATAATTGTGATCTAAATGCTTCAGACTTCCATGTTGCAAGTCAGAACAGATACATATTACTCAAGTAGAGCAGGAGATAAAAGAGAATATGTAATAATTTTTGGAGTTTGGTGCAGTTGAGAGCTCTAGAGGCTGGTTTTTGTTAAGGATGGGTCTGGATAGTTGACAAGTCACCTAAAAACTGACTTGTGGGGTTCACTAGTCTAGTTACGCTACTGTTTAAAGGTTTGGGGTTAGTAAGATTTGTAAATGTTTTGAAAAAAAGTATTTTATGCTCGCCATGGCTTATTTGATCAATAAAACAGTAATATTTTTCAGTGTCGGTTCATACCAATAAATAACAATCCCTAATATTGACCAATGACCAGTGTGATTCCCAAAATACAGTATATCATATTAACAATCATGTGTTTGATAGACACGACCCTAAACGAGCATAAGGATAGAGTGCCTCACTACTTATTCAAACAGACCATTAACTACATGATTTTGAAAGTATGCTCTTTTGCAAATCTTCTGTAATGCCCACTTATTGCCACTTATATTTTTTGGCATGCTCAGAAGAAAGAATGAACTGAGGGCATTATTTAAATAACAAGTCCCTTCTCGGCCTCCAGTTTTCTGATCGGCCGTCTCCAGGGGTCCCTCTGCTCTTCACAGTTAGAGTTACCCCCACCCCGGTTACCCCATTCCAATCCTTTCATGTCCGTCTTTGTCCCCCGGGCCTAATTTCAGGGGGATTGGATCAGGATTGAAGCAGAATTGGTGGAAGCACTGAATAGAAAGCAAAGGCTTTTTCCTCGTTCCTTTTCCTCCCATAATCCCTTCTAATCTCTTGCCATGCCGCCTGTGTTTGTTTGGCGGTGATGCAACGGAAATTAGATTGCAAGGCTTTCATTTTCTCTGTGTGTTTCCCCAAATTTAACAAGGTAGCCCCAGACTTTTGTCTGTGGTAATCCCCGGCCTGGCTTTGACCAACTCACACAGCTAATATGCATTTGATTAGGGCTTTGGACGCTGCCATAAGAGCCCTTAAGGGAAGTTGTAGAAGTTCCAGGAAGTGAAGGACTTTACTCTTTTACATATTTTGTTTGATTTTTGTTTTAAGGCTCTTATTAACATTTCACGTCGCTTTCAAGAGTATGCATGCAAAGCTAGAAGTTGAAAGGCTTATTGTTTTTGTCACATGTCCATGTCTAAGTGGATTAGAGTATGTTGTGTGATGATTTACGGTTGTATACGTACACACAAGAGAGAGAGAGAGAGAGAGAGAGAAAGAGAGAAAGAGAAGGAATACAAAAGATAGAAACTATAATCTGTTCTCTGACAAGAGAGCGAGAACAAGTTGTACAGACGATTGCCAAAGTTCACAGAAACAGTGTCAGTGTCAGTTGTCATTATGGCAGTTTTTACAGAGAAGTCAAGATACATTAAAAGTACAGCTCTTTTGGCATTATGACTAAGCTTTGTATTTTAGTCACACAAATGTGTGACTGTGCAAGTGTTTGGTGTTGGGTTGTCCTTTAGTTTAGTTAAAAATTAGATCAATAGGAACACATGTAACAAGTCAAGAAAAGTCTTATCAGCAAGAAACTGTAACAGACTTTACACCAGAGCTGTGTTGTTGTGAGGAGCTTCCTGATCACTATTAAAAATCCTGTTCCACCTTCAAGAGGTTATTGCATAACAGCTATCCAGGCTTCAAGTTTTGTGCAAGCTCTCACATGCTTCACCATGTGACCGACACGGATCATAGGTTTGACGCCCAGCTAATATAGCGTGTGTCTGCATAAACAGCAGCCACTTTGCACGCATAGGATATAAAATAAGACTTGAAGAATATAATATATGTATATTTGTGAAAAAAAACAAAAGACTTGAAGAATATAATATATGTATATTTGTTAAAAAAAAACAAATGTGAAATAAGGTGTTTAACTGTCAGAAAATAATTAACAGTTTTGTCTAGAGAGATGTCTAAATGCATTATTTCAGTAGAGTATTTGAAGAAAAATGACACTTTAATCATCAGATTATTAAGGTCAAGACTGAAGCAGGTGATTAATGCATTAAAGACTATACTTTTCAGACAGTAGCTCTTAAATCATTTTAAAGCATTGTATTATGCTGTAATTTGTGACATTAAAGTTGACTATATTTATGGAATTATTTGTTTGTGTGATGTAAATTTTATCAGAATATCCTGAAACTTGACCGTGCATATGACTTCAAATCTCTCGTCATCCAATTAAAAAGCGGGAAATCCAAAACGTAGCACTTTCATGTTACATGAGAGTCATTCCGCTCTTTCTATCTTCCCCCTCTATGGAAAAAGGAAACATTGGATACTAACACACAGCAGTGGACGTTCATAAACAGTGGTCCTTGTGGGCATGAAACCTGAGCGTAAATCAGTATGCCAATGAAAACTTTTTTAGAACTTAATTGTTTGTTGATATGTAAAATAAGATGGTTTATTGACTCATCTTTGTCAGGCATGATAGGCTAAATGACATATAGTATAAATATGCAAAGAAATCCGGTAGGGGGAATTGCATGCTAAATCTCCTAGTCTAATTGTGTTTGGTTCAGTAATTCAAATAATTAGAGCTTGATTTGAAGCCAGAACACACATATGATGAAGACCATGTTCAAACAGACACACTGATGTTTTGACCGCAGTTGCTATTGTAACTGTCAGGGGACAAGAGCTCAGTATGCTTTCTTCCAGAGTTTATACTGAAGTACACTTACACACATATGTGAATGAACAAACACGATCACACAGAAACACATAATCAGGCCTTCTCAGTTCAAGCAGGCATGGAGATACTCAGACAGGTTTAACAGACTAATGAAATGAGCCCTGCACCTGTTCAAACACACTATTTCTGTGTGTGTCTGGGTCAGAGAGAGAGGAAGAAAGTGTCTTGATCACTGTCGTAGCTTCCTGTTGAAACTTTAGGCCAAAAACATACATTGAATGAACTGCAGCAGAGTGAAAATGTATTTCATTCACTGAAAAAAATGAAAAAAGAATTGCTGAAATCTGTTGTTTAACTTTATAATATACTGAATAAAATTAAAAGTCACATGACTAATCAGAGTTCATGACAAGTAGCTTTTCCACAAGTTGAGATAAATACGAATATATAGATTTATTTACGAATATATTTCATTCACACAAATACAAAACGGCATCATGGGAACACAAATGACACTAAGTTGATGCAATAAACATTAATATTACAATATTAGATGTAACGTTAAAACCCTAATTTATATAAGTGGTCATCAAATTTAAAGTGTAACTTTGTCAGTTTATGGTTTCCACTGTTAATTATAAGATGCCATTGTAAATTTAACAGTATTTTACTGTAGAACATGAAATGTCACATTCGATATATATTATAGCTTTTCACCGTATTGTAAGGAAACGTGTTTTTACCGCAGCAGTTTTATAGTGTTTTACCATTAAAATTCAGAGATCATTTGAATGTGTATTTTTTATGTGACACAAGTGTCTGTGTGTTGAAAATCCAGCCGTTCATTTAATTAAAGTGATTTAACGAGATTGGTTTAACAGTAGTGCACAAATCCAGATCTGAATCTCTGCATATGTACCTACACACACACACGTCTAAGCTCATACGCATGCAGCTGTGTGTGTGTCTCAGTACCAGTCTGTTAAAACAGCAAGCGGATTAATGTGCAGCGTGACTGACCACAGCTTACAGACGACAGTTAATTTGAAACAGACCCATAAAAACCAATGCAGTCTGCTGAATTCTGCATGAACGTATGGTCAGCCTTAGTCTCTGTTGACTGTCTGCATGAAGTTTGGTCCAGTTTGCAGAACATTCTGGCCAAAAGCTGCCTAAAGTTTTGCATTTCTGGATGTTTTTGGGGGTGATCCAATATCGATCATCTCACAGGTCTGTGTCAAGAATAATGGCATCTTTTTCCTACACTTAAACTTTCTGGTCGTAGGTTATAACAAGGCCTTGTGGCCATTTATCTAAGAAAGAGAATGAGCAGAAAATGAGTGGAAAAGGGGGCATCAGAATTTGCCTTTAATCCCTCTTGGGCCAAATTCAAACCAAATGTTCTCATTCCGTCATCTTTTGATTTCTTTATTTATCACAGGTTTAATGTTTCATGTCAGCCTTCCTCCAGCAAATCCTCTACCTTTTAAGGTAATGCACAGAGAAAACGAAGAGATGAGAATCTGGAGAGGTTGAGACAGGCAAGAACTTTCATGTTATTCAGACAGTGTTGCTCAGGTAACATCTGGAGGTGATTCCTATGCCTTCCACTGTACCAAACTCCAAAAAAATCTGCTCTCTGCTCTCTATACATATTACATTGTGCCGTTAATTTTAATAAGCCAGTGCTCCATTAGTGCTAAAACCTTTTACTGTACTGTAGTTTTGCAGGTAGGTCTCTTGAAGCATTTTGGAGATTTCGGTTGCCACAGTTGTTGTGGATTTAGTCTGTCTCAAGTTTCTTCACGTCATCGCAAACAGACTGGATGATGATGAGATCTGATCTCTGTTTGGAGCACTGTTGTCAGATTTGTGCATGCAAAAATCTCACTGGGTTACTATAATTAATAGCAAAAGGAATTGATATTTCCTACTGACACACTACAGCAAAAGATATAAATAACTAGTTTTTCGAAAAAGCTAATGGCCTAAGACTTTTGCACAGTATTCTGCATATATATAGTTTTTACAAAAATATTAAGCAGCTCAACTGTTTTCAGCATTGACCACCAGAATCAGCATATTGGAATGGTTTATGAAGGTTCAAATGACACTTAAGACTGGAGAGACGTATAGCTGCAGAGATAATTACATTTAATACATGACTATTGCAAATATGATAAATTAGAAAACGGTTCATTTAAATGGTTGCATTTCATAATATTGATGTTCATAATGTATTTTTGCTCCGATAAAGGCAGTCTTGGTGAACATAATACTAGAGAGATGGCAGGAAATGCGGAAAATGATATTGAATATTTTTCAGTCTTTAGATGATTGAAGTGGTAAAGTGGTAAGTGAATTGCATATTTATTCATAGGATTCACCAGCAAGGTGTTTATGATGTTGTAAAAATAGCATTCTGGTGTCCTGAGGCACATAAAGACTTGTACCTCTCACCTGTTCTGGGTGTAGCCTGAACGCTGACTCACCCCCAGCACAATGCTCTCATTGTTTGAGACTCAGAGGAGCAGGGCAATGTTTCGAACCAAGGAACATCCTTCTGTCGTCTTTCCATTATTTTACAAAGCTCTTTTGGCTTAAAGGCTTGTTCTTGTCTGTTTCTTCTCTATGTCTCTGCTTTGTTTGTTTTCTATTTTTGGATGATGCAGACATATTCAGAAAATAATGCTTTGCTGTCTACTGCCCTCATAGGCAGCTGCCTTCTAAGGTGCATTCTAATTAAAATGGAACCTGATTTGATTTGGTACTATTGCTTTAAATGAGTTACTGGTTTAAAAAAGGCTTTGTGCTAAAAACAAAAAATTGTGCCGGAGGTGATGGAAAAGTCTGAATGACTGCTTTGTTTCGCTGTCATTTTTACGTACCGAAAAAAGAACACATTTAGTTTCACTCTAAACCAGTTTTTCTCATAATTCTGTTCATCTGTCAAGTCATATGTTTTTTCCTGTTGCTCCTCATTGCTTAGTCTGGAGCCGAAAACATCTGAGTTTGTCTGTCTAGTATCCTCAGGCGTGAAGTTCTGCATTCTGAAGTGCACTGATCGGAAATCTTTCAGACACTTAGGTCATATCTGAAATCTCTGCGACCTGTTCTTTTATTTTCTGTTGCATGCAGTTATCAGTTGCAGATACAACTTTTAAAGTGGTCCTTAAAAATTCCTGTCTCCATCTGTTATGTTTACCGCTTGTTATTTCTGAATGAAATCTTTTGTTTCTAGTAGATTGCGGTAAACCAGGAGCATTGCTTTATGGATGCAGACTCTGTTTAAAGCAATACTATATCCACTTATGCCTTTTAATTACATTGTGGGATGTATATGAACCATGACCACCTATGTCTCAGTGCACACATGCACATACTTGCACAGTTCTTCCAAAATATGAACTTGCATCTGAAGTGTGTTAGTCTGATTAGTCTACTCTGAGAGACCTTCTTGGGTGGTCAAGTCAAATCAGGCTGCCCATGTGTGCTGGCAATGAATACCATGATCACTCAGTGTTTCTTTCTTTGACTTCTTTCAGACCTTTTTCACATGTGAGATGGAAATGTAACACTTCTTTCTCACTGTGATGAATGAACAGAAAAGCCTTTAGACTAAACTAGAGCATTGAAGATCACATGGAGCTTTTTTATTGTTCAGTGTTGTTATTGTTATTTGAAATACTAAAACTGTTGGAAAATAATTTTTGCTTGATGAAATAAAGCTGAAATAAAATCTAAACATTAGATGAAAAACAGAAAAACTTCAATGAAAATGGGAAATGTTGCCCGTCAACTTTCTGAAATTAGAAAAGTTAAAAAAGTTTACTCTGAAATGACCGAAACTGAAACAAAAACTAATTTAAGCTAAATAGAAATATTCAAAAACAAAAGCTAAAAAGCCATATAACAAAATTGCTAAAATTAAAATGAAAACGGAACTTTTTAAAATAAAAGAGCTCAAAATCTTATTAACTCAAAATATTAATAAATGTAAGTAATACTAAAATAACAATGGTATTGCTATTTATGTTTAACATGCAAAGTGTATTTTGGAGTATTTAAGTATTTTTTGTGGGTTTTATTCTCTATTTTTAGAGAAAACATAATGGATGCAAATGTAGAAATATATTAACATATATTGTTTTCATTTTATTTTATTTTTGCTGCATAAGCAAATTACCAAATACAGGGTATGTTACCAAATACAAATAACTTTTTCTGTTAGCATCACATATTAGAATAGAATGCGTTATGTGTAATTCAAAAATGTCTTTATTTTATTTTATTTTTTAATCTTAAATCATGCTTAAACTGGCTAAAAGACCAACTTTGACCAGCAGACCTAGGCTGGTTTATTATAAGTTGTTTTAATACAACTGTATTTCTTATGTTTTAAATATTTTCTCTCTTTTAATGTGAAACCTTATGTCGTTTTCTCTCTCATTCAGGTTCACAGGGAGATGATGTATGCTGGACCGAGTGGTCATCCTCTCCGCCAGCCCCCAATGGGTCCTCCTCCACCCCATATGCAGGGCTCCATGTCCCCTACCACACCTCATGCGATGCCCCCTTCCCCATCCCGTATTCCCTTCGGGCCACGCACCTCAGGAGGTGGGGTTGCCACGGTGCCACGTGAACGAGCAGGACACACACTCCCCGCCCCCGCTCGTGCATCCTCCCCCTGCCCAAGCGCAATCCTCGAGCGGCGTGATGTCAAACCTGATGAAGACATAGCTGCAAAGAGCATGTCGCTGCCCGCCCGAGCCGAAAGTCATTATGCTGACCCCTATATGTTACATCACCATGCCCCGCCCCCTGACACAGTAGACAACGCCTACCACCGTGCCGCCATGCGCTCGTACAGTAACCCCGGCGTTCCCATAGAGCCCACGGACCATCCTTCACTCTTCCGACAGAAAAGCAGGAAGTACACAGATAGCCAGCTACCCATGCTAGGCTCCAAAACCCCTCCCCCTTCCCCACACCGGATGGGCGAGATGCGAGTGATGGACATTCACACAGTCCAACCGCAAAGTTCCATGACTCTTGAAAGGGCATCACCTATCAGACAATCATTTAGGAAGGAGGCTCCTCTTGCTATGGATACCATGGTAAAGGCAAGGGGTGGCATGGGGTCCCCGGCCACCCCTGATCTTCAGGTTCACAATCCTCTTGCCCCCTCACCAGACCCTCAGACACGGTAAGTCATCATAACGAGTAAACGAGAATACTGAAGCATGAAAATAACTAACTTTCCATCTAAAACATCCCAGTATACACCAGCATCCATGTTTATATTCTAACTCTTCATCAGTTTATTGTCTTCCACTGCATCATGGCATTCCCTAACTGCATCCAAAACACATCAACAATGTCTTGTTTAAGTACTAGCAGCTTTTATTTGATGTGCGTGTTAACGTTTAAATGGAAATGTAATGTTTATTTACAATGATCATAAGTGTTCACTTAATCAACAATGGCAAATATAGATATATACTGTATATTGAAAGTTACTGTATCAATAGGCAGTGCAGAACCAATAAATAGAAGCTCAATAGCCTATTCGAGTATGTTACATTTATAATGTTTACCCTTGAAACTGGTATCAAATTTTATACTGGCATTGTCCCTCATAACTGGTGGTATAAAAAAACGTATAAGCAAGCTATATATTGACTTTATATAGACTACACAAATGTTTCCGTTTTATTCGACTTCCTCACTTTCTAAGAGGACATTTCTCAGAGGCCACCACGAATGAGATGAGAATGAGAAAACAAATGCGTCTGAGGTACTGTACAAATACATCTTCTGATGCTACTGGACACATCTTCAGTGATGTTCCTGGACTCATTGGGTGTTTTGGGTCTTTCAACATCATACATCCTCATCCAGGCGACCCAGCTGTGGTTCATCAGACCACAGCTTGTGTCCATTTGGCAAATCTAGCTACCCTTCCTCCATGGATCTCCTCTCTTTAGCCATAGCCATCTTGAGGCTTTCTCTGCTGCTTCGCTGGTGTTGCGGATGGCTCTTCTCCTCCTCACCCCATCTATACCTAACAAGCTGAAGGCTCTGGCCAGGGATCGGGCTATAAAGCCCCTGCATCCTACCTCAATTGGGAGACACCTAGCTCTCCATCTGGCTTATCTACACTCGCTGACCAGTCCCTCGTACTTGGTGTACTTCCTCTCAAAGGCCTCTTCCAAGCGGTCTTCCCAGGGGACTGTAAGCTCCAATAGAACCTCTTGTTTGGTGGACTCGGACAAGAGAACAATATCGGGTCTTAAGGTGGTGATCACAACGTGGTTGGGGAACTTGAGTTGCTGCTCCAAGTCCACTAACAGTTGCCAGTCCCTCGCAGTGGCCCAGATACCTCCAGATATTTTTGCGGCTGGTTTTGGCAGCTCTCCAGCTCTGACAAAGGCAATGGCTTGCTTGGAGGGTCGGGAGCGCTTGGCCCACTTGATTCCTGTAGCAATGGCTTCCGCAATGGCCTTCAGTACCTGCTCATGCCTCCACCTGTACCTTCCCTCTCCCAGTGCCTTTGAGCAGCAACTCAAAATGTGCTCTAGGGTTACATGCTTGGAGCACAGTGAGCATGCTGGAGACTCCACTTTGCCCCATATGTGAAGGTTTGATGGACTGGGAAGCACATCATATACCGCTTGGATGAGAAACTTGATCTGCTGTGGTTCTGCCTTCCACAGCTCTGCCCATGCCACTTTCCTCTCGATCGCGTTCTCCCATCGTGTCCAGGCACCCTGTTGCCTCATTCCTACTTTCCTGCAGGTTCTCTCTTCCCCAACCACTGCTCTCATCTCCTCCTGGACTAGGCAGCGCTTATCCTTCCCTTTGATGGTGTCAATGTGGGGAGTTGAAAAGGAACCCAGTCCAGCCCTGCCTCTTGTTACCACCCCATCCAGCCTCTCGTGGTGTAATCTTGCCACTGCTTGTTGATCAGCCTCCTCAGCCTTCCACTTCTGACCAGTCCTCACTTCAATCCCAGCCGTTGCTACTTTTGGGTCAGTAGAGTCTCTATATAGCAACACTTCCCTAGCTCTTGTAACCTTGAACTCCTCTTCCAAGGACTTAAGCGGCAGTACCATGTTCAATGTCAATCAAGACCGATCCACTGTCTTCAGCCATCTGTCCAGCTCAGTGCAGGTTGACTGGGTGTATGTGGAGTCCCTCAGGGTGCTGTCAAACACCTTGCCAAAGCTCTTGACAGGCTTCTCTGTGATTGTCAGGATTGTTTCACCAGCTACGCTAAATGGAAATTATCATCCACCTTTCCTTTTCTCAGCACCATTGATCTTGACTTGGCTGGTACAATTAAATTATTTTGTTTTCCACTCCTGAGACTTTTAACAATGATATATTCATTTTAATATGTAAAATTAGAATGAGTAATATGGAACATATCAAGCAAAAACATAAATATACAAAACATTTGAACAATTAGCCTATTTGGATTATCAAGTAGCAGTAGCATTATCAATTAGTCGACTTTATCCCTAGTTATGTTCACGTAAATTTTTTAGGATTGATAATCTGTTTAGCTCGGTTTGTTTTCAAGAATTAAGCTTATTTCAGAATAAAGCTAAACTCAGAAAAAAGACTTTGTACTGTAATTCAGTCAGCTTTGTTTTACTGTGCTGGTTAAGTGGACTTAATCGTACCCTTTATGTATGTCAGATTTATTGTGCTTGGCGATGTACTCACTGGCTGAGAACAGTCAATACACAAAGTCAACTTCCTAAACTGTTTTTAAAGGGCAGAGTACATGCAGACATTTCTAACATTATCTTGTAGAGCAAAGTTATAGAGGTTTGGTGTGTGTATTGGCACAGAAAGGGCAAATAGGTAGTTTAGCATTAAAAAAGACTTTAGTTAATCATCATTTGAAATGTTAATGTTTTTGATTTACTACTTTTTTTTTTTTTTTATATGCTACAAAAATCATAGGAAGGGATCCAGATCATACTGCCTTTTACTTAATGCTTTTTGTAGATTGGATTTACATTAAATCAAGGAATTTTTTCATAATTTAAATGTGGTTAATATATTGCCAAGAGATTTTTTTTTTCTTCCTTTTTTTTCTGTGCAGTTTCACATAAAATTCCCACTTTATGAATGGCGGCATACGTAAAAGAAATTTGGGGTTGGTAATTTTTTTAAAGGCTTTTGAAAAGTCTTATGCTCAACAAATGTTCAGTAAAAACAGTAACATTTAAAAATATTTTTATAATTTTAAAATACTTCTTTCTTTTTGTACATTTTAAAATGTCATTTATTTCTTTGATGATGAAGCAGAATTTTCAGCAGTCATTACTCAAGGCTTTAGTGTCATGTGATCTTTCAGAAATCAAGAAACATTTCTTAATATTATAAATGCTGAACACCATTTTGCTGCTCAATACATTTGTGGAAACTTTTGCCATTGTTGTTTCAGAATTTTTTTATAATAAAAAGAACTAACGTAGTGCTGTCAAACGATTAATCGCGATTAATTGAATCTGAAATAAACATTTTTGTGTACATTATATATGTGTGTATGTTATAAATACAGAAACACACAGTATGTATTTTTTTAATATTTACATTAATATATAAATAAAATATTTTTTCTGAAATAAGCACACACACATATATTATGTAAACAAAAACCTTTATTTTGTATTCGATTAATTGCAATTAGTTGTTTGACAGCACTAAAAACTACAGAAAATAACAGAATTCGTTTGAAATAGAAATCGTAGTAATATAAATGTCTTTACTGTCACTTTAAATCAGTTTAATGGAATTGTTTTATTTTCATATTATAGTCAATAACCAATAAATGGCCAATTTTTGTGTAAATAAATTAAAACTAAAAACTAAAATCAATTGTTAAAGGCTAAAAGTGAATCCAGACATTACAACATTTTTAATGTACATTATGATAAACTATATTTAGCCAAAATGCTATATTAACCAGTTAGTATATCTGTCTTTTTATTAATGATGAATTATTAAAATGGCCTTAGATAACCGAGCCATTTCAGGAGGTACACATTCCTACTGTTATTAAAAATGTTCCCCCTTGCCCGTCTCCACACATGCCTCCTCCGTAGTAAGCATGCAATATGCTCTATCTCTCTGCAGAGAGAGAATGAAGGCCATGGAGCAGCAAATAGCCAGTCTGACTGGTCTTGTGCAGCATGCTCTCTTAAAGAGCCACAGCACTAACAGCAACCAGGAACACCCCAGGTAAGCAGGGCAGGCTGGGTAATGTAGTTTCCAGAATATCACATTGTTTCCCAAATCAAATAAGAAAGGAAAAAGGTGGAATATTGTGGATTAAAGGTGGTGGTAATCAGACCCTCAGGTCTGAAAAAGACTTGGTGGATTATGTGACTACTAACTGTGCATGAACTAAATTAACTAATTCTCACAGTAACTGGTGCCTTTACGAATGGCAGTGCTTGTGCCACTGTAACACAGACTAACTGCAAGTGTTCGTAGAGTGATTTTGTCTGTGTGTGTGTGTGTGTCTGTGTGTGTGTGCATTTGTGCATTCAGTCATTTTTATCTGTTGCATTTTTCCAGTGAGAAACCAGTATCCAAGTCCGGATCACCGGCTCACAGCACATCCAGCACAGGTATATTCCTTCTTACCATTGCTTCCAGACCTCATCTGGTTGTTTCTAGTGGTCGACATACATGCAATGTATACAATGAAATGTGTGTATGTGGTTTAACATAAAAAAAAAATTCCACATACTGTACATTACTGGTTCTCTTCTGTGTCCTGCCTTTCTGAAACACGTTGATTTTTACAAAGCTCATCGTTCTGAAAAGTGAGGTGTGCTCTGATTGGTCAGCTGTCCAGTGCGTTTTGATTGGCCAAATACCTCAAATGTGGGATGGTAATGTTACGCCCCTCACGATACTGAGATCCCGTGTCCCGGTGCGACAAGATAAACCCAGTAAAACCCATTATAAATGAGGCATTTGTTGCATCCAGTGGGGACATAATTACCGATTATAATGACTTATACTGTTTTTTTCATTCCATTGCATTGTGCCACGTGAACATAAAACCTTTTCTGCATTTGTGATCAGCGAAATTACAAACGACAAGTGGCACGCTTTACACTGCTCAAATCTCACATTTAAATCATTAGTGGCAAATCCTCAGGACAGCCAGCATTGTAGACTTATCTCTCATGATCAGGAAAAAGTCCTTCATAAAATGCGCTGCACACACTCAAATATTCTGGTTGAACTGTTCTGGAACAGTGTTGTAACTACAACTTGACCACTGATTTCTAGTTGTGTTCTCTTTAGGAATGCCAAACAAAGTAGTCTCACTTTCACAATGAAACACACAGCGTCTCCACGACATGGCTGCGGTCAATAATAGCAACAATAATACTGTGAGAATCAAAGTTACACCTTTTTTCTTTGCATTAACATTTGGGCTGTGTTATGCAAATCTTCCCACACAGTGACACAAACATGAAGAATATCTCTTTGGGTTTGAGACTTAAGTCTTTAGGAATCTTATCTATTCACGAACAGCTTGTAACACTCCAAAAAGAAAGGAAAACGGTAACACTTTATAATAACTGCATGCTATTAATCATTAGTTAAGCATTAGGAAACAGTTAATTCATCATTTATAAAGCATTAATAGACATTTATAAGCAGTTTATAAATACAGATATAAATGCTTTATACCTGATTTAAAAAGATATCTATAATGTATTTAATAATAGTTTTTTCATACTTTATTAATGATCAATTTATAATTTCTAAATTAAGTATAGCATTATTTACACACCAGTTATTAAGGAGTTGTCAATGGTTCATAAGATCACTTAGAAATTGTAAGTAAATGATTAATAAACTATTTAAATGTGCATTCATACATCTTTTTATTCAGACATATAGTAATAGTTACTTATAGTGTTAATAAATGGTTTATTAACATGTATTTCTACTGTAATTCAGGGTTAATTCAGATAGTTATAAAACATATGTAGTTGTTAGTTAACTATTTTTGTGAGCTCATCTAAAGTGAGGACTATTTATGCCTTGTAAAGCTTTTACAAATGAGATTTAAAGGCTGTTAATATTTCTATGTTCTGTATCACTGTGTGGTGTTTGTTTCCGTTTTTTGTTTAGAAGATAACTGAGCCTTTAAATATCCTTTATAAATGCTTTACAAGGCATAACTAGACTCACTTTAGATGAGCTCACATAAATAGTTAACTGACCACTACTAAATGCTTTATAACTACCTGAATTTACTACATTTCTTGTGATCTTATGAATCACTGGCAACTCCTAAATAACTGGTTTGTAAATAATGCTATACTTCATTGAGAAGTGATCAATTGATCATGAATAAAGTATGAAAATACAATTATTAAACACATTATAGATACGCTTTTAAATTTCAAGAATAAAGCATTTATATCTGTATTTATAAACTGCTTACTACTGTCTATTAATGCTTTATAAATTATGAATTATCCGTTTACTAATGCTTAATTAATGATTAATAGTGTGCAGTTATTATAAAGTGTTACCAGGAAAACTTGAAATCACATCATATGACCACTTTAAATAAAGCAATTGTTATGCATGTGTTTTACTATATTTAAATTAAATAGTGTGATATATTCATTGGCTTTATATCAGCCAGCCTTATCTCTAAGAGACTGGCATTAGCCATAAAAAAACAACAACATTGCTCGACCACTGTGTGTGTATGTGTGTGTGTATGGCTCTTGCGGCACCAGATTGTAATGCGGTGGCTGTTGTGCATCCCAAAAATCTGATCTTCTCCCACTCATCTGTCACTCAGAATTGCAGCCTGCCACATGTTTCCCACTGTTTCCACACTTGATGTGAACACAGAGAGCGAGTCCCTCAAACAGCATAAGCCGCAAAAGAACAAACACGTCTACACGCTGTCTTGCACACTCACATAAATATGTACTTTAGCAAGAACTGATCTGAAATGCTGTATTTTCAGTTATGCTCAGTGGAGTTTGAAATGTATTCTTGCCAAATGTTATGGTCAAATATGGGTACAACAACAAACATATCATATCTCCTTAAGCATAAGGCCAACATATATGAATGTGTATTTGTTAAGGCACTTAAATTGATAACATCAACAGCATAATAAATCTTGAGCTCTAAAAAGATTATAAATTCTTAAAAAAAAATATATAAACTTTGCTCATCACATTATTCCAGCAATCTGTCTACATCTATGTCAAATAACAGTCATACGTACATTTGAGAGCCCAGTCTGACGTCTTAACATCTGTTTTTGTGGTTTGTTTAGGAGGATCTCCCGTATTAGCGCCAAAAGTTGCTGCAGCGACTCCTGAGTGTAGCCCCACCCCTACACCACCACTAGGCCCCGCCCCCTTGCATGTTAACCTACACCTGTTCAGGAAGAATGTCTCTGAGCTCCGCCTCCAACTGCAACATATGAGACAATTACAGGTAATGAAAGTCAGTTAATATCTTGAGAAATCTGCTGTTATAATATGCATTTTCCCCTTTATTTGGTTTCTTAATGATCATTAAAGACAACTTGAAACAACATCCAAAGCTCATTTATCTCGAGTAACGTGACAGATTTACATTATTTAGCAAAATTATTTGAAAGTTTTACATTAAAATCATTATAACACACCACAGTTGTTTTTCGGGGGTCAGCAGGTTTTTTACCTTTATTTAGCAAGGACGCATTAAATTGATGAAACATCACAGTAAAGACACAAATAATGTTACAAAATGAAATAAATGTGTGTGTTTTCAGCTTCAGAATCAGGAGTGTATGCGTGCTCAGATAAAGCGTGCGGAGCAAGAGATCAGTGTAAAGCTGGTTGAAATGCTGAGACGACAGGAAGATCCAGCACAGAAACAGAGGACACTGGTGGAGGAACAGAGACACCGATATCTCAGCATGCAGGAAAGAGTTCTCATTCAGCTAGGGTACGACTCACTCACACACACACACACACACACACACACCATGGAATCTGAAATTCACGTTTCTGTGTACAAGCAAAGTCTTTTATTTTAAATCATTCCTGGTACGATCCATTACAGACCCTTGTTTAACTCCTAGCCCTGTCCACCCTGCTGTTTGTAAACCATAATTAAATCCCAATTTAATTTAACTGGTTAACTAACAAGCATGATCTCCAGACAGTTTTAAACATGCACAACTGAACTTAGTGAGAATAAACACCAGGCAGAGATCAGGAGGAGCATTATTAACACAGTGTTTTCCTCGTCAGTGCCCAGTCAGCAAAGGTCTCTGGGAGCCTGTGAGCAGTGAATCGTTGAGCCAACAAGGACAGTTTGACTTTTACACGTGTGGCAGCTTAGGAATGTGGCATTTCTCTTTGTGAAAGAAGATGTGAAACCTGGAACATTAGCAAACTGCCTCGTCTTATCTACCAAATAGCACATCATTTATATAACAATGTATTTAATATGATGAAGAACATAGTTTCAGCATACACTTATTTTTTGGAACCTAATATGAGTGTACTACATTGCTTTTTCAAATCTGTTGTTAAAAAATGCAAATAAATAAATAAATAGTGCAGACCAATTTAAAGTGTTACATTATATATATTTATTAAAGGGTTGGTTCACCCAAAAATGAAAATTATGTCTTTAATAACTCACCCTAAAGTCGTTCCAAACCAGTAAGACCCCCGTTTATCTTTGGAACACAGTTTAAGATATTTTAGATTTAGTCCGAGAGCTCTTAGTCCCTCCATTGAAGCTGTGTGTATGGTATACTGTCCATGTCCAGAAAGGTAAGAAAAACATCATCAAAGTAGTCCATGTGACATCAGAGGGTCTGTTAGAATATTTTGAAGCATCGAAAATACCTTTTGGTCCAAAAATAGCAAAAACTACGACTTTATTCAGCATTGTCTTCTCTTCTGTGTCTGTTGTGAAAGAGAGTTCAAAACGAATGACATAATGAGATAATTTAGATTTTTGGGTGAACTATCCCTTTAAATGCTATATATATATACACACGCTAATAGGGTCCAAAATTAACACTCACCAAGAGCCAAATGGTAGTGAACACTGCCTAATCAGTCTTTAACACTGATATATATATACATATATATATATATATATATATATATATATATATATATATATATATATGTATATATGTAAATGTAAAACACTGTATAGTAACATATACTAGTGGTTCTCAAACAGGGGGCCACAGGATGACTTACAATGGTTTTAATTAAAAAAAATTATTGTAAAATAATCAAACTTATTTTAAAAAAAGGTGAATATTGTGTTGTACAGGAGGCTGATAACCACTGATTTAAACCAGCATTGTATGACATAAGCAAATCATAATCTAATATTTCTCTCTGAACTCTCACTAAATCCTGCAAGCATCGGATAGTTTTCTTCAACCAGGATTTTAGCAACCAAGAAGACCCTTAGACACAAAAAAGTTAAGAGCATTATGTGAAATCTACACTGCCCTCTGGTGCCACAACAGTGTAATTTCAATATTGACCAGATGACTGGATGACAAAAACACAAGTTTATGTGAATGGTAATAATATAAGATATGTGCATTGCTGTTTGTGTCATAAGTGTCAAATGTGTTTGTGTGTAGGGATCTGGAGCAGTATGTGGACACACTGCGGACTGACTCCAGCCCTGCTGTGTCTCCGAGAGCCGTGACGCTGAAGGAGGTAGAGGAGGGAGCTGTCGGTCTGAGGAAGGTGGGCGAGAACCTGGCTGGACTGAAAGGTACAACAACATACATACCTCAGCCAAACTAGGAAGGAAAATCCTCCTACTTAACTCTCGGTTGTGTTTCATGACGACAGATATGCGTAAACGGGTTAAATGTCAGACGGTTTAGTAGCAAAACATCCTTTTCTTTCCCGCAGGGGAGTTTCCAGCTCTTCAATCCCACATGCGGGCGGTGCTCAGGGTGGAGGTGGAGGCCGTTAAGTTCCTCAAAGAAGAGCCGCACAAGCTTGACAGCATGCTGAAGAGAGTCCGAACGCTCACGGACACACTCAGCAACCTTCGCAGGTACAGACACAGAGAGAGAAGGAGACTGAGACAGACATTTCATTTGCATATAATAAGATTGTGATTAATAAAATACTTTATGACACACTTTATGGGTCTGTACATCTTCTGATTCCAGCCACGTATCTGAGCAGCCAGGGCATTATGGAAATGAATATGCAGTTTCTGTTCTCCATCTTTCATTCATATTGTAATCATGTCTGAGCAGGGGCTCTCTATATGTTTAGGCAGTTGAGAGATCTGGAGCATCTGCTGCTAGTCACTTCCCTTCTCCTCCGTGTCAGACCTGATCAGACTCAAGCCGGTTGCCGTTCTCTGTGAATGTGCGAATGCAATGAATATTACCAGCGCTCGGGATAAGAGAGTTTTGTTTCTGAAGCTGCTTCGTGTTTCTGCTCTGCTCGCAGCACCAAATGTAATAGCAAAACGAAGCAGATTTTACACATTCTAATGAAAATGTGTGTGAAATAGGTGGTTGCTAGTGTGATTCTGGTGGTTTCTAATAAAAATCTAGTCTAGTTAAAAGTTGTCTCCCCCAAGTCTAGATATGGCTCAGGTCTCTTCTTCTGTGGTAGTCATGTAGTATTAAGTTAAATTAAGTAAGTTAAAATGAAATTACACTGACTTATTTCCTCTCTTTTTTTTTTCTTTTTTTTTTCTTTTTTTTTTACGCATATATTTTATATAATGTAATTAAATTAATTACAATTTTATGTAACTAAATTGAATTAGATTTGTAATTTTTTTTTAAAGATTGAAAAAATTCTAATTAAATTAATTTACACTGACATCCTTTTTCTCTCTTTTTCTTTTACCCTTTCTTTTTTCAATTTCATTTCATTTCTGTTCTATATCATATTTATTGTTTTATTTTTTAAATGTTATCATTTATATTTATTTTTATATTTATAGATTTGTTTAAAAAAATGATATGTATATAATAATTCATTAATTTCAAATACAAGAAATTTACTAGGGTCATAGTATTCATGTTGGTAGCACAGATATCCAGATATGGGTTTGTTCAAAATTCTCAAAAACTCTGTCTTTCATTGTTTGTTAAAAAAAAAAAAAAAAAAAAAAAAAATTCTGAAAGCTCAACAGAGCCACCAGAGAAGATTAAGGAGTATTTTAATACTTTAAAATAAATGACACACTGCAGATTTTACACCTTAAAAATATTTTTGGAGATGATAACAATAAGCTTTTACTGTAAGATTTTACTGTATTGTGAATGTTTCCTTTATTGATTTCTATTTGATTTCTCACTTATTCTTCAGGTCTGCCACAGATAGCCTGCTGAAACCCTCTGATCCTGTTTCCTCAACACCTGCCTCAGAAAAACCAGAATCCGCTGTGGTTCAGTCCCTCGAGACTGTCTCCGTTGCACCTCAGAGCTCCACAGTGAGGTCCGAGGTTATGAAGTCGAACCCTGTGGTGATCCACCATGCCCAGGCCTCTCCGGTAGCCTCACAACAATCCCAGCAATCAACAGCACCCTCACCCATTCTCCCTGCCACACAAAGACAACAGTCTACCCCTTCACCCACCAAACAGCTCAAAAAACCCTCACTCGAGCAGACACTAATACCAAATAACAGCAGTAATGGAGTCTCTTCTAATGGCATTCATGGCAAAGGCCCTTCTCCAAACTTAATTGAGGAGATCCAATCAAGCCGCAGCAAGAACAAGAACAGAGCTGTGTCAATAGAGGTTAGTATTATGCATGTTAAACCAAAAGAGAAAGATTTCATTATATAGTTAACTCGTTTGATTGGTATCTTCAGGCTGCAGAGAAAGAATGGGAGGAGAAGAGGCAGAACATGGGTCATTATGATGGGCAGGAGTTCGAACGGATGCTCCAGGAAGCAGAAGCCAACATGCTGAGAGGAATACCAAACCTTGAGGTGCCCAGCGAACCTGAGGGCTCCCCTGCAGTGGTTCCTGCCTCCCTGCAGGAGGTGGTAGATAAAAATGAGCTCACAACAGCACCAGCAGAACAGGGTAAGAGACTGAAAGACACACAGGAACACTTGAGACTACTGTTTGGCGATGTTTATACATAATTTTGTTTCCGCAGATGACAATCAGTCAACTTTTGAGAAACCTGCTAAGACTGCTCCAGAGAAACCTCCTAAACCTCTGGAGAAACCAGTTAAGTCAGCTTCGGAGAGACCTATTAAACCCAACCTCTCCATCAAATCCAGCCTGGAGAGACAAAGTAAGACTCAGGAAAAAGTTGTTAAGCTTCAGACCACAGAGAAAGCCAACAAGTCTCCTCCTCCACCCCCACCTCGACGAAACTACACCACCAATACTGGAATGACCACCACCCGATCTGGAGAGGTCATTTACACCAGCAGAAAGGAGTCTGTAATGGTATAAATCCAGATTTTATATACATACATATACATACATACACACATATATATATATATATATATATATATATATATATATATATATATATATATATATATATATATATATATATATATATATATATATATATATATTTATTTATTTTTTTTTTTTTTTTTACTTTGTCTGAAGTACAAATAATGAAATAAAATAAAAAATAAATGTAGTTGCATGAACTTATTATTATAAATAAAATAATAAAATAAAATAAATCTATAAATATAAATTACTATTTAATTCTATTTTCAAATAATTATTATAAAATGAAGTAATATTAATTATAATAATAATTCATCTAAAATAAAACAATACATTTAAAATATAAATATAAATAAACAAACATAACTTATTTCTTAGGAGGGTGAAGAGGAGTCCAACGGTACAGCATCTAAGCCAGAACCAAAATCCTCTCCAGAGGTGAAGCCCAAACCCATCACTCCTCCACCCATCGCTGCCTCTGCTATCACTGAGGAAGAGGATGAGGGAGACAAGATTATGGCAGAGCTACAGGTGAGATACACATATAAACTCAAACATACTTACTGTACACATGCACACTAATACAGACTTGAAGCAAGCATAACTTCATGTTCCTAATGAGTATAAATGTTCATACATGCACATGCTCACTTACTTCCACTAACTTTGGTGTTATGATGTTTAAACGTATTGAGTGTGAAATTGCTTTGGTCTGGGGGTTAAGATGCTTTGGGTGTGCCCTGTGGCTCATTCGGTGGCAGTTTCATTTCCCTCGCTGTAGATTAGCTTCTTGTCTCACATTTCTATAAATTCACAACATAGTTCTCATAAATTATTTGATGAAGAAAACCAAACATCCTTTTAAAATAATACACAAATGCATACATGCTTAATAGGACAGAAAGTGTAAAAATATATGTAAAAAGAATTGCAAGTAAATAAAAATGTGAATACTAAGATAGATAGATAGATAGATAGATAGATAGATAGATAGATAGATAGATAGATAGATAGATTGATAGATAGTAGGGCTGGGATAAATGATTATTTTTTAAATGATTAATTTAGCGATTACTTTTTCGATGCATCGATTAATCTAACGATTAATTTTTTCAGACCGATTCAATTTCGATTATCTCCCCATTAATTGACTACTAACAATTTATACATGTTGATTTACATATCTGAATTAAAAAAACATGAATTCCTTAACATTGCAATATATGTTTATTGCTCTTAAAATTACAAAATTAAAGACTGACTAAGAATGCATTACTTTTGCACAGATAGCATTCAAAAAAACCTTGAAGCCTTGAAAACACAGCTTACTGAAACAAGCTTTACTGAACACATAGGGCCTAGCTTACTGAAAAAAAGTTCTTCTTTCAGATGAAAATAACAACAACTTGATGCCTAGTATTCAATAAAAAAAGTTCACCCAAAATACTTGTTTAGAGCAGTTGAAAGAATACAGTAACCAATGTAAACTTGAGGGCTTTAAGCTAATACAGAGAGTGCTTTAACAAAAAAAAATAAATAAATAAATAAATTAACTGATTGATTGATTAGATCAATGCAGAAAACCCCCTGGATTGGTTATATAACGTTGGACAGAATGTTGATCCAGCCATCGCGTATATTTAGCGCACATAAGGAAAACGTTTTGCAAACGTTTTTTTAGAGAAATAAAAACAGGTCGACGAATCGATGCGCATATTTTGCGTCGACGTATTTTTTGCGTCAACGGCATTGATGACCTCGACGCGTTGTCCCAGCCCTAATAGATAGATAGATAGATAGATAGATAGATGATAGATAGATAGATAGATAGATAGATAGATAGATAGATAGATAGATAGATAGATAGATAGATATTAATTTTTGTCATTTAATTTTAGTGACAATAAAAATGCATGTAGGCAGATAACCTAATCTGATTTGATTAAACTAACTGTAGATCATTTCTATTACATTGTACAGTAATCTTGAACAGGTTTGCCCAATTCACTATGGGCAAATTCTAATATTTTACCCCTTTCCTCACAAATTCTTCTCTTCAGGTTTTCCAGAAGTGCTCTTTTAAGGAGGTAGGGCTCAAGGGTTTGGTAGAGCCACAGATCAGAGAGCTAAGACCTGGGGTCTTACTGCCCCATAAAAATAAGAAGGTAAAGGATATGATGTCCTTTAGTAGACCCTCAAACTGCCTGCCTGTGCCAGCCGCTTGTCCCTGATGGCTGTTCTTTGCGATGCTTGTATGGCTTTCTTTCCCTTCGCTAAGTTCCTCTGTACACTTTTGTGATGGGTGTCTGAAACCAGAAATGATCTCACTGTTCTTCAAGTTGAAATTCTGTTCCTTTCCTTTTAATTCTGCTGAACTCATGACCTGTGCTGATTGTAGTGATGTAGTGTGAGCCAAAAGGGGAAACAGATATGATCCGAGTCATCCAATCAATAAACTAGATTTTTGACACTCGGCTGTCAAAGGGTGTTGTGTGTGTGTGTTTACTTTTTTTATACTTAGCATTTTAATTAAAAAAGTGTGATCTCAGTTGGAGACAATTCAGTTCCCGAAGCTTACCTGAGGTAACATTTATGCTTTACAATGTACATTTACAGGTAGAGTTGGCTAACTGGGCATAGCATAATCAAATTGTCCTGGGTAAAAATTATGAGAAATTATCAGGACCTACTTTAGTACATGCACATCTAGTTTTTTCTTCAAAAAGGGCCAGTGTCTAAATCATATGTATCAATAGAATGCAACTTAGAACTGGTTTGTTATTGAGGATTATAGAGGTCACCATCAGCTAGCAGTCTGGAGTTCAGAATTTGTTCTTTGATCTTCTCACTTTGCTGCATGCCTGCTACTGTATAAGGCTCCTTACTTATTTAATGGGTTTTCAGTCTCACTTTCTCTCTTTACATTCATTTCACATTATTTTCTCACTGTCAAAATTTGTACAGTGTAATACAGAATTTACAGGTGAAATATAACCTATAAGAACCCCTCGCATGCTCAAAATTGTATTCAAAATGGAAAAAGTTGAAAACTGTTGGTAAATGCAATACAACTTTAAAATGACGTTTTCACTGTTCGTTTCCCTTTCCTTGTGTATAATTCTGAGCTGTTTTCTAAGATTTGTTCACAAATTCCTTACTGTCGGTCTAGCTCCAGATTATAGTTTTAATCCCATGAAGTTGGTTTTTTATTATTAATCCCATTCATTGCATATTTTAAAATATGATTATTACTTTAGAGAAGATAAATAGTCTTTATGTAAAGCTGTAAAATATTATTGGCATCATTAAAGTTTGAAACATATTTCATGACTATTCTTAATATTAAAAAATATTTTGATATAAATGGTAGAATATAAGATCCAAGAATGTGTTGCGTCAAAAGCTGCTTATATGTTTTCACTGGTCGTAGAGTAGCTTATAGACTGCGATTGTTTCTTTGTGAAGTGATGTTTTTCCCCACAAACCACAGAATACTGAAAACCAAGACGACAAGAACCCTGACACAGATGAGAATGCCAACAATACTATTCGTCAGAGTCCTGGGGTGAGCTGCAGTGTTTATTATCAAAGTTATTATAAACTTATTATAAACCCATATAATAGTTTGAGTCTTAGTGATGACTGGTCATTTAATAGAAAAACCCCATCACTAAAATAGTTATGTTATAGTGTTCTGTGAATCCCCATAAAGACTCAGTAACGGCCAAGTCAGTTGTAGAATATGATTAATACCAGGTAGGATAACTAACAAATTTATATTTGGCTCATGAAACTAAACCTAATTGAAATTTATTTTTTTCTTCTTTGACCTTTGACCTTTTAAGGTCATCTACTATGTCACAGCTCAGATCTCCAAAGGAACTCCATCAGCCTCAGAGGAATCAACAGAACATAGAGACACATCACAGTCTCCCCCATCACAGGTGTCACATGTCAATGCTTCTGACCAATGCCAAAGCCAGCTGCAGGTATCCACTAACAAATTTGGCCCCCTCAAATGTAGGGGCCCAGCCGGCTCTTTTACCACTCTACAACAAAATCAGCTGTCTCGTTCAGCCTCGTTGAAGTCAAATCCACCCTCTCCATTGGAAGGAGTTCCAGCTAGCCCAACCAAAGGGAAAGTTCATGTGGTTAAGGCTGCTCAAGTGCAGGTTAGCACAGAGGAGAGGGTAGAGTCTCCAACAGCAATTTGCTCACCAGTCTCTTTTGAAAACACTGCACCAATTCTTTCTAAAGCAATCCCTGTTGGGACAGATTTAGCAAATCATAAACTTATATTTGGTTCATCCAAGGTGAAAGAAAATAAATTTGAGGAAATAGAGGAAAATAATGAGGCCTCTCTCAGTCCCGATCTTTCAGGAGAGGAGCCACCTCCGCCTCCTCCTGATAACTTTGCCTTTATGATCACTAACACCAAGGTACAAGCCCTTTCCACTGGAGAATACCATCAGCTAGTCAAGGCCAAGAAAGGTAGTGTGCAGACAGTAACTTTTGGCAGCAAACGACCAAGTGCTTCTGGAAGTGGCATGGCATCAGGAGGTGATGCCAGTACCAATGGTCCCACTGGTGCAGACAACGCCAGTAAAAAGCCAGTCATCATCATCTTTGATGAGCCCATTGATATCCGCTCAGCTTATAAACGTCTCTCTACTATCTTTGAATGTGAGGAGGAGCTAGAGCGGATGCTTGCAAAAGAAAGAATAGATGAGGAGAGTGAGGAAACTGAGGAAGAAGAATGGACTAAGGGAGTGCAGGTCAAGCAAAATGGAGTAGGTAGGGATTCTGGAAAAAGTACTGGTTCAAATTCTCCTGCAGATATCACAGATAGTCAAGTCAGGAACTGTTCCTCATCCTCGTCTTTATCAGAGGGAGGGGCATTAGTAGATGTTACTGGTGATGCAAAGCAAGATGGAAAGAAGAAGTTCAAATTTAAGTTCCCCAAGAAACAGCTAGCAGCATTATCGCAAGCCATTCGAGCTGGAAGTAAAACAGACAAAAAGACTTTGCAGGTTGTCGTGTATGAGGATGAGGAAGAGTCAGATGGGACTGTCAAACAACACAAAGAGACCAAGAGGTTTGAAATTGCTTGCTCCAAAACAGAGTCGTTAAAATCAAATCAGCAGGAGCCTAATGGGCGAACTGACCAAATTCGTAAGAATACCTACAAAACCCTCGACAGTCTAGAGCAAACCATAAAGCAGCTAGAGAACACCATTTGCGAAATGAGACCGAAGTCTACGGAAGAGCCTGAAATTTTGGTGAACCCTGGAACTCAGGACAACAAGACTGAAGAGAGTCCAGGGCACTCAGAGAAGGGACTTTCTCCCAAAACATTGGTCCCCAGGTCGACTTTAGTCAGTAAAGGTCCTGGTCTACGAAAGAAGACAAAACCACAGCTCCTTCCTCGGCCTGCCGTCATACCAACTACTGGGGTCTCAGTCACACCAGTTCCCACCCAGCAGGTCTCTCTCTAGCTCCTACTACCTTAGCAAAGACTATGGGTCTGTCCCTCTACTCTTGCTCACAACAGTTCCAACCTATCCAGTGACTTCTGAAGATCCCAAGCCTTTCCTAGAGTGGAGGCTACCAAAACTCTGGGATCTGAACTTTTTAACACCTCCACATATTTTAATAAATATGATGTTTTTATTTCTGGATTGGTGTATCATAGATAGACCTTTGTGTGTTCACTGATGGTGCTCTAATCTTGGGTTAAGGCAGCCAACAACTTTCACCGACTTAGAACCAAAGTCTCACACTGTTTCTGGATCCTTTTTGTGGGTTCTAAGGCAGTCCTTAAAGAAATTTGTTGGTGCTCTGGGCTGGTTTGCATGCTTCCTTATTTCTCTTTCTGGTATACAAACTCTACAGTGTCATGGTGATACCAAACAGATGTGTTGTGCAAGCCTTGTCTTGCTGTGATTTAGCTTACAAACCACCTCAAATATGGCTCTCTTTTTGATCCTTTCTTTTTATTCCTTTTCTCTTCTGTTTGATTTAAATCCTTTTTGCAGAATGCCAGCGTGGTCTCGCCTACTAGTCGGATGCCGGTGCCTGTTTCTGCCAAGGTGCGGCAGCAACCGGGCACCTCAGAGAAAGAGAGGGCAACAAAACCGCAAAAGCTACAGGACTCTCAGAGGCAGTTCCGCCAGGTAGTCTTATCATAGGACCACTTGTCCAGTTAGAAAGACACACACACCTTGGCATAGACTGAATGCTCGAGAGGAAACTCAGTTCTTGTAGGGCTTGTATTGAGAGGTGAAAAAGAACTAACAAAAAACCTGATGAGACCGAACAAACTGTTCTTAGGTTAAAGGCATAGTGCCGAAAGCTATCTTTGAACTGTTGACGTTTTTTCCTGCTACATGTTTTTTGAATGGCTGTGAACGAAGGCGACTGACTGTTATGTCATAATACCATCAAATGCTTCTGCATGTTTGCTTTGCTTGTGGCTTTGGTGCTGTTAAAGACCAACTAATTTACAAAAGTGAAAGAAAGAAATATAAACACCACAACCACTGCTTACTTACAATATTGGATGCTTAGACTAGGGTCTCTTTAACTAAAATACCACTGACATCTAACCCCTACACACTCCAATGGCTGTGACACTTCAACTTCAGGATGCTTCTCTGTTTAACCCATTTTTGGACCCTTTCCCTGTATACCTCTCGGAGGAATCTCCAAACCCCGACCTCAATGCCCAGGGTCCACAAAACCACTTAAATCCCCATTTTCCTGTGGATGCCTTTCCAAATTGTACCTCCTCTGTTCCTCCTGGAGACTCCTTTGGTTATGAATACTGGTTGGTTGCACTCACTCTGCGCAATACTCACTCTAAAACTTATAATCCTACCGTCTCTCACCTTCACTCTTCTTTCCTTCTTACAATCTATTTAAAGTATTTTTTTCTATATTCTCACACTCAAGACAGATAGTTTTGTTTGTGTGTGTGTGCCTTATTATTTCCACCTATATATGTAGTTTCTGTGTCCTTGATAATCTATCATGATTAGCTGTAGATCCCAGTAGTATGATTTGAAACATGCTTAGAAATTTTGCGTACTTTAATCATCAGTTCTCTATGTTGACAATCAGTGTGTTTTGGCATCTTTGTTTGCAGGCTAATGGAAGTGCTAAGAGATCTGGAGGAGATCCCAAATCATCTTCTCCTACCGTGCCTGCTTCTAAAATTCCTGCTTTTTCCTCTAGTACGGGAAAAGGCTTGTCCCAGTCTGATTCTACTAATATTGTTCATTCTTCTCCTTTGTCTTCCTCCGTTCCCACTAGCAAATCTTCAATCCCTCCTCCTCGATCCAGTTCCACCCCCTCCTCTCATATCCCCTCCCTTTCTAATGGTTCTTTAAAACTTGCCCCTCCCACTCACAGCACTAAAGGCCTCTCTATTCCCACGCAGACACAAAACGGTCGACCTTCCTCCTCTTCTTCCTCTACCTGTTCCCACTCCCCTTTGTCCCCGACTATGTTGAGTCAGAGTGCGAAGAGTATCCGTACCATTCACACACCCAGCTTCACCAGCTACAGTCGGCCACACAACGGAAATGCCGGTAAATCAGCTATTCCCACGGTAACTCTCGCTAAGGATGCTGCATAGAATGCTTCGCTGCTTCGCAACCATTCATGTATCTCTTAATGAGGTGGAGTCACTCCCCATTTTACTATTTTACTGATTCATTTTTAAGTTAAGATTTTATTTGTTTAAACCGATAATGCTGTTCTATCAGAGTGAACTTTGTTTTGGCATGACTTTGGTTATTGCATGTTATTATTTTATCTGTTAAAGTGAAAGGCCATCATCCATCAATCAGTGTTTTACACTTGAATCTCTGCAAATCATAAACCTATAAAAAGATAAACTGTTTTATTTTAAAAACAAAAGAAAATGATGTAATTGCAGAGAGCAGGCTCTTGATCAAGGATTTTACAGAGCTCTTCATTTGAAAAGAATATTTATTTTTCATACAAGATGAGAGACTGAAAAGTATTCAAGTCAGTAGTTAAAGTATGTAAACAATTTTTTGGTTATTAGTACCCTCTAAATGATTGTATATGTTTTTTTTTTTTTAAGTTGACAGACGTTGGTTGTAGCCATAATAATTGAAAAAGTACTGTAAGTATATTAACCATTAATACAATTTGACAAACGTTGTGTCTGTTTTTTTTTCTTTTCTCTCATGCACTGCCAATGTCTTTAAGATTTATCATTATAAATCAACAAGAGTTTTGTAAAGAACTGTTGTCTGTCTTTTCAGTAGTTTTGCCTATTTACCAAAGTTTGTATTTCACATCTTTACAGCTGCCTATATATACTGTGTTAGACACTTTGTATATTTAGGATAGGTTATATCTGGCTTAACCTAGCTGTATCACAGTTCCTTGATTTACTCATGCAGTTTATGGCTCTTAAATGAATGAGTATTGATGTCTAAATGTAAACTAAAATTGTAGTGATTGATACGATTGCTCTCTACTTCACATGTACATACTGTAACATCTCTATTTCAGAGACTGTCTTTAGTTTTGTTAACATATTGTACCAAAGTTTATTTCTATGCATGCCTATACAAAATTGTAGAAAGAGAGAATGTTATAGAAAAAAAAATCATGCTTGCACAGACAGATTTTGTAAATAAATATGTTTTCTTGGGTTTTGTATAGCTTTAATTGCAGAAGCAATCTGTGCAAAAAAAATGTGTAGGTATTAAAGTAGTAAAGTTCTGCATGCTTGTTGTTCACATGGCCTCTCGGCTATGGTTTCCCCACTGCAACACTGCAAGTCCTTCTATTAAACATTTTGGCAAATACTTCAGCTGACTTGTGTTTTTTTTATCCTATATAATTTTCCTACACTTACACAATTACACCTGCATGGTAATGTCATTCAGTACACATGTTGTGAACTCCCTACTGGTCAAAAATGCCTTTACTGAATGTATGAAATGTATGTACATTTAGGAATAGTAAATGATTTAATTCATTTTTATTTGGTTTGTTTAAAACATTTTTATTGCTTCCATTTGTGTTTCACGCTTCCATTTGTGTTCATGTATAGTTTCAGTGACATTAATATTATCCAAAAAAATATATAGTAATAATACCAAATACATATACAGTGGATATCAAAGTTAAAGAACATTAAACAAATATATAATGTAAACTTAATTATTAAAAAATTTAAATCATTTTAGTTGTGGCTATACCATGCTAGTAGAACAGTGTTTTATAAAAATAGCCAAGGCACTTCATCAAAAACCCCTGGAAAGCACACTGACCAAAATTAGATCAATTACTGGAGCACGGAGAAAGATGATTACAATTTCTGACGGTACAAAGGTCAACAATGACTAGTAAGTGTACAGGCCCACGCTTTGAATGATTTCAAGACATCTGCATCCACAGGACATCACTAGTGTCTCACAATGAGAATTGTTATGAAGATGAGATCATCGCATGTATAGTTTCATGTACAGTAAGTAAAGAGACCAGTAGAGGGAGGTGTGTGTTGTAGCAGGGGTGATTCATTTTGTGTGATAACACCTACGTGCTGTGAAGTCAAAGCATATGACTAAAAGAGGAAACTGATGCGCAAACACAAAATTAATTTGGTCTATAGCCAAAGGAGGCATTTATTATCAAGTCAATGTGCTGGCTGCTGGGGAAGACTATAAGCTACTTGTAAGTACCCAAGTAATAAGAGCAATACTAATTAATAATGATATTAATATTGTTGAACTTTTTTTTAAAAAAGGAAAATGTTTTCTTGGTGACTTTTAAAATGTTGCTTTTATTTGATTAATTCTTTTACAGTAATTTTACTATTTACCTTGGTAAACTGAATGTTGTTTGACTTAAAAGTTGTTAATGCTAATATATTTCTGAAATATATACTTTACCAAATGCCTAGTGTGCAGAACTGTACGCAGATGGTAGCTACTAAAGAATGTAAAACTACAATTAGGATTAGCTAAACATTTTTGTAAAATGTTCACACTTCATTCTGTGAATGCATAGCTCCGCTGACTCTACTGTTACATAACAATAACACAGAATACAGTCATTTCCAAACCTCATTTACACATTATCAGAGATAAGCTAGATATAATATCTGATACTTATTCTGTCTCATAGTAAAGATCTGCGCTCGAATCACTCGATGGAGGGGATTTACCTCAGCTCTCACTTGGAGAACATCCTGCTCACAAGCTTCTACATTGTCATCTTCATCTTCTCAGTCCCGAGTAATGCTTTGGCACTTTGGGTGTTCTGCCACCGCAACACCAACAACACCCCTTCCAAAGAGTTTCTGAAGCACCTGGCTACAGCGGACATGTCTTACATCTTGGTGCTCCCCATGCGAGTGATCTACCACATTTCAGACAGTCACTGGCCTCTTGGGGAAGGGGTCTGTCGCGTGGTTGGTTTCCTGTTCTTCGTCAACCTCTATTGCAGCATGTACTTCATGGCTTGTATCAGTGTAGACCGTCTGTTGGCTTGTGTTGTGCCACACAAAACACAAAATCTGAGAAATACCAGGAATGCCAAAGTGGTCTCCGCAGTGCTGTGGGTCATGGTGACTATTTCCATGTTGCCCATCCTGTTCTCTAAAAAAGAAGTGACTAGACGAATACAGAATGTGACAGTGTGTGAGAAGCTGTACATAGAGAAGTCCTCCAATCCCACCGCTGCGTTGGTGTCCACTGCTATTGCATTTGTGATACCTCTGGTCATCCTGAGCATTTCTTATATTCTCATATTTGCCAAAGTAAAACAGATGACTTTTAAAGAAAGAACGCATTCTCAGCGTAAGGCAATGAGAATGATCGTACTAACCGTGGTTAACTTCTTGATTGCATTTGTGCCCTATCATATCCACAGATTTGTATTTATCCTACAGCACGACAACATGTCAAGGTCAGAATCTGAAAGACAAATGTTGCATTTAGGAAATCGCATCACCTCGGCTTTAACATGTGTAAGTGGTGTATTGGATCCTGTCATGTACTTCTTTTTGGCTAGAAATTACAGAGAGACCCTGCTGCAGCTTTGTGGTAGAAGTCACAAAGAAGAGCAATCCACCACATGATCAGACAAGAAATTCAACGACGACATCTCAGCTTATAAACTACCAGACATACTGAAACTTAGTATCTGTATTATAAGGTTTAGTGTGAAAGCAGAAGTGGGGTATAGCTGAATTCACACGGATTCATTCAGCAGGAACCATGATGTGCAATTTGATTTCTTCTATTGACTAGTGTCTGTGTTTATTTTACTTTTTTTTCTGTCGAAATTTACCAAATATATATATATATATATATATATTTTTTTTTTTTTGTAAATACTGACAGTTGTTCAGAATATGAACAAATAAAATATTCTTTCAAAATCTAATATCTTTTAAGGTCCTATACACACCAGAACTTTTAAATATAAGCGATTTATTCAATTAAGGTTAGCCTAATGTTAACCACAGAACTTATAAAGGTATAAACTGCTATTTATATAATAAATTACACAGGCATCCCATGGCCAACAAACTGACTTGCTTAAGAAACTCCTTATCCCTTTTTGGTCACAATGTTATGATAGGCAGGGTATTTCGACTTAAAACATCAAGTAGCTAAGGTTAATGTTAATCACAGACCTTAGATGGAAATCACACAGGCCATGCCCTTAGCCAGCTAAGGATCACGAGGTTCGAATCTCTGTAAATATTTAATGTTTCAAAATAGCATTTGTTCTATAAATGATTAATCTGACATTTAAAGCTGCTCATATGAGTGTCTGAATGTATAATTAAGTTTAGCGCCTTTGGTGGTATGAAAATAAGCACTGCAAGTGTAGGCTACTGCTGCTGCAAGCACGATGGTGGAGTGAACGACGAGCCGAGGATTGAGAGAACGGTGAGTGAGCGCGGGATCCAGTTATTTTACGCACCCCTGGACGTGTCCTTTCTACTCAATTTGACACTTTAGAAAGTTAAAGCTGCGGTAGGGAACTTTTGACGCTCTAGCGGTTAATAAACAGAACTGCTTGCGTCTTGCGGAAGAACATCGTAGCCGGAACTACTTCTCTCTGTTTATGTCTATGAAGAATCACAAAGGTACTGGGTTACTCCGCCGCGGTACCACCTGAAGCAATCTAAAATATTCCGAATATAAACACTTAGAAAATGGATTCATGGTGTACTCGCTTATTATATACATTTTTCTACATTTTGAACACAAACAAAGTTACGGACCGCAGCTCTGATTGGTTGTTTTTTACCGGGAGCGATGGAGTTTCGGCAAATGGCAATAGGACCACTGGGAGCGGCCAGAGGAGCTTGATTTTTTTTCACAGATGATCTGTCTCTACTGTCAGGACATAATGACTGACAGGTTTAATAAATATGTAACAAATATTTTTTTTTACAAAAGTTCCCTACAGCACCTTTAATAGAGCGGGAAGTTGCGGTTTAGGGTTAAACTGATAGTAATCAAAGGAGCCCACAGACATGTTGCTGACGGGATACCACATTCGAAAAGACGGATGCAAAAAAAAAAAAAAAAAAAAAAAACACACACACGCACAAAAAAACACACATGATCTTATCTGTCATAAGTAACGTTATCAACGCTATCAAAACAGTCGTATATAATACTAGTGCTGAGATCTGTCGAACAAAGTCTATGCTATTTCACATTGTAACGTTAGTAAAATGTTCACAAAATCATGCCAACAACATTCATAAAAAGGCACTATACAAAGTTATCATTTATACAGCAATGGTTCTTAATGAAAACAATGACAGTAAAAGGCCTATGTATTGCTGAATGAATTATAAACAATAATATATGATGTACCCCAAACCTAAAGCAATGGTGCAATGTGATATTGTGAATATTTTAATGCTCATTCCTCCGAAACAGAGAAAACATCTTTCACAAACATCTACATATCTGTCTCTTTTAAAATGTTTAGTGTAATGTGTAATTGTGCTATACCCCACATACAACTCATTATGAGTTGAATGTGGAGTATAGAACAATTATATCATGGCTTACCGTGGGTTACAAACTAATTTACGATGAAACCTGAGGCTTACTTTACGAAATGAAAATATTCACTTTTTGGTCCCACTGTGGACCCGTAGAAGAAGGCGTGCCTAGTAACGCGGTTGTCAGGAAGAGATTGGTGAGAAAACGTGTGCCTCAGTATGATTTGATTTCTTTTTTAATAATATGCCAACCGTGTTTATGAACACGTTACTTATCGATGTATATTTGGGATCTTAGATTGGCATCAGTTCTGTCTAAGCTCCTCGTCCTGGATCTCCTCAGTCCTCTCGGTTGGGTGGAGTGTTTTTCTTCACTCAGGATGATCGCGGGGTTCAAGACCACAGTTTAAGGTGAGGTTTAAGCATTAAATATGCAGATATCCACGTCCTCCATGTGTTTGATTTGATTTAGCATTTGCACTATAAAAGTAGTGAACAACATGCTAACCCGACAACATAATTCAAATTAAACCAAATACAGACTTATTAGGATCTTCAGATCATACTTCGTCTCAACGTCTCATAACTGTTTTCTTATCATTTATTATTTCTATTGTGGAACTGACACTGTTAGTGCAAGTACAATAGAATGTTTTATGTTGTACATTAACACGCATTCAGAATAAAAACGCATTTGTAAAAATAAAGGTGACAAAATTCCCCATAACGGAGTAAACAAAGACACAGAAACACGATCACTCCGTGCCAAATCAACCACCGTTGAGAAACTGCTTGGCTTTGATTTAGTTCAGATTTTTTTTACTGAAACAAGACAAACATGCATCGATGAAAGCTGTAATATTAAATGGCATCCATGAGTATTTATGTTTATATGGACACTTTCTCCTAGTAATCCATTGTATTGTAAACCTTTACAAACCTTTATTTTGTACCAAATCACTAACTAACTAATTTTAGCAACACCGCAATCTTAATTTTTAACCCTGGACCGAAAAAAAAACAAAGGTTTGGCCATCACCAGAAAGCTTTCCATTGTGGTTTGATGTATTGTTTGTTAGAATAGGATGACACCCAAATCAATGGACTTTTAAAACACAATGACAAGTATTTTATTTTTATTTGTATTCCTTTTTATTTTAACTTCCTCTTTTGTATGGCACAACTCTTGTTTTGTTTATTTGTGCTTAATAAGTAAATAAAAGAAATTAATTTTGGCTGAGATGCAACTATTTGAAAATCTGCAATCTGAGGGTGCAAAAAAAAATCGAAGTATTGACAAAATCGCATTTAAATTTGTCCAAATGAAGTAGGCCTGCACAATTAAACGAATTTCTAATCGCGATTACAATTATGGATGCCACATTTACGTAATCGTTCAAAACAGCGATTAATAGTTCAGAGTCCACTTATGTAATTCTGCATGCTTAAGATGTGTTTTTTTCTTTCTACGTGTTATCTTAAGGGCTTTTCCCATAATTTAAATTTTTGTTTTGGTATAACATTATAATACCATTCATATTTGTACTTTTTTAGAATTTAAAGAAGAAACCAATGTAATAGTTGACATTTGAGGCTTAATACTATAGAAAAGCACTAAAGGTTTTTTAGTTAGTGTATTCAGCTTGTTTATTTTCACATAAAATATGGCATGCTGTTGCATCAAACAATGGTATAAACATCATTCAATGTAAATTGTGACAGTTGTAATGAATAATTGTAATTACAGTTTCAAGGGAATAATCAACAATTCAGATTTTTGTCATAATCGTGAAGCCCTAAAATTAAGTTCCTAGCAATGCATATTACTAATCAAAAATTATGTTTTTGGTTGGTCTGTTTGTAAAATAATTTGACGAAAACAATCCTTCCTACATTAAATGCCTATTTTGACTGTTTGTTTGTTTATTTACCCAAAGTTTGCATGCTTGTAACTCAAGAAGTAATAAAGATATTATAATATCCTTTTAGATTTGGGTTCTTAAACTTTTCTTTTGAAATATTAAAGGCATCTAAATATATATACACCATGGCTGTAATTCATCAAAATAAAGGATGGACATCTCAAATATCACAACCATAAACTTTACAAATTCGTATTGTTTTAATTGTGAGCAATCTAACTGTTATTTTCTGTCTTTTTTATTTTTTTTTTATTTTATTTTTTTTTTACTTAAAACGTAACTAAAAACAAATCAACATCTTGGTTTGATATTTTGTCTTATATTGGCATTTTTAAGTGTGGCTTATCTGTGTCACTGTACACACAGAATATATTACCAATACATTAACTTTACTGACCGAGTTATGTGATTTGTATTTTTTATTTTTATGGATTTTTACACTGATGACACGCACATTTTAAAGACGAATGCATACTAGTGCACGAGCCTCGGGGCCATACATATCTAGTTGTCAAAAACAGCAAAACCAAACTTTTTAGTCCTGTGTAGAGGACTACTGTTCTACTCTTTAGATACACAGTTTCAGATTATACATAGGATCCATGCTTGAATGTATCAGAACTGATGCACACCTCTTGTGTTTCCTGTTTCTAGCTGACAGGTGTCTTTGTGGCACACCTCATCCGTTGTTATGGGTACGGCTTCCTCTCTGGTGAGCCCCGGGGAGGTGATTGAGGATGCGTATGGGGGTGAGGGAGGGGAGGCGTGTGAGATACCGGTGGAGGTGAAACCAAAGGCCCGTCTGCTGCGGAGCTCCTTCCGCCGTGGGCCTCGTGTCATCGGCGCCAGCTTCAAATCTACCGGATCGGTGGAACTGGAGTATGCGGCGGAGTATGAGCGCCTCAGGAAAGACTACGAGATCTTTAGGGTCAGCAAGAACAACGAGATCGCCTCCATGCAGAAGAAAGAAGCCAAGCTGGACGAGGAGAACAAGAGACTGCGTGCTGAGCTGCAGGTTTGAGAGAATAAAAGATTTCTTGTGGGTCAGTTTCAAATAAGAGAGTTGGGCAGAATTAGAAAATAAGGAAAACAATGACAAATGATAAAAAAAAAATTAATCTAGCCTATCTTAAAACACGTGCAAAGGTTTTAGAAATGTACTGTTTATATTAATCTTGGTTTTATGTGGATTTATTACACTATGAATGCATTTCAGTGTATCTTAATCCTTTTTTCAATATTTTATATATATATATATATATATATATATATATATATATTTTTTTTTTTTTTTTCACAAATATAATAATTTATAAATACATTTTTGGGAAGTTATATCACATGGTATTTTTCAGCCTGATCTAACCTTATCTTTGTCATTAAAAGTTGAAATGATATGAAATTCTAAGAGGATTATTGACTTTAATGCCCATTCATGAGGCTCCTTTCTATGATTTTCTTTGATGTTTTAAATTTTCTATGAATTTTGGATGCACCACATGACTTTAATTTAGTCAACACTGAAGCAGTTTTGTTATTTTTTTCTTCTTCTAAATATTTATGATAGATTATACCCAAAATGTCATTCTTTTAATTATGTTTACCTTCATTTTAATATCAGACAGTTCAGTAAGATATAACACCCCTTGACTTTTGGCCCCCTTAAAATATAAAAACGATTTTTATTTAGTTATCAAACACATGTATTATCATAGGAGCAAATCACATTGTATGTAGTGTATGAACTGCATTTGAGTTAATATTTGAATAGATTTTGAATAGCTCAATAGATCAGTGAATGTCATAGACCCATGTACCAAATACAAATAAAAATGTTGTAATTAGTGTTACTTTTTTCAACACATAGCTGATTCTGTGTTTCTCTGGTTGTCAGGCTCTTCAGAAGACTTACCAGAAGTTTCTTCGAGAGAAGGAAAGTGCCCTGGAGGCAAAGTATCAAGCAATGGAGAGAGCTGCCACCTTTGAACATGACCGGGACAAGGTCAAACGGCAGTTTAAGGTGTGAATCTGATTCCCTTCTCTCTCTCACATTCACGTCTTACCTTGCACAATCTTCACAAGCCTCTGTCTGACTCCTTCAGTTTTTAGATTATGCCTCTTTCGCCTGTAGCTGTTCTAGTTTTCAGTGGTTTACCTCACCGGTGTGTTTCCTTCATCTTTATTTCTGTCCTAAATGACACGGCAGATATTCCGGGAGACTAAAGAAAAGGAAATTCAGGATTTGCTGCGGGCAAAACGAGATCTGGAGTCCAAACTTCAACAGCTGCAGGCTCAAGGCATTCAGATTTATGATCCAGCAGACTCGGATTCAGACGACAACCGCACCACTGTCACCAGTAAGAATGTGGCAGAAAGAAATCGATTTTTGGTTCTCTCTCCTTTTATATATATTTTTTTTTGTCAGGTTTGGTTTGGTGCATTTCTCTTTAAAAGTGATTGTGCCATGGTGATAAATTGTGTTGATCAGGCCAGAATTTATTCTGTCTATCTATCTATTTATCTATTTTTTTAACTGTACAGCTGAAGTATTTACAAAACTCCAGATTGGAGCATTATTGTGAAATCCAAATTTCTCTACCTGATGTCCACTCTGTGTGCAGCTGCAGGAACTCAGTGTGAGTACTGGAGTGGTGGCATATTGGGCAGCGAGCCGTCCATGGGCAGTATGATGCAGTTACAGCAGACACACAGAGGTCCAGAATTCGCTCACAGTCTGATTGACGTGGAGGGGCCGTTTGCCAATGTCAGCAGAGGTGAGTTTGCACCTGTGTGTGTGTTGTTGTAGGTGTACATGTATGCATGCTGATGTTTGCGCATATTGTTTCAGATGATTGGGATGTGGCTGTAGCCAGTCTGCTGCAAGTTTCTCCTCACGTCTCTCAGGCTCTGTGGAGTAACACAGTCCGCTGCTACCTCATATACACACAGGAGACCAGAGCGGAGCTGCAGGCCTTTATACAAGTACACATGCTTAGATACAGCAACACGTCTTAGATGCACGCAATCGCACTTTTTAGCACTCTTCATCCATATGCCTCTCTCTTTCAGACTCATTCTTTGAAGCTGCAGAGGTTTTGTGAGGGTTTGGGTCATTTCTACCTGAACGTGTCATTTCCTGAGGAGAAAGCTGCTCTGTATGCTGCTGAACGCAGGCGGGAGATCGAGAGGAGCTCTGTGTGCGTGCTGCTTCTCAAGTCCTCAGTGTCCAGGTGATCTTTCTTTTTTATTATGTTATTGTTGTTATATGAATCACAAGATTCTATTGAATTAATCTGTTTTGCTGGTTTAGCTGTGTGATAGAGGATGTGGAGGAAGCATTTGTGGAAACCCCAGACTCTCGGCCTCTCTTGCTGTATTTGCGAACTGGTGAGAGAAAAGGAGAAAAGGAAGAGGTCTTCACCCTCAGCCCATCCACTAGAGACCTGCTGGAGAGAGTTAACAAAGCTGACAAGAGTGCCAAACTTAAGGTAATTCCAAACGATTCGTGTGTTTAAAAATTCAGTTGAGTATTTTTTTTTTTGAAGATCATTAGGGTTTTTCTAAATATTCTATAGATAATAAAAATTATTTTAGGAATTCTTCTTTGAAGTTTCATATATACTGTTGCACATCTATGTGCTAGTAATATATAACCCACGCTTTTAAGAAAAGAATTACACCTTGACTGTATGTGGTCATTTTTTGACTGTGAAAAGTGTTTTTAAGGAAGTTTTATAAAACTAATTTCCCTGAGGTAGTAACAATAACGTAATGCACTTCTTCTGAGATTTTAGTTAATTTTTTTTATTTGGCTCTTATTTGTTTGAAAATATCCCTGTTTTTACATGCAAAGTCAAACCTTTGGCACTTCATTACATTCATTCCATATGATCTATCAGTTTTGAATGCAAACAGCCAATGCATGATTTTTATAACCACTAGACTCATCGAATTAAAGGTGCCATAGAATGCAAAAATCACTTTAACAAGATGTTTGAATACCATTGTGTGGCCGCAGTGTGTGAAAACAACCAGCCTATAATGGTAAAAATCCACCCACTCATTGTTTTATAATCCAAATAATTCATAAACAGTCACTCCACACAAGCGGTTTCAGGTTTCTCACTACTATGATGACATAATTGTTGAAAGTCCCGCCCTTTTGTGACGCTCTTTGCCCTAATAGCATACACACAGCCCTGACTGAGAAGCAGCGGTCCTCCATTACTGTTCTTTTGCTGTAGCTGCTGGAAATACAAAAGCCGCATTTCCATTGTAGGCTAAAAGCAGACGTGCTAGTGTGTGCCAGTCGAATTTCCACTGTCACTCCCAGGGCTTGATCGTGCCTCGTCGGGGCTTCCTCGGGGCCAATGGCCAGGTTTTTTTGGCCCGACAAAAACCTTGTTCCAAAGCTGGCCAGCTGGGTCTAGAGGAGCTTCTTATTCTCTATCACAATCGTGAATTTATTTAGTAACATATTTTATCTGTCATGTCTTGAGTTTAGCTCTATTATTAGCCCCGCCCGGCCTGTTTTAAGCCCTGGCTCGCACTGGCCCGACAGTGGAAAAGCAGCTAGTCTCAGCCCCAAAGAGCCATTAAAATTGTCATGTGTTGGGATGCACCAATGACGTAGTAGTCTACACAGACCGCTGAGGACACGTGGTTGACTTTCATTTTCGAAGGAAATGTCCCGAAAAAAGAAAAGTCCTATACATTTGTGCTACCTTTTTACACCGGACTGCCTCACAAACATGGGTCAGTTCAGCGCTAGAGTTGTGCAAAGATTGCTTCTGAAAGCGGGATCGATACCAACGCTTCATGTGCAAACATCCAGACTCCAGACAAAGTAAGCATCCCACATCATATTTTGTTTTCCAGAAGGCTAAAGTTGCTAAAGCTACAACTTTCTATTTTCAGTGATGCTCCATTCATGTGCTACCAGGATGATCGAAAAGCAGTAGTTAAGTGGTAGTTAAGTCAGTAACATGGTCACCACCAGTTAAACCGTAATGCCCGCAAGTGTTGAAGCTCCGTCAGGGTTGCCAGGTTTTCACAACAAAACTCGCCCAATTGCTACTCAAAACTAGTCCAATCACATTTTGAGGGGGACCACCAGGTAAAGAGCCATTCCGATGGGGTAAAATACATGTTTTTAGTGGGATTCCACTGGTAAAATTAGCATTTTAGGGGCTAAATATCATGTTATTGGGGTCGCTTAAACCCTCGGGCAGATTTGGCAACACTCATCTGAAAAGGAAGGGAGCAGGAGCTCATTTTCATATAAAGGGGACAAACACAAAAAACAGCACGTTTTGGCTCATACCCTAAAAGTGGGAATTTCAACAAGCTATAAAATATTATTTGTGGGGTATTTTGAGACAAAACTTCACATACACACTCTGGGGACATCAGAGAACAATTTAATATATTGTATAAATGCATTCCATAGAACCACTCAGATTAAGGAAACCATTTTTAGAGAAAAAAATAAAATAAAGAAACTTTAACTGGTCAAAAATGACCAAGAAACTTCGTTTCACTGTCACACTTTATTTTTGGTGAATTATTCTTTGCTGCTTGTTTTCTGCAGGTAGTGGATCATGCAGGGTCTGTAGAGGAAGGAGCTGCTCTTATATTCACTCAACTTGAAAGAGTTATCAAACAGGTACACACACACACACAGGAAAACACAAGCAGGTATTGTGGTTCATATTTCCTGGTGCTTCTCGCACTGATCATGCGCTTGAGATAAGATTTGGTAAAAATAACCCAGTTGTCAAGAGCTCAGTAAATACTTGGCTGCACACATGTTATGTTAAACTAACAACGCAAGTAGGGTTGCTTATCATTGCCAGCCAATATGCTTGGTTAATTTTCCCTTAAAAATACTTACTATTTTAAAATATTTACAACAAAAATAATATATGCAATAGATTTACAGTGAAATTAAATGGGTGTTAAGATCTGTGCAAAAATACAGTAGAAGCAGACTCAGTGGACTTTCAAGTGAAAATGACTGTTGACAGTTCAGTGTGGAACAGAAAAAAACAGAAGTGGGTAATTGCATATTGTTTCTACTGTTGGTAAAACTGACCCAGCTTTGACCCATGCCTAGCACTTTGAAAATAACCCAGTGTTTGTGTAAAACTATAAGCATCGTTTAGAGTGTGGTGCACTATTTAAGGTTCTGAAAGAGGAACATCTTTTCTTGAGGAGATGCATGATGTTAAACAGAAAGGCTGATGATACACGGGGCAACTCTTTCTTCAGGAGCTGTTGGGTTTGGAGTTAGAAGAGAGCGGAGCGGTGGAGGAGAGAGAAGAGGAAGACTCTGGGGATGTGCTGTGGGATCTTCATGATGAGGCGTTCCAGCAGGCTTGCAGCGCAGCATCCAGATTCAGCTTCCAGAAGGCATGATGGCTCTGTTATCATTTTCTGTATTGTTCATTATGGACAAAGCATTGTAATTCATGAGTAGGTCCACAAGAAATCCTGGGGGAAATCCTTGTAATTCTTTGTATCTGACAATAGCTGAAAGTACTAGTAGTAAGTAGTGTTCCTGTAGCTCAATTGGTAGAGCATTGCAGTATCAAGCGCAAGGTTGGGGGTTCGATTCCCCGGGAACACATGATAGGTAAAAATTGATAACCTGAATGCACTGTAAGTCGATTTGGCTAAATGCATAAATGTAACTTTAATTTTAATTTAATTTACTTAACATGCATAAACAAATATTGAATAAACTATATATAAATGGCAGGAAATGTGTAAATTCACTGAGCTCGATGCTGTATTGGTTCTTTTCTCAGTATGTCGACCGACTCAATGACATGGTAGCCGCCCCTCCACCCACCCCACCACTGCTGGTATCTGGTGCACCTGGATCGGGCAAATCACTTCTGCTGGCTAAATGGTTGTTTCATCTTAACTCTAAATATTAGGTATTTTTTCACAATTATAATATACATCCATTTTCACATTCTAAACAATATGTCATTTCTCTGCAGGATAGAGTTACAGCAGAAACACTCTCCCAACACCCTCATCCTGTATCACTTCACGGGACATCCTCTCTCTACCAGCACAGATCCAGTGCTCATCATTAAGCGCCTCACAGTGAAGGTCAGACACCAATACACAAACTCATTTCACTCTGTTAAGCTCTATTAAGATTATAAATAATCAAAGTGTTCATTTATTTTGAAAACTAAGAAATCAAATCTTACTGACACTAAAAATACAATACTGTTATAAAAAAATACAATACTGTTAAAAAGTTTAAAGACAACATGTTGTCTACAATATAAAAGAATTGGTTATTATATTATTGCGTGGAGGCCAATCCAAAATTATATAAAAAAAAATAGATGTTAAATACAGATTTTGTAAGAAATGCTTTTATTCATTATTAGAGTTAAATTGAAATTTATTTGTGTAGCATTTTTTTCAGTTTGTTCGGTGTGGTTTTACAGCTGATCTTAACAGCCCTAAAAATACATACTGTATTTTCCGGACTATAAGTCGCACTTGTTTTCATAGTTTGGCTGGTCCTGCGACTTATAGTCAGGTACGACTTATTTATCAAAATTAATTTGACACGAACCAAGAGAAATGAACTAAGAGAAATGAACCAAGAGAAAACATTACCATCTACAGCCGCGAGAGGGCGCTCTATGCTATTCATTGCTCCTGTAGCCTTCACTGAGTAACATAGAGCGCCCTCTCGCGGCTGGAGACGGTAATGTTTTATCTTGGTTCTTGGTTCTAAATAAATGCGATTTTATAGTGCAGTGCGACTTATATATGTTTTTTTCCTCATCTTGACGTATTTTTGGACTGATGCGACTTATACTCAGGTGCGACTTATAGTCCGAAAAATACGGTAATAATAATAATTTTAAAAAAAAATTATGCAGAAAACATCCTAGAACCCTAGAAAAACCTAGCCACCTTAGAAAAACAACTTGCATCCCCATTGGTGTCTCTGGACCCTGTTTAACTCTTTTTTTTGAAGTAGCCTTTATCCAGGGTTAAAAATTTGTTATTCAGCTGTTAAACAAACAGCCCCAAACTGTGAAAGAACTTGTAAAATTATAGACTTACATGGTCTAAGACACATACATCCATTAATTTGTACAGTGATCTTTTAACTATAAAGCAGCACTTGGTAACTTTTTATCAGAAATGTTGACACTCTTATTCTACAGATGTGACCTGGCCTGACTGCTATAACATCAGCAGAACTCTAGATGAACTGTTGCACCCACATCTCATAAGCTCCTTTACACACACAGGGCCTCATTCATGAAACTTGCGTAAATGAGTACTTGAGTAAATTTGTCATGAAACAGGACTTCCCGAGAACTCTCCTCCAGATTCACAAACGCTTCGTAAGCGTCCGATTTGGTAGTTAAACATTTATGTTAATGAATTGCAATCATTCGTAAATAGTGCGCTTGTGCACGCTTATTCACAATTACCGTATTTTCGCACTATAAGTCGCACCTGAGTATAAGTCGCATCAGTCCAAAAATACGTCATGATGAGGGAAAAAACATATATAAGTCGCACTGGACTATAAGTCACATTTAATTAGAACCAAGAACCAAGAGAAAACATTACCGACTACAGCCGCGAGAGGGCGCTATATGCTGCTTAGTGTAGACTACAGGAGCACTGAGCAGCATCTCTGGCAGCATAGAGCGCCCTCTCGCGGCTGTAGACGGTAATGTTTTCTCTTGGTTCATTTCTATCGGTTCATGTCAAATTAATTTTGATAAATAATTCGTAAATTACATTTGTGCAAATTGCGTGTCTAGGAACGCAGTGGAATATTCTGGTCTACTTTCTCGGGTTGGGCTCCAGTACCTATTGTATAAATGCAAAAAAAAAAGACTAGTAGGCCATATGCCTTACAATAAATATTCAATAACAAAAGTAGCTTTAGTTGCTATGCTTTAGAATATCCATGGTGGCAACGTATTAGCCTACTAGTATCTCATAATTTTTTTTTACTAAATATAAAAAAGCAGTAGGCTAACCAGTAATACTGACTGCTCCATTGATGTAGGCAGACGTTGACTACCCTACAGAGTTTACCGGGATTTTGTTACTGATGTGTGTGTAATAAGAAGGTTACATAAAAGGGTTTTATAGACACAAGCATAGTCTACTAAATCTAAAAGTTTCACTTTCCCAATCGTCCTTGTAGCTGCTCCAGCATTTCTGGTCTATTTCTGGCCTCTCGATGGACCCTTCTAAGATCCTCGAAGAGTTCCCACGCTGGCTAGAGCGGCTGTCCGCGTGTCACCACGGCAACATCATAATCATCATTGACTCCATTGACCAAATACAGGTAACACATCCTCAAATAATCTTCCTCATTGAGCTGTGGTATGTGTGTCTGTGCTCACGTTTTACAATGTTGGTGAAGAAACACAACTAAACACCCACATTTAGTTGTAGGAGTTAGTAACTGATTTTACATTTTATCAACTGTTAACATAATGCTAAAAAAAAAGCAGAAATTTTCAGCCTTTTTCTATATTGAAAGGGTATTTATATATCTTTAGTAGATATTTATTTGTCTGTGTGTGTGTGTGTGTGTGTGTACACATACACAGTTCAATTTAGTTTAAATAACATGTAATCAAGCCTAAAAAATAAATGACATTATATGCACATACTCGGCATGATCAGTTTGTCATTTTTGTATTCCCCAGAATGCCGAGCGGCACATGAAATGGCTGATTGATCCTCTTCCTGCTAATGTGAGAGTCCTGGTGTCCGTTAATGTGGAGACCTGCCCACAGGCATGGAGGTTTGTGATGCACAAACACACATTATAGCTAGATTATACCTGTGCGGTATCATTATGCGTTTAATGCAATATTATAAACCAAGCATAAAACATTATGCTGTTTAGATTGTGGCCCACGCTGCACCTGGACCCACTCAATCCCAGAGAGGTGAAGAGTGTCATCAGCACCGAGTGTGTGAACAGCGAAATCAAACTCACCAAAGATCAGGTAAACATCCTTGTCAGTCTGTGTTCATATTTCTTTATGTATTTTGAGTACGAGTATCATCTTTATTGCTTGCAAACAGGAGAAGAAGTTAGAGAGACATTGCCGTTCAGCTGCAACATGCAACGCGCTCTATATCTCACTGCTGGCAAGACTTATTACACAGTAAGTAGATGTGTGAGTGAGTAGAATTTTGTATTGTTTGTGGTTCTGTGTCTTTTAATATTCCTTGTTTGTTTTTATAGTTCTGTGTACAAGTGTGATGTGAAAGTGTGAGAGTGTGTGATTATATGAGAGTGATGTATACACAAGTTCTCAGGAAATACACTGACACTATGCCAGAGACATGTGCTGCTGTAATTGCTGCAAAAGGTGGACGTACCAAATATTAAAGTTAAAAGAGGATAAAAACAGTATGACTCACTTCCTCTGTTGTTTGTTGTGCTCACAGCAACCCTCTTCATGTTTCATGAACATTATGAAATGAAATCATGTTTTGGAGGCAAAAAAAGATCAGTATTTTCAGATCTGTCAGGTGCTCTTACAATTTCGGCCACCACTTGTATATATTATATAATGTGCATTTTCCAAAGTGACGAAGCTATCAGTTCTTTTTTTAAATGGACAAATTTCTGGTTAGCGACAATACTAGCTTGGTTTAATTAAATTTAAACATTTAATTTAATATATATGTATTTTTAAGTATATTATTTGTAAAACAGTGTAAATATATAATATAATATAACAAAAAAAAGTGTTAAGTAACAAGGCGGGGATGGTTTTGACCTACAGTAATCTTAAGACAGCCAAATTCCAGTCCAGTTATTATCTCTCTTTAGCATGCACGTTGTCTGTTTTTATGGGAAAATAAGGTGATTACGGTATGTTTAATCTGTCAGCTCTAGATCCTCCTGGACATTGGAGATGACTCTGCAGCAGTGTGCGTTGTGTCAAGATACAGTATCGCTATACAGACTGGGCCTGAAGGCAGCGCTAGACTCACTCAGCACGGATCAGGAAAAACACATCATGAAAGAGGTCAACTGCCCAAAATTACCTGTTCGAAAGAGTATCACTCCAAAAAGCCACTGAAGTACACAGTTTGACTTATTTATTTGTATTTCTCCTTGTGCAGTTGTTGTGCTTGGTCTGCGCCAGTCACAACGGCATTAGTGAATCAGAGGCTTTGGAGCTGTTCCCAGACCTGAGTTTTCCCGCTCTCACCTCACTGCTCCACAATCTGGAGAGACTCCTCATCATTACCTACGCCTGTGGCCTCGTTCGCTTTCAGCACCCACAGGTGTGTATGTCTGATACCTAGCTGTACCTTTGAAGTTATTTGGCAAATTGTTCTTTAAAAATTTTTGATGAAATTAAATAGGGTACTGTGAGCTTTGTTGGGTTAATATTTCACTTTCACATCTCACTGACAGAGAATTAAATTCAAGTGAAACTGGTTTGTGTAACCATGTATCAATTTCAGGCATGTGAAGCGGTCAACCAAGAGTTTCTGGATGGGGGCAAATGTCGTGGATCCTACAGCGACAAAATCATTCGGTTCTTCAGTGAACAGCTGAAGTAAGAATTAATTATTGAGCATATTGCAGGAATATATGCAGGAATATATAGGCATGTGTTTTTGTCTTTTTCTGACCTGGGAAGAGAATTTTAATTTTAATTTTAATTTTAATTTTAATTTTTTAATTTTTAATTTTTAATTTTTAATTTTTAATTTTTAATTTTTAATTTAATTCAATTTTATTTTATTTTATTTTATTTTGCAGTACAATGGTATTATTGTAATATTCATATTTTTATTTATTTATTTATTTTACACTTTAAATAATACAATAACATGTATTATTATTATTATTAGTAATAATAATAATAATTATAATTATTATTATTATTATTATTATTTTTTTTATTTTTTTTATTGTAGTTGTATTTTCATTTTGTCCTTAGCTGATCACATGTATGATATTCTCTAAGATCAAAGAATTTATCAACAAATAACTGCCATGTCGGATTGTTTTGTTAAATCATTTTTGTTGGTTCAGCCAAGACAGAGTGACGTGGAGGGTGGCTGATGAATTGCCATGGTTACTGCAGCAGCAGGACGATCGAAGTAAACTCCAGATGAGTTTGCTTAACTTGTTTGTGTCCCAGAACCTGTACAAGAGGTACATTCTTACATTCCTGCTGTATTTGATTTAGTGGTCGACCGATATGTGTTTTTGACAGCCGATACCGATATCTTAGAAAGATGGGGGGGCCGATATGCTTTTTTAAAAATAATTATTAATTTATTAATATTTAAGAAATTTGAAATCATTTAACAATGGATTAAAAAATAAATGTGTAAAAGAAACATGCTTATACTTTAGATGACAGTATTTTTCACAAATAAATAAATATTTAATAAAAATATAATTAAAAAGAAAGTAAACACTGTAACCAACAGGGGACTCAGTATTCTGGGAAGTTTGTGAGCACTAGGAATCATATTTTTCAAATAAAGCCAGGGTAACACTCATTTTACATACAGCATACAGGGTAACACTCATTTTACATACATTTTACATCATTTTACATATGAAAATGACATGAATATGACAGTGGTCAAATGCATAAAGTATAATTTGAAATCACGAGTTTATAGTTTAAAGCACATGGACTGGCCATCACACAGAGAACACGCGATCATGCTGGATAAAAATACACACTTCACAAGATTTCACAGCTGGATTCGACTTAGTTTGCAAGGTTTGTTAAATTAAATGTTCATTAGTCTTTCAAAGATTTGTTTAAATTATATAAATGCATCTTTGATTAATGCTGACAGCAAACAAGAAAGTATTATAATGTTTGCCTTTCCATTAATAATAGGCCTAATATAAAAGCAATCATTATAATACTTTCTGTATACATTAATTTATTTGTTTAACCGTTCTGTTTATTAGACAGACTACTATCCATGTTAGAAAGAACTGTTAACAATGACGAAAAACGAGAGAGAGTGTGAGCTCTCAGTGCTGCTCTCAGTGCTGTTAAAATACATCCGTGAAGCAGAAAAACGTATCGGCCAATGCCGATATTTGTCAAATATCGGCATTGGCCGATATATCGGTCTTGGCTATATATTAGTCAACCACTAATCTGATTTATGTGTGAATATGTGTCTGAAATAGCATCTTGCTGCTGATGTGTGTGTTCTTAGGGGTCATTTCTCTGAGCTGCTGACATACTGGCAGTTTGTTGGTAAGGATAAGTGCTCGATGGCGACAGAGTATTTCGACTCATTGAAAGAGTTTGAGAAGACCTGTGAGAGTGAGCAGAGCATGAGCCAACTGGCCAACCTGTACGAGACACTAGGCCGCTTCCTCAAAGACCTGGGACTGCTCAGCCAGGTGATACAGACGGATAGACCAATGATCACCTGTATTCCATTTGAAAGTTTGTGGAAGTGATGTGAATGTGTTGTATTTAAGGCGGTGGCCCCCTTGCAGCGCTCCTTAGAGATCCGTGAGACGGCTCTTGATCCGGACCACCCAAGTGTGGCTCAGTCCCTGCACCAGCTGGCCGGGGTTTACGTTCATTGGAGGAAATTTGGAAACGCAGAGCAGTTGTACAAACAAGCAATGGAGATTTGTGAAAACGCTTACGGCCCTGAACACAGCACTGTCGCTAGAGAACTAGACTCACTCTCGCTCCTCTACCAGAAACAGAAAAAGTACAGCAACATTTTGCTTAAAATTCATACTCCACTATGCAAATTTTGACTGTCAAGCACAAATATTAGATTAAATGTTTCATTTTTAGATATGTACAACTGTATTTTATTGGTTGTTTTCTATTGTGTAGTTTGAGGTGAGAAATTTTAAGAATTTAAGATGTTTTTTTTCTATTTGAATATATTTATAATGTAATGTATTTCTGTGATGAAGCAGAATTTGTATATTATATATAAACATACTGACACGCATTTTTTGTAATTGCAGTGCTTTCTAGCATTGCCTTATATTTCACACATGATGCTACCTTTGCATAATTTTACAACCGGACATCCTTAATTTTAGGAAACAAATCCTAGGCAGCTTTCTAAGATTTGGAAGATACCTTTAGACCTTTTGTTTATGTTTCATTATGTTATTAATTTAGAGTTAGGGCTGTGCTAATTCTTTTTTTATTTTTATTTATTTATTTTTTATGCAGATATGAGCAGGCCGAGAAGTTGAGAAAGAGATCAGTCAAGATCAGACAGAAGACAGCACGACAGAAAGGCCACATGGTAAGGAAAGACCAAACTATGATTTTTGCCGCATTTGTGTCTCATTTGGTCTCACTCACTGTGAGTTCAGAGTAGTGAGGGGAAAAACAGTTTATCTTACAATGAATGTGCTTGTGTTCTTTTTAGTATGGTTTTGCTCTCTTGAAGCGGCGGGCTCTGCAGTTAGAGGAACTTACTCTTGGCAAAGACTCCGCAGATAGCGCCAAGACTCTAAATGAGCTTGGAGTGCTTTATTACCTGCAGAACAACCTGGAGTGAGTAAATCATCATTTCATACATGCAATACATCCTGATTTTGGAATTGTGCAGTGCAGATTTGGAGTATTGTTTTATTTCCAGGCTGTTCAAAGCTGTTGTGAAGAAAAAAGAAAATGTCACATTATTTGCACAGTATTCCCTTCTTCCCCATGTCTGGGTTCAGCTGGGTCTATTTCTTCTACATGCCTGTCATTGGAGTTACTTTCTTTTGCAACTTAGTAGCACCTTAACAGTCATGTCTTGGCCCCACATAATGTGGTTTTCTAATTAGCTCCAGAAAATGAAGAGCCTCTTTATTGCATTCTTCATGATGCCGATGTTCAAAGGTAACATAACCATACCCAAGAGACAGGTTGGTTCTTCTGTCTCTGCACATTTTTAGTGAACAGATAGATCCAAAAGGAAGCACACAGCTCCTGTTTGATCACATCAGGATCTAGATTACTCACAATCAATGATCTCTGCTCTCATTTCCTTTGGGTTTGCACACTTCCTCTTGCAGACCTCTCTGCAAGTCAGGGCTTCTTCAAAGTTTCAGATGGTGTCATATATATGTATATATATCAAACCTGTCACTGTGCATTGCTAGGACTGTAATAGACCTGTCACTGTGCATTGCTAGGACTGTGATATACGGAATTAGCCATGGCATTGAAATAGGCCAGTCATGTGATTCATGCAAATGACTAATAAAGTGGTGTTTACAAGCTCTGCACTGCTTCGTGTAGAAGGGAATCTGGGGTAACCAGTATTTTTTTTTTTTCAATCATCACCACCTACTGTCAGAGAGTGAATTAGCATTTTCATTCAGCCCGTCTTGCTGCTTTGTTTAAACCAATCATAAGCATTTCATCCCTTTTCTTAAAAATAGTTTAAATGTCTTTCCTCATGTATTATACTCAATTGGCATCTAGAATGTACCTTGAAAAATAAATAAGGAACTCTGACTCAGACACATTTTCCATTTGCAGTTATATAATATGCATTTTAACATGTTGGTATTTTTAACCCTAGTGCTGCAAAAATGTTCTTGACCCGTTCCCTGGAGATGCGCCAGCGCGTGCTGGGGCCAGATCACCCTGACTGCGCCCAGTCTCTGAACAACCTAGCTGCGCTTCACAGCGAAAGGAAAGAGTATGAGAGTGCTGAGGAGCTGTACGAAAGAGCACTTGACATCCGTAAACGAGCACTGGCCCCAGATCACCCCTCTCTCGCCTATACCCTCAAACACCTGGCCATGCTTTATAAACGCAGGGTGAGAAACCACAGGAAAGAGTCACAACACTCTAGCTCTGCAGAACATGTAGCAATCAAGTGGCCATTATGCACACACTAATTCTGCAATGTTTGTTTTTTTAATATTATTAACGAATCTGATACCCTGTCTGTCCGTGTGTATGATAGGGGAAGCTGGAAAAGGCAGTTCCTCTATATGAACTGGCTCTTGAAATCAGAGAGAAGAGCTTCGGGCCTAAACACCCCAGTGTTGCCACAGCTTTGGTAAACCTTGCAGTGCTCTATTGCCAGCTGGTGAGAAACATCTCAGACTCCTCCCACTTGCTGTATTTTAAAACTATCCAGTCCGATCTCTGATGATGTTACTCATGTGACATGTGTTTGTGTTGCAGAAGCAGCACAGTGATGCATTGCCTTTGTACGAGCGCGCTCTAAAGGTATATGAGGACAGTCTCGGCCGACTACACCCTCGTGTTGGAGAGACTCTGAAAAACCTGGCTGTACTCAGGTTAGCCATATTCTCTTAACTCAGCTGTACCAGTTAGATTTAGATTAAATTAAAGGCACATTCAACAAACATGTTAGGCAGCAATTAAGAACTTGTGTTCATAATGATAACAATGTAAGGATAATATTACATTGTAAGGATAAGATTTGACAGTTTTGTATGTTAATCTAAGGTTGCCATTAGGGTTGTGCAATTAATCGAAAAACTTAAATTTTTCTTGATTATGATTTTTGCCATAATCAAGCAGCCCTAGTTGACATAATTTGGAGTCTTTACAAATGTTGTCGTCATCTGAAATCTTTGTAAAAAGACAAATATTTACAGCAGTCAAATATGGAGTGCCTCAAGGATCTGTATTAGGCCTTCTGCTCTTTTGATAATACGTGTGAATAATTGGGCAAAGAAATACTTGGGCAAATTTTTGTATATTTTGTAAATGTTGTATTTTAATGAATATTTAAGTGATAGAGCAACAACATGGCTTACTTTCTTTCATACACTTTCTTACTTTCTCAGCTATGAAGAGGGAGATTTTGAGAAGGCTGCTGAACTGTACAAGCGAGCAATGGAAATAAAAGAGGCAGAGCCATCTCTGGTGTGCGGTAAGGCCCCCTCACGTCACTCATCTAGTGGTGATACCTTTAGCCTGCGAAGCCCCGCCCTGCCTCACACCTCAAGGTGACACCTGACCCCTCAACACTTACCAAGTTGAACTCTTACCTCTATTAATGAAGCCATATTGGCCACACTTGATGTGTTCAAGCATTTGCTTGATGTCTACATGGAGCAATCAAATATGCATGGTAAGAAAACATTGGAGCCCAACATGGTTCTCATTCCTACTGTAATTTACAGTATGAATCATAAGTGTTTTAATGTATCATCCCTTGCCACTGGGTTTTGAACGGTTTCTCTCTGGCTTGCAAAAAGGCAAATCCTGAAAAAGTGTTTTATACTTGTGGTTTTCAATTAATGTGGAAGCACAGCACTCCATAGCCTCAGCAAACCAATTGAATTTCAAATGCACTGCTGGTAAACTGTTAGGTGTAGTAGTGTTTAGTAAAGTCACTATGACCAGAAGAGTGTAATTTATGGAAGGCCACCTCAGAGTGTAAGAAAGAAAAAGTAATAATAATAAAAACTGACTGTTAGAAGTTTAAATACATTTGGGAGATATAGAGGTACATGAGATACTAAGTAGAGAGGTGAAGTCAAAATTACAAGACAAGATCTCACAGTTGCAATAAATACCAAGTCTAAATTACAAAAAAATAGGGATGCAATTATGAGAAATATTTTATATATATATATATATATAAACTAAAGTCGAGATATGAAATTGCAATTAGAAGACATGAAATTGCACTTACAGGATATATAGTAGCAACTGCAATTATGAGATGTACATAAATAAGTAAATAATGCAATAAAGTAATTTGTTGAAATAATGTAATGTGAATTTGGCTCACAATTATATAAATTCACAATTACGAAATAAGATATGTAGCAGAAACAGCAAAAAATATATTGCATATCAAGCTGTGAAGGCACAGTTATGAAGTGTGAAGTTGCAACTACAAGAAATAGTAGTGCAATTATCTTTTTTCTTCTCTCAGACGGCAAAAGGAAAGATTGTTCATGCAACGGAAATATTACTTACATTTTCTCTATGTATTTACTTCCAACATTTACTCCCAATTATCACTGAGAAACTTTTTTAAATTCTTATTATTATAAACTTGAGCACGTCAAAAGGTTGGTTGAAGAAATATTTTACCTTGGTATTTTATACAATGTCAGTATTAGTTTCTTCCAGAGCACTTTTCACTTGCATGGTATGAAAACATTTTGGAAAAAGTGATGTGTGACCAATTTCAGCAGGTTTTTTCAGGTTTCTATCACTGCTGCCTTCAGCATATGTAAACCGAAGTCAAGCATAATGGAAATTTGAATCAATTGAGAACCGCAATACATTGACTAAATACCTTCTTATAAAGGTCCCCATTAAATGCTGAACAGTTGTATATTGCAAAGTATTACTAAAGGAAGGCTGACGTACATAGCCATACAAAACACTATAACAATATCAAGATACAGTTCATGAAGAAGTCTGAGATTATTGTATTCAATATTTAATTAATTGTATAGGTCTCATATTTTAGTTTAAATGGCTCAACACCACAGAACACAGCATGTGCAATAATTATGCTTCTTGTAAAGCACAATGACAGTGTCTATATATGTAGTTTAGTATTAGAATGACTTTATCTGAAAATATAGATCCATATGATATTACGACCCATATTTTTGTATTTGGAATTTATTGTTTTGGGAATTGTGAAAGTACAATGCCTTGCCATATCACATGTGTCTGGTTCTGATGTCTACCTGTTTTCTTAGACTAGATAGACATGTATAATGAAGGAATATAAACAGAATATATAATTTCTGAATGTCTGCAAATACTTATGGGTGTTTGAAAACTGTTTGTAAAGGTGCTAAATCAGATTCAGTGTTATGTGGCTCATTTTTGCAGAGAAATCATATTTGAACTGTTACATTTTGAGAGAACATGCTAATTATTTAATAATTTACTCTAAACTTCCATTATTGCTTGTATTACGTCACATTGTTGTTATACAGTTTGTTCCAGGACTTTTATACACTGCCAAAAGAAGTGTACTTTATACCCAAATTCTTCTGATGCACATGATGCACGCACAAAATATTGTGTATCATCTACCAATAAATGCATAATTGAATGAAAATAACAGTTGTAGAGGTTTTTACTCAATGCAGAGGGAAATCGATTTCACTACTATTGCTAAGGCTTCTTTAGATTTAACTACTCATTTAAATGCAGGAAAAGCAATATGGAATGTAATACCCAATACATTTATTTTTTCATTTGCATTATTACAATGTTATACCATTCAATACAGCAGTCAGAATCAGGCCAATGATGAGATATCTGAAATATGTTGCGTGTTGTTCTTTATAACATCAGGTTGGGTGTCCACAAGCACATTCGGTTTCAGACATGACAAGAACACTTTCACATCTGTGGCTGAAGTCGTATCAGTTTCTGTCACAAAACCATTTCTTGGTAACAACAGTTATTAAAAATAAAAACAATCTTTTCTGATTTGTTCTATTAACCATTCCATGCCAGCTCTGAAACACTGTGAAATTAAAGAATCAGCAGAATTAAGACTTTCAGTTGAAGTAAACCTGTAAAGATCTTGTGTTACAGGCTGCTTGCAAAAACAGAATAAAAAAAAAAACTAAATCCAAACTCGTTTAGTATGAGACCTCCGATGTTACATATGTAAGTACTAATAATAATGAGTTTGGGAGAGTTTTTTCTGAGTTCATGGATGTCACTTTCCTCTTGATTGTTGTTCTCTTACATCTTTCTCATCTGAGCCATCAGCTCTTCTAAACTCTGATCGGTTTCCTCCACCGTCTCCCCTGACGCTCCATCCTGGGAAGAAGAAAGAACACATGGAATATTACACAGACATGGTGGTCAAGAGACGGTAATGATTACCAAGACTATATTATAAAAAATATGTGAAAAACACTAATATTGTTACATTTTAAAATAACGGTTTTATTTTAATATATTTCAAAATGTTATCTATTCCTGTGAGGTGCTGAATTCTCAGCAGGCATTACTCCAGTGTCGCATGATCCTTCAGACGTCAAGCTAATATGCAGAATTACTGCTCAAGAAACATTTCTTATCAATGTTGAAAACAGGTGTGCTGCTTAACATTCTTTGACAAGTTAAAAAAAAAACAGCATTTATTTGAAATAAAATCTTTTGCAACAAATGTTCTAACTGTCAATTTTGATACATTTAAAACAACTTTACTAAAAAAAATATATATATATATATATATATATATATATTTCTTCAATGTTAGTGTTAATTATTTAGCAGGTAAATGCATTTTGTTTTCCCAGGATGTTGGAGTTATTACCCCTAAGGATAAACGGTTTATACATTCCCACAATCTGTTTCTCAAACTCAGAATTCACCGTGCAAATTAGTTTTAAACAGAGAAATTGTGTATAATGCAGTGCCTTCTTTAAATAGGTAGGATGAGCACTGGTAGCGTGCAAAAATGCTGTTTATATCAGTAAGGCTTGGTATAGAGTGTGGTGATCAAGGACCCTGATTTCAAAGAAACGCTTATATGAAGCAAAGATACTGAAACGTTATCCACTTCTGCATTAAATTTGATCAAATCCATCAAATTAAGATGCAAGATAAAATAATTTAGCTATTTTTTAGCTCAAGGTAATGTCTTAGGGTAAATTTGATGTATTGTGTGGTGTTTTTTTGTGCCTGCATGCATATTATGATGTCCATGGTGAATATTGATGTTTTAATGGATGCAGGTGTGCACTAATGTGGCACTGAGGAAGAGCTTTTGTCTTGAAAACGTTTTGCACTTTACATTTGTTTTTTTTAATGCCCTCCGATATAGCATCAAATAAAATATTTTTGAGGAGTTGTAAGCCCTGCATATAACAGTGTGCTGATTGTTGTTTCTGCTGGCCAAATGTACAAACTTAAAATATGTGTGTGTGTGTGTGTGTATATATATATATATATATATATATACACACACACACACATATACACACACATATACATATATATATATATATATATATATATATATATATATATATATATATATATATATACACACACACACAGTACACAGACATAAATTATGTCACAGCTATTTCATTGAAGGGGGCCAATTAATTTACTAATTAATTGCACATTTTTCTGTAAGTAATCAAGAATAATAGTCATAATTTCACACTGAACCTTCAAATTAATGTAGAGTCAACAAACTGGTTTATTTTAAATGTGTTTAATGGAATCTCTTTACCAAGGCCTCTTCCACACGGAGACACGTTTAGCTGTATACTGGACTCTTGCAGGTATTCGGTAATGAAATATACCACTGTAATCAGTATGCAACGATATTGTTTTCGTGGTCACTTCTAAATACTGCGAATAATTTTATTACAAATTATTAAAAATTTGGAATGCATTTTAAGAATACTATTCCCATCAACTGGTCAAAATGCACAACACCACTGCATGCTGCTTGAAAGACTCCGTGTGTTCTGATTTAATCAAGCAAGCATGAGAAGCACATGGAGGAACACGTGAGAGACGCGCTGAATGAAAGCACATTCACTCTAATACAGCACATGGCGCTAAACTGCAGAAAATGTCCTTACCCTGGAAATAAACCAGCTGGACTACTTTCTGAAACATATTTAAATTATTTTAAATAGCCAATCAGATTTGTGTATTTGCTATGATGTTCATCACAGTGCCAAACACTTAAGTATTAAGACTTAATAGGTTATCTTAATCTGGACTACAACGTGCCATAGATTTTTTTTTTTTTTTTTTTGTTAATTCACACTTTACACCAGAGCTTAATTTTTTACATTAGTTAATTCATTGGTTAACATAAACTGCCAATGACAAATTCTTCTGAACAGTCATTCATCTTAGATATTCCAATATTTAATAACACATTTTAAAATGTAAAGTTGCAACTGTATTATTTAATGAGCTAATATTTTTTTAACAAAGATTAATAACTTCTGTAGCAAATGTAGCTATTGTGAATGTTAATGGTTAACTAATGAGATTGTAAAGTGATACCTATGGATCTTTATAGTTCTTTTGCACTTTAATCTGTGCAAAACTTTTAACTTTAGATATTTTTCTTTGTTTTATTTTATTTTAATGTTCAGTTATTTTTGTTATTAGAAAAAAAGTTATTTAACCTATTTTGAGCACTTTTTTAAACAAAATTTTACAGTGATAAAAGCATGAGCAACAGGAAATTTTGATACCGCCATATCCCTACTGTATACGCATACATTTTGTATCATATAGGCGTTTCGTCCAGGCAGATCTGGCGTTTTGGGAGAGTGAAACCAATAATTTTTGAAACCGGGTCCCAGAATGGTTAAATCTGAAAATACAACCCTTGCGTTTTTGTGTGGACAGCGAATGCCTTCGCCAGTTCGCCCCTAGTCAGAAGTGTTGGGCAAGTTACTTTTAAAAAGTAATTAGTTAACGTTACTAGTTACTTCTTCCAAAAAGTAACTAAATTAGTAACTCAGTTACAAATTTTAAAAGTAACTAGTTACTTAAGAAAGTAACTATTTCGTTACTTTCAAGTAAAATTAAATTTTAAATGCTCAAATGTGACCCCACCTCTACCCCTCTTTAAAGGAACTTAAAATACATGTGCATGTTCAATTATTTATGAAAAATCTGAATATTATAATGAAATGGACACTTAATACAATACATTATTAACAGAAACATGAAACATTGTACACACATCTAAAAAGAAAAAGTTGCTGTGGGACAAAGTGAGACTAGCCTCCAATCAAATGGCATGTATGTAGATATTATGTTTATATAGTGGATCAATGCAAATAACACGATAGATTTTTGGATTTCCTTTTATTGTTTCTTTAATTTCTTGAAGGAAAAAGTAATGTATATACTAACATTTAGAGAAGGCTACTTTTGGATTATTTGGGCTCGTCGCCATACCTGTCTCTCGTTGACTGACTGGCTTGTGTTCGTTGTGTGTCCTGTCCTGTCCGACTATGCGTTATGATGGGTTGTTCGCAATTCATGAGCGTTAGTGATGATGGGTCGTTCGCGAATGAGCGTTAGTGATGATGGATCGACTCGTTCGCGAATGAGCTTTTGATGAGTCGTGCGCGATTCGCGAATGAGCCGACTCTAAGAGCCGGCTCTTTTAGTTGAACTTCGGGAGCTGGCTTGCATATCTGAAGAGCCAACTCTATTTTTTCAAATTTAGCCTATAGAAATTAAATAATTATGTAATAAAAATTGAAATATTATAGTCAAAGTCATTTAAAGAGCCGTTTGTGAGCCAAAGAGCCGGCTCTTTTCAGTGAACTGAGTCAAAAGAGCCGAATTCCCATCACTACTATGCGTGCTTTCGAACACCCGCCCAACTCTACCGCTGATTGGCTTACAATGAAATTTTACTCTACCTCAGCCAATCGTCAGCATTTATGCGCTTGTCTCGTGCTCTGCCCACTAACCAATGAAGAACAGTAAAAAAAAGTATTTGAAAAAAAAAAAAAAAACCAGCTTCATCATCAGTTATAGTAACGCGCACATTTTTTGGCAGTAACGGTAACGGCGTTATTAAGATGAGAAGAGTAATCAATTAGATTACTCGTTACTGGAAAAAGTAATGCCGTTAGTAACGCCGTTATTTATAACGCCGTTATTCCCATCACTGCTAGTCAGACACCGCTACGTCATGTAACAGCAACAAAAACATGAACGATTGTTTTTTTTTTTTTTTATTAATTAACATTAACACAGATGAATAAATGTATTGTTGCATGTTCGTTTGTATACAGCGCGGAAGGTTTCCAAGTCTTCTCCATTTTTTTTTATTTCTGCTATTTCTCGCCAGAAGTTAAGACCTATAAAACTGTCTTTATACTCCTTTAAACTAGAGTTGTGGATATCTTATAGCTCCCTCTCGCAAGCGCTTGTCACCGCTGCTGTCTATTGATGTTGCGGTCTTCACTAGATTGTTGTTGCATCTCTCCCTTTTCTTTTTTTGGCTGCGTGAAACAATGGCCCGGACTAGTGTTGCCACCTTGTGGACAAACTAATTAGCGCAGAAAAAAATAAATATTTTTTTTGTTTGTTTTTTGAAGCAGGAAAACTTCTGAATAACTAAAGTGTTATGTAATAATTCAGTGGGTCGTACCTTCTCAGGTATGGTGTAGGCTACAGTAATGCCCTCGGGCAGATCTGGTACCGGTCCCGATGCGTCCTGAAGCTCTGCCTCTGACACCTCTGAAACCAGCTCAATGCCTGGCATGAAACAACATTACATACAAAATGATATAACATTTCAAGATTTCTGGTTTATGAATGAGAAATGTGCTGTGTGTGGAATGCCAACCCCATTCATTGTCCTCATGCACCACTTCCTCTTCTTCCTGTACCACTTCCTGCTTTGGCCGCTCTACTTCTTTTTTCTGAAGAAAGGAAGAAATACGACATCATATACTGCTAGTTATGATACTAACTGGTTGTCACAGTATGCTTTTTCTACACAGATGATTAAAACACTTGTTTAGTAACCGCTTTTAATATTTTGGAATTTTCTAAACTTAAAAAGTGTTGTTCAGTGAAAGTGATTCATTAAAAAATGAACTAAAATTGAATATGAAGTTAAAATTAATTAAACATTTAAATGAATAGAATCAAGGAAAATGGTTTCAGAGTGAGCAATGTTGTGGTTAAATCATGTTTAATTATTATATATTTTATTAATCAATAAATATCCCTTTGATTGAATATCAAGGTGGAGCAGGGATAAATAAAAACCAGTGTTAATGTTTGCATTTGTAGCAGTGCACCTTGTACTCGTCCTGTTGTCGTCTGCAGTGTCTGTCGTCACACTGTGGGTTGGCCTTCATTGCCATGCTCGGGAAGAAATCCTGCATGGCATTATAGCCCAGGTAATAACTCACTGTCCCAAACCCCAACAGAAACCTAGAACACACACAATTTCATTCCAGGCTCTGTGTTATAAAGTCCTTTGGATGAACTGACAGGGCTATTGATAGTTAGAAAGGATCAAGTTGGTTAAGTTACAAAAATGGCGTTATTTTGCCATCTAATGGCATTTGTATGATACTACAGCATTTACGTAAGGATTCAGTGCAGCTAAACTGAAATAGGATTCATCACAGTGCATATATACCGTCACACAGTCTTAACTGTTCACTATACAATCTTGGAATACTACTAACAATTTTAAGGCTATTCTTATGTATGCTAAGAGTTTGCAGCAAAAGGACAAGTACCACAACCTGAAGGGGGATGTTCTTAGAAATATACTAAAAGGGCTTTTAATTGCTAAAAAGTATAAACCATCAATCATGTAGTAGACTGTAAAACAGGTCCTTTGGTCAAGTTGGGTCATGTTGAGTTACTGACCTTGGAAATTTGCATATCGAATATGATACCATATGCTTTATAGAGTTTAAAAGCACGGCATGGTTAAGACTGTACTGAATCATCAAGATTGTGGTGAGGTCTTACTTCAAAACGTTCTGCACAAGGAGTCCGGCGACCACTCCCATTGTGGTGGGCAGACTCGCAGCACAAACCCCGTCCCTTTTCAACGTCTTCTCGTCGATATTTGCAGCCACTACGAGAGGAGGTGCACACTGACACACAAACACATCTGGATCAGATCTTTATGGATCGGATTCTGCCAGATATAACCGGAGTGTTATAGATTATGACACAGACAGTACAGAAGAGGGTTACAGCCTTACAAAATTGTTAAGATCATAATTCATATTCAAGATAGCATGTGTTTTGGGAGTATGAGTGTGTCATACAGCAAAACAAGCAGTTTCTCCAGGGATGATGAGCTGAATGTGTCCAGAAACGGCATTCTCACTGACACCCGACTCCATCCAGACCTGACCCAACTCATTACATGCCTAGAAGAGAGAAACAAACATGCAAGCAATTGCTAAACTTCAGTGACTGTGTGGGGAAAAAATTGAATTTAATATTGTCAAAATAAATAAATAATTATATATATATATATATATATATATATATATATATATATATATATATATATATATATATATATATATATATATATATATATATAGAAATATATATATTTGTGATGTCAAACGACTAATCAAAATTAAATCACATCCAAAATAAAAGTTGTTTATATAATGTGTGTGTATACCATGTATATTTAATAAGGCTGCACAATTAATCAAATTTCTAATAGCAATTACAATTATAGATGCCACAATTACGTAATCGTTCAAAGTCCACTTTTGTAATTCTGCACACCTAAGATGTTTTTTTTCTTTCTAAATGCTATTTTAAGGGTTTTTCCTTTTTTTATTTTAGTTTTAGTATAACGTTAAAATACCATTCATATTTGTACTTTTTTTATCATTTAAAAAAAAGTTAAGTTAAGGTGTTTTCAGCTTGTTTACTTTCATAGAAAATATGGCATGCAGTTGCATCAATGGTATAAACATCATTCTATGTAAATTGTGATAATGGTAATAGAAAAAAAAAAAAATCGCAATTACAATTTCAAGGAAATAATGAGCAACCTTAATATTTATTATGTGTATATATTAATACAAAAATCTAAATATTTAAGAATTTTTTTTATGTTTATACATTATACTTATATATAAAATATAAGAATATAAATATAAAAACGTATATACAAGTAAATATTTTCCAAATAAGGTGAAAAATATATACATAAATATACAGTACACATACATCTATTATGTAAACAAAAACTTATTTTGGATGTGATTAATCGTGATCTATCGTTTGATAGCATTAATATTTATATATTAAAATGAACAAGTTACAGTTGTTACAGTTTAATGCCAAAAACTTTACCGTATTAATGGCCATCCGAGCCTCAAAGTTATCAACACAACTGAGGACCAAATCCACCGGCTTTCCCTCCTCAAGTCCTCCGTGACTGAAAACACAAAAGAAAGATTGTTTATTACAGGCATATTGAAAATAAGGCGGCAAACATACGGTGACATAAAAAATTAAAAAAAGTGATCACCTAATGCGGTTCATGAAGTGCGTGAAGTTGTCCATTGTGGTGATGTTGTAATTGTGGCTCTCAAAAGGAACATCTGGATTAATGCTCCTATGCAGGAAAACAGAATTCAAATGGGAAATATCAACTAAAATGCTGTAAAATAACATTTTAACTTCTAACTTTTAATCCACATCACAGTTTGTTAAAATAAAATAGAAAAAGATAAGGTGGATTTCCACTAAAAATAGGTTTAAAATAAGAAAATTAAATACAATTTCTCTAACAATATTGAAACAGTTATATAATGATTCATGCTTTTATTTCTTTTAGACTTGACTAGAAACATCTCATGCTGATTTGATGCTCAAGAAACATTTATTTTTATCATTAATGTTGAAAATGCTCTGATCGTTCCTTGCTATATATGTTAAGATGATTATTAACCTCCCCGTTACCTAAGAGTGTGTTCTGCAGCCTCAACTTTACTGAGCCCTGCCTGATGTGGCTGGAAGAAGAGCCGGTTCATGTTGGCCAACTCCACCTTATCATAGTCAAACAGCAGCAACTGCAGGGAAGAAATCACAGACACAGCAAAAAGAGGCATGAGCGTCTGTTACCGCAGAGCTGAGGCATGTCTCTGGGGGTTCTGCTGCTGGCTTCCCCTTCTGTACTCTGACTGCCAACACGCACTACAAGAATGCACCAAGTTTAACTAAAAAACATTAACAATTCAGACCGACCAACACAGACTGGCCAATCAGTGAATCTTTATATCTGATTATGCATTGAGGAATGATGATAAAGGTGCATTACCTTACCAATGCCACATCTGGTGAGCATTTCTGCAGTGACACTGCCCACTCCTCCCACTCCCACCACAGCCACAGCATACGAGCGGATCCTCTGAGGATGACAGCAGGGGATAGAGCTCATCTCAACACGAACACGAACAGTCAACAATAGACAAGTGTCAGGAAAATAATAAATACACGTGTTTACCTCGTAGTCTTGAACTATGCCCATTCTTTTGAGTGCCATCAGACGACTGCGAGGTATTAAACATAAAGTTAAAGTGACTATCGCACCGATTTAGCCTTACATATGTTCTTGTCGATTATTAATCAACATAACAGCGTCAAATTGCTCACCTGTATGGATTTGAGTCTACGACTTCAGCACTCATTTGATCAATCTTTGGTCTGAGGTGATGTTCCGCATCACTTTGCTTCTGTTTGGATTTAATTAGTTCATTTTCTAACTCACGGATTCGCAGCTTCAGTTCCTCAACGGTGGTCATTTTTCTTTAAAAATCCTATATTGTGATAGACACGGGTTGTTATGATTTTCCGGTGGGAAAGTTAAAGCACGGCAAAAATTAATATTAATGTAATGTTACACGTCTGCACTGTTAGAAACCAGCTGGGGAAGAGTGTGTCTAGATTTTGAGCCCGGAGTGAAACAGAGTACACGGGAACGAAAGTTCCCCAATGAATGATTCGCGCAAATCGGTTCGTTCGTTTAAGTGAACTGGTTAAAACAAATCACTACGCCACTTTCAAATACACTGTTTATTACGTTTTTTCCACCATTTTTAGAGTCAAGTTAGAGCCACGACTCATCGCTGTTTATAGATTTACATTTAACAATACTACAATTTATCTAAGCATTTTTACATGTGAACAAATCAATTTTAAGATTCGATTCAGATGAACAACTTCCATACGAATCGCGCGCCGCTAGAATAAATATGTTACTATGGTAACAGCTTAAAAGACGCTGTTCGTTTTTGGAAAATAATAACGGTTTTCTCTCAATTCTAAAAATACATGGAGTAAAAATAATATTTGTATTTAACTAGTTGTTTGATTTCTGATACTACACTCCTCCAGTCCGATGGGTGGCGGTCATAAGTTTTAATAATTTATCTCACCACAGAAACAGAAGAGAAGCGGAAGTTATTCTCCGAGCTGATGGCGCGAATGACTGGAATACGGCTTCACACGAATTTTCAAAATAAAATACTGACAGATTAGCAATTTAATTATCCTGCTGTCTTATATTTCTATGTGTGTCTGCGATGAAATGATAAAAACTAAGTTTAAATGAGATCAAAATCTTCTAGAAATTAGTTTTAATCCTCGTAATCAAGATTCTGCTAGGTCTTGCGGTAAGTCTTCATTTGTTATTATGAGTGTTTGTTCAGGTAACGTTACTTACGTTAGTTTTATTTTAATAAATTCAAGAAGACACGCAATAGATTCACTTACACGGTTTTAGAGCTGTACAACAGTTTGACTCTTTGACGTCTTGGCCTTGTTTATGAGATAATCAAAACAACCTGCAGTGAGACATCGAGGATTATGCATTATTTGTGTCATAATCCTACACACCATCCATCCGTTGTTCGATTTTTGTATTAAATTATTATTTACTTTGTTAAACCTAATACAAAATCGAATATACAGGTATTACATAAAGAAATGACACTATTGAGAGAACGGGATACTAACGTTAACGATTAGCAGATGTTTACAGTGTTTAATGATGACATTAAATCCTTGCCCGTTTGTTTCCACGTGATGTAGATTATATGCCAGCATGTCAGAAGGCAACAAGGAGGCATACATTGTGAAATTTGTTGAACGCAATGGACAAAAGAGTGATCTTGCTCTCCAGGCCTATAAGGTGATCATAATGTGTCATTCTTGTTAACATCTGTCACTGAATGCTTCTTATATTTTATAATATCCTTTGAACCTTAATAGCACTACTTGATGTCTTTTGCTCAAATAATCATTTGTTCATCTTCAGGCAATAGTGGAACTGCAGTCAGAGAAATACGTGCAGACGTTGGACGAGGAAGCCGCTCTAGAGCTGGACCACAATGACAAGTCCCTGTTTGTTTTCAGTGACTTCACCAGCAGTGCCTTTGATCGCTGCAGAGGGGTGTGTTTGTGGGACTCCTCACTTTTTGTATTGATAAGCAGTTGGCCACTTTAATTCCATTCCATCCAGAGAAAATATAATTCTGTGTTAATTTATAGCATTTATATGAAATGTGTAGCTTTTTATGGTCTCGGTTACTGATGAACTTTTGAAATGAATTTTTTGACTCAAAGAATTTATTACAGAGACATCAAAACCTAATTTAAACTGTTCAAAGGGTGATAAACCAGTCATAGTTCTTCAGCAAACAAGCTGCCTTGGTATTTCTGCTGAACAAATTTTATCTATTGCTACTCTAGAGTTATTTTTGGTCCGGGTGAAGCGCTGACATGTGTAATTGTAGCTTACACTACCAGTCAAAAGTTTCTGAACAAAGAATCTTTAAGAATTCTCTTCTGCTCACCAAGCCTGCATGTGTTTGATCCATAAAACAGCAAAAGCAGTAATATTGTGAAAGATTTTTACTATTTAAAATAACAGCTTTCTATTTGAATATATTTGAAAATGTGATTTCAGAGCTGTATTTTAGCGTCATAACTCCAGTCACACGATCCTTCAGAAATCATTCTTATATTCTGCTCAAAAAACTGTTGGAAAGAGCTGAGTAGAATTTTATTTAGGTTTCATTGATGAATAGAAAGTTCAGAAGATCAGCATTTATCTGAAATAGAAATATTTTGAAACCTTATTATTTATTAATGTCTTTCTCATGACTTTTTATCAATTGAATGCATTCTTGCTAAAGAAGTATTCATTTCTATAATTTCATAATTTAATAATACATATATAACGATTTAAATATACTGACTCCAAGCCTTCAGATGTTATTTAGTGTACAAAAGATTTTTATTTCAAATAAATTAAATTGAATAAATGCTGATCTTTGGATCTTTCTATTCATCAAAGGATACTGAAAAAAATTAACTTGACTGTTTTAAATAATATTATTATTAATAATAATAATAAAAGTGTTTCTTGAACAGCAAATAAGCATATTAGAATGATTTCTGAAGGATGTGACGCTGAAGACTGGAGTAACGATGCTGAAAATTTAGCTTTGATCACAGGAATAAATTACATTTTAAAATAAATTCAAATAGAAAGCAGTTATTATAAATCGTAAAATTATTTCACAATAATAGTGCTTTTGCATTATTTTTGAAAAAAAATAAATAAATAAATTCAGGCTTGGTGGGCAGAATAGAATTATTTAAAAAAACAAACAAAAAATAAAAATACAAAAAACTTACTGTTTAAAATCTTTTGACTCGTAGTGTATCTTTCTAATTTTCACAAAATAAACAATGACACAATCAAAAGATGTCATCAGTGAAACACTTATTAAACGTTAAAAAAAACAAAAACAAAAATTTTTTGTGGCTGTTGATATTTTTGTACATCGCTAATCTCTGCATTATTTACAAAACCTGAGTGATGTATAACTTAAGTTTTTATACGTGCACACTAAAGTTTAGTGATTTATTTAATTTTTTTTTTTCATTTTAGCGCATTTATTTGAAACTGAAATCTGAAATTTTGTAACATTACAAATGTTACGTTCAATAATTTTACAATGTTAATAATTTAGCAAAACTATGTTTGTCATGTTTGCAGCTGGGATGCAGGATCGTGAGTCCTCTGGTAGTGCTGTTTTGTCTGCAGAAGCAGAGATGTGTGCCCAAAGCAGAGCAGCCCGTGTACAACATGGCCATGGCTGATGTCACTATCTCCTGCACCAACCTTGACAAAGAGGCACGGGTAAGGAAACACATTGATTATTAAGTCAAATATATACTGCAATTGCTTATTTTCTCCATCTTTGCTTACAGAGTGTATAAAATGTCATAGAAATAGTGAAATAATTACATCTGCATGTGCAGATCTACACGACAATTAAGCAGCTGTTTTGTTGTTCTTGTAGAGTGAAGTGATGGATCTTGTCCAGCTGATGGGTGGACGGGTCTACCGTGATCTCAATGTGTCTGTCACTCACCTGGTGGCAGGTGAAGTGGGGAGTAAGAAATACCTGGTGGCCGCAAGCCTTGGGAAGCCCATTCTTTTGCCCAGCTGGGTGAAAGTATGCTGGGAAAAGTCTCAGGATAGGTAAAGTCTACATGGTTAAAGTCACCATGGGATAAGTCACTGTGAACTCGAAATTGACAACTCAACATTTAATGGAGTATTGCAGTGTTGTTATAAGCAATTTATCCATACCATACACATCTTTAAAAACAAAATAACGTCCCCTTACTTTCACAACATCTCTACTCTGATGACTTGTGTACCAGATGGTGAGGCTAAAAAAAACCCTTCACAATCTTTGTTTTCTTTTTTCCCCCACAGTGTTTTCCATCACTCTGAACTGAAAACGGAGGACTATCGGTGTCCAGTCCTGAAAGGCTGTACGGTGTGTGTGACGGGACTCTCTACTGTGGAGCGTAAAGAGGTTCAGAGGTTGTGTGACCAGAATGGAGGCAATTACACAGGGCAGCTCAAGATGAATGAGTGTACTCACCTTATTGCCAGTGAACCCACAGGTGACCCTGTAATCTCCGACCTCATCAGTATGTTTTTGGACACAGTCCTAGGATGTTCTTCACTTCATTTTGTGTGTTGCATTTCAGGTCAGAAATATGAGTTTGCCCGTAAATGGAACGTATACTGTGTGTCCCTGCACTGGCTGTTTGACAGCATCGAGAAGGGCTTCTGTCAGGATGAGAGCAGGTATGCCGTGGAGCGTGGAAAGAAGGCGGCGGAGGAGAAGCCAGGCAGACCCAACACTTCCACTCCTACAGGATCCAACAGGAGCAAAGAGGGTGAGTAAAACACTGTTTTATCATTCAGCTTGAGGCACCATTTGTGTTGTACGGAAATAATTTATTTTTGGAAAGAGATTAACACAACGCTTTAAATTGATTTATTGTTAATAAATATTGTTACCAATGTTTTTATAAAAAAAAATGTATTCAAGGAATCTTTCAAATATTAGAATTTCCAATAAAATATTATGCAGCACAGTGATTTTATTTAATTTTTATTAAAAAAAAAAAAAAAATGATAGTAATGATATATGTTTTTGTGTTTGAATCTCTGACACTGAAGGAGTAATGACTGCTAAAATTTCATTTTTTCTAACACAGGAATAAATGCATTAAAATACATTTATTTTAAATTTTCACAATATTACTGTTTTACTGTGTTTTTGATAAAATAAATGCAGCCTCGTAGATCCCATGAGACGTATTTCAAAGATACATTTTTAATTTTAAGTTGTGGCCTAGTGGTTAGAGAGTTTGACTCCTAACCCTAGGGTTGTAGGTTTGAGTCTCGGGCTGGCAATACCATGACTTAGGTGCCCTTGAGCAAGGCACCGATCCCCCAACTGCTCCCCTGGCGCTGCATCATAAATGGCTGCCCACTGCTCCGGGTGTGTGTGTGTGTGTGTGTGTGTGTGTATTCACTGCTCTGTGTGTGTGCACTTTGGAAAGGTTAAATGCAGAGCCCGAATTCTGAGTATGGGTCAACATACTTGAATGTCACGTCACTTTCACTTTTTCACTAATTATGACCAGTTCCAGTGTATGATTTATTGAGTTTACAGGTGTATATTTCTCTGTTATTTGTTTGTGCAGAAGGTCCCTCACTTCTGGGATTGAGCCATATTTCTAATATCAGTATGAATGTCAATGAAACAGCCCTCACCACAGCAGGAATCAGCCACATAGAGACTCCTGATCCAGTTGACTCATTTGATGTCACTGTTTGTCGAGTTGATGACCTGTTGGATGGCTGTAAGGTTAGTTTGTTTTAAACATTTCCTGAACAATTTTAAGTGATGCATTTGAGACAGCGTTTAGTGATATCTTAAGGATTAAGCCTATGAGATATCTTTTTCATTTGTGTGAATTTAAACGTTGAATCTGGAAGGAAAAAACTTCCATCACTGACCCTTTTTCGCTTTCTTTTGTCTTTTAGTTATATCTATGTGGCGTATCAGGAAAGAAACTGGAGAAACTGCGGCGGATGGTGAACTCTGCCGGAGGGCTGCGCTACAACCAGCCCAGCCAAGAGCTGACCCATATAGTGATGGGTGAACCAGACCAGGGGGTCAAAGTCTTCCTTGACAAAGCCACTCACAGGTCAGTCTAAGGCTATGTTTACACAACAACAAGGCAGTCAAAAACAGAAAAGTTTTTCAATTGTATTTTTAAAAAGTTGTATGCATGACAACATTTTCAAAATGATTTGCGTTTACACATCCGTGAAAATGGCCAAAAACACTGTAGTTGGCCAGTAGTTGGCACTGCAAAAAAAAAAATCTGAACTGATCCGATACAGAAAATCCTGCACATCTGCCAATACCGATCTAATCCGATACCAGCGCAGTTTTTTTAATCAATGTAGAATTTCTATACTTGACCTGACCGTCACTCTTTTGTGTGTTAAACACAATCTACTGCATTAAAGACAACTTCATTTTAATGAAACATAAGTGAAACATTTTTATTTACAAATAAAAGTGAATGTCTAAATCTGGTAACATGTTATACATTGCTTTTTGTGTAGATACTTAATGTATTAAATCTGTGCGTTAGTTTATTGAGCCTTTTCTTTGAACAGTTTTAAACCTCAGTTACTGTGCGCTCTTGAAGAGTGTTTCATTGTTTTGACTGTAGTAACCTGTAGTAACTGTAGTTTGATTGTTGATGACAATCCGCAGCGGAAAGTAGAGTTTATTTGAACTTGAATTTAATGACTTAAATATTAATCTGTACCTCACATTAAACTATGGAACAGCTTCAGAACACTTGAAATATAGTGCATGGAAACTTTTTGGTGCTTTATAATGTTTTTGTGTCTTTCATGAGGCTCAACAATAACACAGAATAGTATACGCACAATATCGGATTTTGATCGGTTCATCTGACCGATACCCGATTCGGGAGAAAATGGCAGTATCAGAGCCGATACGATACGGAGTATTGGATCGATGCATCCCTAGATTATATGTTGTATATGATTCATCTCTGCTGTTGGTTGTAATATTGTTGAAGTAAATCCACACTTTGCTGAAGAAGCATTAGCAAACTCTTGAGAAGCAACAGCAGTACCATATACTCCACCGTTGTTGTGTATGTTTGTTCACGCTTGCCTTTAAAATCGACATGTCTACCTACCTAGCATGTACTACACATGCGTATGCGTTTTCAAAGATTCCTGTTTTGGGTGTTTACAAGGAAACTATAACGGTGGCATTTAAAAAAAAAAAGAAAAAATTGAAACCTGTTTTCAAAAATATGAGTTTTTAGTCCCCAAAATGCCGTTGTCGTGTAAACAAACAGACAAAATGCATAAAAAGTTTCCAGTTTTTTTTACTTGTGTTAAACGTAGTGTAAATGGGCCCCTAACTCCATGTCAAGGTTACTAGTTGCAGAAAGTGCAAGGTAGGGGTGTGCGATAATATTAGGGGTGTGCCGGTTTCAGAATTGGTGATGACGGTTATGATGTGAGTCAAATGTGACGGTTCATAAAATAACCGTCGGGGGGGGAGGGGGGGGTCCAAGTCAATTGGTTGTTCTTGGAGATAGCGGGTTAACTCCGTGTTAGCGCGCGCTCTGATCGGTAAAGGGGCAGAGATTTCAGACCTCCGTTTATTAAGGAGATCTGTCACAAAACTCATCATCCGCGCCAACGTTTTAAAAAAAAAAATTCAAAGCCGCACCCGCCCGCCATCCGCTGATTGTTTTGGGGTCTATGGCGATGCAATGCTTTGCTGATGCGAGCCGCAAAAAAAAAGCCATTGCCATTTGCCCATTAGCTCCGCCCACTACCGGAGAAACTGGTATGTCTTCTGCTTGTTCGAAAATGAATATGAATAATTCTAAATTTAATCCATTATTTTGACAGGAGAAGACAACAAAGAATAGTTTACATATAGCGTGTTGTTTAAGCGTGGTAAGACTCTCGCTCTCTCTCTCTTTGCATGTGTGAGCAAAACATGAAACAGTAAAGTGACGGTGAGTCGTGCGCATTCACAAAGAGTTTACAGAGTGTCAAATACAGGTGCGCTGTGTGTCCATTGAGATGAGCTGAAAAGTTCAGATCGCTTGAAGGAGAGAGAACTCTGAAGCTCAGATGCTGAAATTAATGCAAGCGTCATGCGCTTCAGTCTATGTAGTAAACAAACCTGCACGTCTCTGCCATTCATTAATTCACACAGAGACGCGCAGAACACGGATTTATATTTTAAACAACTTTTGCGGCTTAACATTTACAGATACTGGTCCATATGGAGATTTGATTTGATTATTTTATGCTAACTTTGGCAAATTCCATGACTGTCCATATTAAAATGCAAGTTTCATTTTCATGACTGGATTTCGAGATTCCGTCCTCGTTTTTTGCTTCATGGAAATCATAGAGCAAATTTCAAATCCGCACCCGCCCGCCATCCACTGCTTGTTTTGCGGTCTATGGCGATGCAATGCTTTGCTGATGCGAGCCGCAAAAAAAAGCCATTGTCTGTTCTAGAAATGATGCAGCAAAGATATTTAATGCTAAAGTATGAGGCATAGGCCTACGCTGAGTTTCATTTACGATGAGATGTGCTCTAGGTCACATTGCAGTGCAAGTGAACGCGGCGCGCTGGTGCTTCCATGTCACGGTTATCATTGTCTGCTTTATTTGCTTTTTATTTATTAAAATACATGCAATTGGTTGATGAAACATTTATTAAAATTAAGATAAAATTTGTACAAAACGAAATTCGTTTTTAAGAAAGGTTTTCTACAAAGCAAAATTTTATGAAGTGGTAAATATCATGTCTGATGATTTACAAAACTTCATTAAGTGGTAAAAACCATGTCTCCCTATATATTGCGCATCGTATGATCCTATCTAAAAAATGAAAATAATTTTTGATAAAAAATGTTTGTAAAAAATATTTTAATGACATGGTTTTGGCGGTTATAGAGTTCTAATGACGGTGTTCAACTATAACCGCCGGTCTCACGGTTATATACTAACCGTCACACCCCTAGATAATATCATAATTGTCGTTCAGTGTGCTATTTGAAATTAGCGTGTATTTTGCAAAGACCATTCAAAGCACCTACAGAGAAGACTAGACTAGTGCGTGTGTGCATTTAGAATGCATTCTTTCACTGCATGATTCAGTCTGTTAAAATACATTTAGAATGATCACCAAATTCAAGACATGGTGGCAGAAAATTGTATATTTATACCACTTCATATAGTTAATAAATTTCACAGAGTGCACATTTTTCCCCTCAAATTTACCATAATTAAAATTTAATATAGTTTTTTAATGATAGTTCAATAAACAAGAAGTTTATTAAGAGATTTACATTTTAGACGCCATATTGGCTGTTTTTCCTCTATTTCGCCAACAAAAATAATTTCAAACACTGCCACACAGCACTATTTTACGTGTTTGCGCAATGACAGAGTTTTGTTCCTGAATAATTTACAGTGACTTGCTGCCACATACCGACAGTTTTAATTTCACATTTAAAGAATGTTTTTATTATTTAAATATATATTTTTTTTAATTATTAGAATTCAACATTTCATTTATAATAGAGTAAAATATTATTTTATATTATATATAAGGGGAAGTCGTGGCCTAATGGTTAGAGGGTTGGACTCCCAATCGAAGGGTTGTGGGTTCTAGTCTCGGGCCGGAAGGAATTGTGGGTGGGGGTAGTGCATGAACAGCTCTCTCTCCACCTTCAATACCACGACTTAGGTGCCCTTGAGCAAGGCATCGAACCCCCAACTGCTCCCCGGGCGCCGCAGCATAAATGGCTGCCCACTGCTCCGGGTGTGTGCTCACAGTGTGTGTGTGTGTGTGTTCACTGCTCTGTGTGTGTGCATTTCGGATGGGTTAAATGCAGAGCACAAATTCTGAGTATGGGTCACCATACTTGGCTGAATGTCACTTCACTTCACTTTATGCATTCTTCTAGGATTTCACCCTCAGGGGGATTTAGCCCTCAGAGAGACCATTAGGTACAGTGATACAAATTACCTTAACTGTATTTTACAGTGCTTATAAAAACTCTATTACTGGATGAAGTAAATATAGACAATTGCCTATTAAAGTTATATGATTTATCACAGCGGGCGAGTACCACATTGAGATCTCTTGTGACATCTTGATAAACTTTGAGGAAACAGCACTGGCCTGATCATTCAGATAGCTGATTAAAGTGTTAGTAGGGCTGAATCCCACCTAAAAAGGCTCTAGAACCACCCCTGGTGTAAAGTCCACTGCTTCTGTGTTCTTCTCCTCAGACCCCATATAGTGACCGTGCAGTGGTTGCTGGAGAGTTTCTCCCGTGGCTCTTTGCTCCCAGAGGATGGTTACCTTCACCCCTCATTTCTGCCCCCTGCCCCAGCTGCTGTTGATATGCCTGCTCCTCACAAAGCTGCCCCCCGCGCCTCCAGACCCTCTATAGCTCCCCCTCCTGCCCGTAGTCCAGGCCGACAAGCCAGAGCAGAGGAAGACCTGCTATCACAGTACATGGAGAATGACCAGACTGTGGGTGAGTTGATAAATATTTAAATCCTCCTCAGTCTACACCTGTCTGTCTCCTTTATTCTTCCTTGCCTGTCTTTCCCATAGTGGAGCTGCCTCAGGCCACTGATAGTACCAGCACCAGGCAGAGCGAGAGCGTTTTGCTTCCAGAGCCTCCACCTGCAGTGAAAGACTCCACCTTTGTTGAAACCTCAGTGGGTGGCCTTTTTGCAGGGAAGCGTTTTATTTTGGTTGGTTTTGGAGCTGAGGCTGAAGCGCAGCTCTCAGAACTAGTCATGGAAAACGCTGGGAAGATCTTGGTCGGCCGCTCCAGAGCTGTGGCGCATTATGCCATCGTGCCACTGTTGGGCTGTGATGTGGAGGCCACGGTAGATGAGGTTGCGACAGATACCTGGCTGGTGAGAAAGATACGTTTGAGTCTATGCACAGGCAGGATACTTTCTGTGATGTTTCTTTATTACTAATGGAGTGTTTGTGTGTTTGTGCTCAGGCCATGTGTGTGGAGCAGCAGTGTGTTTTGCCACTACCCTCTCATCCTCTGTTCACTCCAGTAGCAGTGAGAGAAGGCTTCTATCCTCTCAAAGACTGTGTGTTGTCCGTCAGTCAGTTCACTGGATCTGAGCGGGAGTCTCTCATTCAGCTTGCTGAACACCTGGGAGCGAGGTAAGACCTTTTGATCACAGTCCTCACCTTCTAGGTAGTTCCAAGTTTAAAATCATTGGTCACCCATAAGCCACTCACATAACATTTATGATGTTATGCGCCGACTCAGCCACCTCGAACTTCCACTGTAAACACAGGAATGCTGCGAAAAACAAAACCATCGAGCAAGTTTTGCTGCCTCGTTAACCTGATCCTGCATGCCTTACATCAGACCTAAGAGTTTTTAAAATGTAACTTTGAAGCGCAACTGCAATTTTACTATTCAGAACTACAAGTGTTTACATATATATAATTTTTTCTCAGAGCTAATCTCATGTTTTCTTATCTCTCTCCCCCTACACACCGGTCTGCAGTGTTCAGGATTACTTTGTGCGGACTGCTAATCAGAGAAAAGGAATGCTGGCCAGCACTCATTTGGTACTCCAGACTCCTGAGGGCACAAAGTACCAGGCGGCCCAGAAATGGGGTCTACCTGCAGTCACAATCCGCTGGGTTTTAGAATCTGCCAGAACAGGGAAGCGTGCTGATGAGGCACGATACCTGGTTGACCTGCCTCCCTCTCCAGGTCAGTCAGAAGTAGAATTATAAAGAATGTTTTGTGACTAATTAACAACCTGCTGTGACAGAGTTATGATTTTAAGACTGAAATTATATTTTGACTGACTTAATACAATTTAAGCGATGTCATAGACCAGTATAGTATACAACTTGGACACCAAATATCACTCTTTCTTTGTGATTTTTTTTTTTGTATAGAGAGAACCGAGGACAGTTTTGTCGGAGCATCTCAGAAATACCCGCCACCACTGCACCTCCTTCAGCGCTCTCCAGAGTTACCACTTCTGGGCCCACAAAATAGTGCTGCCATCACCCCTCTGGACACGGCTCGCTTTCAGAGTCGCACTGTCCGCTCAGCAGTCAGGAAGCTGAGACAGGGAGAGGAGGAGCAGGCCAATGTAGCAACCCCAGGACAGGAGGAGGCCAAAGGAGCCCTGCAGAAAGACTCTTCCCTCCAACTAGACACTCCCTCTCGGTTCCTGAGCAGAGACAAACTCTTCGGACCCTCATTTAACACAAAGGTGAGCTGGACATGGGAAGGGATTTAATTATAAGCCTTGTTTAGAGTTAAAAAGTTAGTTCATAGACTGATATGAAAAGGCAACACTGTTTGTTCCATTGTCAGAAAAATTTAAATGCCATAGAATGCATTTATACAATATTTTAAAATGTTCTCTGATGTCTCCAGAGTCTGTATATTAAGTTTTATCACAAAATACCACACTGATAATTTTTTATAGCTTGTTTAAATTGCCACTTTTATGATCTAAGACAAAAGGAGCTGTTGGGGTTGCCTAATCCCATTTCCCCATGGGTTTAAGCAACCCCAATAATGTGGTATTTAGCCCCTAAAATGCTAATTTTACCAGTGGAATGGAATCCCACAAAAAATGTATATTTTACCCCACCGGAATGTGATTTTTACCGGGGATCCCCCTCAAAATGTGATTGTGCAAGTCGAGTTTGAGTAGCAGTTGAGCTGGTTGTGTTGTGAAAACCTCCCAACCCTGCTGGAGCTTCAAGAGCTTATGCATAACTGGTGTAACAGTTTAACTGGTGGCTACTGACTTAACATTGCTTCCAAATGCAATTTTTAACTACCACATTCCTATTTTCGATCATTCTGGTAGCACATGAATGGAGCATCACTGAAGATAGACAGTGGTAGCTTTAGCAACATCAACCTTACAGAGAGCCAAGAAGCTATTTTGGAAAACAAAATATGGTGTGTGATGCTTACTTTGCCTGGAGTCTGGATGTTTGCAGATGAAGCGTTGGTATCGATTCCTCTTTTAGAAGCAATCTTTGCACAACTCTAGCGCTGAACTGACCCACGTTTGTGGGACAGTCCAGTGTAAAATGTAAGCGCAATTGTATAGGAGTTTTTTTTTATAATGTTTTTTTTTAGGACATTTCCTTTGAAAATGAGAGTTACAGTAAGAGAACAGTAATAGAGGACCGCTGCTTCTCACTCAGAGCTGTGAATATGCTAATAGGGCAGAGAGCGTCACAAATGGGCGGGACTTTCATCGACTATGTCATCATAGTAGTGAGAAACCTAGAAGTGCTATTGTGGGGAGACTGTTTATGAACTTTTGGGATTATAAAACAATGAGCGGGTGGATTTTTACCATTTATAGGCTGGTTGTTTTCACACACTGCGGCCACACAACAGTGTTCAAACATCTTGTAAAAGTGATTTTTGCATTCTATGGCACTTTTAACCCATTACAATTTTTTTTTGTCTATTCAGTATTACATTTCTTCTAATGGTCAGAGACAAGTGCAAAATGATTAAGATAAAACTAAACATTTTGTAATATGGTGGTATGTCTGTGTCGTAGGATGTGTTTGACCATTTGCAGACTCCTGGTAATAAGCCTCAGCAAGGTCAGGGGGCTGAGACTCCTCTGTCGGAGGTCATTGAGAGGAACCTTAAAGCTGCAGTTGCCAACAGCAACCGCAGTCATGTCACGAGTCTCGCAGCCATGACTGCCAGTCCACAACTGGGAAAAGAGCCTGAAGCTGAGGTACACACACACACACACACACACACACACATACACATACACACACTCAGAACCTCTATGTGTATACAGATATATTCAGGTGTGTCTGTGTCTTGCAGGTGAAGCAGAAGGCTGCAGCTCCTCTTAGTGGGGTGGTGGTGTGTATAAGCAAGAAATTAAGCAAGAAACAGAGTGAACTCAATGCAGTGGCCGCCTCTCTAGGAGCAGACTTCAGGTATATGCCAAATCTCTCTCATTTTCAGTGAGTCTGTCTAAAAGTAATAATGCAATCTGAGATGTTGGTTGGAAATACAGATTTGTTTTTAACCAAACTGGTGGAGTTAATGCATTTTCTCTCTTATAGATGGTCGTGTGATGACTCTGTCACTCACTACATCTACCAGGGTAAAGTAGGAGACAACAGTAAGGAATACAAAGCTGTCAAAGAGAGAGGACTACATATAGTGTCACAACACTGGCTACAGGCTGTACGTATCTCACAAAACCGGGTGTCTGTGTAAATTCTGAATGTGTTCATTCTGAATTAACGCATGGAAGTTGAAGTATTAATGCTTTATATTTTTGTGGAATCTGTGATGCAGTTATTCAGGAATCTTTGATTTAATAAGAAAAGGATTTATTTGAAAAACAAATCTTTGTTACATAATGTTTTTACTATCATTGGCTGCGTTTCCATTACATTTCAAATTGCGCAAATTGAAAATTGAAAATGCGCCTATTGGAAACGTATAAATTTAGCAAAATACCCATATATCACAAAAAAGATTTTAAGCTCGAATAACAGTTTTAAAGGCAGCTTGTAAAAGGAATAGGATTTTTTTTTTGCATTTACAGAGCACGTGGCTTACGTAAAAAGTCATATCACTCTTCAATGTACTATAACCTCTAAGAAACACTTCATATGTGGCCGCTCTAAGTATAAGGGGCTTTCCTTGCCATTTCTTGTTAGACAATTTACACTGCACATATCTGCGGCGTGTTACGGAGCTGATCACGGCCACTCTAGTCAATGTATGTGTTTATATGAGCCACACGTTTCAGAAGAAGCTTTGATTAAATATAATGGCTAGTGCAGTGGCTGCGATCTACATAATACTACCAAAATCTGTCACCATGATTTGTCGCGAAAGGAAAAAATATAAGATTTAGTCGCATAACATCAGTTAATGCAAATGCACGGTTCGCAATACTTTTTTTTTTTAATCAACATTTATAAAATATTGCTGAAGTTTTTCGCAGATCTGTAATGGAAACACTACTTTTAATCAGTCAAGTTAAAAAAACAAAAACAAACTTGTATTTCATATTATATTTATTTAAACATGCAACAAAGATGTGAACTGTTTTATTAGTACATAAAAATAACCTTAAACATGATGAAAAGCTGGAGGTTTAAATCCCGTTGTACATATTATTTTCAGTGTGCAGATGAGCAGAAGCATGTGTCCGAGTCACTCTACCCTTTTACATTCAACCCCAAAATGAGCCTCACCATGAGTCAGGTGGCAGATAGCACTCAGAGGTCACCTCCTCCGTCCACCCCCCGCACCAGACTCAGGCCGTTTACAGAGAATGAGGAGACCAGGGTGACGGATTTATACCTTTCACTGCACCCATACCCATACACTTTAGCTCTATCATATAGAGGTTTTTTTAATATCCTGTAACTTGTGATCCTTTAAAGCTTAGTCCTGTTGACAGCATCGCAGACATCTCTACTCCTCGGAGTGTCAGTGTGGGAGAGCCTGAGAAAGATCAGACCGCCAGCACTGAAAGAAGTGAGTCATCTTTAAAGATGTGTCTTTGATTCCTGTATTAAATCTCCATGTTTGTCTCTGACTGATCTAAAGTCACAATTCAAAGCTTGATCTCTGCCTTCATTCCTTTTTTTTATCTTCTCCCTCCCTCAGATCTCACAGAAACGCTTGAGATGAGAGAGAGTCTTCAAAAGCAACTTCAGGAGATCATGTCTGCTACTAAACTGACCAGCGGCCGTCGAGGCTCCTCGCGGTTGGTCAGGACAGGCTCAGGGGGACTAGAATCACCCCACACCCCGGACAGCCTGGGGCGAATGGGAAGACGCAGCCGCACTTTAGAGGCCCTACGGTATAAAAACAAGACTAGCTAGAGTACTGTCTCTGATCCCTTCACTATCTTAAAGCTTGTAGCATCTGATTGCTGTTGCATCACTTTTTCCCATTGTGAAAGTTGGGTTTTTAAGACCGCATGATAAAAGATTGTGTTTTGGCAGAATGTCACGTCAAGTAGCTGTGGACCTGAACACAGAGCCATCTCAGAGTGAGCAGATCGTGTGGGATGACCCCACTGCACGAGAGGAGAGAGCTAAACTGGCTGATAACCTGCAGTGGCCTGGCAGCCCCTCCCAACACTCTGAAACCATCGTCCCACCGCCCCTCTCTGACCACACAGCCAGGGACTCTATGACCGACTCGGAGCTTGTGGAAATGGGTATGAGAAAAATGCTTTACATTTTCAGAAAATTGACATACTTTTGCCAGATACACTTCTATTCAAAAGTTTAGGTTTGGTAAGAATTTCTTAATGTTATGCTAACCAAGGCTTGATCATAAATACAGTAAAAACAGCAATATTAAGGAAATGCTATTTAATTTACAGACTTTTCAACTTTTAAGTATAGTTTCAAATGAAATGTATAGTTGAAAAGGTAAAGCAGATTTTCCAAAAAAATGAAAAAAAAAACATTTGTTTAAATGGTAATTAAATATGAAATGGTAATACTAACCATCGGTACTTTTTATCATGGTTTATCACACCAATAACCGTTTCATCCATAAATGCATTCTTTCTGAATAAAAGAATAATAAATAAAAAAACATACCTCAACTTTTGAACCCTAGTGTAAAGACGTAAAATCACTTTATAAATGTTCTGATTCAACCCTTCTGACCCTTCACAGCTGCATTTGAAGTCATCGACGCACAGCTGAAGCCAAAGGTGACCCCACCTCCAGCTGATAGGCTACAGAGCCCTGAAACACCTGAAGCACTCGCTCTTGCTTTCCCCACCTCTAAACCTGCAGTTCCTTCCCTTCCACAGGTACACATACCTAGGGCTCTCTTTCTTGAAGGATTGGCTGCTTTTGAGTGGCTCAATGTTGTTATTTAGATAACCATATATATTTTTTGCTATATAAATAAGCTTGTGCGGTTTTATTGATTCATTCATACATACATACACACACACACACACACACACACACAATTTAGTTCTGATTCTCAAATCTGACTGGAAATGAGGCTTTCCAAGAGTGCTTATATTTCACCAGTATCAGCACTGGGTCTCTGCATGTGTTAAAAATGCAAATCCATTCATGAATGAAACAAACTTTTAAAATTAATTGAACTTTACATGAACAGTAGTTATAATTCTTTTTATTCAAATTTGATCTAACTGGATCTTTCTTTAACAGACTGAAGATAAGGAGGAGGAAAAGCATCCTCCGCGATTCTTGCTGTCTTCATTGAACCCACAGGAGCGCATCGACTACAGTCATCTCATAGAGGAGCTTGGTTAGTACACAAAGCAACCTAGTTTCTCCCATTTCTTGTACTTTTTATGGTGTCTGTCAGTGTACCTGACTGCACTGAACTTAATTTAGGAATGTGTAAAACTACAAAACTACAATGCAATTAGCTAATTGGTCTTATGGATAGGTCTGTATTAGGGATGCACGATATAAGATTTTTGCTGATATCCGATATGACTGTATTTTTCAACTCATTTTGGCTGAGACCGATATATTTCCTTTTGTTTGTAAACAACACCAAGCCTCTCCTGTGTGGAAATAAGCAGCTTATTTTTTTTCAATTTGTTTAGTTTTTAACAAGAAATTATATGTTTGAATTAAACAGTAATGGTAAAGTTATTTAAAAAATCTGAAAATCTTTTAGAGCTTCTAATTTGTTTTCAAAAATAACATATTACATATTAGTCGCATCAGTCCAAAAATATGTCATGATGAGGAAAAAAACATTTAAGTCGCACTGGACTATAAGTCCTACAGTATTGTTCAAAATAATAGCAGTACAATGTGACTAACCAGAATAATCAAGGTTTTTCGTATATTTTTTATTGCTACGTGGCAAACAAGTTACCAGTAGGTTCAGTAGATTCTCAGAAAACAAATGAGACCCAGCATTCATGATATGCACGCTCTTAAGGCTGTGCAATTGGGCAATTAGTTGAATTAGTTGAAAGGGGTGTGTTCAAAAAAATAGCAGTGTGGCATTCAATCACTGAGGTCATCAATTTTGTGAAGAAACAGGTGTGAATCAGGTGGCCCCTATTTAAGGATGAAGCCAACACTTGTTGAACATGCATTTGAAAGCTGAGGAAAATGGGTCGTTCAAGACATTGTTCAGAAGAACAGCGTACTTTGATTAAAAAGTTGATTAGAGAGGGGAAAACCTATAAAGAGGTGCAAAAAATGATGGGCTGTTCAGCTAAAATGATCTCCAAAGCCTTAAAATGGAGAGCAAAACCAGAGAGACGTGGAAGAAAACGGAAGACAACCATCAAAATGGATAGAAGAATAACCAGAATGGCAAAGGCTCAGCCAATGATCACCTCCAGGATGATCAAAGACAGTCTGGAGTTACCTGTAAGTACTGTGACAGTTAGAAGACGTCTGTGTGAAGCTAATCTATTTTCAAGAATCCCCCGCAAAGTCCCTCTGTTAAAAAAAAGGCATGTGCAGAAGAGGTTACAATTTGCCAAAGAACACATCAACTGGCCTAAAGAGAAATGGAGGAACATTTTGTGGACTGATGAGAGTAAAATTGTTCTTTTTGGGTCCAAGGGCCACAGGCAGTTTGTGAGACGACCCCCAAACTCTGAATTCAAGCCACAGTACACAGTGAAGACAGTGAAGCATGGAGGTGCAAGCATCATGATATGGGCATGTTTCTCCTACTATGGTGTTGGGCCTATTTATCGCATACCAGGGATCATGGATCAGTTTGCATATGTTAAAATACTTGAAGAGGTCATGTTGCCCTATGCTGAAGAGGACATGCCCTTGAAATTGTTGTTTCAACAAGACAATGACCCAAAACACACTAGTAAACGGGCAAAGTCTTGGTTCCAAACCAACAAAATTAATGTTATGGAGTGGCCAGCCCAATCTCCAGACCTTAATCCAATTGAGAACTTGTGGGGTGATATCAAAAATGCTGTTTCTGAAGCAAAACCAAGAAATGTGAATGAATTGTGGAATGTTGTTAAAGAATCATGGAGTGAAATAACAGCTGAGAGGTGCCACAAGTTGGTTGACTCCATGCCACACAGATGTCAAGCAGTTTTAAAAAACTGTGGTCGTACAACTAAATATTAGTTTAGTGATTCACAGGATTGCTAAATCCCAGAAAAAAAAAATGTTTGTACAAAATAGTTTTGAGTTTGTACAGTCAAAGGTAGACACTGCTATTTTTTTGAACACACCCCTTTCAACTAATTGCCCAATTGCACCGCCTTAAGAGCGTGCATATCATGAATGCTGGGTCTCGTTTGTTTTCTGACAATCTACTGAACCTACTGGTAACTTGTTTGCCACGTAGCAATAAAAAATATACTAAAAACCTTGATTATTCTGGTTAGTCACATTGTACTGCTATTATTTTGAACAAAACTGTATATTAGAGAAAACATTACCGTCTACAGCCGCAAGAGGGCGCTCTATGTCTTCAGTGTAGACTACAGGAGCACTGAGCAGCATAGAGCGCCCTCTGCCGGCTGTAGACGGTAATGTTTTCTATTGGTTCGTTTCTCTTGGTTCATGTAAAATTAATTTAGATAAATAAGTCACACCTGACTATAAGTCACAGGACCAGCCAAACTATGAAAAAACGACTTATAGTCCAGAAAATACAGTATATACAATTTATTTAATTTACAAGTGTTAAGGTTTTTTTTTTTTTTTTTTTTTATGTAAGCTTAGGCTTCTGACCTTTAAATCAAAACATACTCCTGACTTTGACATCAATTACTGCTTTATTTAATCAGAAACACAGTTTAAATGTTATTTGTGTATTTATTTCATTTTATCAGAAGTAGGGCCAAAAATGCCCCCTTCAGAATTAAAACTCCTTACCGGATGGTCATTAGGATCCTGGGGAGGCTTCCGCTGCATGTGCTTTGACTGTTCACTGTATCATACACAGAATGCATCATTTTGTACTTGCATTTTCAGTCCAAATGCAGCAATCCAAAACATTGAAAGTAATCATCATTCAGACTAGGGCTGTACTATTATGACAAAAATCATAATTGATTATTATTCCCTTGAAATTGTAATGGCAATTATCACAATTTACATAATACATTTTATAAACATAAAAAAACTAGCTGAAAACACTCTAACTGAAAAATGTTTTGCTTTTCTATATATTAACTAGCCTCAAATGGCAACTATACATCAAATTGGTTTCTTCTTTAAACTATAAAAAGTAAACATGGACATGGACTAACAATATCCAGTGGTATTTTTATTTTTTATTAACTAATGTTAACAAAAATAATAAATCCATTAACACATGTATTGCTCATTGTTAGTTAATGTTAATGCTTTAACTAATGGAACCTTATTTTAAAATATTACCAAAAAAGTATTTTTTGGTATTTTAAAGGGTATTTTAGTTTTACTTCAATACAATATCTGAAAAAAAAAAAAAGTATAGAATGAAAGTGTGGTCATTAATCACTTAACCCCATGTCATTCCAAACCTGTAAAAGCTTTGTCTTCGGAACACAACTTAAATGCTGTTCTTTCTGAACCTTTCTCATTAAATTGACCATTATACTTTGCGATTAATTCAACTCTATTTTTTTTTTTTTTAAGTAACAGCTGGAGTAATGGCAAAAAATTCACTTTTGACGTCAGAAGAATAAATTACATTTGAAAATATATTCAAATAGGAAACAATTCTTGTTTTACTCTGTATTTTTACTATATTCAGTTGTTCTATTCCATATCTAAAGCTTCTCTTTTTGATGCAGGTGGTGTTGTGCTGGAGAAACAGAGTTTTGACCCCAGCTGCACTCATGTGATTGTTGGTTATCCTCTGAGGAATGAGAAGTATCTGGCCGCTATGGCAGCAGGCAAGTGGATTCTTCATCGCTCGTATCTGGAGGCCTGTCGTGCAGAAGGACACTTTATAGAGGTATGTGTCCCCATTACTGATTAGTGTCTTTCGGTGATAAAAGATGATGTTGTTCACATCCTGTATGTGTACTAGGAGGAGCAGTACGAGTGGGGTAGCAGCTCTATCCTGGACGCTCTGCCATCCATCAACTCTCAGCAAAAGAGACTGGCACTAGCAGCCATGCGATGGAGGAAAACACTACAAGACAGCTCAAACAAGGAGGTACACGTATATGTTTTGCTTGGGTGAGCATGCAAGTACATGGTTCAGCACCTAATGCTTTTGACATGCAGGGTGCGTTTGGGGGTTGGACTGTGATGCTGAATATTGACCAGGCCAGAGAGGCTGGATTCAGACGGCTGCTGCAGTCTGGGGGAGCCAAGGTCTGTTGTTTTTGTGTTCTTCTCTTTTGATTCCACACTGAATCCATAAGTAACATTGGATTCCTGTGACCTTACAGCCAGTGATTTCTGTTTTCCCCTCGTTTCTGTCTGTGTTGTTTCTATGTCTTGTATTAACCCTCTCTATCCCTGTATAGGTGTTGCCAGACCCTTCTCCTTCACTGTTTAAAGAGGCCACACATCTGTTTGTGGATTTTAGTCGGTTGAAACCAGGTGATGTCAGAGTGGACGTCAGTGAAGCTGCAGCTCAGGGGGTCAAATGTCTAAAACCAGAGTACATTGCTGATTACCTCATGCAGGTGAGAGCTGATGATGATGACACCTGACTTGGGCAGCACGTTTTGGGGGATTTTTTTTTTGCTTTGATTGTTTAAAGGGCTGCTCAGTTTGTCCAAAAATGTGTAATTGTGCATCAATATGACTATAAAAAACAGTGTTAATTTCGTTGACGAAGACTATGACGAAAAATATTCGTCAACTAACCTTTTTCACGGACGAAAACTAAATAAAAACTAAATAAAAAGTCAGATATGATGACGAAAAACGTGACGAAATATAACTGACTAGTCAACTAATAAAAATCAGACGAAAATATATGGGAGGTACGAATGGAGAAGAGATCCAATCAGAGCGAATCTTTGAGGGTAGGTTGATCTATGCAGAAGCAGCCAAGCCATTTTAAAAGCCGAGGCAAATGCAAGCGCAACAGCTAAACAAACGCAGCAGCAGTTACACAGAAAAGAGAACAAAGATGAGTTTGCAGAAATTCGCACAGTTTCGAGGACGTTTTCATAACAGTTAAGTTGTTTACACAGGGAACTACACTGCGACCTTTTGAAATGCCATTGCGACCCAAATTTTTATGGGGTCGTAAATGTATCACTGATTATTTTTGTAACTACTTATGTGTAATTCTATGTTTTAATATTAGCATTTATTAAAACTGAAATGTGTATTTTAAGAATACGTTTTATAACGTGCTCTGAGCATTCAACACATCAAGTTGGCTTCAGCCCCGTGATGCGGGAAAGTTGAACTGAGCAGCTGGTTACTCGCACAACACTGAACCGAGCTCTCCTTCAGGACGTTTGCGTCCTCCTGCACCCGAACGAACAAATACAAATCGCATTTTAAATAAACATAAGAAAAAGAGTGAAAAGTGAAAGAGCTCAATTCAGCAGCGCGGTGTTCTGGTGTTCAGGGAGCTAGCAGAGACGCGTCTCAAAGTCTTCTTGCTTTTGTACCGACAACAAACATACTAAGTATGTCAAAATACCCGTCTTGGAAAGTGTGTTCGAAAAAGTCTGTAGTTATGTCTTCAGTGAAAGTAAAGAGTTGGAAAGAAATCGGATGCGTATCTTTATAATGGATTCATTTGTCTCTTAAAGTGACCGCGCCTAATTACTAGCTCTGCTGTCAGTGTCTTTAATGTATGAAAATGAAAGTAAATCAATCACTGCTCTTTATTGAATTACTTAGTAGTTTTAACAAGAATTTATTTAAGAAGTCAATCCAAAAATCAGATAGAATAGATTATATTGTTTTACTAGTGACAAAAAAAAAAAAACGTTGTAAGAAACGTTGAAGGTGTCTGAATACATTTTGGTTTGATTGTGTATTTTATTTTACAGTGAAGACTATGCAGTGCTATTTAAAATGAACAAAAACAAACTTAAAAAAAATGTAAACTTTGTGTAAATAGCACAAATAAAGAAATAGAATGAACATACAATACAAATATAATATAGGTGGTTGTCTATTTCAATAATACTGTACTTCATCTTGAACGAATGTCATATGCATTGCATATCATTCAGGACGAATGCATATCTTTTTCAAAGAGCATGTATATTTTTCATGGAGAGCAGGCCTTATATTTATTTTATAAATACCATTCCATAACAGACTGATGGAAACATTTAGTCAAGTCAACTAAGTTGACTTTGTTCTACTAAAAAAAACTAGACTAATACTAAAAGACTTAAGACTAGACTAAGACTAAAACTCTTATGATATTTAGTCGACTAAAACTAGACTAAGACTAAAACATTTCAGATGACTAAAATGTGACTAAAACTAAATGGTGTGTTATTCAAAAGACTAAGACTAAGACTAAATCCGAATTTTCTGACAAAATTAACACTGATAAAAAAGAATCTTCACAAAAACTATTAAAAATATTAAACAAAATAGATAGTTGCAAGCAGCAGTTATCGGGGTCCAAACAGCTCATTAGGACCATATAGTTAATCAAAAGTTGTATTCTGTTACTGGATTACAGTAGACAAATAATATTATTTCCTAATTATATTGGAAAGCAATATATTAGTTATGCCTGGAAACTTGACAAATGTTTTCATGTGTATCATTAGAATATATATAAAAAAAAATACAATAATCACAGATTTCCTTGCAAACTGATTAGACTTGGATTTGATTAGATTTTAAACTTTATGAAACTATAATGAATTTTAAGTCAATCTATTAAACAGAGACCTAAAAGGATCTGTTATCCTTTTGTCAGCATTGTCTAAAGCTGCTTTGCAAACAGTGTAATGAAGAGTACATAAACAGCCTAAAATGATGTGTGTGTGTGTGTGTGTGTGTGTGTGTGTGTGTGTATGTATGTATATATATATATATATATATATATATATATATATATATATATATATATATATATATATATATATATATATATATATATATATATATATATATATATATATATATATATATACCACCCTACCAAGTTTGGGCGTGGTCGCATTAGAAGATAATGAAAGGAGACGTGAAAAACGGACATCGCGCTGTTTTCATATGGATTACTTTATCACAGAGTATTTGTTTTGGCAGCACTTGTTTAAAAGTAGAAAAATCAGGCTTTCTATAGATATCTCTCTCATGTCTCTTCGTTGAGTATTCACAGAGTTAAAGTTCATTTTAATGATGCGTGTCTAAATGAAGCAGACAAAGGCTGCAGACAGCACACCTTGTTTGTTATCTTTATTTTATAAATGCACAAAGTTTCGTTGCTATTATGTCTGTATACTTAAAGTAGACTATTACAGATTCGATCGATGTATTGCTCTTATCTGTACGATCATAAATTAAAGTGTAATTTAAGTTCTTTTCAGGGTTATCAGGAGAAAATGACTCGTAGTCATTGAAAAGTATGATTTGTATACATATATAAATAGCTTCTTTTTTCAGGAGCCTTCTCCTTCAATGGATGCTTACTATCTTCCTGGTGCAGCTACGGATGATCTAGAAAAAGTTCAAGATACATCTTCACGCAAACGGAAAGCCTCTGGGGAGAAGTCCACATTGAAGAAGAGTCGTGTGAGATAAAACATCCGATTTCAGATGCTAATGTAATATGTATTTAAGTGATTTTATTCAATTATTACATTGTTGATAAAATATGTCTGTCTTGTCAATAAAAAATCAATTCATAAAGTGAAACACAGTCCAAGACTGCTAGACATTTCTAGAGTCTGATGTACTACCACTTTCTTCCCTGCAGAGGGAGCGTTTTTTACAGAATGGAAGGGTAGTAAGACTTCCTGGTCATTTTATCCTTAAATTACCATGTATTACCTATCATGTACAAAAAGAGTTGTGTTTTTTCCCATCACTAATGGATGAACAAGTACTATTTAAATATAATTAGAAAGAGGCTTAAAGGAATAGTTAACCCAAAAATGTTTAATTCTGTCATTAATCACTCACCCTGTCGTTCCAAACCCCTTCATTCATTTTTTTTTGTTTTGTTTGCGTCCTAAAAGTATTTTCGTAGCTTCATAACATTGCGGTTGAACCACTGATGTCACATTGGCTATTTTAACAGTGTCCTTACTACCTTTCTGGGTCTTGTTGAAAGTTATAGTTGCGTTACTGTATATGCAGAGTCAGAAAGCTCTCGGATTTCATCAAAAAAAATTGTGTTCCGAAAACGAATGAAGGTCTTCAGAATGACATGAGGGTTATTAACATGTAATTAATACAAATTGTAATTTTTGGGTGAACTATCGCTTTAACAATTATTTGGCGTAGTCGAACAGAATGTACAGGTGGATGAACTAGACAATGAGAAAATTAACTTGAATTACTTTGAGGTCTCATAAACAGTAATAGAGTCTACTTCATTTGAATTTAAAAGTGGTTTGTGATTCAGTTTAGCACTGTGTTCGGAGAATCCTGATTATCAGATAGAGGGGAATGAACATTTACTCAAGGTGTTGCTTACAGTCCCTGTTTGTGTAACACTCCTTACGAAAGACATCAGAATCATATGTGTCCACAGCAACCGTTCCGTTACTAATGGCAACAAGTGCTGCTGTCTGGTATATGTCATAGAACCAATTCATATTATTACTTGGTGAAATGCACATAAATTGTTTGAACTCTTTCAGTACTCTCCTATAGTAACAATAGGAAAAACAGTTTTTATGTAATTATCAACAACCTTCAACCAACCTTTTTTGTAGTGCCATCTCTTCATATACTACACTATTAAGCTCATTTTAATGGATTTCATTTTTAGTGTTTAAACTGTGCCTACTAGTCTTTGCCCCACTCTTTTCACTCACAATAACAGATTACTATATGTTTTTACATTGAAGTATGCATGAAATCCCTTGATGCCTGTCGCTCATATTCACTTTGTGCCCTAACTGGATTTGCTTGAGAAGTCTGGTGGCCTATATGGGCATGTAAATGATTTCCCCTGGTCATGGCTAAGCCTGCCACCAGCCGACTACTGAGACTGGGGGGTTAAACCACAGTCTCAAAGCCTCCGGATTACCAAGTTGGATCCCCCATTTGTCACAGAGGGAGGGAGGTGATCGGGTAGGGGGAGGGAAAAGGGCTGTTCTGAATGCCTGTTTCACTTACCGAACCTAAATCTGCTAATGTCACTGCACTCTGTGTTTCTGCCTTTGTGTTTCTTTGCTTCAGTCCTGAATGAGTAATAAACCACTTATTTGCCTAAGCTATACAGCACTGGTACTGCTGGTGCAGATAAGGCCTCTTTGCTCCTTACCTGTCTGCAAGACTGATATTGGGACGAGTACAACCTAATGAGAATAAGCCACCCCGCCAGGACCTCAATCTGATAGCAATGCAATGGTGCTCCGGTAATAAGAGGAAGGGTAGCATGTTGTGAGGGTTAGGACCAATGCAGGCCATGGAAAATTCCATATTTCTGTAATGTATGAATTGGGGTTATGCCACAGCAGTTGTATAGAAGTGGAACAGAATGTCCTTTTGTTCTTGTCTAAAATCAGGACACAGTCTATTGTTGCTCAAGACAATGTCAAAAGCTGCTCCTTTGCTCATTCAATAGAAATTTGTAATCAAGTGTACAGAATTTAGTGAAGGAGGTCGTTAGACTGCCTTTTTTCGGATTTCTGTTCATTTGGACAACCCATTTCAATTTTAATTCACAAAAATTCTGGTAAGTTTAATTTATAAGGCTATTTAACAGCAGACTGTGTTCACCCATTTAATTTTAAAAATGAAAAGTGTCTATTTCTGTTTATAACACGTGACATTTCTAATTTCTAGACGTTTCTATTACATTCCTATTTTTATTCCCTGATCTGTGTATAAGCATGTTGTTCTGGTCCTCAGGGCAACCCTGTCATCCTATTGCAGAATAATTCACCCTTTTATTATTATTATTATTATTTATTTATTTTTATTAACCCTCTCAGCCCACTTTCCCAAATGCTCGCTTGCTGTTGCAGCAATATGTGCTCATTATTATTCTGTGGCCGTATACAGTCTACGAAACCGTCTTAAAGAGCCGATGACCGACACGCACCGTCATCAGCTGGATGAAACCACTCAACCTCCACCTGCTGCTTGTTGCCTTCAGATGACCAGTCGATCATCTAAACAAGCTGTCCTGTGTATCTGGGGAGGTGGGGCGGTGTTGGACTGGATTTAGAGATTTGCTGGATGTTGCAGGGGAGGGTTGGACTGACCGCTCCGCTCATGTGACAGTCTGATACCGTGCGGGAAGCACGTGCGCTTTGCGCGTTTCACTTGGTCCGGTGACGCGGCGACTTTGATGAGCCGGTTCTGCTGGAAGGAACAGGTTTCGGACTAGTCCCAATATAGGTAAACCTAAAAACCTTTCTCTCCAGGTTATTTACTGCCTTTCGCTGTAGGTTTTTGTCTTGCGTACATTGTGACATCGTTAATTACGCATTGGTACTGTAACTTACTGGGTTTTTGAGCTACGATGACACAAGTCTCTTAAAATCATTTGCGAATATGGCATTATTTCTGAATGATTTTTGGGCTTTCCCCAGACGGAATTCCACTGCCATGAAGGATGCTGTAATCGGACTGTTCAGTGTCTTGATGCGTAACTGATGTTCTACAGAGTCATGGATGCGAATCATTCGGAATCGACTCTGGTTCCCTAACAGTTCCATGAACGATTCTTTAGTCTTTTGGAAAGATAAATATTTAGAGAAAATGGGATTCGTATTTTATTTACTGCCCCCAATGGGATTCGTATTTTATTTTTCTGCCCCCAGCAGTCTCCAAGGGTGGGGAATTTTCAGATTTCACCATACAAAGCTATCACAAATAAAGTTTCTACAATTATTAACATTCAAAATGTTCACAGAAACCTAAGGAAATGCCATTTTATTGCAATTCTATTAAATACAGGCCAGACCTCTAGTTATTCATTAAACTAAACAAAATGTGGTAGCATAATTTCTTTGCTGAAAAAAAACAAACAAACTAGAAATCATCACATAAAATTCTAATGTTTCCAACTTTGAACCATTAAAACCATAAAAATATGTTTTTCTATTGTGTGTTTTGGGACATAATCTATTCAAATAAGATATTGCCTATTGGTTCGACCGATTACCAATATAAACACAAAGGGTCCATTACAGTTTTCATTAAAACTAATACAAGTTCGATTATAACCAGTAAAACCATTACAAATTTTGCGATGGTGTCTATTGTTTTTTTAAGCAGGGTTTTTCATTTTATGAAAACAAAACTCAAAATGTGTTTCCAACAACTACACGTTGTCCAGCCATTTGGTTAAAGTCTTACAAGCCCTATACTAGCCTACATTTTAACACAGGAAGGGAAATAACTTGTTGTTTAATGAAGTGCTCGGACTGAAATCGACTGATTCATAAATGTCTTAAATTCAGGGAAAGATCCTGCTCATTAGTTGTTCGCTGAATCGTGAAAATCGCAGTTGCATAGCCTACATTATCATTTAACGTTAGTAATGTAGCTATTTATTTTAATACACTATACGTAATCACAAGATTCATTCATCTGGAAAGCGGACTACACCTGCCTCGTATGTTTTTGATTCACTAAAAGTCACCGGCTCAAAAGAGTCATTTTGTGTAAGAATCGGATCACACTGGTGGCGCTGTAGATTCAGCAGAGGTGTTGATGTGCTGCGTAATAGAAGTGCAGGAGGATTTTAGTTCGGTTTTCTGTCTGCAACGACGGGAAATACACACAAACGTCATTCAAATCGGTAGGTTCCGGTGTTGTCTAAACAGATCCGAACAAGAACTATCACAACCCTTGTCATAGAGTATAACGGCTCACTCATAAACTGATGCTCATCAGTCCCAATTCTCTCTCGCGCTCTCTCTCTCTCTCTGGTCACACACACACACACTCGGGTATCAATCTTTATTTATTGTGAGCTGCCGCTGAAGGAGAGTTGGGGACGCTTAACGCTTATTAACGTTACCAGCCGTGAACGATCATTGCTTGTGTGTTTCATTGTCAGGATTCTGAGGATTTTACGCTGATAAACATGTTTCGCTACAGGCGTCTTTGATCGTTTTCCATCATATTATTATAAGGTAAGAGACATCAGAGCTTTTCTCACCCTTCCTCTGGAATATTTGCCTTGGTAACATGGCTGCACCTGCACACGGACTGTGATTTGGGGAAAACATGGCACATTTTGATTTAGTTTCACACACTGAACTATAGACAGAGACTCACGTTAGAGAAAAACTGATGAACGGTTTCATATTCATGCAGATAAACCCTTTATGAAACTTATTTATGTTTGTATGAATTACTCAAACTTTTACCAAGCCACTTTTTTATTCTCAAGTGAGAAATAAATTTTAAGCTTAACAACAGCCCAAAACAAACTAAAAAAATAAATTTTCATATTTTTGCTTTCTTTAATAATAATGCATTTTGGCTTTTACTGTTGTAGTCTAATGCTGTGTCAGAATGAAGTATGTCAGTAAATATGCCCGAAAAAAAGTGATCGGTTCTGCATCACTTCTCAGCCATTTTGTTAAGAGCAATATTGTTTATATAAACAATGATGGTCGATTTCCATCCCAGATCTTAAAAAGCTTCAAACATCCTCATTTCAGAACCCTCTTCTTTCTTCTTTTCAGTTTGGTGGCATGCAAAAAGATGGAATCACAGGTACCTCAGTGGAACATGGGTTACATTAAACATATTCATGTGATCGTTATAACCATTTAAATGAATCCTAAATGATTTGAATTCAAACTAGAGTGTGAACCTTATCTATAGGCCAACTTTATGTGATGTTTTTTCCCCTGGGAATCCAACCTATGACCTCGGCATTGACCATGTTCTTCAGGAACGCCTGCAGAACAGAGTGAATGTTTGCTTTAAGCTGGGTCTCATTCATTAATATTCAGTTCTAAATAATGAGGCGACTCACTTAAAGCTCGAGGCCGTTAGAAGGGGGTCTTGCCATAAGGATGCTCCATTTGTGAGCACTGAACATTCCGTTTTTGTGTGTGTTGGCGAACCCACAAAACAGTAAATGTTTAGAAGTGCAGGGTCATTAAAAGTTGGTCGCCAGAGAGCATTGTGAGTGGAATGTTAGTCAAAATCCTTAATAGAGCACCCCCAACTATAGGCTTTGTTCTACAGGACAATTCCCCACTGGTTTGTCCAATGGGGAGGGAGAGGGAGGGAGCAGGGTCTCGGGTCAAGTGGCGAGACACTGACATATGTAGCTGACTGTTTGTTCAGAAAGGGGCACCTGGTGTGGGGCTGCTGAGCAGTGAGTGTCTTGTGAAAAGTGGATGATGATCTTGGATTCATTGGGGGCAAAGGGCATCACCTTTTACCATCCTTTGGTTAACTTGCTGCAGGGCGGCATCCTTATCTGTGTTAGTTTTTCTCTAAACATGGCATTCTTTAAAAATTACCTAAGTGTTTGTGAAAAAAAAGACAGCCTTGTTTATTTTTGTTTAGATTAGATTGCTCGGGATTTTGTTGGTTACAGACAAGGGTAAAAAAAAAAAAAATTCTTTTGTGTAAAGAAAATGTCTTTACTTGAATTTTGATTACAGAAATGTACTGTAATTATATGGTATTATACATTATTTTCTTTCTTTATTTATATATATATATATATATATATATATATATATATATATATATATATATATATATATATATATATATATATATATATATATATATATATATATATATATACATACATACTATTACTTTATATAGTACTGAATAAATAAGTTTTCCATTGATTTATGGTTTGTTAGGATAGAAGTAGGTTTGGTTCAGATACAACTATTTGAAAATCTGGAATCTGAGGGTCAAAATTTGGAAATTGCCTTTAAAGTTGTCCAAATGAATTTCTTAGCAAGGCATATTACTAATACAAATTTACGTTTTGATATAATTATAGTTGGACATTTACTAAATATCTTATGGAACATGGTCTTTACTGAAATATCCAAAGGATTTTTTGTTGTTTTTTTTTGCATAAGAAAAATGGATTCATTTTGACCTATATAATGTATTGTTGGCTATTGCTACAAATATACCGATGCTACTTATGACTTATGGTTTTGTGGTCCAGACTCCAGCGTCACATATTCCTTACTATAATTGATTAATATAATAGACTTTTATCAAAATCAAAACAAATACTGACCCCAAACATTCCAATGATAATTTACATTGATTATGTTTGTTGGAATAGATTTAAATATTATATTTTTTATCATATATTTTCAAAGAAGCCATTTTAATCTCTTGTTTTTGGGGGGTGATTATGGATGGTCCTCCATTATCCTCTTGAATCGGGGTCATTTCAGAGTGACAGTAACCAGACTCACTCATGTGTCAATGGAACACTTGTCGTCATAGCAATCTGCCACCAGACTTCCTGCAATCTTATAGAGTTACATAAAAAAGAAAAACACACCATCCCAAATGAAAACAATCAACATCTGGAAAAAATTCAAGGCCAAACAGGAAGCCTTTAAATCTTATCAGAGACTATCCAGAAAGAAAAGACAATGCTTCCATTCTCATTTTTCTCTTTTTTTTCTTTTAACCATTCCTAGTCTCAATTACAATCCCATATGACCCATGGGAGAATGGCACAGTGTGGTATGGAATGTGTCTCATGTCTAAGTACTCCAGATCTCGAGTACAGTATGTGTTGTGACTGAACTCGGCACTTCTCTGCTCATAGTGCCCAGTAGACAGGAAAAACCCGACACACAGGCGCAGCGGAAGAAAAACCACCCGTGTTCTTTTCCTGGAGAGTGACATGCTCTCCTACGAATGCCACATTATATTATCAGCTACAGAAATGTGTTTCTTCAAAGCCAGAACAGAATAGAGTAAATGAGGTTATAGAAGGGGTAGATGAGGTGTCTGTCACTGTCTGATGTTGGACATTTCCTCCCATTTCCTGTAAGACACTGAAGATTCTATCAGCCTTAGTCGGGCTGAACATTAACAGGGATAGCAAATGGACCGAGACAGTGAAATTCTCAATTTCAAGAAACAATTCAATGAAGTTTTTAAAGGGATAGTTTACCCAGAATATAAGATTTTGTTCATTCGCTTCTGCAAAACAAAACACTTTATTGCACTAGTGAGAAAAATCTATGTTTGAAATACATGTATTTAATGCTACGAATATTACAAATACATTTACATATTTATGTACTCAATAAAAATACCCTGCAACTATACTTTTGGTATACTAAAATGGTTTGCTAAATTGGAACAACTAATTACTTAATGCACCTTAATAAGTAGTGCTGAAGTGCAACTATAGACATACTGAAGTATATTTGATTGTGCTAAAATGGAAGTATTGCAAGTATACTTCGAAGGGGTCATATGATACGATTTCAAGTTTTCCTTTCTCTTTGGAGTGTTACAAGCTGTAAGTGAATAGATAACATCCCAAAAGTTGCGAAGACTAAAGTCTCAAACCCAAAGAGATATTCTTTATAAAAGTTAAGACTCATTCACGCCCTCCCAAAGCGCCTCGCTTAAACGCCCCCACGTCTACGTAACAATGTGGGAAGATTTGCTTAACGCCACCCAAATGTTCACACAAAGAAAGAAGGCGTACCTTTGATTCTCGCTGTTGCCGCCGCTGCCATGTTTTGGAGATGCGGTTTCGTTGTGAAAGCGAAAAAAGCTTTGTTTGGTCTTCCAAAAAAGGACACTACTAGAAATCAGTGGCTAAGTTGTGTTTATAACACACTTCCAGAACAGTTCAACCCAAATATTCATATGTGTGCAGCACATCTTATGGAGGACTGTTTCTTGATGCTGGGAGAGTAGACCACAATGCCAGCTGCTCTGACTCACAGTCTGTAAGTACGTTTTCATATGTAAAGGATTTGGCACTGATGATTCAAACGCAAGTTTTGAGGACTGTAGAGCAGCGGTTCTCAATTCCAGACCTCGCAACCCCCCATATTTTGTATATTTCTCTAATGGCTTCAGACGTATGTTCTATTCGAATGCAAGTGCCCTGCGAAGTGGAAATCACAGGATATTTCCGTCATGATTCCAGTTTGAAGCAAACGTACATGTTGCATTCAAAGTGCATTGAATTGTTCGAGACATAAATTTGACATGAAATACATTAAATTTTATTTATTTACGGAGGTATATGATGTCACACTTCAAAACATCAAAATAACTGTATACTTCTTTACGGTATACTTCTTACGTTAAGAAACGTAAGTCATGATACTGTTTTTAAGTGGCCTTTTATTTACTTAATATTAAATTAAAATACAGAATAATAAAAAAAGTACTATAACACTACAACTGTGCTTTCAATTACGCACACTTCTTTTTTCGGATGGCTTCAAGATATCTTTAAATATAGCACACAAGTAAAATGGGATAATTGTTCTGGAGCTTGCCAGCCCTGGTCCCTATTAACTTTCATTGTATGAAAAAAAAAAGAGCAGCTTAAACTTTTTACTAAACGTCTCCTTTTGTGTCTAACTGAAAATGATTTGTATCAACATGAGGGTAAATAAATGATCCAAGAAATTATACGTCTAGGTAAAGTGCTCATTCAACCTAATTTGTGATGGTGTCTCGAACTGCTTTAGTATCTCAGATGAGTTTGATACTCTGAAATATTAACACACTGTTTAGAATGCACAGAGTACCGCCTGCCTACTTGGATTTCTCGATGTACTGACATAGCAGGTGTCTTAAATTACCCACAGGGCAGTGCTAAAAGCGACAACAGGTCTTCCCGTGTCCCCGTTGGCAGGAAGGGCAGCGGGGACAGGACAGCCATGGATACAGCCATTACAGCGATTAGAGAGTGAGCTAGGGATGGATGAGGAAGATAAGAGGGAAAGGGGGAGCGGGAGGAGGAGAGGACTGATGGAGCGTGAAGTGTGTAGGGGGAATTCCTGGAATTCCATGACTGCCGCCACTCTGCTTTGGATGCGGTTTCCTGATCCTGATATGCCGCACATTCAAAGACGCACTTAGATATTTTCTTGTTTACAATTATACTAAGAAGCTAACGCAAAAGAATGTTCTGGACTGTCCCTTTTTTAAAGTCATGTAGCTTCTGTTTGGCTTTACAGCAAGGGTTTTATCAATTGATGGCTTCAGGCTGTCAGAGTGAGTTGCTTGGCTTGCCTCTGATCAAAGGTCCTCAGCTTTATTTGGCACTGCTTATTCCAGACTGAACAGCCACTTCAAACAAGGATTTAATAATGTAATAATGAGTATGGTCTTTCTATTCATCAGAATGAAACCCAACGCAACAATGCATGTAGCGGCTAAGAAAAGTACTTGGGCACACACTGTACATGTGCTGTTTTTTTGCAATGTAGAAAAAATAAGAGAGATCATACTAAATGCATGTTATTTTTTATTTAGTACTGTCCTGAGTAAGATATTGTACATAAAAGATATTAACATTTAGTCCACAAGACAAAAAAATGCTGAAATTATTAAAATAACCTCCTCAAAAGTTTGGGAACCCTTGGTTCTTAATACTGTGTTCTGTTACCTGATGGTCCTCGGCTGTCTTTCTGTTTTGTGATGGTTGTGCATGAGTCCCTTGTTTGATCTGAACAGTTAAACTGAGCAGCGTTCTCCAGAAAAATCTTTAAAGGGGGGGTGAAATGTTATTTCATGCATACTGAGTTTTTTACACTGTTAAAGAGTTGGATTCCCATGCTAAACATGGACAAAGTTTCAAAAATTAAGTTGTATGTTTGAAGGAGTATTTTTGGGACAAAAACAGCACCAGCAGTCTTAAGATTACAGTATGTCACTTCTTAGACATTCCAAGACCCCCAAAAAATGGTGATTCAGCATGTTCATTTGGTGGAAACATGTTCTGATCAATGACAGGTTAACACAATGATCTGACAAAACCCAACAAACATGTCCATTTGCTGTTGGTTGGTGCAGTGTGAGTTGACCTATTTTATTCTGCTAAAAATCAGTTTGACACCAAATGTTATATATTTTTGGTACAACAACATTCATGCATTTTTCAGTGTGACTTGGCTGCCCGAAATGCTTAAATACATTTTTAAAGCCACTAAAGACCAATGCAAAATGATAATTTCCAATGTCTAATTCAAATAAATTAATAAATATAGTCATTAGGGACATAGACAGTGTCTTTTTAAACATGCATCTTTAATGACCTGCCCATGATATTCCAATCTTGAGGTTTGTTCAGCATAGGCTACTTGACAAAAATCCACCCTGAAGGCTTTCTTGTCTTGAGTCTTGATCCCCAGGATTGGCTTGGTTTAATTTTCTTTAAAGGAGATTTTATGCTCTGAAGGAGAGTTCAAATCACTTGAAAAACCTCTTTTGCAGATTCTCCTGTAATATAACAAATGTTCCTTCAACATCATCTTCAAAGTGCTGAAATTCTCATACCTCAATTAAACTTCATAAGACCCATTAATGCAAAACATGCAAGTTTGTACCCAGGATTCTTTAGCATTGTAGTTATGTGGGGCAGATGAACTAATAGGATTTACTCTGATTGGGAAGGGGTGAGGGAGATTGGGAAGGGGGAGGACATCCCGCCTTTACCTCCTGTTGCTTAGTAGCCCACCCAGAGCAGTCACATGATTCTGGCAGGTGTCTAGCACTGATTAGACCTTTAGAAGTGACCAAACCCAGCAAGGTCCACCCAAGCTACAGGGTTATATATGGACTTAATTATAAACAGATCAGACCCCTTGCTAACAAGCTACCTTAGAAATTGCTACTAAAATGTTCTGAAATCACGTCGTGTTGGTGAAGGTGCTATTAAGCTTGACAATACCTCAGTGATTTAATAGCTAGTGCATTTCCAATTATCTTTATTTTAGTGGTAAATAAAACAGTTCAATTTAATTTGTAACAAAAAAATTGGTTGTTTTGCAGATTTTGGTTATTTGTGATGGGTGTGAAGATTTCTAGTGAAGTACATCAGTGGTTTTCATTAAAATGTTTTTCTTCATGGTTGAATTTCACTAAATGGAAGTCAAATTTCATCCCAAAAAATGTTGTTTAGTTCCTTAAAATGGGATTACATAAACCCATTTTTCCCTTCTTTTTAAAATCTGTATCTTGTGTGATACAATGTGTAAACTTTAATCATAGTCCCTGCTGAGGTTCTAGCATATAGAATCATTCCTCGTACAGTTGCTGTATATAGGTCATTATAAATGACAAAAATTCTCTTGGTGAAAAATGATGAAAAAAAGTGATGCTTCAGAAACCATTTTTATATGCTGATTTGTCTCTTAAGAAACATTTCTTCTTATCAATGTTGAAAACAGTTGAGCTGCATAATATTTTGTGGGAACCGTCATTTTTAATAGAAAGGTTTTTTTCTTGGACAAAAATCTTTTGTAACATTATGAATGTTTTCATTGTGACTTTTGAGCAGTTTAATGCACCATTGCTGAAGAACAAAAATATATAAACTTTTTTTAAAGGAAATTCGTTTGGAGTAATCAGGCCTCTTTAAATTCTTAAAACAGATCCTAATACGCTCTTAAGGGCTTTGTATTAAGGCTTTATTTCAAGTATCAACATCAACTTGATCCCTAACATAAGCCTATTAAGACACCATTAAATTGGACACTCACATTACTTTTAAGAAAAACAAACATTATTCTCTCTGTCCTCCATTTTTTATTCATCTTAAATTCTGCTTCCTCCAAATAACAAGCATCATTGAACATGTTAGACTGTTTTATCATTTTGTCTAGTTGGATCTAGAGTTTAATGTCAAAGACAGAAAGGCTAATAGTTCTGATGTACCTCTGATTAAATGAATCTTATCTGCCGAGCGGTGGGGGGTTTGCTTGTACAGAAGTGCTCCGCTACTGTAATTCGTGGCTTAATCTTTCAGAAATCAGTTTTCATAAAACTGGCTTAATGTGATCTTGTTTTATTAGGTCAGATTTTAGTTATTTTGGAAGAGCCAGATGTTTGCATTCTGGTCTAGAACATGTAAACATGTCGACACCAACCCATTGTTTGGTTTGGTTTTGGTTTAAGGGCAGTTAAATTGGAAATCCATGATACCAAGTGATATTTGTGCACATCCAGCATACTTGCTAAAAACTGCCTCGAAGCCCGCCAATCAGATTGAAGCTGGTGATTTAAGCATTTTTTGTGCACATTATGCATCTGATGGTTGGTAAACTCATCTGAGACTGACCCTAGTGTGCAATCTAGAAAAAAAAAGAATTCATGTTGGACTTGGTTTTGAACATCTTGATCTTAAATGTTTATTTTGGCTAACAAATAAGGAAGGAAGCATCAAGCAAGGAAAAGAGAAAGAGCCATTGGTGTCGGGCAAACTAGTCCAAACACTAGATTCAGATTACAGGTCATCACAGGTCCTCTTTCAAGCTGTCTTCCTGTCTTTGTTTTTTACTTCTCTTGTGTCACACTTGTCCTAGGTAGTCAGTAATCGACAAACCCTCATATGAAAGGTCAAAGGTCAAAATATTAAGCACTTTGCCAAATACCATAACTAAAGCTAAATATGTTTTTCATTTGTTAAGTCTTATCAGTATATTATAACTTTTAGTGTTACATTATACTCATACTATTGTTCATTGATTTGAAAACTCAAAACTCCGCAATATTTCACTTTGGTGTGTTACATTATTTGGATATTTATCTTGTTCTCTCATTCCCTCTTCTCATCCTTCACCATTTTTCATTCTGTTTGTGAGTATGCAGCTGCATTAATATGGGTGTATGCGTCTAAGAAAGCCATCTCTTTATCGGATACGGTAAACCTGGCTGGTAATGTGAGATGACATTAATATTGAATAAGATAGAGAGAGGAACGTCAGGTAAGAAAATGAATTTCCATATGCAGGGCTGCTGACTATAATAAATGACACTTCCTCACCAGCAATGAGAGACTGTGTATGTTCCTGTGTGAGCAGATCTGTCTGTACTAACTGCATCACCATGGATACAGTGAAGCACTTATGATGAGCTTTAAAGCATGCTGGATTTTCAGTGGCATGAATCACAGATGTTTTGCATCAGTACACATATATATTATTTCATAGTGCTTTTAAAACCCGAGAGGTGCAGATAATAGTGTTTGTCAGGCTTTGGTTGGGGAGACACACACTGATTCACAGTGATTTATGATTGGCGCGCAAATGTTATTCAGTGTTTCACGACTTTACACAAGTATGCTACTAATGATTTCATTGAGGCTTGGGATCCATGTTCAAAGATCTTGTTTGAAGTACCTCAGGCTCTTTCTGCTACATGAATTATAAATATGAGTGTAGGCTACATTTCCCTTGTTATGTTTCCCTCGGTTCATACATTTTGTCAGGCGTTTTGGAGCTCAGCTTATGCTAATGCCGCTGCTCTCTTGAACGGTGACTCCCTCAAAAGAAAATAGATGACTTAGCATTTGCTTTTGGTTTGGGAAGTCATAAAACGGCTTAAAGTGTTTGCAGAATTTGCTTTATCAGTGCCAACACACTGGAGATAAGGCACCATCAATAAGGCCCACAAACGGCTGAATCGATGTTTATTTTAGGTGGACTTGAGTCATTTGTTGCTAATGTGCTGAATTTGACTGTCAAGAAATTTTTTTAAGTTAACATGTAGTTATTGAGTTCTGTGACTCTCAAAGCTATTTCTATAAGCTCAACGTAAGCTAGTTTAATAAATGTAAACTAGCTAAAATGTTCTGTTTTTCATCTAATAGAAGAACATTTTTAACTGCATTCTTTGTATTAACTTTGAAAGTCTTAATTATGAAATTAATGTATAATAGCTTCGTGGTTGACCATAAAGAGTTTATTTGAAACTGAAGCACTTAAGACTTAAAGGGTTAGTTCACCCAAAAATGAAAATTAGCCCATAAATTACTCACCCTCAAGTCATCCTATGCAACTTTCTTCTTTCAAATGAATCCAGTCCGAGTTATTTTAAAAATTGTCTTTTGATTATTTCAAGTTGTTAAATGGCACTCAGCCGGTGTTGCAGTGCAGTGGAATCTATGGCAGCTTTCATTGGCCAAGGCCCATCCATAAGGCCCTTTGACCGACATGTCAAACAACCAATCACAGTTCATTTCGTTCAGCATCACGTTTCGGGCCAGGGAAATGTCGCCACAACTACAGACCGGTGAGTAAAACTCTTGGACGTATTTTAAATATTCTGTGCTGCGAACTTTAAATATTTGACATACTTTTCAATATCGAGTGTTTAGTTGATTATGATAAGCCTTTCGTCATAGTTGTAAACTCGATGGCTTTCTTCTTTCGTGAGAGGGTTTGGCGCCACAGCATTTTTGTTTCCAGGCAGAACGTTAAAGAATGCGAAACACACGTCTCCAGGAAATCCTGTATAATTCAACCAATCCGATGACAACTTCGACACTCCTGAAGTGTTTCCACTTTTGTGTCCCATATGCATCAGACGTTTAGCCAACAGTCCATGGGTGTGACGTCTGAAGCTAAGACTACAGTGCTTCAGTCCAAAAGAAGTTAAATAAAAAGCACACATCCATAAAAAAAAGCATCTCACACAGCTCCGGGGGATGAGCAGAGTTCTTCTGTAGCGAATCAATGCATTTTTGTAAGAAAAATATATTTAATCTAGCTTGCGCCAAAAGTTGTATATGGAAGCAGCTCCGGGCTGATGACAGAGGTTTAATGAAAACCAACATTTGTTTACAGGATCAAAAGAAGTAAAGTTTCCTTACCTTAGCAAAGGAAATCCAGTCTCCTCTTGGCTTATATCGAAATCCTCTGACATTTTTCTTTATAAATCCTCGATTTGTACTTCTAATTAGTGACTGTTGTTTAGTTTTGATCTCTCCACTGCGCTTCCATGTTCGTCACTTCTGAGCAGTGCATGCGCAAAGCTGACCTCATGCATCAATCCCCCAGATCTGCTCCAATATACAATAGTGAGCTAGATTAAAGTGATTATGTTTTGAATATGGATATATTTCTTACAAAAAAATTATCAATTCACTACAGGAGGACTTGGTTCACACCCATGGAGCTGTGTGAGACACTGTTATTATTAAGAAATATTAACACAGGGTAGATATATACTGAGAAGCTCAGAAATTGGATGGGATGTGAAACATCGGTTATAAAACCGAGACAGAGAGAGGAGAAAGTGAGGTGCCTACAAATTTAGTACAAGTCTGGAGAGAGGACCAACTCTCTAGGGTAAAGCTTTTGACATTTAACTAGACCAGCCATAAACAGAGCAGAGCAAAGCCATTGACATTCATTCTGTCTGGCAGAGTTTTTCTTTGGCTGATTTCGCTCTGCTCGCCCCACTCTGCTGCAATCTGTCATATTGGACAACACATTCTTCCTCCATGTAATAGGCTGTAATTCACTTTAGAAATTTCCCAGCAAAAAGTCATAGGCGAAGATTTGGTTTTTGGTGAAAAACATTCTAATTGTTAAAGTTGCAGCTATGTAAATAAATACTGCATTTTCTGCATGAAATAAACACTAGTGGCACCAAAAAAATAATAATAATTCACACAAATTGCGATTATCAGCAGGTTATCAGTTCATGAAGACTTAATTTTGCATGGTTCCTTCTGAAAAAGTAAACTTGCATGGTAGCTCATCTTGTACAGCACTGCACTTGCAATGAGGAGCACTAGGTTACAAATCTTATGAAACTCAAGTCATGATAAAAGAGCTTAAACGCTTGTAGAAACAAGCTAAAATGGCATGCTTACATTAGTTTCATAATTGCTGCATCATCGATACTTAAGTTAAAACAATTTACATTCACCTATTTTGGATAACACTAAAAACCATTTTGAAGCATTTACCTTCGAAAGTGCCCAAAAACGTGCAATAAGCAATTCTTTTGTATTATGAATAATAAACTGTATAATGGACCATTTAAACATTACCTGTACATATTTTACATTTTTATATAGCAAAATATTTCAGGCAATTAAAAACTACTATCTCTTGGGGCTATTAAGTGTATTTAGCCTGATACTACATTGTTGATATTATAATCCCTGTGGCTTCCACACTGGTAGTATCTAGTTCAGTCCCATTAATAAACTGTGATTCTTTGGTGTGATCACGCATGAGCTAAAGCTACTTTAGTGTAGCGTGCCATTCCATGCTCTGTCACTGTTTACCTATTCATTAATTCATCTGTGACTGATGGGGGCTTGCCAGAGCCCTCCATCTTTTGTGTAATTAAACGGCTCTCTTTATTGAAACCTGAATGCATACACATGAAAACATAAACATACCCCCTCCCCCACCACCATACATTTTGCTATATAGCATCCCCAGTGACCAGGCTAGCATCGGATAATTAACGGGCTGAGTGGTCATGTTGATTGCTTCATTATTCGTGAGAAAAGCATCTGGCAGAGTTGTCAGATTGATGCTGTGGATTTGACATTAATCCACACTAAAGCTGTTTAATAACAGCAGTCAGGATAGAAGACACAAATCAAGAGTCCAGACAGTCTTTAAAGCGTTGCTTTGTTTTAGGACCCAGACGTGATGATGTCAGAATGAGGGTGTGGGCCCTCATGTCCTGGTTTTTTATTTATTTATTTATTTTTTTCATCATTTAATCAAATTACAAAGAATTAAATGATCATTAAGGGTCTGCTTTGGGATTCTAAAGCAGGACAGAGCCGTTTTGTTGCGGATGGCAGTTTGAGTGTTATGTTGGGGATAATGTGAGTTAAGCAGCAAGGCTTGCAACAAACAATACAGAAAGTTGTTCTTCTGAAATGAGCGCACCGACTGAACCTTTATCTGTTAATTAGAATCCCAGAGCTGAAGCTCTAAGGAAGTTTCAGTTAATTACAGAATCTGTTTTTAATTATTTCATTTTGAAGTTAACTCATATGTTTTGCATTCAACAGTGTATTCTGTTGAATGTTAGGAAATTAGTTCGGAATTGTATTTTTAAGAACTTTTTTTTTTTTTTTTTTGCTGTCAATCACAGTCCATTCCTTCTGGCTATTGTTAAAATAATAATTTATGTTAATCAATTATGTCAAAAAATTATGTTAATCATTTGCAGAAAATAATATTTGCTGGCAAAAGTCATTGACTTTCTCACATACAAGTATTGGGTTTGTCCTTTGAACATCACAGTTTAGTTTCCATAAACCGTTATAAAGTTTAGGGTCAGTATTTTTTAAAGGAATACTTCATTATTCACAAGGTTGCTTTAAACTGATCAAAAGTGATAGTAAAAAACATTTACAGTGTTTAAATTCTGATAATATTTCATAATATTACTATTTTTACAGCATCATATGAATTAAGCTTTTGTCAGCATAAGAGACATCTTTCAAAAATATATTTAAAAAGTTATTTTCCCAAAGATAGATGAATAGATCTGTCCCAATAGCTTTAATCATCCCGCTAAATAAAAACTATTCATAAACTTCTCAATGACACAAGGAGTTACCTGCCTCTCTCTCTCTTTACACACACACACACACACACACACACACACACTCAGTAATAAGCACCGATATAAATCAAATGTGCCCTTTTATCACACCTCGCAGGGGTAAATTTTACCCCATTCCCTGAAGACCTGATTCAGCAGCTGCTGTGGCTCTAGTGTCCAGTGCTGTTATCTAATAAAGTTGCCCAGTCTGCTCTACATTGAAATGTCATGACCATAATGTATCTACCACTGTTTGTGCAGGGAAAGGTCACGACTGGCATCAGGGACAGTGACATACACACATATATTGTGATGTTTTACAGTATTGCATTACCTTTTGGGTTACTGGAGCACAGAGTATCATAATAGATGAGATGACACAGCAAAACGCACTCGGTTTTGTAAACCGTTTTAACCTCTACAGTACTTACTACAGTTCTTACAACGCTACTTTTTTATTTCTCTTTCCTGTTTGTTTTATTGATCTTCAGTGGTTATTCCTCAGTGCCCTCATCTTTTTCAGCACACACACTCTTATTTCTGCAGCTGCGTCCTTCGGCTTCTTAACGTAAAGCTTTAGGAAGCCCCTAACAATGCACGAAATACACCACAACACATCCTTCCTTCGGGAGCCTCTGTTCCTGCTATTGTCAGCATGTCAAGAGTGTGCGTCAAGAGGTAAAATTAGCCTGTAATGAGAGCGGCCTTTCCTGCGATACACTTGCTTGTACCTTCTGTCTCTGTTCTTGAGGGATGCTGTTGCTCTGAAGATTCAGGAAGTTTAAGAGCTTGTTGAAAAATTGCGTAACACTTTAATTGACAGTGTCCTTGTTATTCATTTTACATGTACTTTCTATAGTAAATTATGGGTGCCAGTTTATTTTAAGGTGTCCTTGTTACAGTGTAATCATACATTTAAAGTACTGTGTAATATTAATTAACTATAATACCTTACTACATAGGCTTAGGGATACTTTCATGTAATTATGCATAATTTATGTAAAGTGTAACAAGGACACCTTAAAATAAAATGTTACCGGATTATGCACTGAAGGCCCTGTTGTAAATTATTGCCCATTACTTTTTTCGAGTAATTTCACCAACAGTTGTATCTTAAATATTATGTAACTGGAAATTGTTTTCGTCATAGCGGTAGCTGATCATATTTATTAAACACCTTTTCATGGATTAATGTTTTTACGGTATCAAGTGAGCCATTTTTATTTAGTCTTGCACATAATTGTTTCATTTGATATTCTGTTGTGTTTTTCCATGGCTAAACATTTTACGTAAGTAAATCCTAGATATAAATAGAATATATTAAGTAATTAGTAGAAGAATCTAATAATAAAATGTCAGGAAAGGGAATAAAATCTCCCACTGGGTTAAAAAAGCCATTGAAAATGTAGCTGCCAGTGTTCAAATGATTCCTTCTTAATCGTTCTCATCCAGAAACAGAGTTTTTTTTCTCTTTGGTTTCTCTTACAGCCTGAAATCACCTCCTGGACTGGCATCTTTCAGCCCACAGGGGACAAGATATCGCTGATATAATCTTCTGCATATATTTATATGCCCTGATGCTTTCAGTTTTTCTATTCATAGCTCATTATCATAAAATATGAATCATTCATAAGAGGTGGTAAACTCGTATAATCAGATTCCCCCTTGGGATTTTAACCCTTTAAATGTCTGTTATGGGGGTGAGCGTGTAAATGGCAGCAGGTCGTTAAGGGTTTATTGCATTTTGCAGGACCAGTTAACCCTTTGACACAGGACAGCAGATCCAGACACATGCTTTCCCTGGAGACATTTACGTCGAGACGTTTGTCTAGTAAACAGTATGTTAAGCCAATTTTTGAGTGGTGTTGATGTAATTCTCACCACTATGTTTATCAGTGTTACAATTTCAGTTTAGTTTGGACTTTATTGCGGTTGTTAACGTGTTCTGAATAATTATTTGCAATTATATATTAACAATTATATGTGGTTGCTAGGTTGTACTGGGTGGTTGCTAGGTAGTTGTTTGGTGTTTTAGGTTTCTAGCTTAATTTGGTGTTCTCTTTGGTTGCTAGGGTGTTCTGGGTGGTTTTTAGGTGGTTGGTATTCTTGGTTTCAAGGTAGTTGATTGGCTGTTCTTATTGGTTGCTTGGTGGTTGCTATGGTGTTCTAGGTGGTTTTTAAGCCGTTGCTTGGTGTTCTTTGTTTCTATGTAATTGACTGGGTGTATTCTGGTTTCTAAGTTGTTCTGGGTGGTTTTTGGTGGTTACTAGGGCGTTCTGGGTGGTTTTATGGTGGTTGCTTGGTGTTCTTGGTTTCTAGGTGGTTGATTGGTTGTTTTATTTGGTATCTGAGGGGTTGCTAGGGTGTTCTCAATGTTTTCTGGTGATTGCTATGGTGTTCTAGGTGGTTGCTAGGATCTTCTGCATTGTCACTAGGGGGTTACTGTTATGGGCTGCGTTTTCCAAAAGCATTGTAAGCTTCAGTATATCGTAGACCCATTGAAACCAATATAGCTACAATCAGTTTAAGCTTACGATGCTTTAGAGAAATGCAGCCCTGGTGGTTGCTTGGTGCTCTTTGTGGTTTCTAGGTAGTTGACAGGGTATTCTCTTTGGTTTCTGCGTGGTTGCTGGGATATTATGGGTGGTTGCTAGTGTGTTCTGGATGGTTTGTTGGTGATTGCTATGGTGTTCCGGGTGGTTGCTAGGGTCCTCTGTGTTGTCACTGGGTGGTTGCTAGGATGTTCTCTGTAGTTTCTAGGTGGTTGATAGGGTGTTCTAGGTGGCTTTTATGTGGTTATTAGGTGTTCTTGGTTTCTGTGTAGTTAATTGGGTGTTCTCTCTGGGTGGTTGCTAGGCTATTCTGTGTGATTACTAGGTGGCGTCTTACTAGCCTACTGTAAGTCAAAAGTCTCTTTCATTGTCTGTCCTTTGACATGGCTTGGAATCCTCCTTCAGGGCAAATCCATTCTGTAGGTTTTTTCCCCACATATTTTATGATCTTTCAAGCAAGACTCGCTCATTTGTTTTCACAGTACATGAAAACTTCTAATCATTAGTCTGCACGATTTGACATATAATTCATATTCGTAGCACAAACACTCAAGACAAGTCATGTGGCAAAGTCTCATATTCAGTGTTAGGGATTTAAAAAACCCACTAAGCAATAGTAAGAAGGAAATTTACCTTAGCAGACACTTCTAATTAAACAGTAAACCAAAAAATTAAGCTGGCATAGTGACATTTTTGTGTCTGGCAGGTAGAAGTGCGCTCAGAGGGATGTTTCTCTGTGTTGGTGTGTTTCTTGCTGGGATGTGGGAGGACTAATATGTTGACAGCTCCCTTGCTGTTAGATTCACAGTGCTGTGTCAGGCCACCAAACCAGACATCACCACACTGTTTATATCCATTTACCCAGAATTCCATGGAACCTAGCTACTGTTTGTATCTGGGGCTGCGAGTACATCTGCTTTGGTCCAGCAGCCAATTGCGACAGAGCTAAGGCCAGATGTCATATTATTGGATGATATATCGCCTCCTTGCTGGATTGTGTCTCGCGCTTCTAGGGACGGTGGTGCTGATTTCCAATTTGGATTTAGTTCTATGTTTGCTCAGCTCAATCAGACTGTAATTGTAAAATATATCCATACAGCACTCACTTATGCACAGCATGAGTTTTTGTTTATGATAGAAAAACCTCCAGTTCTTTAATGCTGTCTCTGACCTTTGGTGTAGATAATAAATAAAGATATGGTTGTCAATTTAACACATTAATTTAGTGCTATTTGATTTACAATTAATACAAATAATCATGCCCCCATTGATATACATTCCATAATAAGGGATTTTCCTAACATCAGCAATAAGTTTGAGAGTTCAAATTCAACACCTGCCATTTGGCCGACTTTACCAAAGTAGAGTTACCAAAATTGAATCTTTTCTTTCTTTTTGTAGTTAAATAGATCTGTGTTTCCACTCCTTACATCCAGTGGTGATAAGTTGTATCTATTAATATTATGGGCCTGTGCCAACCTGGACTGTGAACCATTTTATTAATTATAAACCAGAGAGCTATGAAAGATGTTTTCAAGATGTTGTCATTCAGTCAGTAGACAGACACACACATAATGAATGATGTCTAGCAGTCCTAATTCCCTTTGGGATCCTGTTATAGACAGAGGGAAAAGTGTGACAGTGCACTAAATTTCAGGTTACAAGAAAGTATTATTTCAATTGAATTTCCTTCAGAGTACCGTGCCAGACCATCAGATGTATCTGAAATGAAGTTCATGTGCCTATAAAGTTTAGTCCATATTGACACAGGAGATTAATACGTCTATATCTTTCTTCACAAATTGTTCAAAACCTAACATAAGAATCTCGTGAGATCACAACTTTGACGATAATCTCAAAGGGAACATATTCTGTACTGTTTAATGTCATCATACTGTAGGTTGTAAGAAGCTACAAAGCTGAGGATTGATAGAAACGTCTGCGATCTTCGTTCTAAAATTTTGTAGAGAGGAATATCTCTCTGGTGCCAGAGTGAAGATGAAAGAGGATATGAAGTGTTTTGATAAGGGGCAACAGCGATTCAAGAGGAAGTTGTAGGCAAATGCTTCAAAAGCTACAAAAACATCAAGTTGGATGTGAGAGATTTGAAGAAACTATGTTTTGAGAAGCTTTGAGAGTGCACATTAAATCCCATTTTGAAATATGTTTTAATCAGCAGATATCCATAATATACACCTCAGGCTTCACACCAAAGAACAACATCTGTGCTCCTATTGGTGCCCCGAAAATTCCTACAAACCCCAAAATGGGTGTGTGTATGTATATAAATTTTCTGCTTGAATTAATCAGAAAGAAAAACTATAACTAGTATGTTTTTTATGCTAAGAAATTTAAATACAATGGACAGATCCAGTCACCAGTGTCCGTTCCCTCAGAGGTCAAATGCAAATCAGACAATGAGCGTCGCAAAGCATTTTTGAACATGTACTAATTGAGCAAACAATGTCAAATGTCCCCATTTGTGTTATCAGAGGACAATCTTCAATAATCAATGTTTTGCACTGGTTAAGCAATGGCATTTAGGCCTAGAACTATCGATAAATGTGTAAGAAAAACTGTAAGTTATAATGCATTGTTGTAAAATCCCTACAAATAGAACTTGACCTGTTGAGGTCTCTCTGCCCAAAACACTGACCACAAATCAGTCGCAGTAGAGATAAACAAGATTGCTACAAAGAGAATGTACAGCGCTTTATGGATTTCTTAGTTTGTGTCTTGATCTTTTAAACATTCTGTTCCTAACCTTATCCTTATTCCCAGATGTTATTGCTCGGTGGTTACTCATATGTTATAGAGGTAAGAGCTATATAAATAATACAGCATAACACGGATGACCTGAAATTTGATAAGAAATGTCATTGTCTTGTGACAGAAGACTGATATCTTGACAAATGTAAGCACAGTAAATCAGAAACAGATGAGACATGAGAAACAGGAGATGTTGACAAAAATCTCAATTTTATTGTTTAGGGGAAACTGAAATATAAAAAATTATTTGTGATGTTGTTGTTTCTTTACTTCGGGTTCTTATTCTTTGCAGCATGCATAATTAATATATCTTTGAATGGTTGCATCTTGGGCGTTTGAATGATTTTCTGCAATTTTGGACACAGAGGACTGAAAAACTACTCTGCATTGTAAACGATCCGCCTCCATTCCTCTTGGGGTTGTTGGTTCATCTTTCCAAAGCGTCCCTTTATCTTATCTTCCTTTATTGTACTTGTTTATTTTTAATGTGCCTGTGGGCTCTTTAGGGGCCATCTTCTATAAGAAATCCCTTCTGTGATTAAAGTGGATCATGAATAACACCACTGTTAGCCAAACTGTAGATTTAGTAAGTAGTCTCAGTCTCATGTGATCCAAAGGGACTTTCTGTATGTATTTGGTGGAGGTATTTTTTATACTTATTTTAAGTATTAAAGTCTATAACAAACTTGGTGCAAAACCTTTTAGTAGTACAACAAATTCTGATGACTACTACTTTTAGTCTTTTTCTGTCCTAAGATATGGTCATATTAATGAAATTTTTGAGAAATTTTTTTAAGGCCCATTGTCTATTGTCAGTAGTGTAGCGATGTTTTAAGCACAGTTCATGCAGAAGCAACTTTCTTTTGGTCAACATGGCAACCCAATTGCATGGATTGAAATGACTGTAATTAGCTGAAAAATGATAAATGTGACCACACATTTAGCCATCAAAGTGATAGTTCACCCAAAATGTAAAATTCTGTCATTGATTAGTCATGTTCATGTCATTCCAAACCTGTAAGACCTTTGTTCAGAACACAAATGAAGACATTTTTGATGAAATCCGAGAGCTTTTTGTCCCTGCATAGACAGCAATGCAACTGACACGTTCCAGGTCCAGAAAAGTAGTAAGGACATCATTAAAATAGTGACATCAGTGGTTCAACCGTAATGTTATGAAGCTACAAGAATACTTTTTGTGAAACACCTCCCCCCACCAATCCCCAACTCAATATGATGTTCAAGGGGCCCCCGAAAACCATATTGGCTCTCCTGTTTGTGAATGCATGGGAAAGACTGACTCGGATAAGAAGAAATTGTTGAATAAAGTTATTACTTTAGTTTTCTTTGTACACAAAAAGTATTCTAGTAGCTTCATAACACTTAAATAAACACTTATTTAATGCAGTATTTGTTTCAAAATCGACAGGATGACTTTAGATTTTCTTTCCTACAGTTACAGCAAGGCTAAAACATTTGAGGCAAGACAATCCAGGAAGTCAGTCCAAACATTTGCCAGCTAGACTTAGTTTAGATGTCTTATGTGTCTGTGCATGGTGGATGTGAAGCACATTTGAGAAAATAAAATAAGGCGAAGAGCAACGTCATTAATATCCAGACTCTGTGTCTCACAGTTTTCCTGTCAGTTATAGCCACACACCAGCTCATCTTGTAAGAGGCACTGCAGAGTAGGTGACAGTCTGGCAGTGTGTATTCACTCGTGTTGTCAGCCTTTCACTGAATCTGTTTATGGCTTGTCGTGCCTTACATCCACATCACACTCTGCTACAGATTTTATTTTCCCTGAAATCCCCGGTTAGTATTGGGATAGTTAGTTGAATTGTGTGGTTTCTTTCCTACAGATACAAGTTGTTGTGCAAGGCTACTTGTGGAGCTAGGTTGCCTAGCAACATAATGCTAATGCAAACAAATGCTTAACTTAAATGAGTTTAAATGTGTGTCTGTGCGATACTTGTGGCACTTGTAGTCTACTTTAAAGTTGCAACATAATGGAAGTATCCAGGTATACTAAAATTCATCCGAGTGACCGAGATTATTGGAAAGGATAAATGTTCAATTCATCAGTTATAAATTGGAATTTAAGATGTGGGCATGCACTCAAATGTACTTCTCATGACTTTCGTTTCACTGAAAGATCCAGTTATGACGTTTTGAATAAAAATGTTCATAAAAAATGAATAAAAAGGAATAATGGACAATTTTTTTACAATAAGCTCTAAGTTTGTGTAAGCAAGCCTTTGTGGTATTTTCTCAAAGAATGGTAAATATTATATAGCAGCAAAGCACAGCATATTTTGAGATCAGGGATTAAAAATTTCTCGCTTAAGTGTCTCTAGTGTCGGCCAAACTCTCAGACTGTCACGCACAGAGTTGCCTATAAGTATTTTATGCAGGCTATGTACACCCACAAATTTGTGGCATTGAATATTTATTAGATATTCAAAGACTTGCCTAAATTGCGTATTTACTTAAAGCAGAGAGTGTATGAATAATTGTAATATAGCATTCTATAACAGAACAAGACATTAATGAAGATGGAGAATGAGAGCTCGTGAAATCAGATGTTCTCAGCACTGTCAAAATAAAAAAGTGAAAATGAGTGAGGTAACATTCAGCCAAGTATGGTGACCCACACTCAGAATTTGTGCTCTGCATTTAACCCATCCAAAGTGCACACACACAGAGCAGTGAAGACACACACACACTGTGAACACACACCCAGAGCAGTGGGCAGCCATTTATGCTGCGGCGCCCGGGGAGCAGTTGGGGGTGCCTTGCTCAAGGGCACCTCAGTCATGGTATTGAGGGTGGAGAGAGAACTGTACGTGCACTCCCCCCACCCACAATTCCTGCCGTCCCGAGACTCAAACTCACAACCCTTCGATTGCAAGTCCGACTCTCTAACCATTAGGCCACGGCTTCCCCCTAGTCTGTTAAAGTCCCAGAAACAACACTTAAAAAACAAACAAAAACTTCAGAAAGGACATAAACTATGACCAATGGTTGACCAATATATTGCCAATGCTGGTATTATTGGCAATTATCAGTATTGACTAGGGCTGCACGATATTGGGAAAAAATTACATTGCGATATTTTATTTTTCTGTGATATATATTGCGATATTTTTTTTACAAACAAAAAGGGGATGAGCACACTTACATGCTCATTTTAAATGATTTAAACATAGACACCATCGTGTCAATTGATTAATATGCGCGAGGGAGAGAGAGCAAGACAGAGCTTGTGTTGTTTGAAGACAGCTTGCTCTCTCTCTGTCTCTCTCTCGGTCTGTCTCTCTCTCTTTCTCTCTCTTTCTCTCTCTCTCTCTCTCTCTCAATTCAGTTCAATTCAATTCAATTCATATTGCTTTAGGTATTGCCAAAGCATATTGCCAAAGCTTTTTACATAGCAGAATAGAAACAAACAAAACAAAAATATATACATTTCTATAAACATTGATGGTACTTCTAATGTACTCTCTGTCTGTCTCTCTCGCGCGCTCTCTCTCTCTCTGCCCTGTTAAACTTGCATGTGGTTTTCAGTCCTGTCAAACTTTCACTCTATGATGGTTAAGCTGTGCAATTAATCCGCGATTCACATTCGTCAAGGGCCGGGGAGCAGCTGGCCCGTACAGTTAATGAATAACGGATCAACTACAAGCCTACAGCCTACATCGCACATCCTGCGATGTGACTATCGTGGATTCGTACATATCGCGATATCAGTGCTTAAACGACACATCGTGCAGCCCTAGGTTTGACCTTCCGTGGACCACTGGTAATATATATATGTATAGCATTTTATTTTTTCAAATAACTGATGTTATGATTGGCTGACATCTCTGCCTTATTTTGAAAAACAAGGAATTTTCTTTTAAACCTATTTTAATTCACCCTATTTTTTTCACAAGTGTATTATTTTGAGTGAATGGATCAGCCATTGGACACTCATTCGACCCATTTCCCTCTCAGTGAAGCGTCTGTGCTGTTTCACCCACACAGTTTCAAACCCACGAGTTCTCTGATCCTCCAGAATGACTTTTGTGTTAATCTCTGATGGCACATCCATCATCTACACACACATACTCCTAGAGAAAAGAACCCACACTCATTCATACACCTACACATGTACCTTTTTATGTGCCATGCTTCGTGACACACACACTCTGCTCAAATCTTCCATTTCTGAACCGTTTGTATTGCCTCCATTTCTAATGCCTTAAACTTTAGATGCAAATTATTTGCCCAGCAAATAGCTCTCCACTTGCTATTAAAAGCTCATTCAATGTGCCTGACCTAGGTTGGTATACTAGCTATAGTTGTTCATATGTTTTGAGCAACAGAATTCAGCTGATGTCTGATTAGGCATGTCATGTTAACAAATTTTACTGGACGATAAATTGTCCAAGAAATTATCACGATAAACGATAATACTGTCGTTCTAAGACCAGTTTCAACTAATATAATGATAATGGCATAATAACGCAGATAGACCTTTTCAAAGATCAATAAACTTTTATTTTATTTTATTTTATGGCAGATTCCAAGCAAGAAATGCCGACATGTCTACTTTGTGTGGCTTAAAATTAATTAATTTAATTTGTATGTTATATTATGTTTATATGCGAGTTATTATGATAATGACCGTTTAACCGTTAACCGAAAGTAAACATTGTGACCGATGAAGGCAACGCGTCTTTTGGGCGCTCAAGTTTGTTATATCAAATGTGGTATTCGCACTCATAATGTAAGCGACGCAGTGCGACTTGCTCATTTTTACCAGGGGTGTCTGCACTGCATCTAGTTAAAAACATCTCAGCTTTTCAAAATAACGCAAGCGCACCAGGTCATGTGACAAGAACCAACTCAGTCAGCTTCCTTCGGGGTGAAATTCCCTGTTGTTTTTGAAAAATGGTGTGCACCCAAACACTACACTTTTTTTTCTTCGTAAATATATCTTGTAGCAGAGTAACAGCAAGGGTTTTTCAGTGGTGGAAATCCATTACTGAAATTTAATTACAGAATATTGTAACAGATATCGCAGCTGATGGATGCTTAGCAACGACAGACGCCTCAGGAGCGCAACTGCCCAAGCGTTTTAGAAAGGAGGAGAAAACGACACGTGCGCTGTGTGTATGTTAACTCACTGGGTGCGTTGACAAACACAACTACACGCCTACAGACATATTTAGCTGAGCAAGCCAAATTAAGCGAGCAAAAAGTAGGCCAATTTCGACAGAAAGGGCAATGAAGTTACTTGCAAAATATGCTACGCGATATTAAAATAAAGCAGTAGTGCAAGTACAATATAAGTACAATATCACTTGCGACGCAAACATCCATAAGCAAAGACACTTTCCAAAGCTGGCCACTCTAGCGATACGTTATCTCTTTATTCCCGGGACATCTGTGGCATTTGAAAAAAAAAATTTGAAAAAGAAATTATCACGGCTAAAAAAGCTCAGTAAATGAACCGAACCGTGACTTTAAAACCGAGGTACGTACCGAACCGTGATTTTTGCATACCGTTACACCCCTAATATATATATATATATATATATATATATATATATATATATATATATATATATATATATACAGTATTGTTCAAAATAATAGCAGTACAATGTGACTAACCAGAATAATCAAGGTTTTTAGTATATTTTTTATTGCTACGTGGCAAACAAGTTACCAGTAGGTTCAGTAGATTGTCAGAAAACAAACAAGACCCAGCATTCATGATATGCACGCTCTTAAGGCTGTGCAATTTGGCAATTAGTTGAAAGGGGTGTGTTCAAAAAAATAGCAGTGTCTACCTTTGACTGTACAAACTCAAAACTATTTTGTACAAACATTTTTTTTTTTCTGGGATTTAGCAATCCTGTGAATCACTAAACTAATATTTAGTTGTATGACCACAGTTTTTTAAAACTGCTTGACATCTGTGTGGCATGGAGTCAACCAACTTGTGGCACCTCTCAGCTGTTATTCCACTCCATGATTCTTTAACAACATTCCACAATTCATTCACATTTCTTGGTTTTGCTTCAGAAACAGCATTTTTGATATCACCCCACAAGTTCTCAATTGGATTAAGGTCTGGAGATTGGGCTGGCCACTCCATAACATTGATTTTGTTGGTTTGGAACCAAGACTTTGCCCGTTTACTAGTGTGTTTTGGGTTATTGTCTTGTTGAAACAACCATTTCAAGGGCATGTCCTCTTCAGCATAGGGCAACATGACCTCTTCAAGTATTTTAACATATGCAAACTGATCCATGATCCCTGGTATGCGATAAATAGGCCCAACACCATATTAGGAGAAACATGCCCATATCATGATGCTTGCACCTCCATGCTTCACTGTCTTCACTGTGTACTGTGGCTTGAATTCAGAGTTTGGGGGTCGTCTCACAAACTGCCTGTGGCCCTTGGACCCAAAAAGAACAATTTTACTCTCATCAGTCCACAAAATGTTCCTCCATTTCTCTTTAGGCCAGTTGATGTGTTCTTTGGCAAATTGTAACCTCTTCTGCACATGCCTTTTTTTTAACAGAGGGACTTTGCGGGGGATTCTTGAAAATAGATTAGCTTCACACAGACGTCTTCTAACTGTCACAGTACTTACAGGTAACTCCAGACTGTCTTTGATCATCCTGGAGGTGATCATTGGCTGAGCCTTTGCCATTCTGGTTATTCTTCTATCCATTTTGATGGTTGTCTTCCGTTTTCTTCCACGTCTCTCTGTTTTTGCTCTCCATTTTAAGGCATTGGAGATCATTTTAGCTGAACAGCCTATCATTTTTTGCACCTCTTTATAGGTTTTCCCCTCTCTTATCAACTTTTTAATCAAAGTACGCTGTTCTTCTGAACAATGTCTTGAACGACCCATTTTCCTCAGCTTTCAAATGCATGTTCAACAAGTGTTGGCTTCATCCTTAAATAGGGGCCACCTGATTCACACCTGTTTCTTCACAAAATTGATGACCTCAGTGATTGAATGCCACACTGCTATTTTTTTGAACACACCCCTTTCAACTAATTCAACTAATTGCCCAATTGCACAGCCTTAAGAGCGTGCATATCATGAATGCTGGGTCTCATTTGTTTTCTGAGAATCTACTGAACCTACTGGTAACTTGTTTGCCACGTAACAATAAAAAAATATACGAAAAACCTTGATTATTCTGGTTAGTCACATTGTACTGCTATTATTTTGAACAATACTGTATATGAAACAATTTTATTTTCAAGTAACTGATATTGGCCAAACTCACTATAGTAATGTATAATAACTATATACCGTATTTTTCAGACTATAAGTCGCACCTGAGTATAAGTTGCATCAGTCCAAAAATATGTCATGATGAGGAAAAAAACAAATATAAGTCGCACTGGACTATAAGTCACATTTATTTAGACCCAAGAACCAAGAGGAAACATTAACGTCTACAGCCGCGAGAGTGCGCTATATGCTGCTCAGTGAAGGCTACAGGAGAACTGAGCAGCATAGAGTGCCCTCTCACGGCTGGAGAAGGTAATGTATTCTCTTGATTCATTTCTCTTGGTTCATGTCAAATTAATTTTGATAATAAGTCACACCTGACTATAAGTCGCAGGACCAGCCAAACTATGAAAAAAAGTGCGACTCATATTCCAGAAAATACGGTAAATCATTATATTGGTATCAGTGATACTCGCCTTCATTCATAAAAAAGATGTCATCAAACAAATAATTGTACAAATATATTGTCTTTGTTGTTTCTACATTTATTTAAGGATTGAATGTGAAATTATTGGAATATAAAAGTATATTTAAAAACTTTAATATTAAGCGGGATTAATCGCGATTAATCACAATACATTTCAAAGAAAAAATCATTAGTTAATTCCTTTTAATTGATCGACAACACGAAATACTTTTATTTTGATAAAGATCCACAAAATGATAAAAAATCTTCATGAGTGTTTAAAAAAAAATCTAACTACAAATATGCGTTCTCTGTTAAATGTCAGGTAAAAATAACTTTGTATTATATTTGTATTACATTTTTTCGTGATCTAAGTGATCATATTTTACCTCTCAGTCTTCCCTAAGCTGATCAGCTTGACTTAAAGTTTGTTTTGTGAACTGATACCATTAAGACGACATCTTTTACGATTCATTTAGTGCTCAATCACTGTGCTAAATGTACAGTTGTGTTGAGTTTTATGAAGGGACATCATTTTAAGAGGCTCTTTGGCCTTGTGTGCTGTTAGAGACTATGACTCTGAACCAGGGGTTGAGGCGACGGGTTTTGTCGCCTTCCTTGTGGGAGACGTGAAAGGAATGCTGGGAAGGTAATGCACTTTTAATGGCCTGGTGCAGAGCCCTGCAGCTGTGACGGCCCGTGCATCTGCGGCTCTGATTGATTACACGACTCCCAGGGGCCGGGGAGAGTGACGCAGCAGCTGCAATTCATCGTCAGGGCCGCTGGAGAACCAGTCGTGATTCAGCACAGCACCGTCCACACTGGTTTCCACACAGTGCTGCTCGTAAGGGAGGTGTTATTGTCTAGCCTGCTGGTGATTCATTTTTACATATATACATTTTTTATCTCAGGCCATGAATAGGAACATGGCGCTTTTATTGAATCAGGTCAGCAAAGGCACTGAATACTGATAATGCAGAAGATTATTATGTGCTCATATGTAGTTTTAATTATTGGTTTACTTAATGCTCATCAAACTCCATGTTCTTATGACATGGAGACATTATTAGATGTGACTTGTGTTATCATGAGGTCATAAGAGTTTTGTAAGATGTAAATATGCACAGATTACCATTCAAAAGTTTGACATCGGTAAAAAAAAGTTTAAGAAATTAATACTTTTGTTCAGCAAGGATGCATTCAATCGATCAAAAGGGACAGCAAAGATTTATAATGTTACAAAAAGACTTTTATTTTAAATAACCGGTTTTTTTTCATGAGTTTTTGAACTTTCTGTTTATTAAAGAATCCTGAAAAAATACTTCCACAAAAATATTAAGCAGCATGATTGTATTCAGAAATACAATAATCAGGTAATAATCAGAAATGTTTCTTGAGCACCACATCACATTAGAATGATTTCTGAAGGATCATGTGACACTGAAGACTGGAGGAATGACACATGAATACATTACATTTTAATTTTTTTACTGTATTTTTGATAAAAATAAATGCAGCATATTTATATTTGAATTGGATGGTTACTCTTTGTAGAAACGCTAATAATATCATAAAACTGTTAAATGTAATGTTTTGAAAATGTAAAAAAAATGTTTAAATAAAAATTGTAGGCCTAAAATCACTTGTAGCATTTAATTAAATTATTTTGTTATTTTTTACATTTAGACAAAACAGACAATAGAATAATCTGTCCATGAAAATAATTTTCAGCTTATCACATGTACCATAGTTTTAATATCAATGCATATAGTGATAGTATATGAAAAGTATTTTATAGTATGCCTTTTAAAGAATGTGAACAATTATTTCAGAAGTATTTTGCCTCCTTGTTATTGGTAATATATTCTCTTGTATTAGGGAGGTAATTCAGTCATTATTCATGACCTTTTCTCATGGCATGAGAGCTAGGATATGACACATGATGACAGCATAAAATGCCAAACATCTCTTTGAATATGTTCTGAGAGGTCAGAGCTGGGTTATCAGAGATACTGGAGCTTGTGTGACATTCCACATGCTTGATTGCAGCCATGATGGGCCTCTCAAACACACACGGAAACAGGAAACAGATGTGCAGCCGCTCTGAGTTTCTGCATGCTAATCATGAAACTACAAACCTAAGGACTAATTCTCTCTCATCAGGCATCTTTCTAACCCTATTGGGATACTTTAAACCTCATCCTGAAGTTAGTTTAATTATAACAAAATGTTTTCAAGATGATTTTGCTCTGTTCAATTATTTATAGCTTACATACGGTACTTGTGTAAGTATCATGTGTTTAGGGCTAAAATGGCATATTTATACTTTATTCACTCAATTGGAATTATAATTATTTCAATCAAGTTTGATTAAACAGGCTTGAAATATTATCTTTAACAGAAAAAATGAACACCAGCTGCTGTTATCTAATATCGATTATGTCTGTAATTGTTTTATTTTCAGTATTTGCAAACGGCATTTTCAGCAGCTCAGATAAAATGCAAATCTGTTAATTGCGCCTGTGTCTTTTCTTAAAGTTGCAACACATGTTGAACACTCTTATCTTAGACACACTGGAACTTGTTAGCTTCTGCAGAAGGCCAGAGGAAATGATGTCATGTAATACACAGTGAATGTGAGAGTGGTCCAGAATTAATTGGATTAATGTGTGCTTGTAAACGAATTAGTGAGTTCAGTCAATATTCCCAGTCAATCAACTTGACTATAGTGAACAAGATACCATGAGAGAGTCGCTCTGACCTCACAGAGAACAAGCCCATACTGTAATTGAGTTTGCGAATGCTGCAAATGCAGTTTAATTAACATGAAATCAAACTTGACCCTCTTAATTTCCTCAATTATGTCATTATGCTCAAGTCACTAGCGCATGTTATTATAAAGAAAAGAAACAACAGTGTTTTCATAATATTTCTTTGAAATATAATAACTTTCCCACCACGGAAACCAATTTTGTACCGATGTGAAGGCAAGGAAAAATAATATTAACTTCCAATTTCAAAGTCTAATTTTCCAGATCCAGTTAAATACGGAGTAATAAGAATGACTTTTTTCATTTCCTCCTGGATAATAAGTGAAATCTGTAACGAATGCTGTTTCGTGTTGTCTTCATTTGACTTCATTTGTAGCAAATTATGTTCATGTTGCCTGTAAAGACCTTATTTATTACCTGGAAAATGTACATTTACATTTATGCAGATACTTAAATCGACGCACTAAAATTGCATTGAAGGTATACAATTTTTAACTCCATACATTCCCTGGAAAGTAAACATGTCATTCTTCAAATATCGGCTTCACAAACCATGCAAACTCAGTCGAATCAGCTGTGAGATCTTGTGAAGTGTGCATGTGACCTGCATGATAGCACACTCTCTGTGTGACGGCCGTCCCGTGTGAATTGTATGCTTTATACTTTAAACCCATGATTTCAAATTATGCTGCGCTTTATGCGTTTACCTGCTGTCATATTCATCATTTTCACTGTGTGCTGTATGTAAAATGAGTGTAAACCTGGCTTTATTTGCAAAATATGATTCCCAATGCACACAAACTTCCCAAAATACTGATACAGACAATATCAGTCGTCCACTAATGTGACGTGGGTGTTATTACTTACATGCTCTATAATGTTTGTTTTGGTTAATTTATTCAAGGAATAATCAACTAACACGTTGCCACATTGAGTTATAAAAAAAAAAAAAGTTCGAAGTTACTGACACTGGAATTGTGAGATGGTTTCTTCAGTAGTCAATCTTTAATTTAATTTAATCAACCTTTCAAAAACGTAGTATTTTCTTGTGCTCAAATCTTTGAATTACTTTTACTTGAGTAAAATGATATTGTATTAAATTATATTTAATATGAAACATAGTGCAGTAAAAAGTACAATATTATGCTTTGAATTAAAGTTTTCTAAAGAAAAACACTGATAAATTACTGACACTTCAAAAGTACTTTTACAGCAGAGTAAAAATACCTCTGTAATTTACTCACCCCCGTGTCATCCCAAATGTTTGTGTCTTTCTTTCTTCAGTACAGAAAATAAATCAATCTTTTAAGAAAAACATTTTTTAAGAAATGTCACAAAAGAAGTGTGTTTTTGGTTGCCAGGGCAAGACAACCCTGCACAGATTACCAAAAAAAAAAAACAGCATTAAGGGACCAGTGGATGGAGTTTATTTCTACAGAGCATCAACGGAGTTGTGCAAGTGTTTGTGTCTGTTCCCTGCATTTCGAAGATGCTTGTTTTACAAACAAGGCCCAGTTTGACGCCGGATTTGCACATTGTTTATTTCTTAAGGATAATGCAGTCCCAACGAAAAAGGGTCACGATCGTGTGATTGAACCGCATGCGGTGAGTAAAACTGAGTAAAATCTCTGTGTTATTAACTTAGCTATCAGCGCGTAAGCACATCAAGTAAACAACATGCGATGTTGTCATCAAACTGCACAAGTAAAACTGCTTCAAATATCTCTGTGTTGTTAACTTAGCTATCGGCGCGTAAGCACATCAAGTAAGCAACATGCGATGTTGTCATCAAACTGCACTTTCCACATGTACGGCTTAAAAATAAAATAAAAAAGACAACATAAAGTGGAACTTAGTCATTTTCCAAAACCGCTAAGCAAATATATACAGTTTCAAAACATACCACAGAGACGTTGTTGCTGATGCTGCTCTTGTTAAATTTCAGCCTCTGGATCTGATTCTGGATCATAAATAAATGGCTGAATCTGACTGTTAGCCAGGGTTTGTTTTGGATGTTTTTTTCCTCACTGTAATGTCATAGCTTCTAAACGCTCTCAACGCAAAAGCCTACTCGCGCCCGTGATTCTTTAGCTCCTCCCACACGTCACGCCTCCAGGCGCTCGTGTTTTTTTTTTTTTTTCGGGAAAAATCGGTACAGACTATCTTTCTCTTATGAATATAATAAAACTAAAGACTTTTTGGATTTATGAAGGATGCAGTACTACTCTATAGGTACTCAAGATTAACAGGATATTGAGTGAAAACGAACATTTCACCCCCCCTTTAAAAAATAAGTTTATACTTTTTAAAGACCAATGCTCGTCTTGCACTCGCATTGTGCATTGTGTAATCACATTAGAAAAGTCACGAGTGGTTAGTTCTTCGTCTATGTATTGAGTCCGTTTGAGTTTCTTTGCACATTCACTTCTTTTCAACTAAAGACGAGAACATCTTGGATGTCATGGGGGTGAGTAAACTGTTAGGAAATTTTCATTCTGGAACTGAACTTCTCCTTTAACATTTGAACATAAGATGAACAGAAACTTCAAAACAACACAATTTATTTGCAATAGAAATCTTCTGTAACATTATAAATGACTTCACTGTCACTTTTGATCAATTGAATGTTTCCTTGAAAAAGTCCAAATTCCTTAATATTATAATGTCCAATTGGCAAGCCATTAAATTTTTTCACCAAAGCCATTTCTACTAACAAATGACATTGGTTGAGTATAAATTTTAGGTTATATTATTTGAGTACTGTGGTATATCCAATGTGCAGTGGTACCATTTTTTATTTTTATTTTTGGAAAACCTTAAATTATTAAAAGTAGGTATGATGTTTTGAATAAAATATCTTTGCTGCCAATACGTGGGGTTTCACAAACCTTTATTTAATCTTCAAAGTTACCCCCAAGCAGACATGCCAATTCCTCCGCCTCCAGCTTTGGGAGTCAAGGTACATAAAGGTAGAAGCGTTCTTATTCCTGTCGGCGGTGGCCTGAGGGGATCCATTGACAGCTTTATTTCACTACACCATCTCAGCCGACCTTGGCTCATCTCAAAGCCCTTGTCTCTCCAGACAGACAATTTAGAGGTGCTGTCTCAAAACTGACCCGGGACGCCAGCAAACCGCCATCATTAACGTAAACCAAACATCGTCTTGGGAAAGGAGGGGCTGATTTCTGGGTCTGTTGGCTCGAGGGCTCAAAGCACACGTGGCTAATATTTCCACGTCAAGTTTGATTTTCTCTATATTGTTCTCACAATTGTCCCTGTGACGGGATTTGAATATAATTTTCTCTTAGAGTTGCTATGGTGACTGAAGCAGGGTCTCTGCGTGTGCCAGTTGCCATGCAGTGGTTTGTTAGAAAAGAAGTACAGACACCACTGCATGCTATCGAAAATGTACATAGAGCTGCATGTCGGTCAGTTTGCCTCGTGTTTTCATGGTTTACCCGTTTGGCCAACACGTTCATTTCCCAGGCCTCTCAATTTGTCTTATGCTTGTAGTTTTTACTCTACTGACCTCATCTCTGTTGTTAAAAAAGGCCTCGGATCTCTTGTCCTGCCGGTGCAGGTGGGCATGACTTATAAAATGGGCTTTCTTCCTACACAAACTCACACACACGGTTGCATTTACTGGAAAAGAGTGTCGTGGATCACAGATATTCTCACAGGTGCCTTGATGACTTTGCACATACTTAAGCACAAAGGCTGTTTGGGTCTATTGATTGAGATGTCATGATCTGTATTGATTGAGAAGTCAGGAAGCTCCACGGTTAAATGTTTTCGGGATGGCTGTGTTGAACAGTAATGAGATGAACATAACGAGAAATAGATTAATAACCTCTCGTCTATTGTACAGTTATAATACAGTAGATAGATAAAAATTTGCTCTTGGATGTGAATTCCATTGTAACTTTCACCTATCAAAACTTCATCACTTCTCAAAATAATAATTGTTATACTGAATGTGCACTACTTTGAATCTTAAAAGTATATATTTTTAAAAAGTACTTGCAGATAAGGTAGTATTAATGAAATAAAATGCCACTTACTGTAAGTATACTTAAAGAGATTTATTTTTCTTAACAAGTGCACTCTGTAATAATAATCAAAATAAAAAATTATAAAATTATTAAAAAACTGTATATTTTGGATAGACTGTTCTATGTTTTGTTGTATTTTAAAGAAGTACACTTATTAAAACAATCACAAATATTCACTGGATATCTTTTGCCTGAGTTTTTCCTGTGGGTATTCGGAAGTGCTGTTTTTTTTTGTTGTTGTTTTTTTTTACTTCGCTTAGCTGCTTGTCATATCAATTTAGATTTGATATTTGCTTAGAATTATTCCTACGGCCTACAAAATCACTTCTGACAAGTTAAAAAACTTTGATCGAAAGCTATTTAGATGTGGTTTGGTTTCTATTTGAAAAACGGCTCGATTTGATCCGGTGCTTTTATGAAAGACGCTCAGCTCTTAATGAAAAGATTATGGAAAGGGATCAATGCTGCTCAGTGTATCACGGCCAACGCGGTTGTGTTGGCGAGACGTTTAGATTAGCATCTGATTCAGACTTCCCCTCACCCAAGGGGGCGCAAATCTCATTCCACGTACTTTATCGACTCAATATGTCTTGTGCGGTGGGATGCGGTTCCATCACAGTACCCCAGGGACAAGATGAGAGAGCGACAGTTTTGACACCATGACAATCACACACATTCATAGACACTTGTCTCTTGAGAGAAGTGTGTCCGTGTCCATTTGCATTTAGCAGCGTGACAGTTTCCAGAGACTGAAAGTGTCAGCTCATGTCCAAATTTCTGAACACAGGGGAATAACGCTGGAATTTTAATGAGAGGTCATATCAGTTTTAGCCTACGTGATTTATCATTTTCAGATCCAAACCATATGCGTGTTAAAACTAAAGGGTTTAATTTGCATTTTGGTTACTTTTATTGTTTGGGAAAACAGACAATCAACAGATATGGCTGAGCTAATGTTGTTGTGTTGGGCTGGTTCTCTCACATGTAAAAATCATGACCCTATGTAATCAAAAATACCCAAGTTCATCATCATGCTATTAAAAGTTCAGAAATGCAATAGCATGATAATCAGATTATGATTAACCCCCGACTATCCTCTGTCCTGTAGAGAACCATGAGCACTGTGGAGGAGGAGCCGGACCACATGATACCATGAAGAGAAGCCTGCAGGCCCTGCCCCACCAGCTGCTGAGTAAGTCTCATTAATAAAGCCTTTTAATGCCATTTTATTTAAAGCCATTTATAGTGTTTTTTAAAGCTCTGTTTTGTAATGATGGTTGACAAAGGATCCTATGACCCTACTGTCCCATGTAATAATAATAATATAATTACAAAACACTTTAGGGCTGTAAAAGTTGACCTGTTAACCAGTGTTATTTTCGTCTCATCGATTTAACCTTTAAATTTCAATTTACGATTTATTTTAATTTAAGTTTTGATTCTTTTTATTTTGTATTTTTGTAAAAAAAAAATGTATAGTTTTTATACATTTTTATTAATTACCTTTATTTAGTTTGAGCTATTTTTAGCACTTTAAGTTAAACTAAACAAAAATGAGAAATGTTACTTTGGCAGCTGGCTGAAATTAATATACATTTAAGTTTTTATGTTTCATTGTAAATGAATGTTTTCAAGTAAAGAATGTGCTTATGGTTTTTAGTTTTAGTTGCAATATTATTGTGACATTCTGCATTCTAAAGACTCACATTTATTGTGGAAACAAAAAGATATAACACATTTTTACTGAATTGATTGTTTGTTTTTTAGGTGTATACAGCTTACATTACTTATTCTTACACAGTATTAAAAAAGTGTACTATACATAACAGCCGTTGTAGTTTCTGTGGGTCGTTCAACATGTTTTTTGGTTAAGTCGATTAGCCAAGAAAATCTTGCTAATGAAATCCGTTTAAAACCCTTGTTGGGACACCAGCACACCTTCTGCTCATCCCAGATCTTTTCTTTTGTCTCTTTACTCAGAACACTTGTAGAATATTAGAATTGGCGGCACACTCTTGATATCAGTCTGGCTGAGATCAAACATTAAAGTGTGAAATGTTTCAGGAACATGAGGTCGGATGGAGAAGGCGTCCTCCATTGTAGAACAACTTTAAAAAGAGATTTCATCACAGCAAATTCTGTTAGATGTAATGCTCAGAAAAACCTCCAACACAAATTTCTGTGAAATATATATTTTCAGGCTCAGGTATATTTTAGCCATTTGTTCAAACTTATGTCAATGGAGAAAAAAAAAAAAAACAGTTTTCAGTGCTTGAAAAGATTCAGGTAATTTTTCTGTGTGAATGTGAGTATTTCCCAGCTGAGCCCTTTATGACCTGAGGCTGTAAGGACACTGTGGTTCTTGTGTCTCTGTAGGTGGCTTTAAAATATGTCTACATACTGTATGTGAGGCGTTAGTAATCATAAATATTCATATGTGCAGCATAAATACATGTACATGCATTATCGTACATTTGCACATGCAATGCATATGCACTGACAGCATGGATGTAAACAATTTTAGATATAAACAAATGTTTATGAATCCTTTTATGTCTATAGAACACTAGTACTGAATATATGTGACCTTGGACCACAAAACCAGTCATAAGGGTTATTTTCTTTTAATCATAAGACATGAATAAATAAGCTTTCCATTGATGTGTGATTTGTTAGGATAAGACAATATTTGGCTGAGATACAACTATTTGAAAATCTTAAATCTGAGGGTGTGATAAAAACTAAATACTGAATTTAAAAAAAAAAAACTTTAAAGTTGTCCAAATTAAGTTCTTTTGTTATTAAATAAAACATTTCTTGACACAGCATATTAGACTGACTTCTGAAGAATCGTGTGATATTGAAGACTAGAAGAGAAAAATTCAGCTTTGCTCTCTCAGGAACAAATTACATTTTAAAATATATTCAAATCAAAAACCGTTATTTTAAATTGTAATACAGTATGTATATATTAATATATTGCATGGTGAGTTTGTTGTAAAGCTGTTCATACATAAATATGCATTCATATTGTACATTTCAGCATAAATGTACAAACGTTACAAATGAATACGTATGAAAACTAATTAGGTCAGGCTGGAATGCCTGGAAGTTTTACTAGTAGGTAGGTAGGTTAATAATATTTTGTAAATGTAAATATTCTTTTGAATTTTGTTGTGCAATTATCTCTGCTTCTACCCCAACATGTCATAATTAAATGCGATTTGCTCTCTGTTGACCTTCTGGTGTGGCCTGAGGTTAAGTGCTTTGCTCGAGGGCACAGTGATGTTCAAAGATCAGCATTTGTGGGGTTTATATATGCAGTTTTAGTTACGAGCTACTTTAATCCCTTATAAACATTGCGTTTAAGTTGGCAGTTTCCTAATAAAGTAACTTGCCGCAGTAATTAATAAGGACCTTGCCAAACCTGGCTATTAGTAGGGGACGTCCACTTGCTTTTGGCCACAAAGTGTGCTTGTTATGTAACAAGAGCATTTCATGAGTCATAGTTAGTTTTGGAACTGAATAGTACTGATAACAAGAGCAATTTGCTTTGTTTCACTGTCGGTTTGTTTGTGTCTTTCGTGTCAGTCTGTTCATCAGCTCATCTGTAGGGATGGCACCATTTGTTTAAAGTAAACTGAATTTAGCTGATGGCTCTCTCATGCAGTTATGGTGTGATTGTTGTTCTCCCTGAAGTGCAGATGGGATTGTGAGGCTTATTTGAATACAATGGCTTTTGCCAAATAACATCCTAAATTGGCATTCAAAAGGAATGCTCAATCAGAAGTCCCAAAGGCAGAATGTTTCACTGCAAAGGCCATTATTTCATTGTCAGAACTATTTTGAGAAGTCGTAGCCCAGTGACATTACTTACATGCTAAGAATTTCCTGTTTAAAGTGTTTACTTCCTGTGCGGCCAAAGTAATTTGTTAGTGCCCCAGTAAATGAGAGACTTGATGTACTCTATAAACAAATTGATTTCTTCCAGTGCCAAGTGCATCTTGCTCGTCCGCCCTTCTGATTGGATAAACATCTGCAAGTTCATAGGCATTACAGAAGACCAACGCAACCCAAATCACACAAACAGGAAGCCATTATCAGAGGGTGTTATGGTTCCCGCCTTATCTATGAGCTCACATCTGCACCACCCTGCCCCTCCCTCAACACAGGAAGTGCCCAAAGTGGCCCACAATCCTCTGGGGGATCCCTAACTTTAAAGACCACGGCTCCCAAAGAGACACCAGTGGAATTTATTCATTGGTTGGATTCATTGTTTTGGTTTTGTTCACATTTATAGCTTAAAATAATCCTTTGTGTGACGGTCAAAGAGCGATTTTATTTAGGATTTCACACTGTTAGCATGTCAACAGCTTAAATGTGAAAAGAGACTGTGGCAGATTTTTGGTTTTAGATCATTTTGTCTCTGTTTAAACCTGGTATTCCAGTTAAAGTGGTCAACATTTACATTACAGTACATCTGGTGTTTACATGCATCTCAAATGTGTTCTGTCAATATATCAAGCTTTGTTCAGATTCTTATATTATAATATTAACACCTCATTAAAAGGCTAAAATTCTCTATAATGGGGTACTCATAATGGGGTAACAATTTATTTTAAGGTGTCCTTGTTACACATGTAAACATGTACTAACTATTATAATAACAATACATTATGAATAATTACATGCAAGTAACCCTAAGACAAACCCTAATCCTAACCCTAACCCTGTAGTAAGTACATGTAGATAATTAGTATTCCTCATTAATGAAATGTATACAAGGACATTAAAATAAAGTCAAAATAAAAATACAGCAAAAATTACATTGTGAAATAATATTTTTCTTTAAAATATTTTTTTTAAAATGTAAATTATTCCTGTAATGGCAAAGTTGAATTTTCCTCAACCATTACTCCGGCCTTCACTGTTACATGAATCCAGAAATCATTCTAATATGTTGATTTGGTGCTCAGGAAGCTTTTCAGTGCTGAAAACTGTTGTGTTGCTTGTGATTTATTCTTGGAATTCTTAAAAAAAATATAAAGTCCAACAGAGAAGCATTTATTTGAAATTGAAATCCTTTTTAACTTTATACTTTTCTGTATTTAAAAAATGCTTCTTCCTATTTTTTTTTTTTATATATTATATTTTTTTAGTTAACACATTTTACTCTTCCCTTATATGGATGTTAAAGCCAGGTGTAATCTTGTCTCAGAATGTTTCTGCATCTTATGTAACAGCTTGTTAGACTTTTGTCTTAAGGCTGATGTCCCAGACCATTTAATGTGACAGAGATTAAACACCATTTATGGAATTGTGAGGGGTCAAGGGAGGATTTAAAGGTTCATTACCAAAAGAACAGTGTTTACCATTTTTACAGTGTTTACATGGAAATTGCCGGACTTGCCAGTTATTGAGCATCTCAGTAAAGCGCTATGCTAATCAATCCTTTGGCTAAACACCAAGAATAGCCTTTTCCCCTGTTTCTTCCTTTTTGCATTTTCTGATTGACTTAGTGTCTAGCTTATTACCATGAACCAATGTTTAGTATGTGCTTCTCACTACAAGGAAGCATGTTCAATTTTCCACTGGGTGCTCATCATGTGGAGTGGACATGTCTCTGCACTGCTGCATGTGTGCACCCAGCAAAGAAGTAATACTGATGTCTGCTTGTGTCCTATTTTGGACATTCCTTAGATTGGAATGGACCTTGTGTGCAGTAATGAACTGAAACTCATTTAAAGCTTCTGCCACACATGCAGATTTCCATTCTTCTCTGTACTGCATTACATCACATGGCTGTGTAAAGCATCACAAAAGATTAGATAGCCAAAACCAGCAAGTAAAGGGTGTTTTTGTAGAATTGATTACCAACCTGACAGACATCCACAAATCTGTGTTCCACCAGGACATCCTGGTTTGATTGATTAGGCCTTTTTGGATGCTTAGTTGAGAAAAGATTTATACACAAATACACTATGACACAAATATATAATATTTATTAGAACTCATATACTCCATAATATATGCTCAAGCATTCTGCAGCCCTGTAGAAGTTAATCCAATGTGGAGAACTGGGTGATGATGGATGATGATATTATATATGTTACATTTTCCCTGTTTTGTAGGAACCTCTTTTTTTCCTGTGTTAGTTTTGTAGTCATTTATAGTTTTATTTATGATTGATTGCCCCATGATTGTCTCCCCAGGTGTCCCTTGTTCCCTTTATAACCGGGCCTTAAATAATAAGGTTAATAAGGAAACATGGATGATAATCATGAGGAAACAAGCATAAAACTACAAATGACTAAAAAACTAAAACAGGAATTTTAAAAATAAAAGTCCAAACCAAACAGGCGACCTCTTTCAATATAAATGTATAAACAAATGTACTTTATGAAAGAATCAAAATGAGACACACACAAAAATATATACAACAAAAAAAAATCACACTCTTTTTTTTGTTTGTTCTGACAGTGTTGTAAAGTAATGACCCAAAACAATTGTTGTTGTTAAAAATAATATCCCTATTAATTAATAAAAACATATTAGGAGATGATTTGCAGAATGTTCAACTGACCCAGTGCATTGTGATTGGTCAAACACCGCAAGCACTTGTCGGAAATGTAACGCCCCTTTCCATAATTGCGAGTGTCATCTTTCAGATTGTCGTAGCAAAGGCAGAATTACCTCCTCTCTTAGGTTCACAAACCGGTCATCCATAAAATGTATTGCTGTTCTGTTGCAAATAATCTTAAAGATTCCTAAATGCATCTACTTTCGGAAGGCCAAATAAAGTGGTTTTGCTTTCTCCTAGAAACACACAGCTTCTCCCTGACATGGCTGCTTCAACACTAACTTCAGTTACTGAAACCACGCCACCTTTCATCGTGTGAACATTTGGGCGGCATTACGCAAGTCTTCCCACATAGTGCCGTAGACATGTGGGGGCGTGTTTGAACGAGCCGTTTTAGGGGACGTGGCAGAGTCTTAACTTTGATAAAGATTAAGAATATCTCTTTGGATTTGAGACTTTAATCTTTGCAACTTTACAGATCTTCTTTATGCAAGACTTTGAAACACTCCAAAGAGGAAGGAAAATTTTTAATTGCATCATATGATCCCTTTAAGCTCCATAAAGAACCAAAAGCAGCATAAATGTACAAAGTAGTTCATATGACTTGTGTAATATAAATCTTGTGCACTGTAATGCAAGTCATACATTAGCTTTGTGTCATTTGCACATGTTGAAACTTTGGGTGCACTGGGATGGGATCAGCTACAAAACTACAGCATCTTCTCCAATTTGTTTCACTTGTGGCAGTCAACACTGTTGCAGCCTCATACTGCAGATGCCATCTTGGCTCGTTGTCTCCAGAGGTGAGGTTATGTGTAATATTGAATGATGGATGGGAAGATAAGCTGTAAACTCATGCAATCTGTCGCAGCCATTTGAGACCTCAGTATCTGCAGCTCTAATGTGAGAGACTTGCAGACAGCTCAAGGACCACTGTGGGCAGGATGGATCTTCCCATGTGATTTATTAATGTCATAGCTATGTAGGACTTGAGGAAAGTCACAGGCTGCTTAAACATTCCGAAGACTTTTAATTTAGAGTGTTTACCGCATAAATTCCACTTCCACCATCAATTTCTCAATGAGCCAATGAACAGAGGTCAACTTCATCATAAATCATAAAATAATTTAAGAGTAATAATACATCCTAGCAACCACTTCACCTTTTTCCAGTCCTGCCTACACGCACTTTTAACTTTGCTCAGCTTTAAATAGCTTAAATGATTAATTATCTCAAAAATTATCTCTATATGTCAAACTTAAATCTTTGACATATGTGCATGTTTAAAGGAATAGTTCACCCAAAAAATGAAAATTCTGTCATCATGCTCACCCTCATTTCACTCCAAACCAACAAGACCTTTGTTCATCTTGAGAACACAAATTAAAATTACGATTTTTTTATGAAATCTGAGAGCTTTCCGACCCTCCGTAGACAGCAATGTTCCCAGAACCAAAAACGTAGTAAGGACATTGTTAAAATAGTCCATGTGACATCAATTGCTCAACTGTAATTTCATGAAGCTACGAGAATACTTTTGTGTGCAAAGAGAACAAAAATAATGACTTTATTCAACATTTATATTCAACAGAAACACATATATACTGTGTGTGCATAGATATATATATATATATATATATATATATATATATATATATATATATATATATATATATATATATATATTAATCTAGATTAAAGTGGCTCATTCGAATTCTGCCGACTGCGTTCAGAATATGTGTGTTACCCAAATAAAACTGACAAACAGTAAGTCTTTGAGAAGAGGTTTATCAAGCTAGGTGGTACATTAGAAAAGGGGCTCACCTCTGTTTTCCAAAATGTCACAAAGTGCTTGAAAAAGCTGTAAACTAATTCCACATTGCACAAGGTGCAAATAGCCTTATGCCTGTTTCACACATACTCCGTCTGCAGTGCGTATGCGTTGCATATTTTTTTACGCACCCATGTTAACGGATTCCAGTAGCGTTCCAGGAGCGTTGCGTCTGCAGCAGTGCAGCGATCGTTTACGTACCGAGTAGTGGACTGCAAACACGTGCTGTGTGAAAGCACATCGAGTCCGTGCTGCACCACATACGTAATGCACACGGACTGCAAACGCACTGCAGACAGAGTATGTGTGAAACAGGCGTGAGCAGGGCCGTAGCTGGGGTCAGCAAGGCCCCGGTGAAGGTTGTACCAGTGGGCCCTGTTTGAAATTGTTTAATTTGTATGTTCGTTTATTTTTATTTATTTGTGCAATGTTTAAGTTTTTTTCAAGTTTGTAGGTGTCAAGGTAAAGAAACCAAATAATTAAATGGAAAATAGCACTGGATAGTCTTCAATGTAAAAATGAAATATCCAATCAAGCCTAGGTTTAGTCAGACATCTTCAACATTTCTCACATTATTACAGTTTTGCTATATATATATATATCAAAAATGATATCTGGTGTCTGAATTTTGGTTTGACTTTTAAAACTAAGAAATTCAGTCAAGAGCAGTGAGTGATTTTCATTTTCTTGGATTAACATATTACAGCAGCCAGTAGCTAAATTAGGCGTGGTCACTTTAAGAGACTATGAACGCATCCAATATAATACACATTTGGGCTCTTTCACATCTTTTTGTTTGTTCAAACTTCGATTTGTATTTGTTCATTCAGGTGCAGGAGGGACTTCAAGGAGAACTTCGCAGAAGAGAGCTCGGTTCAGTGTCGCTGTCCGTGATATGCGACTCTCTCTCCGCATGCGCACCGAACACAGCGTGCTAGTAACCAGCTACACTTTTCAGCTTTTGCGCATCTTGTGTTTGGATGCTTTAATGTTTTAATCAACAAGCGGTAAGGCGTAAAAACACGTGAAAAAGATAAGCTTACGTGACGATGCGCAGCAGTGGCCCATCAACTGTCCTGAGCATCTTTTTAGGCTGGCCTCAGCCAGTCGGTTATATAAAATATCAAGGAGAAAGTCATCATAGCTTGCTTAGTATAGACCCAGCTACCAATCCAGCTTTGAGAATAGATTAACGGCGATATTTTTTTTTATCGCCAGATAAGAGTCTCGCATTAACACAGCACGTTAACGCCGAAATAGGCCCACCACTAATATATATATTTATGTATATTTAATTTATTTATTTATTTATTTATTAATTTATTAATTTATTTATTTTACTTTAAAAATAAATAAATTTATTTTTAAAATATTTAAAAATTTTAAAATTTCCAAAATATGAAAGTAGCCAAATGAAAACTGTGATGTACTTCTGTTTCAGGGAAAACTTTACCAGCCATCCATCTCTGAATGTTATGTTTTAAATCAGCAGATGGCAGCGCATGTAATTTTGTAATGAAAGTCATTTTTTTAGCACCAAAACAGAGGAAGCAATCATTGCAAGGTTAATCATTCCATGTGCAAGCCCTAGCTTGTCAAACTAATTTATCTGCTGCAGAATAACAAAGAACTTTTGCATATGCCTTTTCCATTTTCCATTCTTTGTTTATTCATGTTCTCAGTCCTAGTGTCCTGTCACTCTCCTCATCTTCACACCTCTCCATCTTTCTTTACAGCAGCATTCACTCCGTTACATAATGGATGTTCATGAAAGTGTTTCTTTTTTGCTGGACTCTCTATCACTGGTTTTTCAAATTGCTTTCATTGCAAACACCTCTCCTGTTTCTATGTGAAAGAAGAGGTCAGACCTTTCCGTCGGCATTAGACCTGGTTAGACTCCATCAACAGAGAGATGCTGCTCCAGCTAATTACACCACTCTAACCTAGACATTGCATGTACACACACACACACACACACACACACACAAACACACTATAGACGCTGTATCTGACATTGATCAGTACACACGCACATGTTGGGTTTTCGTGTTTTAAGGGGACATTCCATAGGCCTAATATACTGTAAAAACTGTATCCTCTTACTGTAACCCTAACCCTTAATCTATCCATAACACAAAACATAGCATTTTGCATTTTTTGATTTTCAAAAAACATCATTCTGTATAATTTAAGCTTCAAATTGCTTAAAGAGTTCATTATCTCAAAAAAATATTAAAAAATAAATATTCTGTATGATTTAATATTTAGGACCAAACACACACACATATGGCTTTTTAAATGGGGACTTCTATTGTTTTTATAAACAGATATAGATTATAGATAAGTATATATAGATAAGTTATAGATTGTATAAACTAATCCTATCCCACAACTTTACCCTACCCCTCACCAAAAATGTAAAAATGTATTTGATTTTATAGCAGTTTTACAAATGAGGATGTCCCCAAAGGGAGTTTTTTTTTCAGATTTTGTATAGTTAAGCTCACTTTTTGGTACAAAAAATGTTTAACTAGGCACACACACACACACTCACACACTTTAAGTGAGTGTTTCATTAACCATAAGCTGCCTTGACTTAAAGTTCATCCTTTTGTTATTATTAATACTGTACTTCTGAACTTTATATTGTGAAAAAAGCAGCACAGCCATTTTCAACATTGAACAACATAAGAAATGTGTCTTAAGTCAGCACATTATAATCATTTTTGCTGGATCATGTGAAACTAAAGACTGGAGTAATGGCAATAGTTAATATCTGTTGTATCTGTAAAAATCAACCTCTGAGACATAAGAAGTGTCTGTAGTTGAAGTAACACCCACATGCTCCTTATGGTTCAGTGCTCATCTTGCAAAGTATCCATTGTGTGTTTTCGCCAGTGCTGTGATGTATTATGTGCTGTCCTCTGCCTCCCCCTCACTATTACACTGTGAGTCACAGGAGTGTGTTTGTGTGCTAGCATGAATGTCACTAGAGAGTGAGTCATTCATTGATGGATTGGAGGTAACCTTGGTAAGGCCAGTGTTTTTAAAAGCAAAAAAACAGTAGTATGCCAAAATCTGTCTTTCTTTCCCACTTCCATTCATACACACGTACAGAACAGCCACACACATACTGTACGTCACTTGTGGATTAACGTGATTTACTCAAGTTGGACATGTTCCTGGATCATCCTTTTTTGGTTTTCTACTTAACAATAGTCCTAATCTAAGACTCAGACAGAACACCCAGAGACCGCCCACAGTCTGTTCACTTTAGGCCTGATGTATATTGCCAACAAAACAAATGCAAGAACTGCCTGAAATAGTAATGTACACTCTGACTGGATGCTGTTATGACATTTATGGGAGTCCAAATCTTTGAAGGTATAGAGCAGAAATTAATATTTAGAATTATGTCGGTCAAATGATCTGTAATTCAGATTTTTGGATAGATATAAATTCTATGTAGTCCTATGAAATGAAGGCTAGTTTGCTAGTATTGCTTGTAGACTACGAGCCTACGATTCCATGTAGCAGAAATATAAAGAATAGCATTCTAGTATGATATACGCTATGGTGGAATGATATTAAATATGGCAGAAATAGTCAAATTAGCATACTTGTATGCTATATATGTTATCATATATGATATATTTTGCTATATATGTTATGCTATTCCATATAGTAGAAATAGTAAGAATAGCATGCTAGTATGCAACAAATACCAGTATTCATGATGTTATACAGTATATACTATTCCAGAGTATACACAGAAATAGTAAGAGTAGCATGCTAATATGCTACATAGGCCTATACTATATTCTACTACCCTGTTGAAAAACAGCATATGCTGGTTAGGTATGTTTTAAAGCATGGCAGCTGGTTTGAGCTGGTTTAAGATGGTCCTTAGTTGGTCATGAGCTGGTTTAATCTGGAACTTGTTGCTTATTACTTCAAAATGTTCCATACCAGCATATGTTGTTTCTTCAACAGGTTAGTCGAATATAGCATAGGCCTATGTAGAATATTAGCATGCTATACTCTTACTATTTCTGTGTATGCTCTGGAATAATATATTAGCATAGACTGTATATCATGAATACTGGTATATGTTGCATACTACAGATTAGTATGCTTTTCCATATGGCAGAATTAGTAGCAAAAGAGTAGCATGCTAGTATGCTAGTATTTTGTCTGTAATGATGTTTGTTGGCTTATGATTTTCTTGTGTGATTTCTCATCTTTCAAATAACATCATTTTTGACTCATCATCCAAATAATTAATTAATTAGCATAGTACAAACCAGAGGGAGACATTAGCAAGACACCAAAAACTCAGTACAAATTAAGAAATTTTTTTCTGATGCTAAGATTTAAAAGCTTTAAGCTTAATATTTTTGATTTAATAAATTATAAAACATGACTGTACTAATAGGACAGCGATGTGTTTACATTGGACCAGGGAGCTCATGTTCAGATGATTTTAGTGGCTGTGTGAACCTTCAGATCCATGGCTTGTTAAATGCTCTGGGAGTCTGTTGAGGATGTGTGCTAAGGGGGAGAGAGCTAAGAGCTTGTGTCTGATCTAAACATGGCACTTTGTAGTGAAATAAGCAATGATTCATGTTTTATTTACAGAGTGATGTTTTATTAATGCTGTGTTGGATTGGCAAAGCTGGATGTTAAATGTAATTCCTTTTGATTCCAGAAAAAAAAAGGACACGGCAAATATCTGGAATTAGCATTAGCACTTGAATGAGACACTGTTTATCTTAACTGCTGACTTAGCATGGGCAACTTTTGATAGGTAGAAACTTATCAATCAAAAAACATTTACTCAAAAAATTTACTGTCTTCTTTTCGATCAATGCAGCAGCGAAATTGTAGGAGAGAAGTTTGTTTCGATAGTTAAACCCATTGTATAGCCTTTTGCTCCTAATAGTAGGCTATATGCTACATTTTTATTTTGCTAGTTAGCATTTTCAAGTTAGTCTCTTCTGGAAGGTGCTGTACACATTGTGTGTGATATACTGTATATAGAATTAATATTAGTATTACTATTAGTAAAAAGACAAAGGATAGTTCAATAGTTGAAATTGCATCATATGACCCCTTTAAAGTAGCCGAGCACTGCTCATATAGTTTTGAATGGGGGAAAAATGCAATACTCAATGTGGCCGCTCAATCGCTGGAAGTCACCCCGCCTTCTGAATGAAAGAGTTGATGAAACTTGATGTTTCCCCATTCAAAGTGATGGAAGCTGTACTTGCATGCCCGAGAGGCATTTCAAAGATTGCCAAAGGTGGGTAGTAATGAGTTACATTTACTTAGTTACCCAAAAAATTTACTCAAGTAAATGTAACGAATACTTTTGAGTATATTTAAAGATCAGTCTTACTAAAGTACATTTTTGGGGAAAAATATGTACTTTTACTTCGTTACTGTGGGCCACGCTCCTCTCGTTACTTTATCTCAATGCAATACAAGTTACAAATGCTTTAGTTTATTCCAAACGCGCCTTCTACTTTTCTCTTGCCAATGAGCGATGTCAATTGAGCAATTGAGCAAACCAGTTGGCAAACCAGTGGATTGGTTCACATATCAGTTTGAATGATTAATTTAATGGCTCGTTCAATGATTCCCTGCCGCGCTGAGCCGTCTGAAGCAGTTCTCACTCAGAGTTGTAACCAAAAGTCAATTGAAAGAAAATGTGCAAAGGCTATTGTTTGCTAGCGATGAAGATCTTTATTATATTAACACTGTGTGTTCTGTCTACGGTTCAACAGGTATAGACAGGCTACTTTCGATTACAGTACACGATACCACTATGACATTGCCAGTTTGTATGTGTAACTTGTACATTAAATACAATGTATAATTTTTACATTAAATAAGCTGTCCCAGAGTATGAAATGAATACCCTCCAAAACTGTGTTAGTTCTGTTCCATGAGGAATGCCTTTGCCTAGACACACTTAATATTGATATTTTCACAATATTTATTATTTATTTATGCAGAAATATACATTTGTTTACATTTTGCAGAACAGACAGAAGAAGAAGTATAAGTACTTTTACTTTTACTTGAGTACAGTTTTTGGGTACTCTACCCACTTCTGAAAATGTCCCCCAAGTGACATGAGTTGTCTTAAAGGGACTTTGATAATGTCTGTTCTGGAACTATGTAAGTTTGATGAGCGGGTACAAAATTAGGCAAAAAGGGCAGATTTCTTTATGGCAGCAACAAATGCACAGCTATGCACTGTAAATGTACAGCAGTGGTGTCGTTCTTCTTTCAGAGTGGCTTCAGAGTGATTTGTGTCGATCTGATTTAAATTTGTATTTCTGGATAAAACATAAGCTTTGAAGGGTTCTGTGCATAAAGCACAGAACACATTTCACATAATTATGTCACATTCTGAACATCTACAATAGTGATAATTGCTCAGAAGCTGGTATAGAACTGACACAGATCTGTTCGTGATGTTGTTCTCTCATCTCTCACTGCCTTTCACGTTCTAAAAGCTGAATCTTGGTTTCTATAGCAACTAAAATGGCATGCAGATGAAACAATGACCTCACTCTGATCATCAGGTGTCTTAGAAGGTAGTTCTATGGTTTTTGTGCATGCACTGGTGTCCAATTTTGAGCAATAAGACAGGGCCCACACTTGATGTCAAATAAACCTTACCAGTATTCATCAAAGCTCATCAGACTCTAATCCAGCTGCTCTATCTAAGATTGGTTCTTGACTGATCTCTGGATGATTATGTAAGAACCTCATTATGGACAAAGTAAAAGTTTCCTTGGTGTTGTATGTGCAGTGAGACTGAGCATCTAAAATAAATGCATTATGTCTGCATTCTTCTCATGGAGTATCTTTTTTATTCTTCTCAGGTGTTCTGCTGATTCTGTCTGTGCCAGTTGGGTTGGTGTTCTCCGCAGAGGAGCTTCAACCCATCCAAAACCCTCGCGATTTTGTCTCGATGTCAACAAGCAGCAGAACTCTCACCACCCTCTCATCGGGACCCTCAAGCTGGCAGGAGGGTTCCAGGACTGGGGATCTGCACATCCAATCACTGGCCTCTCTAGAACCAATCAGTAGACCCACAACTGTCCACTCATTCCAGACACCGAAGAACACTGTACCATCTGCCATAATTCAAACAACAACAGTAGGGTTGCATCCTTTTGGTTCCAGAGATCAGGTAATACCTAGAGTCCCTCTTTCAAAATCAGAAGAAACCCAACTGACCTCTGGAAATATGGTCAGTAGAACAAGCTCTGGGTTTTTCACCACTAAAACCCAAGACCAGAACTTTAGCACTAATACTGACAAGTCGAGTACAATCAGTAGAAAGCCAGTGAGCCAAGCCACATATTCTGGCTCGGGTCATTCTTTTCTCTCAGGGACTGGAAGTGATGTGGCCCCTGGTGCCGATGACCTTTCTGGAGAGATGAAAGTGAAGGAGCCCATTCAACATTCAGCATCACCTCCATTGTCTTCAAACTTCAAAACCCACAAAGGGCAGAACACGGATAAGGAGGCTTCGCGCCATACCATTAGATTGCGCGATGTGTCTTCATTGGAGAATCTTACTATCCCAGGGACTCTAGCCCTGCCCTCTAACCATGTTACAACATCCAGCCCCACTTCTTCAGCGAAGAGCGGAACAATTGTGGGAATCCAAGGTGATGGAACCACCAATATGACCACTGATTCTGTTGTCTCTTTAAATGATGCCACAGATGTTATCAACAGCACTGATGCCTCATGGCCTGCAGCGAATGATTCGAACATCTCAGAGGCACCCTCCACAGCTAACGGGAGCTTCATGAACAGGCAGGTCCCAGCCACCACGCAAGGCCCATGGGAGTCTGGGAACCAGTCAGGTCCTGCACGAACAAATCCTTCTCACGAAAAAAACACCATCTGCCTGGACAAGATGGACATTGTGTGGTTGGTTCTTGCCATTAGCGTGCCTGTCTCCTCATGCTGTGAGTAACCAATATCACACTTCCTCCAGTTTTCAAAACTTGTTCTTTCTGTCATCAGCACTGACAGGAACTTTTCCAAAGACACAAGATAACATGATATTCCCTTTGTGGCTTAGTGGCTTTAGCTTACACCTTTCTGAAATTCATATTAATATGTCTTCTTTTCTTCAGCCGTGCTGTTTACCGTATGCTGTATGAGGAAAAAGAAGAAGTCTGCAACTCAGGAGAACAACTTGAGCTACTGGAATGATGCCATCACCATGGATTACTTCACCCGCCACGCTGTGGAGCTCCCACGCGAGATACAATCACTGGAGACTGAGGTACTGACAGAGACCTGGAAGACATTTTAGTGTACATCAGATTGAAACAGGTTATCAAAAATGGAAAAATGTAGGGCAGAGACTTGGTTCAATGCAGTGGTTGTTAATTGGATGGGGATGGATCTGAATGCGAGCCTGTAGTCAATTGCAGACTAAATTATCGGAGAAGTACAGCATACGAAACCAGAGAGAAGTCTGTGTTTTCACCAGAAGATTGTGATTATGATATTTTAATGAAACATTATTATGTCAAAAAAGGTACATGTATTTGCGTGAACTGTTTACAAGAAAACCAACAACAACTTTCATTACATGTTCACTTTAAGTTCTCAGGGCTCAAATCACACTCCATAATGTTTCTTACGTGTCTTAATGCATGTGCTCCAATCTGCTGAGCCATGTTGTCTCGAGGGGTTGATATGAATTCAAAGCCAGCTTGCAACATTTATTTATCCTTGATTCTCACTCTTTTCCCACCATTTTACTTTGTCTCTTTACATTAAGGTTTCTTTAAATGTGCAGAGAAGGCTAACAAAAGCTGAAGATTCTTAGCAGTTTTGAGTAATGTTCTTCAGCATTCACAGTAATTAACCTTCCATTTAACTCCATGCTTTTATGAACAGAAAAGACTTTGCTGTTAATATGATTTACTCTACATCTGACTGAATGGCACAAATATAGATATTCATAGCTTTTCATTGCTGGGTTATCTTTATGAAATGAACAGTAATTATTGCAATTTAGACAATGTGCTTGAAAAAAAAACACTTAATGGTACCATTCACGTTATATATCGCCACCTGGTGCTCAGAGACCTTACCTCTCTCTTTCTCACTAGTTTCTTCTGGTAATTTTTTTTTCTTCTAGTCATTTTGTGAGCTTGTTACCATCATCCATTCACTGACATTTTCAATTTCAACCTCTGCATGCTTCTTTTTCCCACCCTTTTGTTCATGCCTGCTGACCTTTTCTGACAGGAGTGTGATTATGATGATGATGATGATGATGAGGAAGAAGAAGAATCATGTTTGGGATGTCGGTGACCCACAGGTTTTCAAATCACCCTTTTACAGAAGCAAGAGAGACAATACATTCCCTTTATCCCCAGTTTTCAGTTGACTCTTATCCTGCTAACACTTTTTTTGTAGATCGCTAGATTAGTGGAAAGTTGGATAGATGGATCCATTTTGATGTCTGAACAAGAATTCCCATTTAATATGTGTGACCAAACACAAAACATCTTTTAGAATCTAGTGCCTTATAATTAGTTGTCTTCCTGCACAGGTGCAATTTACTCCCTCATTTCCTTCCATTCATTTCACACACGCAGTCTCCATGGTGATAGAGCTCAATCTCTACACCATAGAAATGCACATTTGTTCTATAAGAACATAGATCCTGAGACGAATACCCGTTTCTTTCACCTTAACTGTATTTAGCTTTGTAGGATCCGATGATTAGTGATTAGCCTTTAGTTAGCATGACAACAAGTATACAGTGCTAATGTTCTTATGTTGCTTTGTGTTTTAGGAACAAGAGACTTTTCTGCCCCCTAATGGTGACTACAGCGACAGCGGCGTGGTTCTGGTTAACCCCTTCTGCCAAGAGACTCTCTTTATCAACAGAGACAAGGCTTCTGATATCTAAACACACTATATAAAAAGGAGACAAAATCCTTGAGGATTTTATCTGCTCGCATTTTTTAAGAATATATAAATATATCTAGCCTACATATATGTGGTGGACCTTCAGAGACCGCGGTTTATATCTAAAAAACTGGTTTCAAGGAGCTGAAAGAATATTACAAAACAGAACAAATGCTATTTACTATGAGGGGGAGCCCCTGCATATTTTTCTGATGTGGATTTTCTACAGACGCTTCATTGTGATAAGGGTTTTTATGTCTTTTTTGAATAAAAACAGTAAGTGTGGTTGCTCTTCTGTTACTGTGGCTTTGGCGGTGCAGAGCGCTGAGAAACATGACGCGTGGTGTAAGGATGGATGCTTGTGTGACGTTACCCAAAACACTTAATATGATTACTTAAAAAAGCCTGCCGCACTTGAATTCTGTATGTGAGGGGATGCAGGGGTAAAGGGCATTGATTCTGGAACGCTTCTGGAATGGGTCCAGTGGGTACTGCAGCAACCCTCACTTCCCTCATGGAGGAAATTGCCAGTTTGCAATTGATGGAGAATGAATCATGACTTTCTGAGATGGTTTGTCCCTAGTTGAGTCACCAGCCAAAAGACAAAACGACAATTGTCCCATTCCTTAGATGTTCGAGATGTTTTATGTGTGCGTATATGTCTTGTTGCATGCATCTTTTCGGATATGAGGTGTATGTGCGTCTTTAGACTGGATGTCAAACAAGATTTGGTTTTATTAAAATTTCGTTTTTACAAACACCCTAAAAGTCCATTTGCGTTGACAAAGTTGCACAAGCAAGTAGAAAAAAATGCTTAAATGCCAATGAAATGCCTCATGCAAAGTCCTTTGTATGGTAATGTTACTGTGCTCCACATTTCACATCATATCTGTTCAGGTCGTACGTGTTTGTGTTCAACTTCCATAAGCAGGGCTAAGCATTATACTGTATAACTGTAGTGGAAATGCATTCTGTTTATTATTATTATTATTAATAAACCTCTATATTTGTTTATTCGCTATGACATGCTCTGATGAAAATGGCACTATTATTGCTTAACAGGTTGGCTAAATCTATATATATTTTGTTAGAAGACATGTTTTTCTTAGTGAAGGGTGAATGAGTGTGCTTGTGGTTCTGTCTGTCTATCTCTGTCCCTTGTGTGAACATTGACGAGAATAAATGTGACCAAAATTAATTTCTCTTTGATTCTCAGTGCTTACTGCTGTATTGTACAGTTTTTTTAGATGAATGTCAATGATATCACTGGATGTAACAGAGTGTAACTGTTAGATATAAATACGTACAGAGAACCTATTTTATTTTGTACTTTCTTTGAACACGTCACTGAGGTTGGTAACATTTTTTAAGGCCATATCATCATCTTTTCTTTTAAATATCCCATTTCTTTTTTTCTGTATGCTTAGCAGATTTTATATCAATATTGCTTTAAATGAATTTGTAGATTGATGTTGTCTCCCGTTTCTTCTTTTTTTTTCTTTTTTCCGTCCATTTATTTTGTGCTGGCAGGAGTTTTAGATATCTATTGCTCAGCTGACAGAAAAAAAATCATCGTTCTTGCATTTTATGAATCATGCCTGATCTTTTGTAGCACATAAACTGTACTATTTACTGCTGAGCAATACAAATAAAAAGGCTTTGAAGGCTTCTTCAGTCTGTAGTTGAATTTTTTTGTACACATTTAAAGCAAAGCTTGTTAAAAAAAAAAAAAAAGTGGAGGACAAATGCCAATGTTTCCCCACTAATGTAAATGGGTCAAAGGTTTCTGGAATCTTCTCTGTTTGCTCTGTATGCTGAATGAAGCTTTTCTATTCTCATGCTGTTCGGTATGACACACAACTGGGACGTTCATTCATTCACAGCCTCTCAAAAGGCAACAGATGTTAGTATTATTTCTATAAACCCTCTCAATCACATTGCTGCATGCTAGAATGCAGTTACAGTAGGTGTTATAGTCTTTGTTTACAAATTCTGTCTCGAGTTATTTGAGAAAAACTAAAACAATAGAACAATACTATAATAAAATGTTAGGCCTATGAAACGTTATGCTGTCTGTGTGCTTCACCAAAAATAAATAAATAAAAAAACTTAATACCAATAAAAATTAAAATTAAAAATAAATTAAAATCCTATGCTACACATCAAAACATTATATTCCCAATAGTATTTCATCTTAGCAACATACTTTTTTAGTCCTTTGTTGTTGTTGTTGTTTATAAAGGGCCCTAAGTAAGGCAAACCCCCTTAAAGGCAATGAGGGGCCCATTATTCAGATTGGATAAGTTATTCTTGGCAGATTCTTGAAAAAAAAAAAGAAATTGCATAAAATATTTGCTATTTTGTGTTAATAACCAGCTAGGCACAGCTGCATATCGAAATGTATAAGTAGAATTAAGTTTTCTTTCATCTATTAACTAAATAACTCCACAAGTGTTGTATAACTATACAACGGATTGTAGAAAAAAATTGCGCAATCTGGAAAAAAAACCACTCTGCAGGATCCTCACCCTGGATAGGATTGGTCGAAAAACTACAGTTGACGCTCAGCGATTGGACAGCAGAGCTGTCAATCACAAAGCTACTTTCCCATCCGGGTCAGATAGGAAGCAACATTATCCGGTGCACTGGGCGAGTGTGTGTCACACTTTTAGCTGGTGAGTCTGTCATGCTGCTCTCAGCACACTTTTAACCCGCGGATACACATGAAACACACGACTACCTGTCAGACACGCACGCAAGGGCTCGTTTGCTGTCGCTTCAGACACTGATCTGATCATTTCTAAGCTTGTTTTAGTGTTTAGTTGAGGACATTTGGTGATAAGATGGCGGATGTGGCTCCGGCAGTCGTGGAGAAGAGTCTAGATGATTTCTTCGCCAAACGCGACAAGAAGAAGAAGAAGGAGAAGGGCAAGGGGAAGGAGCCGACGACCGGAGGAGCCGGAGGAACCGTGATGCCGGTGAAAAAGACGAAAAGGGAGAAGGAGAAGTCGACGAAGAGTGAGAATCAGGACGCGCAGATGGAAAAGGTAATGCACACGGGCTGTGTCACAAAACCTAGTGAGCTGCCTATCTAGACAGCGTTTGTAGGGAACGTTCTAAAAGACGCGTGAACGTTCTAAAAGCGCCATGTGTTCTAAGCATGCATTTCACTCGGCAAATAACAACACTAATAAAAGGTTAAAAATCAGAATTTTGGCAGAACATTAGATATTGACAGCCGTAGTGACTTTTTTGACATTCTGCCTAACATTTCATGTGTCAGTGGAGCAACACAAGGTTGTGTAAACGATGACCGGATTGTAATTTTTGTGCGTTTAATGTTACCCTTAAATAGAAGCAGCGTTTGCTCGTGACGTATGTTGGGTGATGTGACATCATACTGACATTCGTTGCTTAGGGCTTCAATCTTCCAGCAGGGGTTTTATAACTGCTGCTGTAACTGTGTCCTTCACCTCTCACCATATGCTTGTTTCTCTTGTAAGACATTACAGAATAGCATTGTGCTAATGAACGCAAGTTTTGTCTGATGACTGTACTTTTACAGTGACATCAGGTCACTTTAATTAAATCTTGCACGTTGCATCAGTTCGCCTAATTATGCTGTTACCTAAAAGTGTGAAATCCTTTATAAAGAAAAAGTACATACCTTTGAGTGTGTAACAGAAGAGTAGGCATGTTTTGGCATATACTACCATGTCATAATTGCAAAAAAAATATTGAAATGTCATAACTGGGCCTTTTGGATAAACAAGGGCCGATTGCATAAACTGCTTATACTTGTCTGAAAAACTCAATTCTCTCTCTTTTTTTTTTTCCTTCAATATTGTTTTAAGGTCAGTTACAAAAACGTAGATTAGTCTAATTTGAAAAATCAGACTTATCATCTTTAGGCAAACTGCTAGTTGATCAAACTAATTTTTTTAAAGAAAGTTTTAATAGTTGTGGTTATGTTTATGCAACTGGCCCCAGACTTCTCTAATGATAGCTCATGTTCATCTTGTCTGCCTCCAAATGAAATCAGCATTTAATAGGCAGAACCCCTGCCCTACAGTTTTTTTTTTTTCTTTTTGGTAACTTGTTTACCTTAACTGTCACCATGTGGGACGCTTGGTGCTCTTTTTTATTGTTGTCCTTTTTCTTTATCAAATCTTTGAATAACAATCATCATAAATTATATATAATTTAAAAGCTTTAAATCCCAAGTGGAAACCATTTTTGAAATCGGACATTGCATTACCATGGAAATTGTACTTTTTTTAGTGGGCAGTGTCAAGTGTCGTATTACAAAATGCATTACAGACTTTTAGAATTAAAACTTTTTATAATCTTGACAACAAACCTATCACTGGAAAGGTCTGAATCTCAGGAATATTGTAAGAGAATTCTAGACATTTGGGACAGAAAAATAAATATAAAAAAATTCTATGGCGTTTGGATGGCACTCCTGGGTTTTTGTGGTAAACAAAATCTCACAGGAACCTCAATTTTTTTCATATCAACTTCAAATTTTGAATGTAATTTATTTAGACATTAGGCTTTAATTTTATACCAATTTTAGAGTAATTTTTCCCCCCAGAAAGTAAAACATGGAGGTTTCTTTTACATCTTTTATTACATGACTTCATTTATAAATTACATTTATTCTACACTTAGGAACCAAGTGCTGTGACTGACTCCACTGTAGTTCCAGAAGTATTTAGTTTACATGTAGTATAGACATTGCCTTGATTCTTGTACTGTCTGAAATTCTCTAAACATTAGTTCATTGCACTCTATATAAGGGTCACCTCTCTTTTCTTAAACTGTCACTCCAGGAGGATGAGGAATGGAAGGAATTTGAGCAGAAGGAGGTGGACTACACCGGACTCCGACTTCAGGCCATGCAGATGAGGTGTGAAGCACAAACAGTTGCCGTCTAATGTATTTGATGCTACTAGGGTTCGATTTTCATACATAATTACCCAGTTTGCTGGATTTTATTGTTGGCGCTTTGACATGATCCAGGATTGCTAGGTTTTTCAAAGCTCATCTCGGAGCTGTTGTCATAGTTTCAGGTCCAAAGCTCAAATCTGGTCGGGAGCAGGCTTATTTCACATAAATGGGATTAGATTGTATGATTTTAAGTCTACCTTATTTATTAAAATGTTGTGTAATCTGTAAAGCCGTCTACACACTGCACGATCCTTTTAGCAATCCTGTAAGATCACTGTAGGTCACGATGTGCGACATGGATTTGATAAACTTGGGTGCGAATGCATGTAGACTGTATGATGATGAACTATTGACTCGTACACTATGAAAAACGTTTCTATAGGAGAATAAAACGTCCATAGCATGTGCTAGTGGTAAACAAAAAGAGCATTATGAATCACACTACAACAGGTGTATGTTTATGTGTGCTGAAAGGAGCTTGATGTAAGCAGTTTTGTTTAACGCCATGTCGCATTGATTTCATGTCGCATTTTTATTGGCTCAGTAAACTTGGATCATACCAGCAAACACACTGTGCAAATTTAATTCATATATTAGAATGTTTATCAAAGCTCTCACTGAGTTTATTTGAATTCATGCATGTTACAGTGCATCTCTATCAAAGTAAACTATTTCATGTTTGTCTGATAGTGATGAGAAGGAGGAGGAAGAGTATGAGAAGGAGGAAGTGGGTGAGGATGGTGAGATCATTCTGGTCACTGGTGATAAATTCTCTGGACCCTGGAATAAGTCAGGCGCCCCCCCTTCAGCTGCTCCGGGTGAGTCGGCAGTGTTTAGTATAAATAGCCAACTAATGGAAGTATTAGTTGAGATTAGTTTTTAAACATGGATCTGTCTTGTTTCCTTTCAGTAGAGGAAGTTGAGGTTCCTGAACCCAAAGCACCTGGCGTGTATCGTCCCCCAGGGGCCCGGTTAACCTCGACCAAGAAAGGCCCAACTCAAGGGCCTCCAGAAATCTTCAACGACACCCAGTTCCCCTCTCTCCTCTCCACTGCCAGACACGTGGAGACTCGCAAGTAAGTGACTTCTTGTGCTCTTCTAAAAATCTGTACACTGTTCATTGCTTAATCAGATGTACCTTTAGCTTCCTTCCTCGATTTTCCTCATACACAAAGTATGTTAGGAAAGCCATACTGATGGGCTGCGATTTCTGCAGTATTTGTACTGTGCAGATTTTCTGTGCATAGAATAATAGTGTTTTGTTTACTAAAGTAATTAAAAATAAATGTTGTAAATAGAAATTAAGCTGAAATATGAAAGGTGAAAAACTCAATGTTGCCTTGGCTGAAATAAAAGTACTAAAATCACTAAAGTTAAAACTGAAATTTAAAACTTAATATGCATGACAAAATTACTAACTTAAAGGGGGGGGGGGGTAGCTGATTCAAAATATGTATTATAATAGTACACAAATAATACTAAAATATAATGAATAGTTCTGAAATTCCTGATTGGTTGAGCCATTTAAGTGTTATGCGTTTAATGCAGGAGTGTAAAAAGTAAAAGATTGCATTTAGTGTAAAAAAAAAAGTTACTTATCTAGTTTTCATAAGGAAGATAACACTACATGAAGCAGAAACTAATTACAATTTATTAACATATCGTCTTGTAGTAACCTACCATTTGGGACACTTCTATTTGAAATATTTAAGATGCATTCCATGCGGACCGCAAAGGTTTTGACAATGAAATACACTTAACAAAATTATAAACACAACCCTTTTGTTCTTGCCCCCTTTTTTCAGGAGCTGAACTCCAAGGTCTAAGACTTTTTCTATGTACACAAAAGGCCTATTTCTCTCAAATATTGTTCACAAATGTGTCTAAATCTGTGTTAGTGAGCACTTCTCTTCTGCCGAGATACTCCATCCACCTCACAGGTGTGGCATATCAAGATGCTGATTGGATAGCATGATTATTGCACAGATGTGCCTTAGGCTGGCCACAATAAAAGGCCACTCTAAAATGTGCAGTTTTACTGTACTGGGGGGGTTTGGTGGTTCCAAAAACCAGTCATTATCTGGTGTGACCACCATTTGCCTCATGCAGTTCAACACATCTCCTTCACATAGAATTGATCAGGTTGTTGATTGTGGCCTGTGGAAGGTTGGTAAACTATTCTTCAATGGCTGTGCAAAGTTTCTGGATATTGGCAGGAACTGGATCACGCTGTCGTATACCCAGATCCAGAGCATCCCAAACATGCTCAATGGGTGACATGTCCGGTGAGTATGCTGGCCATGCAAGAACCGGGATGTTTTCAGCTTCCAGGAATTGTGAACAGATCCTTGCAACATGGGGCCATGCATTATCATGCTGCAACATGAGGTGATGGTCGTGGATGAATGGCACAACAATGGGCCTCAGGAACTCAGGAACTCATCATGGTATCTCTGTACATTCAAAATGGCATCAATAAAATGCACCTGTGTTCGTTGTCCATAACATATGCCTGCCCATACCATAACCCCACTGCATTGGCCGATTGGATGTACTGCCAAATTCTCTGAAACGCCTTTGGAGATGGCTTATGGTAAAGAAATGAACATTCAGTTCTAGGGCAACAGGTCTGATGGACATTCCTGCAGTCAGCATGCCAATTGCATGCTTCCTCAATACTTCCGACATCTGTGGCATTGTGCTGTGTGATAAAACTGCACATTTTAGAGTGGCCTTTTATTGTGGCCAGCCTAAGGCACACCTGTGCAATACTCATGCTGTCTAATCAGCATCTTGATATGCCACACCTGTTAGGTGGATTATCTCGGCAAAGCAGAAGTGCTCACTAACACAGATTTAGACAGATTTCTGCACAATATTTGAAATAAATAGGCCTTTTGTGTACATAGAAAAAGTCTTAGATATTTGAATTCAGATCATGAAAAATGGGGGCAAAAACAAGAGTTGCGTTTATTTTGTTCAGTGTAAATAAAAGCTATATTCGAATAAAATATAATTTTACATCAGGTTTAGCTCCGTAGAGGCATTTAGGTGCAGTTGTGTATGCAATGAAGAAAGCAGATAGATGCATGAACACAGATAAAAATTTTAGTGAGTGAAAAACCATTGGATTCTCAAAAAATTTGTGAAGTCTTAAATGGTACAAGATATTCTTAGCTATGATTTCAGGAGGTTCTCAATTTGGGTGATGGAATGTAACGATTAAACTTCAAAAGGCTATGATTTCATTGAAAAAAAATGAATGCTGCATGTTTCAGATTCAGCTGCTGCTTTGTGTACTGGTCTTACAGGGGATAGCGCTACATTTCTGCCACCCCAAAAGCGCCACCTGCTGGCAGAGATTGAATTTAAATTACAGTTTTTGTTCAGACTGACAATTATGAAAATCAACTCATGCGAGTTGTAAATGTAGACAATTAAGACAGTAAAATATGTTTATTTAAATAACTATCAAAGTATTATTATATTAAATTAATAAAATTGATACTTTGACTTCTTTGACTGAAAAGAGCATAATTTTATCTTCGCCTTTTTTTCTGTGAAAACCTGTATCTGAACTCTGAATCACGTTTTTTACAGTCATTTTATTTTTATTTGTGTAGGTATTAAAAAAGGTCTTAAAGTCTTAAATTTGAGATTTAAAATCCTTCAGATACCCTGCTCTGGCAAAAACTAGCAATTCATGTTTTTAGGTATATAATTGTCCGGACCTCGTCTGGTGAAGAGGGTTTATTACTGGACCTTAAGCAATTTTAGTGGAAGACCCTTGGTTTAAAATATATACATACTATACAGTTGCTAGTATTCCATTTCGAGCATAACCAATCCTGCATACTGGTGGATTTTTTTGTTGCAGGGACCGAGAGATGGAGAAGACCTTCGAGGTGGTCAAGCACAAGAGCCGGGTCAGAGAAGGGGAAGGCCCGGGCTCCATGCAGCAACTACAGTTAGATAATCAGTATGCCATCCTGGGGGACAAATAAAAGCCATCTCCCCCTTCCCCCCAAGCCTACCACCAATGGTACAGTAAGACTTGTAGGGGGAAAATGTCCTGCAGCTGTCTGATGCAGTCCTGACCGAGCTGGAGACGTCTGTGCCCATTTTCACTCTCTCTCAAACACACACACACACACACACACACAACCAAAACTCACATTTACACACACAAACACACACTCGCACACAACGATAAACAAACATCCCATTAGACTCTTGTCAAGCAACACCTAGAAATGAACCCATTTAGCCATCAAAATCCTCTCATACACACATGGACACGGCTGATAAAGGCCCTCCCTTATCAACTGCATTCAAACGGGCTGCAGCAACAGGAACTGACTGAAATTTCAAATTCTGCTTTATACGACACTGCATCAAACGAACAAGGCACCAAATGTTTCTTACAGTGGAATTCCTCATGGGGTTGGTTGGCCGGCAGAGCCACTGGACATCGGCCAACCCTGAGAAAATGAGAAAAGCCACTTTGAGGATGGAGTTTAAGACATTGGGTGAGAATTAAACAAACAAACAAAAAAAAACTGCTGAAGGTTTATTTTTTCTTCACTACATCAGTATAGCTCCCAAACCATTCAATTTTTGTTTCTTACATCGTGATGACGGAAAGCTGGGAGTTTTTGGTTTGGGCACTAGAGAGTGGAGACTACCCTTGGGTACATATCTGTGGTTACAATGTCGACCAGGTCCTGGACTCCGATTGGCTGTAGGAATAACCACCAGTCCGGCCAATGAGGAGCAGCTCAATGTTTAACTGTAAACTTGAAAATGCTTTTTTTTTTTCCCCTCCCCATTTTTGCAAGATCTGTCAACAAGAGGTATTGAGACTTTAAATTTACTTTTTAAAGTGGCCTTACTGTGGGGGGGAAATATGAAAGTGATGGGAGAGAAATATATATATTAAAAAAAGCATTCTGAAAGGCACTTCCTGGTCGTTTTGCAGATAAAGCCTGCTTGATTTGATTCTTACCACTCTTGAGGAGTAAAAACCACATCTGTATCCCTCTGTGAGAATGTAGTGCTGTGCTAGTTTGTCAACATATTGCGAATAATGGATTTTCTCTAACAATGTCCTTTGACCCTTTCATCCCTGTTCCTCTCCTCATTTTATTTGATTCCATGATTGACAAACCATTATTAAAGCTTAACCTTTCTAATCTCATATCATGTTTGTGGTTTGATGTGCATTTTTGTAGCTGTGGCCTGTAGAAGGTGCTGCAGTCATTGCTGTGAAAAGTTGACCGTGTCGAATAAATTCCAGCTTATGAAGATGCAGTTTTGTTGACCGTGTTAAACTTTACACATTTAGTTAGCAAATATAAATCTAGCTGTTCTGTTTGTACTTTAAAACTCATCACTCACCGTGACTTTATTTTAATTTGACATTTGTTAAGGGTGGTGTTCTAAACTACTGTTTTGTGGTAATTTATTTAGCTGAATCTTTTTGCAGTACATGACTTAAGTTTAGCCTTACAAAATCTGCACTATATGTTTAAAAACACTGTGGCAAAAGACTTCAATAGATTATACAACTGCTTTATTGGTGCTTTTATGAAACAAAATGTAGCAATCACAAGCTTGCATTAATACAGTTAAGGAAAGCTTATTTTATGATTGTTGACAGGATCTGATGAGAGAGTGGTAATTATTGATAACTCTTATTCTAGGAATGATTATTTCTTCATCTCCAGTATGCCACTGCCTGGTCCTCTCCGCTTTGCACTGCAGATGTTACAATACTGTATTCCTGCGACCTGCCAAAGTTACATAAGATGCAAAATGTTAATGCAAAAGCAAAATAAACATTTCTCCTTTTCGAAGATACACTGTCAAGAGTTACAATGCAGCAGGCTGGTTCAAATGTGAAGTGTCTTATTTCTGCATCTCTAGCATTAATAAATGCCATTGGTTGAGCTAGCAAAATGTTTGGAGAGTGCAACTTAGAAATACAAAATACAGTCTTCTAGTTGTTTTTGCATATTAAGGTGGATTACAAAAAATACCTCATCTTTAAAAAAGCAGTTATATGTAAAGATTAAAGAAGACTTACGTTCCCAGGGGACGGCAGACACTCCTTGTGGAACATGTGTCTGCAGTGAAACACCACCACACCAAATGCCTGAGCCGTGTCTTTAGAGTGTGAATTAAATGAAAAATAATTATTGGGTGACCGCTCTTATTTTCCTGTTTATAGTGTATAAATGGTGTATTAAAAATTCTCTTACACCACACACACACACACACATATATATATATATTAACTGGTGTGGTGTTCATTCGCATTGTTTCTAGAATATTGTGTAGTGATCAGAGGTATTTTAAATTATAGCTAAAAGCTTCACTGGCCCCCCAAAAAATCATCCTGACACAAAATGACCAGCTAACATTAACAAACTAATCATAGCAGCAGCACATGTGAACGTGTGAATGAGTACTAGTCAGGTAAAATCACTATCATACTAATTAGACTGTAAGAGCAGACTGATTGCTATAAAAGAAGGGAAGAAGCGCTTCCAATCACGGTGTTCTTGTTTGCAATGGATACCTCCAAAGTTCTCAATTCCATAGAGAACCTCTTGTCAGTCCTCAAAAGGCAAGTGGACAAGCAGAAACCCACAAATTATGATCAACTCAGAGAACTAATGAGGCAAGAATGGATCGCCATTTTAATTTTGATGATTAGAGCTTACCGCTCATTAAAAAAAATCCAGTATCTCAAAATATTATAATATTGGACCACTGGGCAGCAGTCCAGTTCTTTTTCTCCTTAGCCCAGGTAAGACACCTCTAACGTTGAGCAAATTCCTTGACACGTCTGTGTGTGGTGGCTCTTGATGCCTTGACCCCAGCCTCAGTCCATTCCTTGTGAAGTTCACTCAAATTCTTGAATCGATTTTGCTTGAGGATAATCCTCATAAGTCTGCGGTTCTCTCGGTTGTGCATCTTTTTCTTCCATACTTTTTACATACTTTTTCCTACCACTCAACATTTTGTTAACATGCTTGGATACAGCACTCTGTGAACAGCCAGCTTCTTTGGCAATGAATGTTTGTGGCTTACCCTCCTTGTGAATGGTGTCAATGATTGTCTTCTGCACAACTGTCAGATCAGCAGTCTTACCCATGATTGTGTAGCCCAGTGAACCAAACTGAGAGACCATTTTGAAGTCTCAGGAAACCTTTGCAGGTGTTTTGAGTCGATTAGCTGCTTAGTATGTAACCATATTCTAATTTGTTGAGATTTGAGAATTTTTGTTAAATGCAAGCCAAAATCATCACCATTAAAAGATCCAGAGACTTAAACTACTTCAGTCTATGTGCAATGAATTTATTTAATACACGAGTTTCACAATTTGAGTTGAATCACTGAAATAAACTTTTCCATGACATTCTAATTTATTGAGATGAAATTCTGGGTATCTCTTGTTTTGTTTTTTTTTGAAACCACAATAATGGGGAAGACTGCTGATTTGGCAGTAGTCCTTAAGAGGGGAAGTCGTGGCCTAATGGTTAGAGAGTCTCGGGCCGGCAGGAATTGTGGGTGGGGGGAGTGCATGTACAGTTCTCTCTCCACCCTAAATACCACGACTTAGGTGCCCTTGAGCAAGGCATCGAACCCCCAACTGCTCCCCGGGTGCCGCAGCATAAATGGCTGCTCCGGGTGTGTGTTCACAGTGTGTGTGTGTGTGTGTGTGTGTTCACTGCTCTGTGTGTGTGCACTTTGGAAGGGTTAAATACAGAGCACGAATTCTGATTATGGGTCACCATACTTGGCTGAATGTCACGTCACTTTCACTTTCACTTTTTCACTTTCACTTTCAATAACTGACACCTTCCACAAAGAGGGGACGTCACAAAAGGTCTTTAGTGAAAGGGCTGGCTGTATCAAAGCATATTAATTGCAAAGTTGACTAGAAAGAAGAAACTGGGTAGGAATAGGTGCACAAGCAACAGGGATGAACGCAAGCTTGAGAATACTGTCAAGCAAAGTCGATTCAAACACTTGGGTGAGCTTCACAAGTAGTGGACCGAAGCTGGAATCAAGAGTCACCACGATCAGACGTCTTCAGGAAAAGGGCTACAAAGCCACTTCTGAAATAGAAACAACATCAGAAGCATCTTCCCTGGGCTATGGAAAAAAAGAACTGCACTGTTGCTCAGTAGCAAAAATCCTCTTTTTAGATAAAAGCTTGACAGCCAGTGACACTTGACCTTCACTGCTTGAAGTCCAATGTGATGTTTCCTGAAGTCAGTGATGAAATGTGGGGTGCTGATAGCTTCCATGCAACTTGAAATGTTGTACTTTACATGTAATGAATCTAAAATATATGAATGTTTACCTTTTTGAAATAAGTTGAATGAATGAACTTTTTCACAATATTTTTTGAGATGCACCAGTTTATATATTTGTTTATATATATATTTATATATAAACAAATATATAAACTTATATCGCAACTTATATCGCAACTTATATAATAGTATAGTTATATTGTTTTTTATAATTTCTTTTATATTTCTCTTCATGTGTGGCTGTGTGTTCATGTATACAAATGGATGCATTAAAAGTAATAAAGGTGTACCTGATGGTAAAATAGGAGTGTGGCAGGATTCACAGATGTTTTCTTCTATGAGAAATAAAAGCAAGAGAATTTTGTAGCATTTCTAGTGAACAAAACGGCTGCCGATTTCCCCCTGATATTATTCCATTTTGTCCTAGATTGACAGGAAGACGATTTGTTTACCATCCACCCGCACTCCTCTCTTCTGCGTCCTGTGCATCCTCTGTAGAAGCGACAGTGAATCTGCCACCAGGATCTTCTTACAGCCCTCTCTCAGTAAGATCTACAGGACAAACATCAAGACGTTCTGAACACTTTCAATGAACACAAAATAATCAAGCAAGTCCAGTTATATTAGTACTGTAGCCTGAATGGAAATTGATCACACTTGTAGATTGTAGTCTTGTAGAATCTTAACCAGTGAGTCTCTAAGGTTAGGAATCTCCATCCCTTCTTTAATGCGGTGAATGAGCAGGATGGGGTCCACATGGGTTCCAATGTTATTCAAGAGGCCTGTGATAAATGCTAGAGTGAAGAAAACACAAGAAGCATTACTAATATTGTAAGTTACATTTTTTCTAGCAGGAAGAGCTGCTGTAAGTCAGGTCTCATACGTGGTTTGTCTATAGAGTAAGAGATGAGATCGTCCCAGAGTTCTCTGTCATCCTGCTCTTTAGCAAACTCAATGGCCTTGTCTACATCCGCCAGCTCCTCCATGATCATCTGCAGGGCTCGTCTGCAGTTTCCCATACGACCTGACAGGAAGGAAAAAAAAAACATACATCAGAAGCACTAGAGGCTACAGCCAGTTGAACATTTTACACACAGTGACATCTCCTCTGTTGCACTGGATCAATTACTGTTTAAAGAACTATAACATGCATTCAGTGTTGATGACAGAGATGCATAGATCAATGATTCAGAACTCACTGAGCAGGAAGACGGTCTCTTCTACAAAGTGCCTCTGTTGACAGATTTCCAAAGCCTGAAAGACACAGAAGCAACTGTTCAAAATCTGTTTTCATTGTTTTTCACGTTTTATGTTGCGGCCTTATGTTAAATTGCTTTAAATTACTTTTTTTCCACATCAGTCTACACTCCAAACCTCATAATGGTGGAGCAAAAAAACTGTTTTTTTTTTTAACATCTTTCTAAATTTATTAAAAATAAAAAAAACTTAAATGATTTCATTACATAAGTATTCATATCTGGGAGAGTTGAAATTTAGTGAGTATTATTTATATTGCTCGTAGATGAAATAAAAAAAAAAAGAAAAAAAGTTTCTACACTTTGAGTAGGCTACAGTTAAACTGTAGAAAAATTAAATGCAATGGGTATGATTTGGAAAGGCACACATCTTAATAAAAGTTCTAACAGCTGATAATGCATATCAGAACAAAAAAAAAAAAAAAAGAACAGCAAAAGAACAGCATTTATTTGAAATAAAAATTGAATGTAACATTATGTTTTTACTGGCACTTTTGATCAGTTTAATGCACCTTCAAAAATCTTACTGAGCCCAGAATTTAGAACTTAAAAATGCCCCCCATTAATGTGTTAATTCCTGTTTAGTGACACAAAGTTTCTACAAACCTTCTCTAGTGGGCAGTGCATGCTCTCTCTGAGGAAGGGCAGTAGGTTGGGTCGATCATACTCAGCATACAAACTGATCTGCCTCTCATGGTACTTCTGCCCCTTATGATGGTCCCGCTTAAACAGCTTATGCAAATACTGAGGAGAAACAGGCAAAAGGGAAGTAACACATCCAATGTTAACTGCAGCTGGACCCCTCAGACACATCTGCATGATTTAAACAGCTCATATTCAACATACCACATGCAACAGCTCGGGTCTGTCTTTTAATTCCTCCACCACTTTGTCCATCTGTGGAAGAGAAACACAGATGTTCATCTGTACAGAGTTAGGAGGGTTTTATCACAAGACTGAGGCCACTGCACTGAACTCACCGATATTTTATCATCATTATCCAGCAGCATGTCAACAGCTTTCTAAAAAAAAAAAAAGAGAGAGATAACAAAGAGGCAAACATATCCTTCAGGTGCATCTCTCTGACCATAAATCACATTGTTCCAAAGTCATCTATAATATATATCATCAGCAAAACAATCCATAAGTTTCTTGCAATAAAAATTCTAAAACATCCTCAATGAGGCCAGAGGAATAAAACCGATGTTTTACCTCTTTGTCGAAATCCATGAGCAGGACAATCTTGTCTTTGATGGCGGAGAATAGGTTGTGTTTGTGAATGAGTTGGTAAACATCTTTGTGTCTCAGTTTCAGGTAGATCTCCAGAGCGCGATCGTAACGCTGATCATATGTGTAGCTGCACACACACACACACACACACACACACACACACACACACAACACACACACACACACACACACACACACACATGCATTTAAGATCAACTTGTGCAGAGCTGCTTTTGAAATTATTACAGTATTGTTCAAAATAATAGCAGTACAATGTGACTAACCAGAATAATCAAGGTTTTTAGTATATTTTTTATTGCTACGTGGCAAACAAGTTACCAGTAGGTTCAGTAGATTGTCAGAAAACAAACAAGACCCAGCATTCATGATATGCACGCTCTTAAGGCTGTGCAATTGGGCAATTAGTTGAAAGGGGTGTGTTCAAAAAAATAGCAGTGTCTACCTTTGACTGTACAAACTCAAAACTATTTTGTACAAACATTTTTTTTTTCTGGGATTTAGCAATCCTGTGAATCACTAAACTAATATTTAGTTGTATGACCACAGTTTTTTAAAACTGCTTGACATCTGTGTGGCATGGAGTCAACCAACTTGTGGCACCTCTCAGCTGTTATTCCACTCCATGATTCTTTAACAACATTCCACAATTCATTCACATTTCTTGGTTTTGCTTCAGAAACAGCATTTTTGATATCACCCCACAAGTTCTCAATTGGATTAAGGTCTGGAGATTGGGCTGGCCACTCCATAACATTAATTTTGTTGGTTTGGAACCAAGACTTTGCCCATTTACTAGTGTGTTTTGGGTCATTGTCTTGTTGAAACAACTATTTCAAGGGCATGTCCTCTTCAGCATAGGGCAACATGACCTCTTCAAGTATTTTAACATATGCAAACTGATCCATGATCCCTGGTATGCGATAAATAGGCCCAACACCATAGTAGGAGAAACATGCCCATATCATGATGCTTGCACCTCCATGCTTCACTGTCTTCACTGTGTACTGTGGCTTGAATTCAGAGTTTGGGGGTCGTCTCACAAACTGCCTGTGGCCCTTGGACCCAAAAAGAACAATTTTATTCTCATCAGTCCACAAAATGTTCCTCCATTTCTCTTTAGGCCAGTTGATGTGTTCTTTGGCAAATTGTAACCTCTTCTGCACATGCCTTTTTTTAACAGAGGGACTTTGCGGGGGATTCTTGAAAATAGATTAGCTTCACACAGACGTCTTCTAACTGTCACAGTACTTACAGGTAACTCCAGACTGTCTTTGATCATCCTGGAGGTGATCATTGGCTGAGCCTTTGCCATTCTGGTTATTCTTCTATCCATTTTGATGGTTGTCTTCCGTTTTCTTCCACGTCTCTCTGGTTTTGCTCTCCATTTTAAGGCATTGGAGATCATTTTAGCTGAACAGCCTATAATTTTTTGCACCTCTTTATAGGTTTTCCCCTCTCTAATCAACTTTTTAATCAAAGTACGCTGTTCTTCTGAACAATGTCTTGAACGACCCATTTTCCTCAGCTTTCAAATGCATGTTCAACAAGTGTTGGCTTCATCCTTAAATAGGGGCCACCTGATTCACACCTGTTTCTTCACAAAATTGATGACCTCAGTGATTGAATGCCACACTGCTATTTTTTTGAACACACCCCTTTCAACTAATTCAACTAATTGCCCAATTGCACAGCCTTAAGAGCGTGCATATCATGAATGCTGGGTCTCATTTGTTTTCTGAGAATCTACTGAACCTACTGGTAACTTGTTTGCCACGTAGCAATAAAAAAATATACGAAAAACCTTGATTATTCTGGTTAGTCACATTGTACTGCTATTATTTTGAACAATACTGTATACGCGCTTTGGCAGCATCGACTCACAGTTCGGCCAGTGTGGTGAGAAGCGTGCTGTTGGTGGGGTCCTTCTTCAGGTGTTCATTCACTGCCTGAACTATAGCCATGTTGTTGTACAGCTCTCCTGGCCACTCGCGAATAAGTGTGGCAAAACCCTGGGTAAAAAAAACAACAAAAGGATTTTCCTTCTTCCGTAAAGTTTGTTGTTGTAATAGGTTACTATCTTGTTCATGCAATTAAAAAAACGGTTTAATGGAAAACACATGCCTCATAGTCAGTCTTGAGGAACTCGTGAAGTATCATCTCATAAATTGCGGGTCGAAGACGAAGGTCTCCTCTTGGTAAGTACTGACTGATGGCCTGGGAGGAAGTGGAATGGAGCTGGTAGTTAACAAACAGCATGTGTGCAATCCAAAACTGAAAGATTTTATTTTATGTATTATTATTTCTTATAATATTATTATGTGACCCTGGAACACAAACCACTCATAAGTCGCTAGGGTATATTTGTAGCAATAGCCAACAAAACATTTTATTGGTCAAAATAATCTATTTTTCTTTTATGCCAAAAGTCATTAGGGTATTAAGTAAAGATGTCCTACTGTAAATGTCAAAAATTAATTTTTGATTAGTAATATGCATTGCTAAAGACTTTTTTGGGACAATTTTAAAGGCCGTTTTCTCAATATTTATGTTTATGTTTTTGCACCCTCAGATTCCAGATTCTCAAATAATTAGCTGATGTTGTCCAACAAACCATACATCAATAGAAAGCTTATATATTCAGCTTTCAGATTATGTATAAATCTCATTTTCAAACAATTTACCCCAATGGTGACTGGTTTTGTGGTCCAGGGTCACACACACACACACACACACACACACACACATTAAATATATACATATACATATACATATACATATACATACACACACACATATATATATATATATATATATGTATACAGAGAGAATACAGAGAGAAGAATGCGGCATATATTAAGGCATCCATTCATATTTTATATATTAAAATGTTACTAATTTCTCAAAACTCAAAAGTGTTCATTAATAATAATAAAAACATAATATTATTACTATATTTTCACAGCATAATCAAAATAAAGATCACACTAAAATTCTTGACAAAAAATGATAAAAAATATTGACATGATATTTTATAATAGCTCAAGGTTTTAATATATTCTTCATAAATGTCATATATTCTCTACAAAACATTTTGTTAATTAATAAAAAACAATTGATTGATTTCTCAGAACTTTGTATAAAATATAATCTATATTGTATAAATTATAATGATAACAACAACAATAATAACATCACACTGGCTTATTACTATTATTAATAACAATTATTCTTAATAATAACAATAATAGGTATCCTCATTAATATTATGCTACTATTTACTACAGGGGGGCAAATAATTATATATATATAAAAAATAACAATTCTGCAGACTTACTTTCAACTGTCCAATGGTTTTAAACCTGTACACTTCATTCTCCCAGAGATCCATGTTCTTTCCAAGCACTTTTTGACACTTTCTGTCAGTAAGGAATACAGAGAGAAGAATGCGGCATATATTAAGGCATCCATTCATATTTGAAATAGTTAACGGGTCAATAAATCAGAGGGTTGACGTCCTGTACCTGGCAGCTGCATCATAATCTCCTCTCTCCACCAGATGATTGATGTACGCCATTCCAATTTTCTATTCGCAGAGCACAGACAGGAAGCAGCCACACTGTGAATCCAGATCATTACCTAAGACTAGCTTTCTGCACCTTAAATCACATCATTCAATTGTTTTCACCTGTACATCATGCCGTTTAATGTTTCTGAAGCTGATCTCTGCAGCCATCAGTGCTTCCTGTGACAAAAAACCAAATCATTATGCACAGCGCACATTTTTTTATGTTATGATATAAATGCTTCCTTCCACTGCTAAACTTTACTTCATATTTCTTCTTCTCCAGAAGCCAGTCGATGTGGTCATCCTGGTCTCTTTCTTTAGCCACTACAATGTCTTTAGGACTGATGATGTAGAACAGAGACTCTCCCTCAGAGTGTTCTGCAATGACAACACAGATGAGTCAAAGATTTAAAATTGATGACTATATCATCCAAATGGGAATATAAGGTAATTGATTAAACTGTGGATTTGGGTGATCTGTATCCCTCCCTCTTCATTATTACGGTGTTCTTTCTGTCTTCATCTTACCGAGCCGGTAGTCCCTGCACTGGTTCTCCTGGAAGTTGCGTACAGTGAGAGCGTCTGATGAGATCTCCTCACAGCCCTCGGGTAACGGCTGGATGATGTCTAAACGGGGCCGTGTTCTGAACTCCTCCTCCTCCTCCTGAGTTACATTCATTAATAAGTACATTTGATGTTTAAAGCAATACAAAACAAACTGTTTCTAATAAGGGACTTTGTCAGCGAATAAGTTGATTTTAAAGCTCGCTTTGTCTCATTTTAATTTATTTCAAGTCATCTTGCAGCTCCCTTGGACATGTCATGAGGCTTCTGATCTTAGCTCTGGTGAGAGTGTGGGATACTACCATGTGCTCTGAGTTCTCCTTGACATAGAACAGAGTGACCAGCTGATCGGCCAAAGGCGCCAGTCCACTAATGAAGAACTCGGTCTCAAATGCTGACACTTAAGAAATCAGGAAAAAAACAAAAAAACAAAAAGTTATGCTTTGTACATCTGAAGAGATAAAAGATACGGTTTTCATTTTTGGGTGAACTGTCCTTTTAAATGTAATTATGTTACTGTACATCACATGTTCTCATTATGTGTCTGACTGTAATTGGTTCAGTACCAATCTCAACGTAGCGACTGGGTAGATCTCTCATTTCTGTTGGGTCACGCTCTTTAACAACACATATCTGAAAAAAAAAAAAAAAAAAATGAATGTACCAAACAACGTTATTCAAATAAGAATACAAATGTGACCCTGGACCACGAAACCAGTCTTAAGTAGAATGGGTATATTTGTAGCAATAGCCAAAAATGCATTGTGTGGGTCAAAATAATCGTTTTTTTTTCTTTTATGTCAAAAGGATATTAAGTAAAGATCATGTTGTAAAATTCCTACTGTTAATATATCAAAACTTAATTTTTGTTTAGTCATATTCATTGCTAAGAACTTTAAATGCGATTTAGATGTTTTTGCACCTTCAGGTTCCAGATTTTCAAGATTTTCAAATAGTTGTATCTTGGTCACATAGTGTCCTATCCCAACAAACCATACATCAATGGAAAGCTTATTTATTCAACTTTCATGGGGTGTATAAATCTCAATTTTGAAAAAATACTGACCCTTATGACTGGTTTTGTGGTCCATGGTCACATATTTCCTTTTAGAAATGAGCTTCCCTAGATATTAAAACACTTGATCTGCAGTTGTACTGAACACACACCTTAACAGAAGAGCCCCAGCCGATGATCAGCGTGGCGTTGTCTTTCCAGCACAGACTGCAGGGATACATATCCGGCCTAAGACTGGTGTTGTCCCGCAACACATTAGTGATGCGCTGTTTACTGCTGATGTCATAAATTTTCACACCCTAAAACACATCAAATACATCATTTAGATAACATCATTATTAGTAAGGCATCTTAATTAACACGGCCAGTGTGTCTAAATCTGATTGTACCACATTGTTTGCCCAGGCAATGAGATTGGCTCTCCATTTCACACTGGTGATGTTTCCCTCTCCTTCGTGTAGAACAGAGGTCTTCCAACGGTTCAGCCAGTTCTTCTCATAAAGCAAAAGCTATAGGACATATTTCATTAATTTAACATTAGTGAGCATTTGCTGACAGAGGAACACCAACACACAACAGAAAGACACAGTGTTTGCATCACAACACCAGAGGGCAGTAGAATACAGAGCATAAATAGGTCCAACACAGCAAAGTCAGTGACTACATGTGTCCTTTAATTCAATTTGAGAATATCTGCATTGTTTTCATTGGTTGCTTTTACTCTTGAAAAAGAATCAAATATTGAACAACTGTCACTGGGGCGGTACCCTTTTAAAAGTTAATTATTATCAAAAACTGTCTGACGATTATTAGAAATGTCGAAAACAGTTGTGGTGTAATATTTTTGTGGAAATTGTGATGTTTTTCCTTCATGATTCTTTGAGTAAAAAAGAAAGTTAAAATAACACAGTGTTTATTTGAAATATAAGTTTTCTGTAACATTATATGGCTTTACTCGCTGTCACTTTTGATGAATTTAATACACCTTTGCTAAATAAAACAATTCATTTCTTAAAAATAAACGAAAGAGAGAAAGAAAAAGAATCCTTCTGACCCTAAACCGTTGAATGGTAACATATATTTAAGGTACTAATTTGCACCACTTTTAGGGTTAAATTCAGTACAAAGATAAGCCCTGAATTGGGAAAGGTGCCCTAGTGCCTTTTTTTCTTTCTTTATTGGTCTAAAATGGTATTATTACTATTCGTAGTATTTTATTACTATTTTATTATCTATTATTGCAGTAAGTATTGGATCAGTGCGCTCGGTAGATTCATTGGCCTTGTCATGGTGTTTAGGTCACATTCAGGCAGAAATTTCATAAAAATCATTTCACAAGCAGTATCAAAATACATTTTAGAAAAAGGCAACATTTGGTTCAACCTTTAGATAATTGGACATTTATAAAGTCACTTACCCAGGCACGCAGAACAACACAATTGAAAAGCACATGAGAGAAGATGATACTGTATTGACTTCTCATGAACCGACTAGAGAAGAGACTCAAACAACAGAATTTCCTTGGTTTACTCTGATAGGTCGGATATTATTCGGTGAAAAATGCCATTTTCTGAGGGGTCCGTGCGATAATAGTCACGTGCAGAAAGCGGCGATGCACTTGGTGGATAACCTTGAATCGAAAGTGTCAAAAATGCCACACACAATCACCACGCGGCCAACCTGACCTGACTGCAGAGAAAGTGACTGAAAGGAAAGACGGTTCAATGTCGCTTCAGTTCTACACTTTTGGCTATGTTAACAGATCACAGCGCAGCAATAGGAGATGACACTCCAAGAGCCGAGCAGACGGAATTGAATTGCCTTTGACAAGATGCGTCTTCAGTGGAAGCCGTATTGATTTTCATGGCAGGGCTGCATTATGGGGACCTTAAGCCAGGGAGAAAGAAGGAAACAAGCAGAAGCGGGAGGAAAATGCAGAGGACTCGGCCACCGTGGCGCACAATGGACGCCGTTAATTGCTTCTGATAAGCACAATGCAGTAACAGCGTGAAGCCATTTTATGAGAATCAATCGTGGCACAGAGGATAAAAATCTATGATTTACAGAAATTGAGAAGACTCTATTTGAGTGGCTCGAGATTTGTATGTCTCCACAAACAGTTCACTTTACAAAGATCCAGTGGCATTTATTCAAATTCACTTCACAATTGAAGTTTTTTTCCCAGCCACAAGATGTCTGATCAGTGCATGCAAACAGATCAACTTCTTTTGAGTGCTTTTACGACAGACACAAAGCCTGTTTTTATTTCTATAGATGTACAGAGTCTGGAATGTATCGGACTGTGGCATCTTCAGTTGGTAGCATGGTGTCCTTTGAAAAATGAGCGTATTTGTTTAGTCCATAAGCCAAAGAGTGTTCTACATGTTGCAAACACTATGGCACTCTATGTAATGACAGTTATTTATTGCGCAAGAAGAGACAACATCTCTCTAGTGAACAACACTTTGGAGAAAATGGACCACTCTCTCTCTCCCTGATGCTGACCCCAGTCTGAGGCCAAGACGGTAAGAGCGTTTCAAGCCAAACAGCTTCAGTTTGAGTAACCACTATACACGGCACTCAAAATGACAAAAAATGATTCCATTCGAATAATTTAGCTTAACCCTCATTGTCGAAACCTCAAGAGCATCAACCGATGGAGACCACAAAATATAGGTTTAGACCTCAGGTACGAATTGGGCTTTTGTTTTTATTTTAAGGCATTCAAAGCACATTAACAGAGAGACTTCCTTTTGAAAATTCAGTGGTTGATGAATGCGTTTGTTTTTTCCTTTTTTATAAATTATTCTTGTACTTTTGCTAGAAGCCTGCAACCAATCTTAAAGCTTAGGGTTGTAAGATTTTCTGTTTTTAAGAGAAATCTCACTAAGGCTGCATTTATTTGATAAAAATACAGTATTAAAAAAAACATGCAATTTATACTTGTACATATTTAGTCTTGTCACATGACGAGAAATTATTCTAATAAATATTAATGTTGAATCGAAAACTGTTGTGCTGCTTTATATTTTTTGTGGAAAAAATAAGCTTTTTTCAGGATTCTTTGATAAATAGAAAGTTCAAAATAACCACGCATTTGAAAAACTTTTGATCAGTTTAATGCATCCTTGCTGAATAAAAGTATTTGTGTCTTTATAAAAAAAAAATGACTGACCCTGAACTTTTGAATCGTAATGTAGTCACATACTGATTCAAACCTAAAATGACATGCACATTTCCATTAGTGCTAGTAAATAATGACAGTGAAAGAGAGGACAGAAAATGCTTTTGAAGAAAGAGAGAGAAACGAATCAGACCATGATTCTAACTGGATTTGAACCTGCATCTCCCATATCAGCACCAAGGCTCAACTTTACTAGAACACACTAGCTCTAACCACTAAACATGGGTCTGGGACCCGATGCAGATCTGATTTCAGCTTTTAGCATCTTCTGAGTGACCTGACTGCTTTTAAAAATATGAGATTGGCAAAACAAATGCTTTTTTTTTTGTTTGTTTGTTAAAAGTAGAGAGGAACTAATTTGACAATGAGTGCAATGAGATCTGTAAATAACAGACAGTATCAAGTTTTGAAACTGCGCCTTTAAAGGCGGTCGCACATCGGACGAGAAGCGCCGCGTCGCGTCGCGCCATATGTAGGACAACTCAAGGTATCGCACACCGAACACGCACATTCTATATGCGCGAGCTCAATTTCGCAGCAAGATGGATGAGTTTTAACTTTATCTATTATTATTATTATTTTAAATATATGATTTTAATTGATAAAAGCTGAGTTTTGAACGTTAATTAATGAAAAGAATCTGTGTTATAATAAGTCTGTTATTGTTTTGTTGTATCTGTTGTCTAGGCAACTATGTTACAATATTGTTTCGCTAATGTTAGTTAGCCAGCCTGAGTGAAAACATAACCAAACACTTTGTAATGTTTCATTTCAATGAAACAAATGTACTGTATTTTATTTTCAGTTTCAGTTTATAACATCTATTTTTTATATATATAAAACTATGCAGATGGCGCTCTGTGGCGCGGCAGAAATTTGAACAGTGTTCTGAGTCACAGCTGGGCGGCGCGGACAGATGCCGAATGGCGCCGCTGGTGTGTGTACACTCATAGAAAATAATGTGTTCGAGTTTTAAAGACGTGGCGCGACGCAACGCGACGCCGCGCTGTGCTGCGCTTCTCGTCCGGTGTGCGACCCCCTTAACACTCACAGTGTGAGTTTTGAGTCCCAGGTGATTGTGAAACTGGATTTACCTTGTTTCCTCCAGTCACAAACTGTTTATTGTTGGATTTGCTGAACTGAGGGTGTAGCGCCACGACCTGCAATTGAACAAGAGACTTCAGTTCAGTTTATGGCAACACCTGAGTTAATATCAATGTCCACTCCAGTATTTCTAAAGCCATATAGTGCCTCAGAGGGGGTTAGACTACAGCCAGTCTGAAACATGTTCAATAAAGTGCTTTTAAAACCAGGAAAAGTTAAAGGATTGATCCTCACAGTCCAATACACAAAACTATCGATACAAGAAGATGACAGCACTGGCTTTCTTTATTGTGTGCCATAGGTGACATCACTCATGCTCAACAAACAGGCGGCTCATGCATGATATGAAATGCCCTAGAGAAATCAATTAAGACTAGTAGCAGGCTGAAATTACATTGTTTTTCGAGAATTATCAGTGTTTGCCGTGACGGGAAATCGAATTCAAAGGGCTATTTCCCATCAGGCAGCAAAATCATTGCCGGGGGACCGACGACTTGCATTAATGGCAATAAGTTACCTTGATGGGACAGTCAAAGTTTTCATGGAAGCCCTCCCTAGTGTACAGGCCGAACACTTGCACCTGGAAAAGATGAGAGAGAGAAATGGAGAAAGAGTCACAGAGATGTCTTTTTAAGGCAAAATCACTGTGGTCCAGAGATGCGCTCTGCAATAACAGTTGACTTGGGCAAAGCATCAGACCATCCAGTGGGCTAGTTAACCATCTGCCAGACTCCCAATTAGTGGAAAGGTCAACTCTTTCTGCCCTTGCACGCCTTTATGCTACTGACTTAATCACTGGTGGTGCTGCAGTCCCCGACGGCTACAAACAAGCGTTAACACAACATTTCACCTACACCTGTCTGTATAAAACAAGAGGAAACTAAAAAATGAGTATGAGGTCTCAAAAAAGGTACAACTCCGTTGAAAAGTAAAAGCATCCTCTTGCATTTAAGATTATGGTGTGGGAGGGAAACTACTGACTACAAATTGTTCCAGTTTTTCTGATCAGGCCACAAGCTTAGTTGTTCTGAAAATAAAGTGCAGGTTTCTACTTTTTGAAAAAAAAAAGCCAGTAAGTGTAGTTGAGATTAACAAAGGCCTCCATGTTGATTTTAATAAAATAGTTTAACATTTCATAATTAATAATAGTTTAATCATTTAACACACATATGTAAAAGTCTGCTATTATTACTTATGAATTTTCAATTCAACAATTATGTAATTCATAAAATAAACTCAAGTATACTTTTCTAGTGATACAGTTTAGACAGTCTAGCAATATATTATAAATATTTATTAACTATGAAGCACACACCAAGTTTGATGAAGGCTACTTAATCCTAAATGTTCCATTTATTTATCAAAGACATTATGAAATGTTTTATACTGGTAACTACTGATTTTAAATTGTTACATTTAAATTTCATTGTTAAATTTTGTATGTTGTGTATAAAGGGCAGTTTTTACCTTTTGGAAAAACCTAATAATGAAAATAAATAAATAAATAAATATATATGAATTGTTGGTGTGTGCTTCATATATATATACAGTACAGACCAAAAGTTTGGACACACCTTCTCATTCAAAGAGTTTTCTTTATTTTCATGACTATGAAAATTGTAGAGTCACACTGAAGGCATCAAGGGCTATTTGACCAAGAAGGAGAGTGATGGGGTGCTGTGTCAGATGACCTGGCCTCCACAGTCACCGGACCTGAACCCAATCGAGATGGTTTAGGGGTGAGCTGGACCGCAGACAGAAGGCAAAAGGGTCAACAAGTGCTAAGCATCTCTCGGGGAACTCCTTCAAGACTGTTGGAAGACCATTTCAGGAGACTACCTCTTGAAGCTCATCAAGAGAATGCCAAGAGTGTGCAAAGCAGTAATCAAAGCAAAAGGTGGCTACTTTGAAGAACCTACAATATGACATATTTTCAGTTGTTTCACACTTTTATGTTTATTTATGTATATAATTCTATATATAATTCCACATGTTAATTCATAGTTTTGATGCCTTCAGTGTGAATCTCCAATTTTCATAGTCATACTCAAAACTCAATATATATATATATATATATATATATATATATATATATATATATATATATATATCGCTCCAAAAAATCGTACATGTCACATTTAGCCAAAAAAACGGTAGCAAAGCATTCGGTAAGTTAGGATTAACAGTGCAGAAGAGTGAACAATGGCCTCTATGTCGATTTTAATTGGTGTAGGTGCGACAAGATCTCGCCTCTGCCATAGTAACAGGGATAGACGTGGTCTATCATGCCACAGATCAGCCTGAGAAAGCCACACAAGGTGCTGATGATTAGCCTCTGTGGACTGATAACAGCCAGCTCATGATCAATGAGTAGATAGATGGAAAGGAGCGATAGAAATCACAGAAGGAGCGAGGAGAAGAGGAGTGCTTTTTAAAACACATTTTAAAATGGACCAAATGCGTACATGCTGTTTCTGCAGGTGTCAGAGTTGACGGAGCCGGTATTGAGTGGGAAGACAGGCACTGCATCATATCTCGCACACAGAGAAAGATATGAAAACTCAAGTAAACAACTCCTTAGACTCTCATGGGGAAATTCACTAAGAATGAATTGTGCAATGCTGGTGCAGTTGTTTATTTGCGCATGCTGTGGCTTTGGCTCCTGATTCACTAAATAAACCTGCAGATCAGGAAATGGCATAAACACATCGCAAGAATTAGTGCTGAATGTGTTTTTGCATAATGCAAATATCCATTTCGCAGGCCAGTTATGAGTGCTGGGCTGTGGATGCAGCAGACCTTCGCAGCCTCATATACTTTGCTGGGACTGTATAATATCAGCTTGATTTGCACAGCTTGTTAGTTAACAATGGCTCCGAGTAGTAACAGCTGCTCTATGTGAAATCACGCACCTGATGGTATTTACTGCTGATTAGAGAACCGGCTTTACTGACTAGATGCGAATTAATCATCGGCCGATCTATATCGTGCACCCCTATTTTACTGTGAATGTACACAAATAAAAGCAAACAGTTCATAATTCTGATTATCTTCATGACAAAAAGGAGTAGGCTAGTTGCTTCCACTGTTAGAAAGAAAAAAAAACTCAAGTGATAGTTCTGGCGCCGCATGCGCACACACAGTTAAGCTTTGCTACTTTGACATGCAGCCTGTTCATTATCATAATAAAATACAATCAGTCAAACATATGAAAAAACAACAACACACTGCTCAGTTAAAATATGTAATCAAATCAGTGCTGTTAAGTGTTATCACCGTACCGCCATGATGTTATGCAAAACAATTAGTTTTAAGTAGATAATGGAACGCAAGTAAAGCAGGCCTAGGCTATAATAAATAATAATTTGGCACTCAAAAAGGCCTACATCCTGAATACGGAAACATTTGAATTTGAGTCGAATGAGAGACCCAACCTTGGTTTCAATTTCATTTTAGCCTAAATTAGTTCATTTTGGCTTGTCGTTTATGTTGCTGTAACTTCTTATGGTATTTTAAATTCTTGTTCTTTTCTAAATACTGTTCATGCTACATTATAAAATAGCATACGCATGTTAACAGTGTTTATTATAATGTCTGTTAACATTTAGAGTCGGCATAAGGCCTATTTCTGAATGAAATAATTAAATGCTACTTATTAATAGGCTACGCGACGTATATGTTTTTTCTCTCTAAAAAAAACGAAAAAATTAATTATTGAAAATAAATAAAGGACTTTTTAAACTGTTTAACTGATTATATTAATTGGTCAAAATTCTTAACATCAGTTAACAGTTAACCAGTTAAAATGAACATCCCTAATTAGCAGCAAATTAGGAATTTATTGAGGGAAAAGTCGTAGTTAATAGTGAATAAGTATTCCCTATTCTAAAGTGTAACCTATATTTTTTAAAACATTATAAAAAAAGATTTTTCTTTTAATTTATTGCTTAATTTCCATTATTCTAATTATAAAACCAATTTGAACTATCTTATTATATTTTAACAATTTGGTTGTAACTGGTTGTTGGCTGACCCTTAACATAATATACAGAAGTAGGGCTTGTTCCTGAAAATATATATATATATTTTTTTTGCCCTTGGATTTTAGAAGGGACTAAAGGAATAAATTGAGGGTTCGATTTGGACTAATGATGGGATTGTGTTCGGTTTATAATAAAGAGCTTATACAGGAAGTTAAAGAAGATTTGGAGCTGAAAGCAATTCTCACCTTTCCATCTTCAGAGCAGATGCCAACATGATCACCACTCTCATCCAAACTGATCTGGTTTATTTTCACTGAACTCTATGAGCATAGAAGAAAAAAGATGAAAGAGAAAAAGTAACATAACCATGTTATAATCAGACACAACCTAGCTCAAACATGGACATATCTATAACAATCACATTTCAGACTTACAATTTCAAACTTCTGTGTAACATTTCCTTGAATATCCAAAAGGTAAACCTTTCCAAAGTGTGTCCCAAGAGCCAGGAACTGGAAGCAACAGGAGACACAAGAATGTCAGACACACAAGTCAAAACCACGGGACATCCTACACTTATACAGAGTTAAAAGCTGTGGAGGAGGTATTAAAAATGAGTTTTACCAGGCATGGCTGTGGGGCTTCAGTGTTTGTGCGTGTATGTGAGAGTGTGTGTTTGTGTGTGTGGTTTCGGCTGGACCCTTCGAGGGCAAAAAGTGTGAAATTGCTGGAGGACAGGAAAGCCTATTTATCAGAGCGGCCCAGTGTGAAATAGCGTTTTTTTCCCCCCGACATATCAAAACGCTTCAACATAATATATGCGCCACAGGTCACACACCAACACTCTGCCTGTCAGACTAATGCAATTACATTTCAGAGTTTAACGTACGAAAACGTTAGCTATTATCTCATGTGAATTTCCAGTATCACCACCAACCAATTCAAAATTTACGTCATTAAAAAACTAAATTAATTAGATCAATTAAACTTAAGTATAAGTTTAACTATTTTTTTTCTGTTTTAAAAGTCTAAGAGTAAATTGTATGTGTATAAAGCTCACACACCAAACTTTACCAAATGTTTCTTGAATGCTTTTTACTCCTAAATAGTGCATGCATTTCCATTTATTTACAGGCGACATTGTGAAACGTTGTAACCTATTTAACTTCCTATTAATTTGCTAACTGTTCAAACAATTCGAAAAAAACAAAACTGTAATTATATGCAAAGGTAATTAAAAGGATAGTGCAAAGAGTTCTACGAAAGGTGGTTGGAGGGGAGGGGCTTATAAAGAGTTCTAGGTGATGTCAGCAGAAAATTAAAGTTGTTTCAAGTTACATTATCATACTTTCATTAAAGATTACAAACCATGTTTGCCCCTTTGGAATAACATGTGCTGATGAATGAGATAATATAATGATATAAAAAGAGTGGGAATGTGTTTTAAGAAATATGATATACCTTTAATGTTTATTTCAAAAAGTCACTCAGTAGTAGTGTTCATCTTCAGATAGCAGAACATGGTCACACTTTATGACTTTTAATGTCCAATATTCACTGTTAATTAACTACTAACTACAATTAATATAGTCAAATATGGTCATGCAGAATGTGCTTTATAAGTACTAATGAATAGCCAATATGCATGCTAATAAGCAACTACTTAATAGTGAGAATTGGTTCCTATGCTAAAGTGTTACATGTTGACATGCCATTCAGAAGATTAACACTTTTTCATTTGGATCAATAGGTAAAACATCTGTCTCAAAGCAAGCCAATTTCAAAATTAATTACCACACTAATGATAAAAGGGACAAGTTTTAGTGAAGATATTTGTATTAATATTGGTATTTGTAAGTGTAAGGTGTAAATCATCATTAAATTATATTAAATTACTAGACAACATTACAATAATTTATCATAACATTAAATACATTATAATGAATATTAATCTTAGTCCTTACTTAGTGTTACCGTTCACTAATTTGCATTATTATAATAAAGTAATTAAGTTTAGCAGCAGGTTCTCTTTTTCTCATCAATACAATTTTTTTTTCATTATTTGATTGTTTTAATGTTTCCAATTAATTACCAATTTCATACAGGGGCCTGGTGAATGAAATTAGTAAATCCCATGTGCTCCTTTTTATTACACAGATATTAGCAAATATTAAAAGTAGCAATTGATTTAGGATTTTATTAGCAATGGAAGAGCATCTGTCGGGCATGTGCTATGCATTGTGTCACTAAGAGGTTAAACAAATAAAATTAAATCAGGCCACATAAAGGGACATTCAGTCCAGTCCGACCGCCAACCTGAAATTAGTGACACCCCTGCAAATTTGGGTCTATTGCTCTTCAAACTGGCCCAGCTTTACAAAAGCATCCAGGCACACTATAAAACACAAACACAGAATGAGTCCAGCTCTGAAACTGAGGTTACCCTGCGTCTATACACACACACACCTGCTTACACGTGCACAGACCTTTCCCTGTCGCAGCACACCGAGCCGCCCCATGCTTCACTGCAGTCTATAATGAAATGCTTATATTTACAGGCACAGTCGAGCATGTCCAACAGAACCCACCGCAATCTCCCCAAATAAAATCAGCCAAAAATAAATAAATAAAAGGGGTGGCCTCACCAGCCTCAGTGGCTCTTAAAGGGATTTATCAAAATGGAATTGCTGAAATGAAATTCGGATTCCTGGCACTTAAAATATGAGGCAACATTAGGCAGGCGGGTCGCTGGTGCGAGCGTGTTCTTGTGTGTCTATGTGGTGGAATGCACATCAGAGCGCATGCATAAAAGACTAAAGGGAAGAGACGGAAAGAGGGAAAGATAGAGATAGACAAAGTGAGAGAAGGTGAGTGAAAGAGTGAAAAAAGGAGGACTCTCATTGAAAATTCAGCTTTTCAATGTCTTCTCTTCTTGCAAGCTTGCCTTTTTTGGAGAGATTGAAGAGGAGGAAGGGGGGGAGAAGTCCCCAGGGAAAAGCAGGAAAAGAGGGGGGAAAAGAATAAAAATCAATAGCGGTTAATAAAACATCAGGTGAGGAGACATAACTAGGTATGACTATTCCTCCACAGCGTCCGTGCATGAGCGAACCGGCTGCCATGACGATTAACCAGCCCACGTAGAATGTTCCACCAACAAAAACATCAAGCCCGGAAAAAAACGGAAAGAAGACAGGCAAAAAAGATATAGAAATCTAAAAGCGGAGGAAATAAACAGGAAATCAGTGAAAGGCTGGTGGCCTGTGAGCGTTTGTGCGTGAGCACTTCTCTTAGAAAAGCACGGAGAGGAGCAGACAAGTCAAAAATATTATATTCAGTACTATACAAGATAATAATACAATTAATAAACTACTCCCAGAAATATCTGGATTCAAGAATTTTGAAAATATATGATTTTCCAATTAAAAAAACAAGTTACAATTAAGTTCCTATTAAAATAATTTCAATTTCTGAACAACACTGAAAAAAAACTTTTCTGTATATGCACATCTAGTCCACACTTTTTTCTTAAAAACATGCTAAATAGCTTTTAAAGACCTTGTCATGCACCGTCATGCAGCTGGCCGCATCCTTCTGCAAGATCTCTGTCACGCCATTGGTCAGCCTCTCGTACTTCAGTTTAGGCTCCTCCTCTGTGTCCTCCTCCTGTACAAAAACCCAAACACACCCACTCTTCTTTATTTAATTAGGTGCCAGAATTTAATAATTAGTACACATAATTAATATCTCTGTTAATAAAAAACAATTTAGCATTTTATTCTGTTACTTTAATTATGGCGTGATTCCTTAGTCTTAAAAGAATGTGATATCATGTAATAATAAAGCATTATATAGCAATGTGAATGGGACCCTGTTTCATGTTACAGTAACATCAGGGAATCCTAAACCTTTTGGTCAGCAGAACCTCTGTAATCTAAATGATTTCCCTGAAGCATCCCTTGAGATTTATAGAGATAATATTTCAATAATTTGACAACATTTGCATATTCACGGTTCTCGAACTTTGTATAATTGTCACATGCAGGTACAAATAAAATATATTTTATTTGTAAGCACTCTGTTTTATACCTAAATATTGAAATGTTATAATGATTTTATTTATTATAAGCTTTCCATCAACTCCTGCTATAGAATGTATTTGAGTGTTGCATTTTAAATCTGACCAACTTTAATAACATGTGTTCAGTAGAATATTAATTCATTTGTTAAGTTTTCATTTAATACACTACAAATGCATTTAATTATTATTATTTTTTTTATGTATTAAGCAAGAATGCACTAAATTAATCAAAAGTGACAGTGATGAAGAGTTAATAAGTTCATCTCAACTTTCTATTCATTAAAGAATCCCCCCAAAAAAAGTAGCTCGGTTTCTACAAAAAGCACAAAAGTCATTAACATTTATAAAAATAAGAAATGTTTACTGAGCACCAAATCAGCATATCAGATTGATTTCAGAAGGAGTAATGGATTTCATCATAAATGACATTTTAAAAGCATATTTATATATTTAAAGAATAAACATTTTTAAACAGTTGTTTCAAATTATAATCATATACACTTTTGTAACTATACTGCATGTTAGATCAAATAAAAACAGTCTTGGAAGCTTAAGCGACTTCTTTCAAAAACATTAAATAATCTCAACCTCAAACTTTTGTATAGTAAAAGTGTTTTTTTGGGCCAGAAAATTCCAGTCACTCCAATGCAAATAAGTAGCTAGCAGAACTACGAATAAGATAAGATCACAGGCAGACTGGCGGTTTGGGTAGTGTTTCATTTTATCAAACTTTTTTTTTTCTTCTGGTCACCAACACCTCCATTGTCCATTTCCTGTTGTGTCCAGATGTGAAATTTCTAATGCCTGAGCATTTGTCATGGTCTACAAAGCCATTACAGACAGGGACGGAGTTTCTACGGCGGGGAGGGGTGGATAATATCTCTCCTGTTTCATATCCCATAATTTCTTCCTTTTGTTAGTGTTTGCCATCGCCACGCCGATGTGGTGGATGAGTGTTGTGCCTCATTCTCTGCCGCTCCTAATTGGTGCCCTGGGGAACAGGGGATGAAGGGAAGCCTGTCTTTAATTGCCCCTTTTCTGGAGTGGTGTGACCATCCACACTCTCCTCTTTCGCTCATCCCTCATTCTGTCTCTGTCTTTCTAGTTACAAACTTTGCTGGAATGTTATAGTGAAGCATTGGGCCTCAAAACCACAGATTAATGTCAAACCCCGCCAGCATCTTTTCTCATTTCCTCACACTGCGTGACATCATGTTTAGAGGCTGTGGCATGTTTTCTTTAAGCCATGAGATGTGCGTTCTTCTTTCATGAGGATAGAAGGGCTTTACGTGGGGTGTCATGAATGCTGTCAAGCTCCAAAAATGTTATACAGTATGAGCTCAGAGGACTCCATCTGAGAGCAGATTTCCACACAGCCTTCAACACATCCATGGTCAAATCAGGAAGTGTTGGGGAGAGATAGACCAGGGGATAGAGATAGTATGGAAGCTTATTTTCGAGTTCTGAGTTTAGCTTATATCTCAATTTTACAATTCAGACTTTTTTTTTTTCATATTTGCAAGATATGAACTGAATTACGAGATATAAACTAACTTGCAATTCTGAAAATAATGTATTTTTTATTTAATTTTTTTTTCTGGCAGAAACAAGCTCCATTTTCTTTCAATTTGTTTCTTTTATGTAAGCTTATTACTCACAATATGGACTTTTCTTGTCAGAATTTGAAAAAAAAAAAAAGTTTATGCATCAATTACGAAAAAAAAAGTCGGAATTACAAAATGAAAAAAAAAAGTCATAATTTGCCTAATTCACATTGGATAAAAGTGTCTGCTAAATGACTAAATATAAATAATTACCTTTATTATTATGTAAGTAATATAAATAATTACCTTTGCATATATGAGATGAAAAATTAACCAAGGAATAATAAAAAATTATAAATAAATTCGCAAATTATTATTATTACTATTTTTTTTTATTTCACTTTCCCTTGCAATTCTGATTTTATATTTCACAATTGAGACTTTTCTCACAATTGAGAATTATAAAAAAAAAATTCTTAGTATTGGGAGATTATATCTTAAAATTCTAAGTTTATGTCTTGTAATTATAATAAAAAAGAAAAAAAAGAAAAAAAAAGAAATAATATATATATATATATATATATATATATATATATATATATATATATATATATATATATATATATATAATTAAGAATTGTGAGATAAAAACCCAGAATTATAAGGGATTATGAGATAAAGTCGCGTTACTTTTTTATTTTATTCATTCATTCATTCCACAGTGGAAATAAGCTTCCATAAGTCAGAGCTCTACAATTATGGACAAAACAAACTGTGGTTTACAGTGAATCCAGAGGAAAATACAATCATGCTCTCCAAGGTGCCTGGGTGCATACAGAAGACAGTTTGTGGACAGAAGAAGAGATTGCTCCACGGACTGAGATTTCATTTACAAGGAAGGCAAGGCTGTTGTTTCCTTCTTTCTGTTTTCATTTTGAATTGAGGACTAGAATGTCTACATGACATTTCATTCACTGTATCACTTAAAGACAAACTCTCTCCTTTTTACAAAAGTCTCTTCTTGAATCAGCACTCAAGAAAATGGACACAATGTAATATGACCTTTTAAAGTGGCACTGTACACAGAATATGTTACAGACAAGTTATATAGCTGTGTTTACATACCCCTAGCAGATTTCCAGATAATAATTTCAACAAAATAAGAGGGATCATAAAAACTGACAGTAAGATTTTTACACTGAGTACACATATGACCTGATGCATTTTTCTGAAGAACATTGAGGTAGTTTAACTGCTCAGAGCAAACAAGGAAACAACCATCACAAAGCATAACAGTCACTGATCATCCAGGTAAAAACACAGTATTAAGATTTAAACTTTTGAGCTGCTTAATTTGTCTTTATCCAGTTCTTATTTTGGTCTTGTGACTATGTGAACGTCCATTATGTGTGAAACTGTGTATTAAGGACATTACTACATAAAAAGTAACATGAAATTTTATTTTATTTTGTTTTAACATCTTGCATATTCTACGACGGTATCTAAACGTATGAGCAAAACTGCTATTTACGATATAGGATTCTTATACTGTATATCATGTGACATAACAAATGGTGACACCTCTAATGTCAAATGCTTTAATGAGAATGTCTCCTTACATGTCTATGCACCCCTGAAAAGTATTGGGACAAGGTTTATACATAATAAAAATAAATTAAATGGGAATATGCAAGGTTTCTCAAAGCCAACTTTATATAAATGTTTATTTTAACTATCAGAGTAACCAGAGACAGCAGTTTCCATTAGGATTTTCCACTAAAGTTTGACCAAAAAAAAACAAAAAAAGTGTCAAAATACTTTTATAACCACAATTTGAAACATAATTTTATTATTCAAAACCTAAAGAGTATTTTTAAGTGTTTTGCTTTAAAAGTAAAATTGTGCACACATTCTTTCAAACAAATGTCAATTAAAGTAAATATTTTGTTACCAAATGCATTATTTCAAAATCACAATGGATTCTGCTTCAATTACATTAATAAACTGAACAGTTCTTGATTTTACCTCTGACTCATCCGTGGATTCTTCACTTAATTTTCTTCCCTGGAAAGAAAAAAATCATGTTTTAAAAAAGACAAAGCAATGCATTAATGATTATAAATCATTTAAAAAAAATAAAATAACAAAATGAAAAAGGCATATTATTTCTTCAACTCCTTTTAAATAAATATATGCAATGGAAAAGCACTGTTCTACACCCAATATTAAAATTGTAATTATGTATAATTCATACATTTATAGTTTTTCATTTTGCCAGTTAACTTCCTGTAAACCCCTGCTGAAAAAGCTGGTTTCAGGTCTAAGATAGTCTAGTTTAAGATTGTCTCCTCCAGTCTCTCCAGCTGACAAATGTCCAAAAGCCAGTAAACAGACCAGTATGGGAGAGCAGCTAAAGCCAGGAAACGAGTTTAAGACCAGCTTTTATTTTGTATTTATTTTTCTTAGCAAAGAATAACGTTGACGGTGTCAAGTAGTGATGTTGGCAAATGTTAAACTATCGAGTGAGTCTGATAGCTTCAATAACACGACTCTAAAATAGTTATTTTAAAATATAATTTACAACTGCAACCTCGAATAGCCAACACGCATAACAAATTAAACATATGTATAATCACAAACTGTAAATATGTTAATACATGGTTGATGGCAAAGATACACTACAGCTCAGAGGTTTGGTGACAGAATGTTTTCTTCCTTAAGAATCCTACCTGCTCCTCCACTTCCGCCATGATAGAAGCTCCAGATGTGGGATAATAAGGTAGATTTAGTCGCAGTCTACTAATTTAGGGTCTATCAACAACACTAACAATATTTATGTACACTTAAAACAGTTACTTTTTGCACAATAAACCTAGCAGTTAGTCATGCGATACTCATTATTATGGGTACTGGGTCACATGACAAAAACAGGAAGCACCGCTAGAGCATCATGGGAGTTGTAGTTTAAGCTTGCACACGACCTTTATCTCCGACCTTTTTGTGTTTTAATTCACTTTCTTTATAGTAGCAAACTCATTTTCGTCAACCTCCATATTTTATTAAATCAAATCGTAATTTAACATCTACACGTGAGCAACAGATTTGAATATCACATGCAAATAAATTTTGTCTATAAATCAGCTGACCCCACAGAATCACTGGCATCTACCTTAATCTTGTTCTAATATGTCAGTCAAGAAGAGGACTTGCGATGAGATGTAATTTGACATTGTTAGATTTGTAACAGATATAGGATGGAATCATCTGAGACAGGCTGTCAATGTGTCTCATATGTTTATGCTGATATGGCTGGCGGGATGAGCTTTGTTCTTGCCATATTCATACAGGTAATGAGTTGGGATATCAGCTCCATTCACTTAAGTTTGGTGAATGCAGCAATTATTAAAATTTGTTTGGCAAAATTATGCAAATTAGCTTATGCACATCAAATATCCATAGAACAGTATTTTAATGTTTGCATAATAAATGTTGCTCATATACAATTAGATCAAAACCAACACTACATCAATAATGAGGACTTACATCAGCTCTAAAGAAAAAGTGGAACAGATATTTAGCATAGCTTGCAGCAGTGAAACATGCTAAACATCAAAACATAAGTTAAATATGAACTTATTTCATTGTGCAATTTATCTTTAATGCCCTCTGCAGTGGGTTAAAGCTCTTTAAATAGTTGAACAGCTGGGGTTATTGCATCTCTGCCACATGTGTTGGTTCATGTTCTAATAATTTATGAGAAATGACCCACTGCGCCTCTGCTTATTGCTTTATTGGCTCGAGCCTTAATGCTTTGGGCCATTTTTAAATTATTCACTGATAATGTCCTATCCATTTTTTTTTACTAGCTTTTTACACATTTTATGTTTTTCAATGGTCTGGCTGATTTTTGCTTATTAAGAATATATCAAAATGACCTTAACAAAGCTAATCTGTACATCACACATCCTCAATATGTGTCCTAATAACATAATGTGTGCGGCCAATCTCCTCCTATATTACTGCACTCATCTCTCCTGAGTAAAAAAATGTCTCTTCCTCAAGTTGAGAGTGAAAGCCATTCTCCTAGGAAGTGACCTTTAAGTTCCATTTGGTGTGGAGGTCATTGTAGTGTCTCATCTGACACACTCACTCACTCATGCACACACACCTATCTCATCCCCTCACCCCGGCTTGAGTCTTTCAGCCTCCTGAACCTGCTTTCGACACAATGGCATCACAACACATTATTTATTAATATCTCTGTTGTTGTATGGTTGATTTTGATCTGTCTTCTGAATGGCTTGGATTTCTAATGTTCTATGTCACAAACATATGTTACATTGTCTTTTGAGAAACCGATAAAGAAGTCGCATGTTGCCTTTTGTTTTTCAGTAAAAGTTTACAATAGACAAGTTTTCCATTGTTTTCCAGTAAAAGTTTACAGTGAGGGTCAAGTCGTTATACTGTATGGTTTTTGTTTGAAATTATTCTACTGCAAAAAGATTGATGGGTAAAGGTCTCCTTCCGACTTTGATTCTGCCACATCTTCCATGGACTGTGATTCACTTTCTTCAGACCTTTGCCATGGTCAGCGAGGGTACATGAGGTGAGAAAGAGATCACAACTGGACAAGTGTAGGCCTGTCTCTCTCATTCTGTCTTGTCTTGCCCTCTGTAAACCCCCCCCCCCTTTTCTTTTTTAAGTCTCGCTCTCTACACAATGTCTAAGCTGCCCCTCATCTCCTCTCCTCTCCCCCCAGATCGATCTTGGCATGCTGGTGTGGTCTAAAATGGGCAGGGGGGCGAGTGGGGAGTGCTGGCCCTTCCTCTCACCCTCATCACCCTCTGTATCCCCCACCGAGGCCGGAGAAGAAAGTCCTGCTGGGAATACAATCAACACATTCTACCTTAGATCTTAGCCAATTCAACTGACTCCATAATCCATGATTTTTTGTTGTAGTAGTTATCTGAGAATCAAGATACTTAGAATGTACAACAGTTCCAATTCAGTAGATGCATATAGAGTGCTGTGTTGATTACATGCTTGTGTATGCCTGTAAATTGGCATCACCCTGGTTCTCTTGACAAAAACCCAATAGGAATTTTATACTGTCATTTTTTAAAAGAGAACATAACATACACAGTTTCACCTAATCTCATATTAATCTTGAGTACCTATAGAGTAGTATTGCATCCTTCATATATATCCGAAATGTCTTTAGTTTTATTATATTTATAAAAGAAAATACAACTTTCCGATTCTCTCCGGAAAAAGCAGAGCTCATGGAGGCATGCTGTGGGCGTAGCTATAATACTGATGTTTCATGTTGTTTGCATTAACATATATTCACTTATGTGCTGATTTCCAACAAAATATAAAAATCTGATGCAATTGTACTTACATGAATGGGGTCTTTTATCACAGGGACGGCTCCATGTTTTAATAGCAAACGATGTGCAAATCCAGCTTCGACTTGGGCCTTGTTTATAAAACATTCGTCACTCAAATGACCAGAACACTCGAAAAACAACCTGCATCCACTGTTCATGTAACTAACACTGGGTTCTTGGGGAAGCTGAACACGGTAAACTTTCCCTCACATCCATAAACGTGATTCCTCGCGATTCTCGATTCACGGGAAGTAAGATTTTCTGCACAGAAATTCTCAGTCATTCTTCTGAATTATTTTTAAAAACTTTGGCCATGTTTAGCATGAGAATCCATCTCTTTAACACTGTGAACAACTCTGAATACATGAAACACCATTGACCCCCCCCCCCCCCCCTTAAGGACATAAAGTCAACTCTCCTGATTTTATAATTAAAACAAAAAAAGGCTCATTAAAACAATACAATGCTTGAAAAGAAAGCCTTTTTAGTAGTTTGGCATAGCCATTATTATTTTCAAGAATATTTTAACAAAACTTTTCTTAAAGGGGTGATTGGCTGCCCATTTTCCACAGGTTGATATGATTCTTTAGGGTCTTAATGAATAGTCTTAAATATAGTGTCGATACAAATTCTCAATTGTAGCACAGTTTTTATCATGACAAAAACAGCTCTTTTCAGAGCAAGCTGTTTTTTTTGCATGCCACTTTAAATGCAAATGAGCTCTGCTTACCCCGCCCCTCTCATCGGAGCCTCTCTCTGAGAGATAGTTAACTTTATCCGAATTCATCTAAAACTTGCTATCTAGCATGTTATTAGGAAAGGTGATTGCAAAGATTCATAAAAAAAAAAGCCTTACACTCACTTCTGGAGGTGAGTGTATTTTGCATTTTTTCATTCTGTACCCAGAATAAGGACATCTAGAGTAAGCAAATTGCTATTGTTTGTGATGGCATTTAATTCTGAAATCATATATATAATTACGCCTATTAAATTCAAACTCATATTTTCCTATTAATTGGACATATTTATTCCTTAATCAAGTTCACAATGTGCTTGCCTCTAAGTAATGAACAGCCTTTATCTTATGTCTCACGATTAAGCAAGCTATTCTATATTCATGACCAAAGCATAAATCACAAACAAACCTCTTTGTTACATCCATGGCACCGAAGGGATGCTAATTTTCCACGAAAAGAGGACTAATATGGTACATAATTCTCATTTAATGTGGGAATTGGGCCTGAACTGCACAATTATCTCCCAACGGAGAAAGACAATGTCTTATTTCACTTACAGAACTATTCCCTATAATTAGAATGCACCCCTGCATCAGAGCTGGCCCAATGCCCTCAGTGGCAATTAGTATTTATTACACAGTTAATGACCATGACATGTAAAACTCAGTGAAGTGGTAAATTTAGAGCAGTCAGCGGTACTCAGTGGCCTGCTACTAAATGTCGGGGAGTAGCTATTTGCCAAAGTGTCCTACCTGTGTCGCAACTGAATTGATGTCCAAGCATCTCATGAATGCACAAAGAAAAAAATTAATCAAATGGGCTAATATTAACAATCCCACTTTATTTTTCTCATCGTCCCTCTTGTTTTTACCATAATAACAAATAAAAAATATTTTTCTTTTCATATTTTTTTTATTGCTTTCTAAATTGGCACCATGTTTAGGCCTCTAAATGTAAACAACTGAACATAAAAACTGTACAAATGAGTTGCTTGTAATTAGTCAAAGTAGGTGTTGAAGGGGTTTCATTTATTGAAATTGAGCTATTCTTCTCTGTCTTTTTCCCCCTATGATTCACTAATGCACTGTCACCAAGCTTAGGATTTAAAAAATTTTTTTTACAATCTACTTAGCAATGATTTATTGATCGTGGCCTCTTCCTTCATACTGAATTAGCAGGCCTTTTGGAAAATCACATTTTCTCACCTCTTGTGTGTGTGAACCTGGATGGGGGTTGACTTTGTGAACAGAAATTCACTGTGTGCTTTTGGTTGAGAGCCAGTACTGCCCAATTTATCATCATTTTACAATTTTATTTAGTACTATTGAGCAGTATTAATATAAAGTTACTTGTTATAAAGTAACTTATAACAGTTCTTTGCAAGAAAAAAAAAAACGTAAGTTTACAGTAAAATGTTACTGTTGTTAAAAAGTTATATAATTACTATAGATAGAGCGTATATACTATTTTTTTTTTTACAAATAATTTATCAATATAATGCTGCATTTAAGTACTAAAATACTTTATTGTCTGAAATAAAGCATAAAATACAGTACATCACATATATTTTCCTAATTGCTTAATGTTAATTACTAGCAGCTGAATTTTAAATGTAATTACCACTAGGACACTTTTAATATATTGTTTCAGTTGTTTGTAGGTAAATGCTTGCATAATCTAGCAATCTTGTTGTACTCTATGTTTTTTTTTTTTCTGCAGTAGACCTATCACATTAAGGTTTTACAGAGTGAAAAAACAAATTAAAAAGGACAGACTCAAAAGACTCATTCATTCAAAAACAAACAAAAGTGCATGTGAGAGGATTGCTGAATATTGTCCAGGAAATGTTTCTCAGGTTGGTATGCAGGCATGGATACCTCTGCAAAGTTTGCATCATGGAAAGATAACTCAACAGGAGTTTATAGATACATACTGAAATTGGCATTGAGAATCGATGCCCCCCCACCACCACCCAAGAGATGATGCTATAGGCGGTCATAGTTGCTACAGTTTTATTAATGCGTTTTAGTTGCTAGTCTCAGGAGGGTTGCTACAAACCCAGATCAACAGGGCCCACTCTCCATGATACTCTCGTGTCTAGGTAAGGGTTACTTAACTATGTGGGCTTTTCTGATCTTAATAAACCATACGTTGACCTTTTTGCAGTTTCCCACACCCATTTTGTATTTAATAATGTCTGCTGGTATCTTAATGAGCACGCTTTTTAATACAATGAAAATAATTACTACAATGTTGACAAATTACTTACCAAGATCATGTACCAACTTTTTCACACACAAACATATGACTTTTCACTAGGCACAACTCTGTTGCTGGGAAATTACATTTTATATGATTAAAGTTTCTGCAAACAAAAATATACTTCCTGTTTTTTTTTTGTTTTTTTTTTTTGCATATTTGGCACACTTAAAAGGTTCATTTGCTGTGATTGCTGCTAACCATGACCCCATGGAAGGGAAGTTGGTGGGGGGGGGGCAGAAGGTTAAATCCTTCCCAGCCCTCCTACATACCCTCTTGGGACCTGTCTCTGGTGCTTAAAACAGTATAGTTGGTTGGGCCCATTTGAGCTTTTGCAGTCAGTTGAGCTAAGTTTCTTTGAAATGAAACTCTGCTTCTGCTTGCACTGGCCTCCATCGAGAGGGTAGGGGACCCGCACACATTTTCGGTTGATGATTCGTGTCTAGAATTTGGGCAGGCTGATTCCCAGGTATTCCTGAGGCCCCGGCCTGAGAGTGACCAACTGAAAGGGAACATCTCGGTTATGTATGTTACCCTAGATCCCTGAAAGAGGGAATAAAGATGTCACGTTCCGTTGCCATGGCTACTGTACCACCGCTGAGCAGCCAGGTCACCTAGTATGCGTTGCACCTGCTGCCTTTTTATTCTCATGCTGTGATCAGCGGCAGCTGGATTCAATAATTGCATGCCTTCAGGGAATGAGGGTAACGTCTCGGGTTACTTGACTGAAGTGGAAGCTGGATGAGTCAGAGAGAAGTAGAGGGGACATTGTGCCATCTCCTGTAAAGCAAATAGGTCCACCCCAGATTCTACTGACTACTTCGGGGTGGAGTTTCCATTACCTATATGTCACAGCTTGTCTGGACAGCAAGTCTTATCTCACATACATATGTCCAGGAATGAATATTGCCCTGCGGGACAGGAACTTGTCTTGTGCCCAAAGCAGAACCTGCTGTGCTAACTCATTCAAACGAGTCCACCCTGGCAATTTATGTTCACCAGCTCTTGAGGGTAGCATCAGTCGTTAGCATCTTGCGATGACAACATGGACCTAGAGTGGAACCCAAAGTATGAAACCGGAGTCTGAACCACGTAGATAGGGTACGAAACCCCGGCTCCTAGCCACAACTGAAATTATCTCATGTGCAAAGATATTACCGTGGATGCAGCTGTCATGAGACTTAGAACTCTCTGAAAGTGATGGACAGTGACTTTCTGGCCTAGCTTGATGTTCTTAGTGTGTTTAGAATGGAGTCGACCTGTGCAGGAGACAGCTTTGCCTGCATCGTGATTGAATCCCAAACACCCACAAATACGTTGTCCTCTGAGCAGGAGAGAGAATGCTTTTCTTGGCTTTGAGTCTCAACCCCAGAAATTCAGATTGAGCTAGGACAACATTCTGATGTCGAAGCGCAAGCTTTTAAGACTGAGACAGAATCAGCCAATTATCTATTCAATTTAAAATGGGGATGCCCTGGAGTCCTAGAGGAGCCAGAGCTGCGAGATGCATTTCGTGTACATGCGGGGTTACAAAGCTAGGCTGAATGGAAGAACATGATACTGGTAAGCTCCACCCGAAAGTAAACCTCAGGAACTTCCTGTCATCTGATTTGATCTGTGACACAATAATCTTGATTGTCAGCATTTTGAACTTTTTTGGTTCTGAGGTAGCGGTTCATCCCGCGAAGATCTAAAATCAGACGCAACCCCCCATCTTCCTTGGGAATGAGAAAATCCAACACCTTTTATGGCCCCTTTGTCCAGCAGAGTTTACAATTCAACATATGCGCTTGTTCCGGTTTCACGGAAATGGAAACTAAGCCATTGCAACGAGGAGGATACGCAAACTGGATCCTGTAGCCTGTAGCCTGAATCCCTGCTCAATCCTAATTATCTGGGTGGTCTGGTTGGTTTATATTCAGTGAACATATCTTCTATGTATTTAGGTCCTAGGCAATTTAGTGATTTATAAACTAGTAAACATGCTTTAAAATCAATTCTAAATATAACTGGATGCCAGTGTCAGGATCTGAGGACTAGTGTGAGATGCTCAGATTTTCTGGTTCTAGTCAGAATCCTAGCAGCAATGTTCTGGATGAGCTGCAACTGTCTTACGGTCTTCTTGGGAAGGCGGGTGAGAAGACCATTACAATAGTCCACCCTGCTGGTGATAAAGACATAAACAAGTTTCTCCAAGTCTTGACTGGAAACAAAACATCCAGTTCTTGCAATGCTTTTGAGATGATATTATGATGATTTAGTTAATGTTTTGACATGAATATTGAAACTAAGGTTTGTCTCCAGAATCACACCAAGATTCCTGACTTTTAGTTGTAAGACCCCTTGTAAGAGTCAAGGTTTGCATTCACCTTTAGAACTTCATCTTTTTTTCCAAATGCAATGAGGTGTCTTCTCCTTGCTTTATGGCAGATCACAGACTTGTAAGTGCATTACCGCCACCTATCTCTCAAGTGGACTATTGGCACTCTATCTACAATCTCAATTGGGAGTGTCAATGGTCCACTTGATAGGTCAATCAATCAATCAATCACCTTTATTTATATAGTGCTTTAAACAAAATACATTGCGTCAAAGCACTGAACAACATTCATTTGGAAAACAGTGTCTCAATAAATCAAAATGATAGTTAAAGGCAGTTCATCATTGAATTCAGTGATGTCATCTCTGTTCAGTTTAAATAGTGTCTGTGCATTTATTTGTAATCAAGTCAATGATATCGCTGTAAATGAACTGAACCCAACTAAGCAAGCCAGGGGCAACAGCAGCAAGGAACCGAAACTCCATCGGTGACAGAATGGAGAAAAAAACCTTGGGAGAAACCAGGCTCAGTTGGGGGGCCAGTTCTCCTCTGACCAGACGAAATCAGTAGTTCAATTCCAGGCTGCAGCAAAGTCCGATTGTGCAGAAGAATCATCTGTTTCCTGTGGTCTTGTCCTGGTGGTCCTCTGAGACAAGGTCTTTACAGGGGATCTGTATCTGGGGCTCTAGTTGTCCTAGTCTCCACTGTCTTTCAGGGATGTAGAGGTCCTTTCTAGGTGCTGATCCACCATCTGGTCTGGATACGTACTGGATCCGGGTGACTGCAGTGACCCTCTGATCTGGATACAGACTGGATCTGGTGGCTCAGTGACCTCGGAACAAGAGAGAAACAGACAAATATTAGCGTAGATGCCATTCTTCTAAATGATGTTGCAAGTACATCGGGTGTTATGTGAAATCCTTTAACGAATTTGGATATTAAAAGCATATTAGTATGTTATGTGTAAGCCAGGTTAAAGAGATGGGTCTTTAATCTAGATTTAAACTGCAAGAGTGTGTCTGCCTCCCGAACAATGTTAGGTAGGTTATTCCAGAGTTTAGGCGCCAAATAGGAAAAGGATCTGCCGCCCGCAGTTGATTTTGATATTCTAGGTATTATCAAATTGCCTGAGTTTTGAGAACGTAGCGGACGTAGAGGAGTATAATGTAAAAGGAGCTCATTCAAATACTGAGGTGTGAAACCATTCAGAGCTTTATAAGTAATAAGCAATATTTTAAAATCTATACGATGTTTGATAGTGAGCCAGTGCAGCGATGACAGAACCGGGCTAATATGGTCATACTTCCTGGTTCTAGTAAGAACTCTTGCTGCTGCATTTTGGACAAGCTGTAGTTTGTTTACTAAGCGTGCAGAACAACCACCCAATAAAGCATTACAGTAATCTAACCTTGAAGTCATAAATGCATGGATTAACATTTCTGCATTTGACATTGAGAGCATAGGCCGTAATTTAGACATATTTTTGAGATGGAAAAATGCAGTTTTACAAATGCTAGAAACGTGGCTTTCTAAGGAAAGATTGTGATCAAATAGCACACCTAGGTTCCTAACTGATGAGGAAGTACTGACAGAGCAACCATCAAGTCTTAGACAGTGTTCTAGGTTATTACAAGCAGAGTTTTAGGTCCTATAACTAACACCTCTGTTTTTCTGAATTTAGCAGTAAGAAATTACTCGTCATCCAATTTTTTATATCGACTATGCATTCCATTAGTTTTTCAAATTGGTGTGTTTCACCGGGCCGCAAAGGTATATAGAGCTCAGTATCATCAGCATAACAGTGAAAGCTAACACCATGTTTCCTGATGATATCTCCCAAGGGTAACATATAAAGCGTGAAGAGTAGCGGCCCTAGTACTGAGCCTTGAGGTACTCCATACTGCACTTGTGATCGATATGATACATCTTCATTCACTGCTACGAACTGATGGCGGTCATATAAGTATAAGTACGCAGCACTAAGATTCAATAAAACTAATAGAGAGATACACCCACGATCAGATGATAAGAGCAAATCATTTGTAACTCTAAGGAGAGCAGTCTCAGTACTATGATACGGTCTAAATCCTGACTGGAAATCCTCACATATACCATTTTTGTCTAAGAAGGAATATAATTGTGAGGATACCACCTTTTCTGGTATCTTGGACAGAAAAGGGAGATTCGAGATTGGTCTGTAATCAACTAGTTATTTGGGGTCAAGTTGTGGTTTTTTTTTATGAGAGGCTTAATAACAGCCAGTTTGAAGGTTTTGGGGACATATCCTAATGACAATGAGGAATTAATAATAGTCAGAAAAGGACCTATGACTTCTGGAAACACCTCTTTTAGGAACTTAGATGGTATAGGGTCTAACATACATGTTGTTGGTTTAGATGATTTAACAAGTTTATACAATTCTTCCTCTCCTATAGTAGAGAATGAGTTGAACTGTTCCTCAGGGGGTCTATAGTGCACTGTCTGATGTGATACTGTAGCTGACGGCTGAATGGTTGCAATTTTATCTCTAATAGTATCGATTTTAGAAGTAAAGTAGTTCATAAAGTCATTACTGCTGTGATGTTGGGAAATGTCGACACTTGTTGAGGCTTTATTTTTCATTAATTTAGCCACTGTATTGAATAAATATGGTGGCGGTAATGCACTTATAAGTCTGCAATCCGCCGTAAAGCAAGAAGAACAAGAAGGTACCTAACAGTGGGTTGTCAGTCTCTCAACAGTAGCAAAAAGAGTGTGAGTGTTGTTTAAATTACTAAATTACTGTATAAGGTTTGAAAGAAAGTCTGTCTAGCTGTGGCTAGTTCTACATTGAAAACATGAAGACTGTCTTTATAGATGCTATAGTGAATTTCAAGTTTTGTCTTCCGCCGCATCACCACAGCTTTTATGCATTGTCTATTCATACTCTGAATTGCTGTTCATTTTCATCAATAACATTTATAACTTTTGAGTCAAGGAAAAGATCAACAAAGTCAGATCTAGATTCAGTAGTAGGAGAGATCATTATATCAAAGAAAATACAGAAATTATCAGATAGTGCTATGTCCTCAATAACAATAGATAAAATGTCTAGACCTCTACTGATTATTAAATCTAGAGTACGTCCACGATTGTGTGGGTCCAGGCACATGCTTAATCAGGTCAAATGTGATTAAAACAGTTATAATTACTTTTGTAGTCTCGTTTTCTGCATTATCTATGAGAATATAAAAATCCCCTCGATAGCAGAACAGTCGAACTCTAAGGAAATCATTGATAACATTTATGTGAACTTTCCAACAAAGGCTGGAGAATATTTTGGAGTCCTGTAAATAATGATACGCGTGGAGAATGAAAGAGAGCGTGGAGCACCTTTCAACAATCCCTAGATATTGAAAAGATAAGTATTGATCAGATGACACTGGCTTGTATTGATAGACATCTTTAAATAGAGGAGCTACATCTCCACCTCTTCGAACAGTCCTGCAGACACTTATAAAATTGAAGTTAGAAGGGGTTGATTCACTGAAGACCGTTACACTGCAGCTGTCTTCTAGTCATGTTTCTTTAGGAACATAAAATCCAGGTTGTTTGTGGTTATTAAGTCGCTGGTCAGTGAATGTTTAAAATTGCTAACTTGATGGCATTGCATTTTTTGTCAACAGCAATATTAGGCTACGTTCACACTGCCACACTGCCATGTTCACATTTCCAATTAAATTCAACCTTTTGTGATCTCTTGTGTGAACGTGAAATGACCCAGAAGTGACCCGCATGTGCAGAAGAGTACTCAACAGTGAACGACGTCACTCGTTGTTTGCTGAAGTAGCTAACGTTAAACATGGAAGTCCAACAACAGTGTAGTCAACAGCGGAGCTCTTTTTGCAATATTAATGTTATTTTCCCAATGGAGACAGCACAATTACAATCTTCTCGTTTTAAGAAGAAAATTAAAAACGTCGGTGCAGAGAAACATGTGGGTGCGGAGCCGCAGCCAGGAGTGGTGGGATACTGATGTGAGTGGCTCTTCTCATTCCCGCCTAGTTCAATGCAGAATTATGACATTTGTAGCGTATAAATGACGTACGGGTCAGATACATGTGGCCTGGCCGTTTAGATGGAGGTCGCATTTCAAAAGATTGGATACGTATGGGATTCAGGACCACATTACCAAGTGGCCTGGGTCACATTTGAAAAGATCGGATCTGTGTCGTTCAGACTGTCATGAAATTGGGTCGTTTCAGCCTGCAGTGTGAACGTAGCCTTAGTTTAATGCATAACAGGCCAAATTCAATTCAATTTCCTCAGTATAGAACCTTTTACGATACAAATCATCCCAAAGCAACTTTACATAATTTTTTTTCTTCTAAAGTATTTAGTAGTAGCTTATTAGTGGTGACTCAGTTTATGTACATATGCCAGAAATGTACGGAAAAGTAAATTAAAGATGTAAACAAACAGACACTATTAATTATTATGATGCAATCAAATTTCTAGCAAAATTTTGTAGTTCTGTATGATGTTTCAGAGTTAGCATCATCTGAGGTCCTCCCCCGAACGTTATCAGGAAGGCTATTCCAGAGTTTGGGAGCCAGATGCAAAAAAACTCTACCTACTTTAGTGGTCTTTGCTATCCTAGGTACTGACCTGAGCATGATGGATTGTAGCATGGTAGAAGACTAGTTAGGCACACAGGAGCTAAACCATCAAGGGCCTTATAGGTAAGTAATATTTTGTAACTGATACAGAAATTTATGGTAGCCAGTAATGATGGGCTGTTTGTGGTTTTTTCCAACCCGCGGGTCCCCCTTTTATGAAATTATTTGGCCCTTCCCACCAATAAAGTAAAATTTATTGACCCGCCCTGACCTGCCCTGCGCATCGGGGACATCACAAGTTACGTTGCTAGACATTCGTATTGTAACCTTATCAATAAAGGCTATAGGTAATTGCACTATGATGGTTAATTCGTGAACAAATCTTTTAGGTGAACGAATCGTTCTCGTTTACATAATCCACTGACCATAGACATTAAAAGACTAATTTCTCGTTCAATGAAGTTCCTCCTACAGAAGCGCGCGAGCACATGCGCAGCTCGTGAACAGCTTTGTGAACTGTTTCATCCTGTCAAAATGTTAATCAAGATGTGACGGAGCATGTGACTTGTTGAATGTAGTGAACGAAAACAATCTTCTCGTAGGTGAAAGAGTTGAATGAAATGAAATCTCGATCAGCAATCAGCAGATACAAAGCGCAGTTATTGGTGCACATATGCTTGTTTTCATATTTGGAATACAGAACATACACTCTTCATACAGATCATTTTTGCACAATTGAGCAGACACAACATTTTCAAAAATTTTAGAAACAAACAGAAGATTTGAAATAGGTCTGTAATTTGCCAGTTTACTAGGATATAGTTGTAGTTTCTTAATACTAGGCTTAATAACCGCCAGCTTGAATGGTTTTGGGATGTGACCTAAAGACAACAAAGAGATAATAATATAGAGAAGCAGTCCTTCATTTAGTGGGTAAAGGATCTAATAAACATGTTGTTTGTTTAGATGCAGTGATAAGTTTATTTAGCTGTTCCCATCCTATAGTTGTAAAGCACTGCAATTTATCTTGGGGTGTGATGAATGAAGCTGAAGTATTAGATGTTGTAGAATCTACATGTGTTATTGTATTTCTGATTTTATCCATTTTATCAGTAGAAAGAAATTCATAAAGTAATTCATATTAACCTGTGAGGCAGTATTTAGATTGGGTGGCGTCTGGTTATTTGTTAATTTAGCTACTGTGCTAAATAAAAACCTTGGATTGTTTTGGTTATTTTCTATGAGTTTGTGGATATGCTTGGCCCTGGCAATTTTTTGAGGCTGTCATACTCTTTTTTTCATTTTTTTTTTCATGTAATTCTAAAAACTTCCACATAACTTTTTCTCCATTTATGCTCAAGACTTCGAGTTTCTTTCTTGAGAGAGTGGGTATTACTGTTGTACCATGGCACAGTATGTTTTTGTCAAACCTTTTTCAATTTGATGGAGGCAATAGCTTCTAAAGTATTAGTGAAGATAGTGCCCATGTTGCTTATCATTTCGTCTAGTTCATATGTGTTAATTTGTACACAGAGCAGTTGAAATAAATCAGGCAGGTTATTTGTGAATCTGTTTTTTGTGGCGGGAACAATAGTTCCCTATCTGTCGGTCACTACGAGTTATGTCGACCGACAAATGGGGTCTCACTTGGGAGGCCAATCATCTCTGATTTTAAGAGAAAACGCCAATCAAATTGGCAAGTGGATTAACACACCTGAGCCACTCCCCGTGCCAGCGGGTATAAATAGGGCGACAGGTGCATCCACTCATTAGATTTTTGCTTCGGAGCCGAGTAGTCGATGAAGAAAATCACTACAAAGCCATCATCTTTGTTTTTGCTTAAACTGTTCCTTGTCGGTGTGACGGCGCGTTACAGCGGTGTCCCTGCGAGACGGCGATTCCCCTGGGCGCTTCGGCTAAAAGAGACAGTTCTAAAAGAGCAAATCACGGACGATTCGCGTCTTTTTCAAGATGCCGTTTCGTCCGTGTCCTTCTGGATGCGGTCGTTTCCTGTCTTCGGTTGACGGTCACGAGCGTTGTCTGCAGTGTCTGGGCGTCCAACACGCTGAGGCTGCGCTCGTGGATGATTCATGCGTCTACTGTGGGCGTATGAACATGGCAGGCCCCCCTGGGCACAGATGCACTGGCACACAGCTGGCCTCGGGCTTTACGCAAGTATGCGTTTCCCCCAGTGAGCCTGCTCACACAGACACTGTGCAAGGTCAGTGAGGACGAGGAACAGGTCCTGTTGGTTGCGCCTTACTGGCCCACCCGGACCTGGTTTTCGGAACTCATGCTCCTCGTGACAGCCCCTCCCTGGCGCATCCCCCTGAGGAGAGACCTTCTCTCTCAGGGGCTTGGCACCATTTGGCACCCACGTCCAGATCTCTGGAACCTCCACGTGTGGCTTCTAGATGGGACGCGGCAGACCTAAGTGATCTGCCCCCAGCGGTGGTAGACACTATCACTCAGGCTAGAGCCCCTTCTACGAGGCAGGCCTATGCTCTGAAGTGGAGTCTGTTCACGAATTGGTGTTCTTCTCACCGAGAAGACCCCCGGAGATGCCCGGTCAGAGTCGTGCTTTCTTTCCTGCAAGGTAGGCTGGAGCGTGGGCTGTCACCCTCCACCCTGAAGGTGTATGTGGCTGCCATTGCAGCACATCACGATGCAGTGGACGGCCGGTCCCTGGGGAGGCATGACCTGATCGTTAGGTTCCTGAGGGGTGCCAGAAGGTTACATCCTCCTAGGACACCCCTGATTCCCTCCTGGGACCTCTCTATTGTCCTGGCGGGACTTCAGAGGGGTCCCTTTGAGCCGCTGGATTCGGTTGAGCTGAAGTTCCTGTCTCTCAAGACAGCGCTCCTGATCGCGCTCACTTCCATCAAGAGGGTCGGGGACCTCCAAGCATTTTTGGTAAGTGAAGAGTGCCTTGTGTTCGGGCCGGCCTACTCTCACGTTGTCCTGAGACCCCGGCCTGGATACGTGCCCAAGGTTCCCACCACTCCCTTCCGAGATCAGGTGGTGAACCTGCAAGCGCTGCCCCTGGAGGAGGCAGATCCAGCCTTGTCGTTGCTGTGTCCCGTAAGAGCGCTTCGCATATACGTGGACCGCACCCAGAGCTTCAGAAGCTCTGAGCAGCTCCTGGTCTGCTTTGGAGGTCAGCAGAAGGGGAAGGCTGTCTCTAAGCAGAGGTTGGCCCACTGGATAGTGGACGCCATCGCCTTGGCTTACCATTCCCAAGGCGAGCCGTGCCCCCTGGGGGTGAGGGCCCACTCTACACGGAGTGTGGCCTCCTCCTATGCGTTGGCGCACGGCGCCTCTCTGGCAGACATTTGTCGAGCTGCGGGCTGGGCGACACCTAACACCTTTGCGAGGTTTTACAACCTCCGTGTAGAGCCAGTTTCCTCCCGTGTGTTGGGTAACAGGTAATTGGCGGGAAGGGCTGGCTGGGTGTCTCGCTTTCTGCGCCATTCCCCCTAACACGGGGATGTGAGCGCTTTCTTCTCCCTGTAGAGTGCCCCGGTTGGCGTACCCTGGTCGAGCATCCTCCAGCACCCTCGGCATCAGACTTGGCGGAGCAGTCTGTCGCCAGGCCCAGTACTGGCGTTAGCATGCCCGGAGCCGGTCAGCCCCTGTACTGGGCTAGGTGTCCATATGGCTGGGTTCCCTACGGGTAATCCCATATGTGTATTCTTCCATGGTAAGGCTTCCCTCTTGGCAAACCCGTGTCTTCCCTTGACAGATCGCTCTGTCAGTCTCTTCTGGCAGCCGTTCCATCCCTACTCCTAGGTAGGACCTGCCTCAGAGACCCTTTCCATATGTAGTACTGCCCCCTGGGTCAGTCCATATCGGTATATCCACATGTCACCTCCCTACGGGTAGGATGTGGTCTCCGTAGCGGCCTTTCCTAAAGGCTCGCTTCCCCATTGTCTTGCCAGCTGAAAGAACAAATAGGGAAGATTTGAAGCAATCTTTCTCCGAAGGTTGAAATCCCTTCCATTTACTTATGTGGGCGGAACAGCAGCATGGCCTTCTCCAGCAGCGATGTACTCACCCTTTGGCCCCTTCGGTACCAAGGTCAGTGAATTTGCGCTGGGGCTTTGGGAAGGTTACGACCTTAAGCGTAGCTTTTGTGGCACGCCAAGGCTTGTCAACAATTGCAGTGCCTCAGGGTTGTGACGAGGTTCAGGTTGTGGCGTTTTCCATAGGACCCCATTTGTCGGTCGACATAACTCGTAGTGACCGAAAGATAGGGAACGTCTCGGTTACGTACGTAACCCTCGTTCCCTGATGGAGGGAACGGAGACGTTATGTCCCCATGCCACAACCTTGAACCATTCGCTGTTGCCGGGACACGTTCTCGGCTCCTCAGCGTAAAACCTAATGAGTGGATGCACCTGTCGCCCTATTTATTCCCGCTGGCACGGGGAGTGGCTCAGGTGTGTTAATCCACTTGCCAATTTCATTGGCGTTTTCTCTTAAAATCAGAGATGATTGGCCTCCCAAGTGAGACCCCATTTGTCGGTCGACATAATGTTTCCGTTCCCTCCATCAGGGAACGAGGGTTACGTACGTAACCGAGACGTTCCCTTTCAGCTGATCACGTTCAACGTTATGTCAGAACAGACTGACAAATGGGGTCTCGCCAGAGAGGGCTACTTCGGCTGGTGGCCAGGGTGATCTGAGGGTTACGGTGTGGGCTTCCCCTACGAGACAGTTTCCTCTGGCAACACTCCCTTCACAAACGCCACAACCCCTGGTGCTTCCAGATGAGGTTGCTGGGCCCTCTCACCAGTTTCCAAATGTCTCATTCAGGGATCTCAAGGATGACCAAATGTTGATAGCCGCATCACAAGGTGGGCTTGAGTCATCGGGAGATGAGAATTTGGCTGCATTGTCTCCCTCTGGAGCGGCAGCATTGCCCAGGTCTGATCCCGAGCTGATGGCCATGCTTTTCTGGGCAGCTGAGATCGGGCTTGAGTGGAATCCTCCACCCTGTCCTGAGCACTCTAGGCTAGATTTGGTTCCTGGGGGTGGTTCCTACCCCCAGTAGAGTGCTCTGTTGCGATACAACTGTGTCCTCAGAGTGCCTCCACTTGCCGTGGTGATCCAAAGCTCCTGTCCAAGGCCTGTAAGATCTCATCCACGCTTGTGGCCAAGGCTTACAGAGCTGCGGGCCAGGCCACTTCTGCCCTGCACTCCATGGCCACCCTCCAAGTCTACCAGGCCAAGGTTCTCAAGGAGCTGCATGTGAGCAGTGCCGACCCATAGGTTTTGCAGGAGGCACACACTTCTATCGCCCTCGCCCTCAGGGTGATGAAAGTCACTGCACACTCCTCGGGTCAGGTGTCAATGAAGACATCAGCCAGCTGGTCTGCACATCCTCTGAGCACTTTGCCTGGAATGTTGTCTTGTCCCGCAGCTTTTTGTGGGTTAACTCTGCTCACATCAGAGTCTTTCTCACATCATCTCTGGAGACACACAATATCTGATTGTTGGGAGGGGGAAAGAACTTCCTTGCAATGGTGTCATTCTGTGCCTCGAAACGTGTGTAAAAGTCATTAATTGCATCTGGGAGGGAGGCATCACTGTTACAGGCAGGTGGTGATGGCCTGTAGTTGGTGATAGTTTGGATGCCTTGCCACATACCCAGAGTGTAGTTGCTGTTCCTGAACTGTTTGTGGATTCTCTGGGAGTGTGCACACTTTGCTTCTCTGATTGTCTGAGACAGTTTGTGGTAACTGGACTTCAGCAGTGCATGCACATCCGCAGTCATCCATGCTTTCTGGTTGGCATGTGTAGTGATTGTCTTGGAGTCTGTGATGTCATCAGCGTATGTACTATTTACTACAACAACGCACGTATGTAGCTGGTCACCGATGACATATATTCCTCCAAGTTGTTGGAGTTGCAAGTTGTTGCAGCCTCTCTGAATATGCGCCAATTGTTCTTGCCGGCTAGATTCTAATCTGTTTCAGAACCGGGCTGTACGCTGGAATCAGCATAACAGAGATGTGGACTCAGTAGCTGAGGTGGGGGTGGGGCTCCACACAGTACGTGCCAGGAACGTTTGATCCAGCATGATTTACCCATTTATCAAAAATTTTGGAGCACTTCTTGCTTCCTTCTGCTGACCAGCTTTTTGAAGATGCGGATTTCATTTTCCAGCAGGATTTGGCACCTGCCCACACTGCCAAAATCACCAAAAGTTGGATAAATTACCAAGGTGTTGGTGTGCTTGACTGGCCAGCAAACTCACCATACCTGAACCACATAGAGAATATATGGAGTATTGTCGAGAGGAAAATAAGAAACAAGAGACCAAAAAATGCAGATGAGTTGAAGGCCACTGTCAAAGAAACCTGGGCTTCTAGACCACCTCAGCAGTGCCACAAACTGATCACCTTTATGCCACACTGAATTGAGGAAGTAATTAAAGCAAAAGGAGCCCCTACCAAGTACTGAGTATATTTACAGTAAATTAACATACTTTCCAGAAGGCCAACAATTCACTGTTTTTTTTTTTTAATTGGTCTTATGAAGTATTCTAATTTTGATGAGATGCTGAATGGGCTAGGTGCACAAGATGGCGCCGGTGAGCTTCAGCAATGCGGTTTGTCACAAGTTTCGGAAAGTTTTTTTTGAGTATGGGTATGTGTGACGTTAGATGGAGCGGAATTTCCTTATATGGGTCCTAAGGGCACTTCTCCTGGAAGAGCGCGTGCTCCCGTATAGCAGCGCAGAGACGAGACATTCACTGACCAGAGCGAGAGCGAAAGAAGTGTGTTTTTGGTTGCGAGGGCAAGACAACCCTGCACAGATTACCAAAAAAAAAAACATCAAGGGACCAAGGGACGGAGTTTATTTTTAAAGAGCATTGACGGAGTTGTGCAAGTGTTTTTGTTTGTTCCCTGCATTTCGAAGATGCTTGTTTTACAAACAAGGTCCAGTTTGACGCCGGATTTGCATATCGTTTATTTCTTAGGGATAATGCAGTCCCAAAGAAAAAGGGTCACGATCGTGTGTTGGAACCGCAGGCGGTGAATAAAACTGTTTCAAATATCTCTGTGTTGTTAACTTAGCTACCGGCACGTAAACATATCAAGTAAACTTCTTGTACACCTTAAAAGAAAAAAAAAAGACGACATGAAGTGGAACTTAGTCATTTTCCAAAACCGCTAAGTGTAACGGAGGCCAGCGAGTTAGTGCTGTGCAGGTAAACCTCCCCGATCTCAAGAGACGCACTAGCAACAGACGCTAGTGGCTGTAGCAATTTAGCCTCCTTGTTAGAGGAGGCCCGGGATCGAGACCCGGGATCGAGCCCCGCTCAGAGCGAGTGCGAGGGGCGTCAGAAAGGACCCGGGAGAGAGGGGTTACATAAGCAAATATATACAGTTTCAATACATACCACATAGAGACGCTGTTGTAGTCGTTGCTGCTGCTTCTCTCGTTCAGTTTCAGCCTCGGGATCTGATTCTAGATCATAAATAAATGGCTGAATCTGACTGTTAGCCGTGGTTTGTTTTGGATTATGTTTTTTTTTTTTTTCAGGGTAATGTCACAACTTCCAAACGCTCTCAACACAAAAGCCTACTCGCGCTCGTGATTCTTTAGCCCCGCCCACACGTCACACCTCCAGTGGCTTGACTTTTTCCGAAAAGAAATCTGCACAGACTATTTTTCTCTTATAAATATAATAAAACTTAAGACTTTTTGGAGATATGAAGGATGCAGTACTACTCTATAGGTACTCAAGATTAACAGGAGATTGAGTGAAAATGAGCATTTCAGCGGATAGTGGTATATCAAAAACATGGGGAAACATCCTCACAACATTTTGCCTACCTCTGTGTGGAAATTCATCAAGATACAACGTGGAGATTGCTTTATTCTTCTGTTAGGTCAGGTCCACAGGGATTTCTTGACAAACCACTCAAATATGCAATACTTTTCATTTTCGAAGATCTGGTTTTGTTCTGACTGTTAGGTCAATGTTTCTGACTGTCAAACAAGACGCACAGAGATTTCTGATAAAGCATGTTTTATTAACTTTATTTGATAACATAATTTATGACTAACTGTACAATTAAATGTAATATAATTATGGAAGGTTTGCATTAAATAAAAGATAGCTGTTTGCATTCATGTGTGTTTTTATCTATGTTTATTTGTTTTGTGAAAGATCTGCAGCATAAATCATTATCTGTCTATGAGCAACCATGTATATTGTTATTCGTTTGCATTAATTATCAGATTAAACAGACATTAAAATTAGTCATGTATTTTTTACTGTGTAAAATAATGAAATATGTTGTGAAAATAACGATGAAACAGACTGATGTATGTGTACAATTGAGAAATGGATACTTCTGAAGATAATCGCAGTCCATGTCTCACGAGGTAAATATTTAATATTAAAAAAATAATAATAATCTTTTCGATAAATAAGTAATTTGTTCATATACATATTTGGTACGATAAAAATACATTATATAGCTGTGTATACACACCATAAGTTCAACTTTCATCTCGTGAACAGTAGTGAACATTAGTGTATTTAATTCATTCACCAGACCCAAACATACACAGTTCCAAATCCACTGGCTAAGTTAACATTTATCGTATAGTGATAATAGCAGTGTATATCTTATTTGCATTTGAAGTGATATTATAAATCCTGTAAACATATAGAAGGTAATATTTGGACTTCTCCGTTCTCTGCACTGACATACATAGCCTTTTTTATATCCTCTTATAGAATTTTTTATTGTACTGAGGATACACTGTAGAACATTTTTACAAAATCATGTTTATTCCTTTTTATGCGCATAAATTATGAGATATGGAAAACATGGATGTTTAATACTAAACGAGTCACACATCATTTGAAAGAGCTATTTCTATAAATTGCCACTAACTTGTTATTAACGCTTTTAAATAGTTTTTGAGTTATTCTTTGACATTTGAAATAATGACCAACTTTAGTAGTTTTAGCCGGAATTATAAGGTATATTGTATTTCACATTGTTGTGAAATTATATTGGGGTACAGAGGGTTCACTGAAATTATAAGATTTAAAATGTTAACATTGTTGTCCTGGTCTGCAGGCAATTCCTGGTGACAGTGAGACAGGTTCTAGTGAGTCAAGTGAGGATCTGCCGGAGGGCAGCCACAGTAGAAAAAGACAGCATGAAAAAGGAGAGACAGTAGGATTACAGACAGAAGAAGCAGGGACAGAACAAGGAGAGACAGGAGGCAACACAGAGGGAGAGGATGTTGACATGATAATGACATGTACAAAGTCAAATCAACCTGACCCTGATGTTTTGCTACAAGTGATTCCAAAAAGTGATTTGCAAAAACAAGTTTTTCCAAAAATCATGGTATGAGAAGTATCCATGGCTGCATGTTATGATGGGTACTGATGGTGTTCTGTGTTTCCATTGCTCTAAATACTTTAAGACAGGGAAAGCAGCACAAGCCAAGAGTATAGACCCAGCTTTTGTCAGTACTGGTTTTGAAAACTGGAAAAAAGCACTTGAAAAATTTTCCATGCATGTGAAATCAGAAGGTCACAAAGTTACTGTTACAACTGCTGCCTATGAAAAGAGACCAGATACTACACAGTTGAGCAGTGCAGCCAGTATACAGCAGGCAGAAAACAGAGTTAGCCTCTTAAAAATAATAGGGGGTGAGGAGTTTCTGGCAAGACAGGGATTGGCCTTTAGGAGGCATGAACATCATCATGGTAATCTCTTTAAAATATAAAGCTGAAGATGATCAATCATTCACTAGGTGGTTATTTTCGAAGAGGAGGTGTGCACACTTCCTGGGATCGTCAAAATTAGCGTATAAATTTGATGAGTTTATCAGTTATCAAAAAAATAGCAGATTAGATCAGGTCCTGGATTTGTTGTTTGAGCACTGTGCTGATCTGCTGAAGTAAAAATCAGAGAAAAATCAGAGAAAAGCACAGAAATCGGGAGCAAAGTGCAGAGCAGTAAGCAAGACCATCCAAGCTGTAGCGAAGCCAAGCTGTGGCTATATATATATATATATATATATATATATATATATATATATATATATATATATATATATATATATGAGATATCCAAACGAATCAATATTAATTAAGAATTTACAATTATTTGTAAAGTCTGTGGCAAAACCCAGTCCTAATGTATAATAATAAAAGTGTTGCTTTACCTTTGCATAGTTACCAAAGCAGTAGACTTTAGTGATAATGTTTGTATGTGCAGCTGTGTATTCACATACTCTGAAATATGCTGTCCACTATATATGCTGGGCAGAAGATGCTGGAAATTCAAGGTATTAAAAACTATTTGTCAGTGTCAGGCAACAGACAGGTTCTGAGACCTGAACTGAATAGCGGTCAATGAGAATCCAGATAATGTTACCATCAGTGACCGACCATGGAAGCATGCTGATGAATGTATGGAGTACATCTGATGTGAGTATTTAGGCTTCCTCTTTTTAATCTCTCTCGCGAACACATGTAAATTCCACTTCCATGTTAATTCTCTTGCACCCCCTTCCGTCTTGAATGCAATCTTTCCATGCTCAGGTCGTAATACAGTGGCCAGATTAGCTCCTGTAGGCTTTGATGCACCATAAGGTCAGCTCTGAGATCGATGTAGCAAAAGAAAGAAGAAAAAAAAAAACCTGCACACAAACTCACTCCTGAACAATCAATGTCTCTTTATATTTATCTGAGGGGGTCCTGATAGTGTCTGAAGCATCACAGCTTTCTCCAGCACTCATCTTTGATAGCTTATGACACATTTTCTCACTGTTCTCTGATCCCAGTCAATTAAGTAGATTCGTCTGAGCAGCGTCACAGAGAGAAAGGATGTTGCTTTGACCAATGCACCATAAATTCAGCCATGCATCAATTTTCCTGGAAATAAAAATCAATTAGCGGTCATTCCGCATAAATATTTCAATTGTACGGACATAACGAGATTGAGTGCACTTATGCAAATTAATTGATTTTAAATATTATGTAAAATATAGATTGGGGAATACAAGGACTTAATCATGCTTGCCATTATAGGCTTATCCATCTCTTATAAGCAGCATTAATTTATCCTTAACTGGTATGGAAGTAATGAAAACAGATTTTGCTCATGTTTTTTCAATCTGTAATACAAAGTACAATATGGAATATGTGCATGGTATAGCTGTCGCTCTGTTCAGCTCAAAGCTTGTGGGTCAAATGCTTTAGCCAAGTTTTCATGAGTTGTACAAGAAAAACATTTTTTGTCCCTCACAGGTAAATTATGTCTGATTCCTTCCATATTCTGTATGAGGAATATCAACTTTTGCAATCAAAATAGAAGACTGAAAGTACCATATGCTAGAATGAACAGGAAATCTTTTGTCCATCAGTCAGTAAAATTAATTAACCAGAAAAGGAGGTCTAACTAGGAATCAAGATTCTGAGGAATGGGAAGTATTTAAGTATTTGCACTGCAGATGTGTATTAATGTGTACTTGATTAACTTATGATTAATGTCAGGAAAGTAACCTGATTATAAAGTAATTATTTAATATTAATATATGGCTGCAACTAAAGATTATCTTCATAATCAAAGAATCCGTTAATTATTTATTTGATTAATCGAATGGAAATACAGTTAAAACGTTAAAAAAATTAATGCAGTCAAACAATAAATCGTGATTAATTGCATCCAAAATAAAGTTTTTGTTTAAATAATAAATGTATGTGTGCAGTGTATATTTATTATGTATATATAAATACACACACATGCATGTATATATTTCAGAAAAATAGGTAATGTTTATATATTAAATATATTTATTTATAATAACACTTATATGAATATAAATATAGACGTAAATGCATGTAAATATTTTTCTAAATATATACTGTATTTGTATTTATGTGTACACAATAAATATACAAAGAACACACACATATTATGCAAACAAAAACTTCTAAAACCATAAATTAATCATACTTTACATAATTACTGTTTTATGGGAAACATAAAAAAAATAAATAATAATAATTCTGAAAACACCTTGTGTAATTTTAGAGTAATGATTAAGCAACACAACTGTGTATGTATAATGTAGGCTATATTTGAGAAAAAGATTTTAGGGTCCCTGAGACTGCCCCTGAAGGATCCCTTTAGCTTCCAGGCTGAGGTGATATTTTTCTAGCCCTATGGGGGAGACAGAGCTTTAACACAAAAGCAAAAGCCGGTTCAGAAGGAAACTGCTCTGAAGTTAAACAGAACTCAAATGGCACTCAGGCGATTTGCAGCTGCTTACACAGATGCCTCTTAAACTTCCTCTAAACAAAAATCTATCACAAATTGTACATGGCTCATTTACTGTAGCAAACTGGATTTACTAGTTAGACATGATTTTATTCATGGTGATTATTGCTGATTATGTTACCACATGAGGAATTGTGCAAATTTAATAAAAAAAAACACTTCAAGACTTTACTCAAGTTAAAACACTTTAATCCGTCCTCAATGCTGGGTTTCTATCATATCTAAAGGCTGCAGCACACCACTTTTTTGTTCAGTGCTGAGTTATACAATTAAATCCTATTATGATAACATACAGTATACATGGTGTTAATAATTTATTAATTGTGCAGTGTGAGATTCATCTGTCATAACAGTACTTTGTCAGATTGCGATGAACATCGTGACATCTTTTTTAGTGGTTAAAAAGAGTGCTCTTTGTGAGTTTTCTAGTCTTATAATCCATTTAAAATGTAGAACTTTGTTTTTCGGCCACACGCATGTAGCAAAGGAATGACATCTGCACATTTATGCGGGATTCTCTCTCGAAGTAGCATTTTCTGTCCCCCTCACTTCTGAAAAGATGGCTACGCCCCTGCATTGATTGACATAGTGATAGCAACAGACGGGACGAAATATGTGAAAATGTGCATTGAGACTAGAGCACCCTCAATAATTTCAGAAGCAGCTTCAGTGATTATTTCTGGAACCTGGCTGATACACTTTTATTTTATTGCATTCATGAACACATGACGAAAGGGAGGTACAAAAAGGCATGGAAAGCAAAATATAGCAAAAATATATGAGTAATTTGAAAACAATCCTGCCTCTAGTCAGTGGAAATTAAAATTAGCTGGTTTTGTCCCGAACTTATGGCCTATAAAAAGGGGTCTCATTACCAACTTGTCACACAAGAAACATTTCATGATGGTTAAAATCAAAGAGCTCTCTCAATACCTTCACTACCTTCAGAAAGATCTGGAATTAGCAGGTATAATTGGTTCAAAGAAAACAATAAAAAATGCACTCAACCGCTGTGGCCTGTATACACACTCACCATGCAAAAGACTCCATTGCTGAAGAAAAAGCATGTTGAAGCTCATTTAAAGTTTGCTGCACCACATTTAGTCAAGCCTGTGAAATACTGGGAGGCTATAGCCTGGTGTGATGAGACCAAAATTAACCTCTTTGGATGCCATAATACACATCATGTTTGGAGGTCAAATGGCACTGTACATCATCCCAGAACATCGTGGTGTGGCACTGGCAGAATTCATATAGCCTAATTGAAGGAAGGATGAATGGAAAAATGTACCGAGAGATTATTGATTAAAACTGTTGCCATCTACTAGGATGAAGATGAAAAAAGGGTGGACATTCCAGCAAGACAATTCCCAAAGCAGCCAAGGAAACTCTCTTGTTCATTATTATGTTTTTTTTTAAAACATTCCCTCAGTAAAACCACCATCCCCCCTTACCATCCCCTTTAGATTAATAATTGTATAGTATGTAAAACTTATCATACAAATGAAATACCTAAGATAATTCAAGAATAACTGCATTTGGCCAATCAGAACTCGGTTCTGTAACAAGCTGCGCACAACCTGAAGCAAGTCTTTGTCATTTTTTTGCGCAAAATGGTTGAAGCACAACTTTTGAATTTCTTTAAAACCAGGACAACAGAAAAGGTATGATTTTTCCCTTCATTAGAATTTAAAATAATTCCCCTGACTATTGTGCTGTATGTGTTACTGTGAGGGATTGAGCGATGAAAGGAGAGCTGACATCGTGTCATCAGCCTTGCTAAAACCAAATAAAAACACGTCTTCAGAGTCCAAAAGCAGTCACTGCGCGATGAAGCCTATTAGAGTACCGGTAAAATAACCTTATGATTAAAGCAATTAAAGAAAAGAATCCCATGTGTGAGTTTTTATGTTTTTATATTCATTGCACAGCACAAGCAATGCACTTTTCTGAATATCAATAGGCCAACATTCGCGAGCACAAATGTGCTATTCATTTTACACAACTGCATTGTAACATGGTGTTTCGTTTCTTGAATGAATCAGTTTTTGAACGAATCAAGTGATCCAGATTCAAAGGCCCATTCAGATGGACACTTTCCCTGCGTCCCAGTGTGCATAGTAGCCTATCTGCCCTAAATAATATTGGAAATTACTAATACCACATAGAATTTAGGATGGATAATATTCATTTTGGGACGCAGGCTTGTTACGTTTCTAATTGAATCAGCCGTTTTTAACGAGTCGTTTGGTTTGAACGATTCAATAAATCATTTATCAAAACAAGGACTTGCTGACACCTACTGGTGGTTTTATTGTCATCGTTATCCATGACTGGCCTAAACCAGCCAAGGTTTCAGCACATTTACCAAACTATTGTTTAATTATCAATATTGACAAATATTCCCCCATTTCAGGCCCAAGAATGATAACTTACTTTTATTTATTTATAAATAATAGTTCATTTAATAAAGCAAAATTTTCTTTAAATAAAAGCCTTTTTATAAAATTAGACACATTTTGTAATCATTATAATAAAAAAATTAGCTACAGGACCCACATACCTCACAAAAATAAATCCTACTGAAAGTAATACATTTACATCTACATTTAATAATTTAGCAGACGCTTTTATCCAAAGCGACTTACAAATGAGAACAATGTAAGCAATCAGGTCAACAAGAGAACAACAACAGTATACAAGTGCCATGAAAAGTCTCAGTTAGTCTAGTACAGAACCCATAGCAAGGTAATTGCTAGTATTAATTGGTCATGTGCTGGTGAAATGAGTCTTAAGATGTTTTTGGAAAATGAAAATGCATACATTTCAGTAAGTGTGTTCAATACTTTTTCCCTGAGTCATTCCATTTTATTACACAAAACTAAATTCCTAAAGCTTAGCTAAGGTCCGCCTGTGCCGTAAGGTGCATTGTGGGCGGCAAATTTTCAACCGCATCGCATTTAACACCACAGTTTTACAAGTTCACTTTTTTTAAATCGCTCTCCATATAGGCAATATTGAATTGTAGCCTTAATAATTAACTAACAATCTGGTCAACATAATGTTCTTTATTTGAAGCACAATTCTACAAGAAAGGTAACTTACTGAAAAAGTGTTGGTGCTAAAAGTGGTTCACAGAGCTGAAATTTAAACTTAAAACATCTCAAGATAAATGAAATGAAATTCTAATTTAAAAGTTTTAAGATCTTCAAACTGAACATCTCACGGCTCAATGTCTTATGGGCTATCCTCCATTGCAGTCACATGCCCCTCGGATGGCCAACTCCTGTAGTTTGGCCTTATAGATCTTTGGCCTTGGCTAAACCAGCTGGCCACACTCTCTCTAGCATCAAAATCTTCCAGACTTGGCCCTTCTACACTGATTCTTTTCAGATCTTTCACTGTGTCTGAATGAAGGGATGCTCTAGTGTCTGATTTGAACAGCTAAATAGTCCCTAAACAGCTTATACTACAATGTAAAAAAAAAAAGATTATGGTAAAAAACCGGCAGCTGTGGTTGCCAGAATTCTGCCGTATAAAATACGGTAACAACAATTCAACCTATTGAAGTACTTAAATCTGTTTTGTACCTGATGAACCAAAGTCCATAACAAGCAGCTTTGAAAAATAACATACATAGAAGGTGCACAGTGTCATTCACACAAGCACTAAACACCTTCATGGTTAGACTCATTTAACTGAAATATGCAATAAACATTAATTTAACAAAAATATATGTAACAGTTATTTCAAAGAAAACTTCAAATTCAAACAAAATTTGAAATGCAAAGTAGAGCATTCTGGGAACGTCAGCAGTTTTTTTTCCATGTTAATTTTACAGGAAATTACAGTCAACCACTTAACAGGTTTTTACAGTTAAAATCACAGTAATTTTATTACAGTGTACTGCTTCAGCTATCAAAATAGTTCAGTTTTGTATGTAATAGCAAAGTGATTATGTTTTTTTATTAAGTTAATTTAGAAAAATGTTTGGAGCGTTTTTTGTTTGTTAAATATAAGTTTTAGTTTTTTTTTTAAGTAACGACTAAGCTGCCAGCGGCAGACAGTGAGCGTATGTATGATCAATTTAGCCTTCAAAAATCATAAGTGAAAGTGACGTGACATTCAGCCAAGTATGGTGACCCATACTCAGAATTTGTGCTCTGCATTTAACCCATCCGAAGTGCACACACACAGAGCAGTGAACACACACACACTGTGAACACACACCTAGAGCAGTGGGCAGCCATTTATGCTGCGGCGCCCAGGGAGCAGTTCAGGGTTCGATGCCTTGCTCAAGGGCACCTAAGTCGTGGTATTGAAGGTGGAGAGAGAACTGTACATGCACTCCCCACACCCACAATTCCTTCAAGCCCGGGACTCGAACTCACAACCATTCTTTGGGAGTTTGATGGTAACTCATCTTTGCCAATCCTGTGGGACTTGGGCCATGTTTACCATTGTATGGCATCCCGTCTTCTTTTTATAACAGTCTGCAAACGTCTGGGGACTGAGGAGACAAGTTGCTCAAGTTTAGGAATAGGAATGTTGTCCCATTCTTGTCTAAAACAGGCTTCTAGTTGCTCAACTGTCTTAGGTCTTATTTGTCGCATCTTCCTCTTTATAATGCCCCAAAGGTTATCTATGGCTGAAAGATCTGGACTGAGGCTGACCATTTCAGTACCCGGATCCTTCTTCTACGCAGCCATGATTTTGTAATTGATGCAGTATGTAGTCTTGCATTGTCATGTTGGAAAAAGAAAGGTCTTCCCTAAAAGAGACGATGGGAGCACATGTTATTCTAGAACTTGGATATACCTTTCAGCATTGATGGTGCCTTTCCAGATGTGTAAACTGCGCATGCCACACGCACTCATGCAACCCCATACCATCAGAGATGCAGGCTTCTGAACTGAGCGCTGATAACAACTTCGTCTTGATTCTAATTTGATTAGTCTGACCAGAGAACAGTTTTCCACTTTGCCACAGTCCATTTTAAATGAGCCTTGACCAAGAGAAAATGCCTGTGCTTCCGGATCATGTTTATATATTTTTTGTACATATAGAGTTTTAGCCAGCAACAGCGAATGGCACGGTGGATTGTGCTCACCGACAATGTTTTCTGGAAGTATTCCTGAGCCCATGTTGTGATTTCCATTACAGTAGCATTTCCTACAAGTCAAGTCACCTTTATATACATTGGTTTTTGGGCTTTGTGACATGTAAACTGTATTTCTTTAGTCAATTATTAAAGTATTATATGTTACACTGTATTTGGGATTTTAAGAACAACTGTAAAATGTGCTGAATGTTTCATTTCATTCAAGTGAATTTAGCAAGCAGTTATACTGAATTTCCAATCGTTTTAACTGCAGAGCCAGGCGCGAGTCAACGCAGGTTGCGTGCTATCTATATTCTATTGTGAATAAAATATAGGTTTATGAGATTTGTAAATTATTCCATTCCTTTTTTACTCACAATTTGTACAGTGTCCCAACTTTTTTGGAATCGGGTTTGTAGATTCACGGCCAAATCCTTGTCAGGGGCAGGTGGGTTGAAGGGGAAAAACTCTGCTGGTATTGGTTGGTTGAGTATTTCCTTGAAATGTGTTCATTGGTCTTTTGCTGTCAGCAGTTCATGTACTATACACGTACGATACAGTAAAGAGTCTTCGTATCATTTCAATCTGCTGATTCCTGTGCTTCATGGCCTCTTTGCTCTATCCAATCCCATTTGTCTTTTGGCAGCACTTCTTCACTCGATGGTATATGATATGCTTCTGATGTCTCTGTCGTTAATGATCCATTTTTTCTTGTTTGCATCACATTTTTGCTTTTTGCCTTTCATCAATAAGATTCCATGATCTGTCTTGGATCCACCACTCCTCATAAGTGCCATGTCTTCTTCCCATAGTCTTTTCAGCACAATCGGCGACTATTTCCTTAAACTTTGTCCAATGTTCATCCATTTACACTTTGTCTTTGAGAACCTGAAATCGATTTCTCAGTTGTTGCTTGATCTTTCAGATTCTCTACGGCAAATTGGCGGTTCTTGGCGGGTGTTTTAATTGAAGTCATCATTTTCCAAGAAGGAGGTAATGTTCAGACCCAACATCTGCTCCTCGGCTCACCCTCACATCCATGAGGCATGACCACCAGCACTTGCTTATGCAGATGTAGTCGATTGCATTGAACATTTGACCATCTGCTGATCGCCACGTTTACTTATGGATCCTTTTGTGATCAAAGTAGGTATTTCCAACTGTCAGACCTTTTACTGAGATCAGCCTATGGACATTGTCATTTGTAATGTTTGCAGTGGCATGGGGGCCAAATAACCATCATACAAGCCTATGCCCCAACTGAAGAACAACCCTTGTTGATGTCTTCCGATCTTGGCATTGAAGTCTCCCATAATAAGCTCGTGGAATATCATCCACGATCTTCTGCAGTTGGTTGTGAAACGAGTCCTTGTCCATATCATGTGCGTCTTCAGTTGGGGCATAGGCTTGTATGATGGTAATCTTGGAGAGTTGTTTTTGGAATCGGGTGGTAATGATGAGGTCATTTGCAGGCTTGCATCCAATAAGCACTTTTAGTTTTCGCAGACATTAAGATACCGATTTTTATAATATAAATTATATAAATATAAATATAGACATAAAAATATATGTAAATATTTTCCAAATATATACTGTATGTGTGTGTATGTATGTATGCATTATAAATATACACAGAACACACATATATTACGCAAACAATAACTTTTGTTAAGTCCGCAATAATAACCATAACTATAATCATGCCTAACTAGTAAATCTTTAGTTGTATCATTGTCCGTCTTTTCATGAACATGACCTGTAATATATATTTATATAATAATTATTATAAATATGTAATCATCACAAATAAGTAATTATGAATAAATAATTATAAATTATATAAATGTCAATATTAAAAGATCAGCACAGTTGAACATTGAACAGTGTTTAACATTACAGCATGAAAGTAATATACTTAATATATATTTAGTATGTATAGTATAGTATAATAAGGTATAGTATAGTTCTATAGTATAGTTTGTATATGGCAAAATTGGTATGTGTGATCAGAAGACTATTCGGGGTCCTTGGACCTTTCTGAGACCATTTTTGTGGCCCCGGGGGACGGCAGAGACCATGGCAGCTAAGGCCATTAGCAATCAGCATGGATATCTTATGAGGAAAAGGGTTCAGAAATGACCCACAGAGTAGGCAAAAGGAGAAAGGGAGGGAGAGGGGCTCGAGTGCTTTTTCTTGTTTCTCCTCCTGTGTGGCCGAGAGGGAGTAAGGCGATCCCAAACACACACACGCATACAGTACACACACATTGACACGCGCACACACTCTCCAGGTCCCTTCACATATGCTCTTTGGCATGAAGAACTGCCCTGGGATTCCCTGTTTCATTAGTGTAATTAACTGTGAAAGAGAGAGTGAGGAAAAAAGAGAGAGCGAGAGAAGACGGGACTTTACATGGCTTCTATTATGATATTATTTTCTTTCTGAGAAAAAAAAAAAATTAAAAGAGTATCACTGTTTAATTGATTTGTACTGGCAGCAGCAAATATGGACAAAAACAACAACAAGAGTTTAAAATAAAAACATAAAAGTAAAAGATTACTTGTAAAATCACTACTGTTAAAACGTTTAGTAAGATTTTTTTAAGTCTATTTTTTTTCTCACCATAGCTTTATTTATTTAAAAAATAAAGTAAAAACTGTAAAATAAAAAAAATGTAAAAGTAATTCTATTCCAAATAACGGTTTTGTATTTCAATAGATTTTAAAATTCTGTTACAAAAACAGTTAATATTTTGTGCTGCTTAATACTTTCTTGAATACAAAGTTCACAGGAATAGTTTGTGTGTCCTTTCTAAATAAATAAAAAATATATATATTTTTTTTCAAATAATCTTTCTTTTGGACATAGTGTGTTTTTAAAATTATTTTAAAATGAAATATGAGCAACCACCTAGCAACTACCAACCTTTCAGACACTACCAAGAGCAACACCCTGGCATCCACCACTATAGAATCATGGTAAAAGCAAGAGCTTTCTTTAGAAAATGTCGAAATCTGGTTATAACTTCTGGAAAAATTCCCATTCCCTCTTCCCTCATTCTTTTTCTTGTAATTTGTCCTTCTGTTTTATTGTGCCCTCTCTTTTCCAGCAGCCCGTGGTGAAAATTACTTTGTATTGCATCCTCTCAGGCCTGCCCCCCCCATCTCTCTCTCTCACTCTCCCTCGGCCTCTCATAGCTCTCGTTCAGTCAACAGACTGTAAAGAATAAATAATAAAAAAGTATTGATTATTTTGATGACTTCACAATTCAATTAGGTATTAATTTTGCCCTCCACTGGACCTATCAGGCAGCTCAAAGGGGAGAGAAGGGACGGGAGGAGGGATGGATGGATGGATGTTGTGCCTTAAATGAATGCAGCGTTAGAAGCTACCTCGTTCAACACTGTTCCGAAATAGAGGGGCGCATCAGTGAGGCGCTTGTGCATAAGTGCATTGAGAGCGACTCCAGTGAAGCGATGACAAGAGACATTGTTGCAAAGTATAGAGTATTGACCAAGCGAGCCGCGCCGCGAATGACAGCTTAAACTCTTCCTATTGATTAACATTTTCATAGATTATCATGTGTCATATCAAACTCTCATGCACTCCATCTGATAAGCACATTAACAGAGGCCCCACGGGCTGCTGTTCATCGACCACCCCGAGGATGAAGAGGGGTGGGGCCCCCATCTCAGGCTCATTTGGGCAGAAACGACTCTATAAATAAGGGAGCATAAAAAGAGAAAAGCAGCTTTTTTGCCCTCCCTGTGTCTACACATTTGTTTGTGTGTCTCACCATCAGAAGGGGTGGGGGAGGTACTTCTGAAGTGCACGAGAGAGGGAGAGAGAGAGAGAGAGAGAGAGAGAGAGAGAGAGAGAGAGAGAGAGAGAGTGGAGGTGACATCTTGAGCAAGTCTCCAGAGGCAATCCCAGGCTCACACCAGCAGTGCTCACTTGATGTATCTGCGCTACCCACACTGGTTTTTGGGCTTTGTGACAAGCATGCACTGACTGATCTCACATAACTCTCTGGCATGCTCTAACTGCGCGTGGATTTGAGCAAAGTTAGATTTTTGGAGCATAACAATTCAGATATTTTTCTCTTTAATCTGGAAGCACCCTTCTGGTAAGTTTCTTGTTATATAACTTTTTCTTTTTTCTTAAAAAGACTCTATTTGTTCTTATGTATTTGTTGAGCTATTTTCTTCGTTTGTTAATAATTATTTAGTTAACTTTATTGTATTTATATCATATAGAAAGTGGATAATAATTCTTCGGTAGAACTCTAAAATGAATACTTTAAAATAAAACAATCGTGCTAATTGTAATCCTGCTGCTGATTCTGTCTCTTATCATTTAATTTAAAGCATTAATTCTAGAGTATATATATATATATATATATATATATATATATATATATATATATTAGCACTTCATTGAGAATGTAATGGCCCACTTCATTCAACTTTAATTTACATACTCTCTCAATACTCACGCTGAATGTTCTCATCCAATTAGAGGTGATGACCCAAAGAGCAGTTTTAGGACTGTTTTATTTAAAGTATTCATACATTTAAATATCATCTTGAAAACCAAGGTTGAAAAAACGACATTTTAATACTCATTTGCATTCTTACTGTTAACTGCAAAAGCTTTTTCTAAATTAAAACAAAACCATTTTTGACTTGACAAATGTGACACGTCTATATGTAGTATAAGTGTTCTATTTTACTGCTGATGGCTCTTGGTGATACTCATGAAAATGAGTCATTTGACAAGTGGAGCATTTTTAAACCAAAATCTTTTTAAATTTCTGCCATCCACAAGAGCTCTTCAGCACTACAGCCAGAAGCAACAACCATCAGAAAAGAGAGAGAGAGAGAGAGAGAGAGAGAGAGAGAGAGAGAGTGCAAGCGCTACCATAGAGAGTGTTAGAAGAGGTGGTGAGTTTCAGAAAGCAAAGAGAGAGAGAAAGAGAGAGAAAGCGGGGAAATGAGCGGGCATGTGTGTACTTGAGACCCACTGAGAGTGAACCAGTGCACACCAAAGCTAACATCACTTCTTTTGCCTCCCCCCCCTCTCATTGTCCTCCCGACCTGGTCCTTCCTCCCCTCGCTTCCAGGATCCGATGATCACAGGGCAGCTGAGCAAACCGCTGCTCCCTCTGCGTGCCGATATGGACGCCTGCGAGCTGCGGGATGACGACAAAGCGGCCAGCCCGGACAGCGAGCTCAACGAGGAGCCCTTGCTGCTGTCAGCTGACACAGACTCGGAGAAGATGTATGGTAAGTCCAGCCTTCATCCTCCTTGTTACTGTGCGTGACTCCTGGGGTCATGCGCAGGGAAACTTAACACCAGCGAGAGTGTGTTTATTTGTTTGTGTTTGCGAGATGCTGTGGTAGAAAGTGCTTGAGCAGAGAAGATAAAAGTTGTGGTTTAGTTGTAGGTGGATCTGGTGTTTAATGATATATGTGTTTCTCTTACTAGTTTTAAATGCTGAGAGACCTCAAATTACGTCTTTGTGAATGCAATATATTCCAGTTTATTCCTTAGAGTTAAGCTGGCTTTTTATAGACTGTAAAAGTTCTTCTCTAAGTTTACCCTGTGCATTTTGAAATGCATTTTTTTGCTGCTAATCTATCAAATTTCTACTGTGGAAATCTTGTGGTGGAAGTGTCCTTTTCCTGTGATGCTTGGTGGGGTGCAGCCATGCGGTATGTTGGGACCAGTTTTTTTTTGTTGGTGTTCATAAAGCAGAAAAATGTGACAGAATCTGGGGCAAATAGGCAACAGGAGACATATAATGTACACGCACACACACACTCGCACACACACTCATCTGTCATACAGGGTGACATTTCTTCACATTTGAGATCTCCTCGGCTTAGGCTGGAGATAAAATGAGAGAAAGTGAAGAGGCCTGAGGGAGAGAAATGTGATTGTTGTGGCTCCACGGCCTCATGAGGAGTTCAGATCTAAGCAGACTGAATTCTATATTCTTGATGAGGAGCAGCATACACCCTGAATCTCTTTAAAAGACACTTGATGTTTCTGTAATAATAATAAAACAACAGTCAATATAATTATTCTAATTTTTATTTGTATTTATTATTCTTATTTCTTATTAATTTTTTTAACTTTCTAAAATAACAGCACTTTTTAAAAATTATATTATGTATATGTGTGTGTGTGTGTGTGTGTGTGTGTGTGTGTATACTGTATACATACTGATATAAATATAGACAGAGAGAGAGAGAGAATTTTATATTAATGTTAATTATTATAATTATGAAAAGTTATTTTTCAGTGTAGCACTATCCGAGATTTCAAGTTTTATATTGTTAATATTCCAGAATGCTTGATGAAGTTTAATTTAAAAACATTTAAAAATCCCTTTGATCATTGAACAGGCTCTTTAATTATGCTTTATCTTTGTGAGTACAGAGCATACTTAATCGAATTTTGGCATATTTGATGAGCACTGACACAAAATGTATTTAAAAATCTTGAAATGTTGGAATTAATTAACATCCTAAAATAGTGTGTTCTTCCGTGTTATGTTAAAATTTGATGTTCCTTGCCGCCAGAATGATCGCTCTGACCTTGTTTAACAGGGAAGAAAAGCCTAGAAATCTTTAACTGCTCAGCAGTGATATAAAGTAGTGTGAAAAGACAAGTTTCAAACCATTTGGACTTGCATGTATGCATTGCATGTATTGCATGTATGCATTGACGGACTGTTTGCTGTTGTTGTCAAATTTGCAGCATTAATGAAACACTTTAAGACCTGTGTAACTTTGCCGCTGGCTTCGTTTAGACAGAATTTCATTTTTAAAAGTTAAACACACATAAGCCATGTTTCAGAATCAACCTGCAATATTCTCGGAGTTTACAGACTCCAAACATCACATTTACATGTATTTTCACCTGTGATTTATGTTCTATAGTGCCACACAGCACATAGGAAGTTTTATAACTTTGTATTTTTCTTGCATGTTCTTTTCTGCTTTATAATCTTCTACCTTAAAAAAATAAATAAAAATAAATTAATAAAAATAAAATAATATTTGCTGTTGTGCTTATATATTTCATTCTATGTGGATAATACTGAATTTGGAATAATTTATTCTTATTTAAGAATTAACTTTTATGACAGAAAAAAGAAGCACAAGTGCGAACATGCACACAACACTGATACATTTTTAATATGCTTTTTATTAGAAAATTACAGTCAACAAGCTCTCAGAGATGCAGTACAATATTTCAAATAAATTTAAAAGAGCACATACATAAAAAGGAGTGAAGAATAACCTCTTTATTGAAAATCCAGCCTAATAAAGTGACCTCCTCAGAACATTTAAATGCTTTAGAAGTGTTTGCACTCAACCTCGAACGTGTCTGCTGTTATTTGCATTTATTCTTTGTAATTACCAGCAGTTTATCTCATAAATATTTCTAAAGCTTGTTAATTCAGTTGATACGGTGCAAAGTCAGGCTGGATTCTGTGCTTCAAGTTTGATATTCAGTAGCTGTGACTGCATCTCCCTCTTGTCTGCGTTCATAGTTAGACTGACTGATGCCCGTAGGGAGCTTTTCTATCGCTTTCTATGCTAGAACTAACAGCATTGCATTAATGATAATAGATTCTGTTCCCCTGCCACTTACCTGATCATAATAAACATTTAATGCTGTCAAATATCTACAATAAAATCCAAACAATAAATGTGTGAAATATGCATGCTTTTTTATTCACATTTTAGAATATCTCATATCTCATATTTAGAATCTCTCTCTTAGCATGTTAATACAGAAGTGTCTAATTTTCGTTTTCGCTACATTATTTGTTTCAAAATGACTTAACAGTTTTAAATGATTCATATTTTACGAGGTCACAATGATGAATTATGAAGCATTATTGCCGAATTTACGTCGTTTCTTCGTTCTATAATAACCTTGCATTTGATGAACTGACTCAGGTGCTCGGTCCTCATTACAGTCCGGTGTGAGCTATCACTGAAGCTATGTTACATTAGACATTAAAAGAACAGAATAAAGAGTATTGCTTGGTGTTTTGAGATGAATTATACATCAAACATCAGCTACCCCCTTATGTGCAGCAAACGCACATAACAAGAGTGTATGTGTGTGTATGCGAGGGGCGCGTAGTTTAGAACGCGGTAGACTGAATTTTTGGAGAGAATGGATTTGGGAGCGGGACTGCGGGCGGGCGCAGTGTAGGCTGTCACCACGGTGATGGTGTGTCACCACGGCGGGCCTTTTTGCTGATTTGATTTTGGGAGTTGGGGTGGGGTGGTGGCAAGGGGGGCGTTTGTGTCTGATCCCCGTCCGAACCTCTCTGTCAGGCCCTGATCAGTCTTGTGGTTCCCGCTGTCAGTCTGATGAATTTTTTAGAATATCCCAAGGCAAGAAAAGCCCAGTTACTGTTTCATAATGCCAGTGTTACAATTTTCTTTAATAAGCATCAAACCTGCTTTTGTTTGCTTGTTGCTTTTTCTCTTTACGCTCAGCTTTACAGCTCTTTGTCTATCTGTCAATCTATTCTTTTTGTAAAATCTCACTTTTTTGCACGCTTTCACAAACACATATGCACACACACACTCACAGTTTTGATGTAGGCGCATTCTTTTTCAGACCTTTTTTTGTTGTTGTTGTTGTTGTTGTTGAATCAATACATTTCTCTTTTTTTATCATGTGGTCAGACTAGGTTTAACATTATTAAAAAAAGATCGGCCTTTCTTTTTAAGGCCTCCTAATGGAGCATCCCTGTTCTTTTCTCGCCCTATGAGAGATGCACCAGGTACGAGCCGTGGGCAGTGCCAAGGGGCTGCTCGGGGCAAATGGACACGGCTGAATCTGTCCTTGGGCACTTCTGCCTATCAGAGAAATGCCTGAAAGGTCACTGCACTTTGGTTACAGAATTTTTTTTTGATGGAAAGATGTGAAATAACAGGGGAAATAAGATGTGAAATAACATGAAAACGAAGTGCAGGTTATGATCATTTGTGTTTTCATTAACAATTTATTTAAACAAATTTTTTGATGTCTTAAATGTTCCTTGTTAAATATTGCCATAATGTTATATAAATGGCGTATCTCTCATAGGGCAAGAAAAGAGCAGGGATGCTCCATTTAGTAGCCTATATATATGGTTAATTTTCTTAAATAAGTAAAATATGTTAAGTTTGTGTGAATGTATGTATATATATATATATACTTAATATGTTAATTAATATGCAACTCTTTTTAAAAAATATGTTTTTTATAATGAAAGCAAAGACACAACTTAATTGAAACCATCAATACATTAAAAGAATCACTTTTTAGAATTATTTGTGAAAAATGCAACTCTGTTTTTGAAACCATCTGCCATTATTTTAATATACAGTACATTATGAAACCCCAAGAAACACATTTGAAACAATTAAAACAGTTTAAAAATAGAACAGTTAAATGGAATGAATCTGATAAGTTAAAAATGCACTAAACTTGATGCATTTACTTGGACCATTTAGTTAAAACTTGGTAGATTTATATTATTTGCGTTTATATTCTAAATGCTTATAATCTGAATTTAAAACTTCATATTGAACATATTTTTCCCATCAGCTGCGTAAGATTTATACTGAAGTGATTTCTTTTTTACGGTTAGACATTGTTTGATTAAATCATCTTCTGCTGCCCTCAAAGGAGGTTCTGAACGTTTAAAGGCCACAGAAATGCAATACACATGTCTAGCGACTCAACTGATGCTCGACAAATTGATACGCGGCATTGAGTGAGCTTTTGCATCTCCTGTTTGAAAAGATCTGACCAAGAGGATGAGGAAATTAAAAAGACTTCTTTTCATCTCTTGCCTAGGTTGATTTTCAACACCGATTGAGTGTAGGTGATGATAACAAGAACGTCGCCTAAATGTTTTTCAATGGAAAATTCAGCATAAAAGGCCGCGCCAAAGAATCACTCGTGCATGTATGGACAAATGTGCAGTCTAATTTCCGCACAAACGCATACGTGTAACAGCCGACAAAAGACCGGCCTTGACATATGCTTTCAAAAGTTGAAGGGGGGTGGGGGGATTCTACAGGAGTATGAAGGGCCGCAGAGAGAGATGGAGAATATGATGGGCCTCGCTTTGTGTGACGTGGATGGAACATTCAGTGGGTTTTGTCAATCTTTAGGGATAGATGTTAACTCTTTGTCAAAGCTCCCAAAGAAAGCATGATGAGAGTTTGTTCCAAGGACAATAGAGAGAGTGAAATATATAGATGGTTTAAAAAAAAAAAATTGTAATGTGGTGAACAGAAAGCCAATGAATTCCCTCGAAAATATGCTTTGTTTTATACTTATAAAGTGTTTTAGAATCTAAATATCTTTTCTTTTCTTTTCTTTTCTTTTTTACCTTGAATCATTGTCTACTCACTCCAACAATGTATAAAAAAGTAAAATGTGTATTAAACGGTTAGAAAATGTTTAAGACCCAGCTGCCTCTATTAAAAAAAAAAAAAAAATCCTTGACTGATTCATCAGGCCTGCTTGGATGGTGTTTATGATAAAAGAGGCTGATATGTTCTCAACCGCGTATTTATAGTGTCAGCTTTAAACCTTTTTTGTGTCTTTCGGAACAAGAGTATGACTAAACTTAAGGCCGCCGACTTCAGAATAGCATCTTTCTCCTTCATCTTCCTCTCACTTTCATCTCCCAGTGTTGTTCGACCTCCCCCACCTTTTTTTAAAAAGCTAATTTCTCCAGATTCCACTCCAGGTATCACACGCAAACATCCCCACCAACCCCGTTCCTATTTATTGTCATGTACATTAGCTGCAAAAGCAGTGGTTAGGAGGCCAAACTCCTGTTTTTTCGCTCTTACTCGCAAAATAGGAGATGGCTTGTGTGTGTGTGTGTGTACAGTGTCTGTCTACTCTTTTCTAAGAGACCCGCCTCCTCTCCAGCATCCCAAGACAAGATAATAAGGCACTCGGAGGCACAATCCGGCATTATATTCAGCCACCAAAGCCTCATCTCTTGTCAGTTTGCATTTTATTCGGGCCCAGGATGTAACGCTTCTATCATCAGCCTGTCAGGAGGAGAGGACCAGAGAGAGACAGGGCCACTCATTTCATACACTTAACGTCCACGCCAAATGGCCAGCACTTATACCGATTCCACCGAAATGGAGGACACGTTCCAGCCCAGGGGTCACCTTCAGCCGAGAGAACGGGAAGAAAAAAAAAAAAGGCCCGAAAAGATAAAAGAAATGTGTATTGATTTGTGTAATTGAGGGGGAGTTTGAGAGGAAAATGGATCTGTTGTAGACAAGAGAAGAGCGAGAAGGTTTATGACTCAATGCACTGTTCTTTAAGAGGAGAACGTACCGTTCAAGTGGAACGCGCAACTGTTTGAGTCTGGAAATTGTATTTTGAGCTGAGAAGATGTGTTTTGACAACCAATTGTCATTCAATTCAAACCCTGTGCCATACATTAGCGTGTTTTAAGGTTAAGTCTTCTTTATTTCTATTGAGCTTTATACAAAACAGATTTGTGACCCTGAACCACAAAACCGCAAAATCTTAAGCCGCTGGGGTATAATTGTTGCAATAGCCGAAAATACGTTGTATGGGGCAAAATAATAGATTTTTATATTATGCCAAAAATCATCATGACATTAAGTAAAGATTATGTCCCATGAAGATATTTTGTAAATTTACTGCTGTAAATATATTAAAATGTATTATTATTATTTTTAATACGCATTGCTAAGAACTTTATTTGGGCAACTTTAAAGGTGATTTTCTCATTATTTAGATTTTTTTTGCACCCTCAGATTCCAGATTTTCAATGAGTTGTATATCCTAACAAACCATACATCAACAGAACGCTTATTTATTCAGCTTTCAGTTGATAAATGAAGCTCAATTTCAATAATCGAAGATGCAAACTTCAAATATGATGCGAAACCTACTGTAATCAGTTCAGTGTTAATTCAGTTTAGTATGATAACTGTGTAAAGCTATTCAATTATGAAATGAGCTCAGTTCAGCTGTAAGCAGCTCTGCAGAAGGCAATAGTATCATTATTCAGCTCAAGTCAGTTCAGTGTTGATTCAGTTCAATAACAGTGTAAAAGTTTCAAAATTCATCAATTATGAAACAAATTTGATTCAGCTATAAAGCAGCTCTCCTGAAGAACAATAGTGTTTAAATGGCTAGCCACAAGCAAAACACATTAGTTGCTTGGTCTGGTCCTTTTTCAGCTTTGTTTATGCACGTATATGCACACGCACATACACATTAGCTTCTTTTGCTCCCTCTAAGGCCTCCGAAATAAAAAAATAAAAACACACACACACACACACACTTTATGTTTGTGTAATCAGCTTAGCTGAAAACAGGGAGGAGGGGTTTTGGTGCTAATGCAAAGGGCCTTGATGTGCCTCACTCAGGTTAAGTAATAAAGTGACACAGACACAGTCTTTTAAATAAGGCTGGCCCTCTTTAAATAGAGCGCACTAGCCCCGAGTGCCTCTCCTCAGGAGTTAGATCTCATTATAGGGCAGGCTCAGGCCTTTAGTTGGCTGCTTTGAGCTGGGATCTGCCCCCATCTCCCTAATGCATGCCTACCAAGCATGTGTAATCCACCGGCTAATGCGTCTGTACTGCCAGCGGCTACAGATAAGATGCTATTCAAGCAGGGAGGTGGGGGCAGGGGTTGGGCGGGAGTGGTCTGGGGTCCGCTTTTGTTTTAGAAACATTCTGATGGTAGGGTCAGCGAGGACAGGGGGAAATTAATTGGCACTTCCATCTCAAGTTTGTAATGGATGGAGGAAGGCGTTTTCTGCACAATAGATATTTTGGGTTGTTCCACAAGTATACAAGTATATACACTGGTACCCAAACCAGTATCGAACCTTATTAATACCACCTTGTACACTACCGTGTTCAGTTTGGGGTCTGTAAGATTTGTAATGTCTTGGAAAAAAAGTGACTTACGCACACCAAGGCTGCATATGTTTAATAAAAAATACTGTATCTGTTTACAAATACATTTAAAAATGTACATTTACTTCTGTGAAGTTAAAGAAGAGTTTTCAGCAGCCATTACTCAATTCTTCAGTGTCCCATGATCCTTCAGAAATTGCTGATCTCATGCTGAAGAATAATTTGTTATTATTATCAGTGTTGAAAACAGTTGTGCTGCTTAATATTTTTGCGGTAAATAAAAAAGAATGTACGGTAAAATATTGTAAAAATGCTACAGGGAAAAATAGGTTAACAGCAAGTTCACGTACTATATACAGGGAAAAACTAACCACTTTACATAACCAGACATTTTATGTAATTTTATGAAAAAAAAAAAGCTGCTAATTGCAGTTTTTTGAAGCAAAAAAGAAAAAAAAAGAAAAAAAAATCAATGTATAATTTACTTTCAAAAGCTCTAAACTGATAATCAAGTTTCTTCTTTTGTTATCAGGTACATTTGGGTTTTATCTGCTGTTTAATTAATGTATATTGCATTATTTATTTCAGCTTGTGATAAAGCTACTTTATTCTGAATTTAGATTTTTCTTTGTATTTTTTTTTTTAATGAAATTATTCTAATAACCACAGATTCTTTGTAATATTTGACAGCATTTAGTTGAAAGGGAATATAATTAAAATAGATTTTTATTAATTAAATACATCGTCTTTAAATAAAAGAAGAAAAAAAACAATCAGGAAAAAGCAGTATTAAAAAATATTAATAATAAATATTAACAAATATTAATAGGAAATACCATTTCCTTTATTATTCTGAATGTAAAAAGAATGCAGTATTTACAAACAGTAGAACAAGACCTGTTCTCCACTGAGAAATGGATGAATGTTCACTCACAAACATTCGCCAAACAAATTCTCCATGTCACTCTGCATGTTGCTTCCATCGCGTGGGATAATTGAAGCCGTCAACTAATCATACGGGAAGAGAGGGTGGTCATCGCTGGATGAAAAATGACAATCTTGTGTTTGTCTGGCGCGATGCGAGGCGCAGTGCGTAGCCAGTAACTAGAGTCTGGATGTCCTTCACAGACCCTTTATTATTTATGATGGAGTCTCTTTGAGCACTGACCAGTACTAATGCATAACCCCCTGTCCTTCTACCTTATACCATCCCTTTGAAACCAAAGATTGAGGAGATGAGAACCAGGAGAGACTGTGTGTGTATGAGGGGGTAGAGGAATGTGAGTGTTTGCGTCCGGCAATCCACAGAACTTATAATGTGATTTTTTTTTTTAAGACATCCTTCCTGTTATATTTAAAGCTCAGGGTGTCGCTCTTCTAACGGAATGGAGTTCTAGAGCTTCAAAGCTCCAGACTTTCCCCGCAACCTTCATTTTGTGCGAAGACAGGTTGGAGGATGACCTTGTGTATGGGGGAGTTGGAGAGATTCGCCACGCTCGCGCTCCGATTGCTTGTGTTTATGATGATGTCTATTGATGCTGCCGAGTGACCTGGGAGAGAATGAGATGACTGCTTTGGAAGAGATGAGGAACGAGATGAGAGACTCCAAAATAAACGCGAGGGGAGGAAGTGTGAGACTGTAAAAGGGAATTGAGGTTTACGATATAGTTTGTTTTTTCATAATCTTATTGAACATGAACATTTATTTAGATGTTCCATACACTGCCTCCTCCTCTTGTGTATTTTACAGGATTAGTTCAAGCAGAAAGGAAAATTACTGACTTTCATGTCTTTCGACATACTGTACTTTCTTCTGTAGGACACGAATGGTGATGTTTAGAAGGGTGTTTGTGCTGTTTTTTCCCCCAGTAAATCATGAGCAAGGTTTTCAAGGTATAGTGACTAGTGTATAGTGATGGTTCAACCAAAGAAAAATTAAATTTCATTGTTATTTGCTTACCCTCATGTCATAATTTATTTATTTTTTCCGTGGAAGATAAATTTACAGTCCTGTTCCTCATGTACATACTATGTACTTATTATAGTAATTACAATAACTATGTAATAACTAGGTACTAACCCTGAACCTACCCCTAAACCTAACCCTACCCCATGTAGTTACCTTGTATTACCAGAACTTTCTTAGATAAATACACTGTAAGTACACTATAAGTACATGTTAGTACACGTACTGTAAAATAAAGTGCAACCGATATTTTGATAAATGCCAGTGTTTGTTGCCCATACAATGAAAGTCAGTGGTACCTTTTTGCAAATGTTCTTCATAAAAATAAAAATAAAAATCAACCTTTGCAAATGACATTTAAATTACCCATTTTTAATTCATTGAATTAATGATTTAATCTTCAGTGGTAGAAAGTTTGAAAGTTTGGGATTATTAAGGTTTTTGAATTTTTTTAAATAAAATTTAACATTTAAAATATAATTACAGTTTAAAACTATTTTGACTTTTTTTTTTAGTAATTTATTCCTGTGATGGCAAAACTAAATTTCCAGCAGCCATCAGCTTTCAGAAATCATAACATGCTGATTTGGTTTTTAAAAGAAGCATTTCTTCTTATTATCGATGTTTAAAACAATTCTGCTTGCTATTTTTGTGGAATAATTGATGGATGTTTTTCAGGATTCTTTGCTGAATTAAAAGTCCAAAACAACAGTATGTCTTTGAAACAGAGATATTTTGCTCGTGTCTTTATTGCAAATCTGTCACATTCTTTTTTACATAACTTTTAAGGTAGTGTACACATACTGTAGAAGGCAGATTCTTTTAGTCTGTCGTATTTGTTCATCGATGTGTGTGCAGTGAGAGACGACTGCGTTAGAGGGAGGTATGGACACACAAGTGTGGCTGAATGGCCTTAGGGTCAGTGGGCGATGTGCTGGCCGTGACATGTGGGCATCTGGCATGTTGCGAACACCATCCACAGAGCTCTTGCTGTCACCCCACAGGCTCCTCTAAACCCCCACTTGCATTTCTACACATGTTATAAACACTGACAGAAATGACACGTTTGCATTTGCAAGAAACGACAAACATGGAAATCGAATATTTGCACTGACCTAAGCATGGGGACGGAGACAAATTACGCATTTTTAAGAGGACAAATGTGGAAAAAATAGATTCGGACTGTAACGAGAAGTCGAATATTTTGACTACATTTTTATTTTAGAAAATCAAACAAGATGAACAAATGATTTCATTTTTATTAGACAGTAGTAGTGAGCAAATAGCTGTTAATATCCTTATTCACAAAAAGTCCGAGAGTGCTTGCTAAATCGCCGTACAGAACACGTATAGAAAAAGAGAACGGGATGCACTGAGAGAGACGCCTTACAAAAAAAAAAAAATGGCGAAATAAGGAGAGACCTTTTTGCCCAAGACAAACAATGTTGGAGGTCAGGAGGCGGAATCCTATTTGCCACAAATATGCTTAAGGTAATTTAGGAAGAGCTCTGCATCAGTGAAAAGCACGGCGACCCCGGCATTTTTTCTGTCTTCGCTCTAAAAGGGTTTGATTTTCTCCAGGCAGGGTTGGCCTCAGATCCTGGCTTTGCAGATGGGCCTAAAAGGATGAGGAGTCATGTGGATGGATCTTTGTCTCTTTCAACCCTGCGGTAATCGAGTTGACATTGCCTGAGGATGAGAGAGAGGAAAGGCTTCTTCAACAGATGTGGCCGTTTGTGTGTTAATGTTCAGATCACGCAAAATCAACACCCTGTCCTTCTTTTTTTCCAAGCCTTTCCTTTGCCTTTTTTATCCGTCCTTTCTCACAGATGGGTTCTGCGAGTTTCTATCACTCTTTTAATAACATAAATGCCCTTTCCTCTGCCCCCTGCTTTAATTCTGTTTTCTTCTTTCCTCCCTTTTCTCTACTTTTTGTCTTCACCTTGGTTTCTCCCCCTCTGGCGTTCTCCGCTACATTGATCCATCCCAATGTTTGTATATTTTTATTTTTATATAAAAGCAGTTCTGAACGAACTTCTCTGCTGCTGGGAATCCAAAGCTTGCTTTTATTGAGCTTTTGGTGAAAGAACACCTTTCCGTTTCATTAAGATTTAAGCTTCTTTTAAAGTCTTTGTTCACATGGGAGGTTTAAAATAAGAAGCTATGTACTTTGACATGTCGTACAGATTTATGGGGCTTTAAATTAACCTAATTATAAGTGCTTGTTATAAACACATATCTTATAGAAACACATTAGGATTTCCCTGCCAATGGAAGACAACGACAATGCTTTTATATTTATCTCATCATATCTTTGAATGTCAGCTGTCAATTGCATCATCACACTCAATGTGTCCATTTACCTGATTGTGCTATTTCTGCAGTAAATAATGCATGTAATATTAGTGTACTATAATGTATCCCAAACTCAGTGCACTTGAGTTAATCCTCCGTGTGTGTTTGTGTGTTGTTTTTTTTAAAGGGATGCTTGAAAATTACAGTTATGGCCGATACAAATAAGCTAATAATTATTGTCATGAAGTAGCCGATAACCAATAAATGACTGATAATTACGTTTTATATAATTTTGTATAAAGACATGAGAAATAAAACACTGAAATAAATGATTTCAGAATGCTACAAGACAAGTGAATTTAGTCTCCCTGAAGTGTTAAAATGTACACAGTATGAGAAATTGTTATTATATATAACTTACATTAGTTACATTTTATATATATATATATATATATATATATATATATATATATATATATTTCTAAATTATTAAATTAAAAATAAAGGTTGGTATGGATGCAATTTCAATGTAAAAATAGGGGATCTGAGCATACGCATTTAAATATGATGTATTGGCCGAAACAACTACATAGTATACAGTAAGTCTTTACAGTATAACCGATTTTGTGAATCCTTAATTTTTATAAATACAGTGCATGGATTCCACTCACTCAGTAAGTTCAAATCATGCAGGCTACTGTTTGAAATATTTCTCATTACATAATTCTTATTTATTCCTTGCAATATAAGCATTAGGCTATTATTCCATTCCAAACATCGCTTATGTCTGTTTCCCTGCTTTCAACTGCCACATTAACAAAATCAATAACCCAACAATTTGAACACAATTGGTTGATTATTGACGGGATTTAGGGTTGTTTTAAACGTGACCTGTCAGTCATGTGGCCAGGGCTTTAAACTTTAAACTCTTTGGGCCCTATTTAAACGATCTGAAACGCAAGTGTCAAAGCGCGAAGCGCAAGTAAGTTTGTGGGCGGGTCTCGGCGCTGTTGCTATTTTCCCAGCGGTATAAATGGCTCTTGCGCCCGGCGCAAATCTAAAATGGGTTGGTCTGAAGTAGCTTCATTATTCATAGGTGTGGTTTGGGCGTAACGTGAAATAAACCAATCAGAGCGTCATCCAACATTCCCTTTAAAAGCAGGTGCGCAAGTTCCATTATGGATTGCTATTATTATGGCGTATTTACCAGGCGCACGCCAGGAGCGGTTCACAGCCGAGGAGACTGATGTTCTTGTAAAAGCAATGAAAGACAGAGAAGTTGTGTTGTATGGGGATGGGAGAAACCCACCCAAAATAGGGTCGGTTAAACAGGCGTGGGAGGAAATAGCCACAGCTATTTCATCGATTTTTTTTTCCTGGTTCTTGACGGACAAACCAATTTGTCAGATGTCCTTATATACATATATGTCTTGCCACTATTGGGCAAACAGGTCTGATCCTTAATTACTACAATTAGCCTGAATAATTTGTAAGCAAGATTTATGCCTATTTTTTCACATCTTCGTGGCACACCACAATGATTTCCGTCATCTCATGTGTTAATATTTTTTTAGTGTAACAATTTATGAATCTTAATAAAAATCTGTGTAGATTATATGAGCAAAGTGTATGCGCGTTGTGCACGCTATATACATTAAGGTCAAGCATGCGCCCTTAAAATAGCATAATGAACAGCGCGCAACGCGCCACTGACTTTAGACTAGGTTTTTTCTGGTCAGTGGCGCAATTGCTTAATGGAACAGCAAAATAGCACCAGGGATTGTTTGCGCCGGAACACGCCTCCTTTTTTGCGCTGAACCGCCCAGGGAGCGCAAGTTCATTCACTAGTTTAGCGACGTGCTTCTGTGGAGGGAAAAGCGCGCTTTGCGCGGGTGCAAAATAGGAATGACACATGCGTCGGTGTACAAAGTCAATTGCGCTGGGTGCAAGATAGGGCCCTTTGTAGAACCAATGCAATCTACTGTCTTCCGTGGTCTTTAACTTTGATTGATCCTGTTGTCACCAATACATCAGCATTACTTAAAAATGAAAAGTGTGTTATGTGCCCTAAGCGAAATTATGAATCAAATCATACGCTCTGTGCCAATACAGTTAAATGTGTTTCGAAGAGGTCACTGCATCAGGCTTAATGATTTATATGTACAGTGGCTTCAATCTAAGTCATATTTTAGATCAGAATGGGAAAGATCAATACACCACTAAACATGTCTTTCAGTTGGATTGGTTGGATCAATGGATGATGCAGATAATATCATGTACTCTATTTTGTTATAACTCAACACATTTATGGCCCGGCCCTTTCAGATCGTCGTGTCTTTTAGACAGCACAAAAGCAAATGGCACACTTACCGTGTTCTTTGTAATTCAAATTGGATGAACTGCATGATAGTGAATGAGATGATAAATAGATGAAAGCTCACAAAGCGGACACACACGTGCGGGGTTGTTAAAGATCAGGTTTGGGGGTCTGTCAATTCTGAATAGCCTGAAAGAGCATCTCTCCCCATCACTGAAGTTATGACATAATGTATTTCCTTTTGAAAGTGTTAAAGCCGCTCTTTTATGGAAGGAAAAATTGATTATAAATGTCTGCGGGGGCGAAAGCCAACCTCTAACTGAGCACTTGACAATGACTGTTTAATACAGCCGTGTCCATTTAATGTTGCCATCTGAAAGAAATTCGTCACTAAACGAGAGGACAACAAAAACATTGCTCTGGGTAATTTTGTAGACGCTGTCCTTGGTGAAGGGGGGACAATTGGCATTGAAATGTAACATATATATAAGATCAATTAATGGCAGTTCAGGGTATGGCAGACCCATCATGCTGAATACATATTTACCACTCAAGTGGTCAATGGAACTGAAGGTGTTTAATTGATTCATTTGTCTGTATGCTATGTTTATGATAACTTTAATACCTATGTTGCCGTGTAAAAGTTTGTAAAGTAAAGAGATTCATAAAATAAAGATTTATATTTCAAATAAATGCTATTCTTGTGTAAGTTTAGCAAATGCAATGCTAAACTTCCTATTCATAAAAGAATCCTGAAAAATTACACAAAAAAATATTAAGCAGCACAACTGTTTTAAATATAGAAAATAATAAGAAATACGAAGAATCATGTGACACTGAAAAAGTAATGAGTGAAAAAAAAAAAATCCAATTTCAAGTCCTGAAAGCATTGGCCATTTAAAATGTATTACAATAGAAAACATTTATTTTAAATTGTAAATCAAATACAAATTTAAATGTAAAATTTGTGATCAAATAGATGCAGATATATTCAAATAAATATTGCTGTTTACTTCTCCTCATGTTTTATTTGGAAGTCTATTTACATTAATATTACTTTTATGTGCATTCATTTAGCAGACACTTTTAACCAAATCTCTTAATAAGGTGTGACATATCAAATACTGTTTCTCGATCCAAGCCTTTCCTCATTTTCATGTGAGAATACTGTCCCAAGAGCCAATTATGAACAGCACAACTTTAAATTCATTGTGTACACTGCATTCTGAATACCAGTATTTGTATTAAAGTTGAATCATTGTTGAATCATGACCAACTGAGATTTTGATATGAAGAAAAGGAAAATTCCGTACTGCTACAACATTCTGTCTTAATGTCTTAATAGTCTTGCGTCCTTACAAACAGAGCTAAGAACTAAAAGTTAAAGAGCTAAAGGTACTTGCACATTGAGTCGGAAATTGAGTCCGTTTTTATTTTTTTCGCATTCTTCATCCTTTCCCATCAAAATGCTTGCTATGGATGGGAAAATGCAGAAAATTGAACTTGATATGAATTTTTTCATTTTTATGAAAGAGGCAGTGTGTAAATGTGATTGACAGCGTGAGCTCATATTTACTTTTCAATGTTCTAAAATTTTGGACGAACATTTTAGACTCGGTGTGCAGTGGCCTAATCACCCTTCCTTTATAAAACATGCCAGCCTTTGAAACAATATCAAGCTGCACATAACATCTCTTTCAGAGCTCTTTGTCTCACCCCTGTGTTGAGGAAGTTTTTACAAGTAAGCAGTTGAACTCTGACCTCTTGGTATCTTAGCCACTTTATCAGAGCGAGCTCATCCAGACTCAGTAGGCGAGGTTCTCTCTCTCTTACTATCAGTCTGGATCTCTGTTGTGTTGTGTTTAACCTGCTAGAGATAGGGCCACACTGAGGAGATTACAAATGAGACACTGTCTGACCAGCGCAGAGAAACAGCTGCCACCTGCTGTGTGGGAGGACGGACCGATCTTTCATAATATGCTCAATTATCAATACCTTTATAAATTAGTGAGCGAGGCTGAGTATCGTTAATGGACCTCGGTGGTTTGATAAGTGGTTTCTTTGGGATTCTGTACAAGTCTGTCAACCTTGAGAAGCGTGCGTACGTATTCTTTTGGACTCGTTGTCTGCGGGTTTATCGAAACACCCTCAGGCTTTTAAACCCGAGCAGTAACTAGTACTAGCAGTTCGGCTGCTAGTACATGGCCTTTAGTTTGGTTGAGGAAAGCAGTGCATCCCAGGAAGAATTCTCCTTGGGTTGAGTGTGCATCAGGACTTTAGACACACAATGTCTTCAGTATTCAAAGGGTAATCCACTTAAAGCGCTGGCTGTTTTAATAAACAGGTCATAAGTACAATAGGATTGGGTAATAAGAGTGAATCACTGTTGATAATCCCCAGACACTCCGTCACTCCTCCATCAGCTTTTTAATTTTGTTGGATGGAGGGGGGAAAAAAACAGAGTGAAACCCTCTTGAGATGAGGGGCCTGTACATTTATTCATTATTGATCCTCCTTTTTCGCCACCCGTTCAACTAAAATGTGTTAACTTTACTATTATTTGCAAAGGGATCAAGCGTTCCCCACTCATCCAATGAAAGACGCTGGTTCGATAGGCCACGCTTTGCTGCTTTACTTATAGATGTGATATATTATTCACAACTCGCCAAGTTACACCAGAAGCATCAATGCGTAACGGAAGCATTATTTATATATGATATTGTCATGTGCTCTGTCAATGCGATGCTCCTCATCAATTATACAGCGCAGCGGCTCCTTTGATTAGACGTGGGATCGGCTTTGTTTTTCATTTTTGATATCGAGCTCGTGAACATATGATAATGGAGTCTGACACGGGAGATTTTCCTCTGATGTTTGTCATTTGCCGAAGTTTGAGATGAACGCGTCGTCGCAGCATCATTAGTGCCGTCGCTCATCTGGAATATCAAAAGGGGACAATAGAGCCATGTGATAATATGTGATCAACCCACAATTACAAAAACACTGGTGATAATACAAAACTTTGTTTGTGTCAAATCTCTGATTTGATCCTCATTATGATCAGACAACACAGCAACTCCAAATCCAGGTATGATTATTGTATAAATCTGACATTAAAATGCACAGGATTTGGGGGTCGGTAAATGAATGTACTTTATATATAAATTAAAACATTTAATTTAGCAAGGGGGCATTAAATTGTGGATGACATTTACAAAGTAAGTACATTTATAATGTTAAAAAATCTATTTGAAAAACCTGTTTTCAACATTAATAATAATAATAAATGTTTATTGAGCACCAATTCAGCAGAAATAAATAATATTTTAAAATATATAAAAATAGAGAGCTATTTTAAATTGAAATAATATTTCACACAGACTTTTTACACAATATTTTCTTTAAGACAGTGTATGCATAAATTAGTATGAAAGCTTAGCATGAAATCAAATATAAAAAATAGAGGTATTACTAAGCAGGTGCATGCATTTTTTTTATGAAACATTTATTTAATTAAATTTATTTTAAATAATAATTTATTTTACATTTATTTTAAATAATTATGAATATAGCCTAGGTATTTTAATATAATATTATTTTCTTAATTTCATCTTTATTTGAATGATTATTTATTTATGCAGCTAAAATAATAACTCTCACTATCACTCATTATCCAACAGAAGAATACTGTCACTATCTCAGAAACTGTCCGAACTAAATTATTTCATTTTTGAGTTATGACACATTTCTTATTGGCTTTACTTCTCTGGCTCAGTTTTCCTCTCGGGCAAGATTTATGTTTGTTCAGGCATTCGGAGGAAACCAGAACTAACTAATCATAAGCTTGTGGTGTTTAAGAACACACATCAGAATGGCTGACCGCTAACCAAACAACAGTGGGTTTAGGCATTCCTCAGCTGAGCGGCCATCAGCAGATGTTCTTCACAAGTGTGCTGGGGAGCTTGATTACAAACTCTTTTATTAGGTTTGATCGGTGTGTGTGTGTGAAAGATTAGGGCCAGGGAGACAGGTCTTTACCGTCTAGTGGTCTCTGGAATAATGAGGATATGTTACCATGGTGATTCTCAGAGAAGCCTCTGTCAGTGTGAAGAACCATTCAAAATCAGTTGCTTTGTTTTTCTTTCGCCATCGCTGCCTTCCTGTTCCTAGTTTTTAAATGTACAAGAACTACGTGGAAGTGTGGAAACAATGTGGAACAGACTCGGTACCTGATAAAAATGTAGTAATGACACAAGTTGCTGCAAGCTAGTTTTGTATGTTTTAATCTATCAAGTTTTTCATAATGCAGTTGTTGACATAAATCAAGTCAAGTCAAGTCACCTTTATTTATATAGCGCTTTAAATAAAATACATTGCTTCTAAAACTGTGTGTCAATAATGCAAAATGATAGTTAAAGGCAGTTCATCATTGAATTCAGTGATGTCATCTCTGTTAAGTTTAAATAGTGTCTGTGCATTTATTTGCGATCAAGTCAACGATATCGGTGTAGATGAAGTGTCCCCAAATAAGCAAGCCAGAGGCGACAGCGGCAAGGAACCGAAACTCCATCGGTGACAGAATGGAGAAAAAAACCTTGGGAGAAACCAGGCTCAGTTGGGAGGCCATCTGGTCTGGATACGTACTGGATCCGGGTGACTGCAGTGACCCTCTGATCTGGATACAGACTGGATCTGGTGGCTACGGTGACCTCGTAATAAGAGAGAAACAGACTAATATTAGCGTAGATGCCATTCTTCTAATGATGTAGCAGAAGGAATGAAAGGGGGGAAAAAAGTACTGTATATGAGCGGAAAAAGCAATAGGTTGGATTTCAGTAGAATCTGTCCGTGACCATGAACCAAAGGCAGTTCAGCACAAAAACAGATGACTAGCTTTAGTAGACATGCTTCTCAGTGCAGCATTAACAAGCTGAGACCTTGCCTGATCCTTTTCTGATGGTTAAATAGCTATTAATGGAATAGGCTATATGAGTTAATTATACACAACAACAGATCTGAATGAGGCAGTATTCAAGTGATGAACTTCCAACATCGCTTAAAGAGGATCAGCTAGCCACATTTTTATGAGCTATTGTAAGCAAATAAATAAAAAGATTGAATACTGTATCTTTAAAAAAAGTAAAGCGATATAATTTGACAGTCATGAACTGATAGTTGAGAGCATGCAAAGCAAAGTGTGCCATTCTCAAAACGAATTACACAATGAACTCTTAAAGGGGTCATCAGCTGCCCATTTTCCACAAGTCTTTAGGGTATTAATGGGGCCTCTATAACATATTTTATTAAAAATTTCTCAAAGGTAGTGTAAAACAACACCCTTTTTACCCTGTCATAAACAGCTCTACACACAGCAACCCGTTTTAGTGTATGTTTCTTTAAATGCTAATGAGTCTGTTCACCCCGCCCCTCACTTCCATTGGCTGGCAAGCGGTTCACATGAGACTTTTCAAAAGTTATTAAAAAACAAATGTGATCCACTGCATCTTCAGCAGCTGCTATGTTCATTACTACATCCAACAACAGAACACCTCAGTAGCTTAGGAGACATTCTTTTCTCCACCTGCTCCGACTTCGAAACAATGGCAGACTGATGACAGTTCACTTATCTTATGATTATCATTGATTATTTCATGAATATAAAGTTTTTAAAAAAACGTTGTTTATTTGAAATATAACTCTTTTACAACAATTTAAAAGTCTTCTCTGTCACTTTTTATACCTGGCTCTTCAAGTTCAGTATATACTGTGTGTGCAGGGCACGTGTGCAGCATTTGTGTTGAAGCGCAGCATCTCATGTCAGCTCTGTGTACATTTGAATGTGTGTAAGTTGACAGATCAGCGGAGAGCTCCGGCATGTAAACTGATGTTAGGTTTGAGTTGCTGAATTAAGGAGATGCTGTGACGTGCACGTAACAGTGCTGATGTGTGCTAAGCAGAAAATACATGGTGTGCAGACTCTTTTATTGGGAAAACGTTTTACTACAGCAGTTACAGAGCACCCTACTGAGGGCTCACTGCCGTCACAGCATGATACTGTCTCTGAGTGTTTGTGTATGTGGTTATGGGAAGGGGAAATGGAAGAATTTATTGAAAATGATTTTTTATTCTTTAAGAATGGACAAATAAATCTATCTTTTGCTCTCTCTCTCTCTCTCTCTCTCTCTCTCTCAGGTGGTCGAGTTGGTTCAGTTCAGTCTGATGCCAGCAGCAGTCCCACAGAACATGGTCATATGACTCACCCCACGTACCCTGTTGGACCACAGGTGAGAAAACACATCTTTCCCCTTACACAATTTCGTGAACACGAAATGGCATTCACAGCCCATTTGGAATGTGACATATTTCTGAGTAAAAAATTAATGTACTTGAGTTTATCAAGTAACTAATAGGATCATAAAAAGTGAGTGTTACATAATAGAATGGAACCAGAGGGTCAGTAAAATTTGGCATGCATGACTAACTAAAACTAGCTTTGCTCCTTCAAGGAATACTCCTCCCCAAAATGAAAAATTTGTCATTAATCAATTACCGCCAATGTCGTTCCAAATCCGTAAAAGCTTTGTTCGTCTTTGAAACACAAATGAAAACCATGAGGCTTGTGACTGTCTCATTCACTGCCATGTAAACACTGTCAAAGTCATCAGTGGTTCATCCGTAACGTTCTGAAGTGACGAGAATACTTTTTGTAAAAACAAAAATAACTACTTTATTCTACAGTTCTTTATTCTTCTCCTCTGTGTCTCTCCACATCACCATGAGCTGAATGCAGGAAGTGTACGCTCTTCTGTGTCAGCCACTACACAAAGATATGTCTACTATGTGGTTTTTTGCTTTGATTTGAAAGAAAACAGTGCATCCTTGTGGCGTGGCTGATTATTATTGTAGTATTAATGTTTTTTTTTTTCAGTTTCGTAGCAGTAGCTCAGCTGTATTTAGAATAACAGCAAGTGTAGTTACAGTCTACTTTTTACAAAATCTGAAATCAGAAAGAACTTTATTGCCAAGTTTGTTTACACACAACAAGGGATTTGTCCTGGTAACAGGAGGTTTAAGTGCAGAAAAAAGTACAGATGGGTGCAGGTGTGCGGGTGTACATTAAAGTTAAGGTAACAAAATAAAAAGTAACACCACTAATAAAGAGAGCAAAAGATACAGAATGAACAGTAACATTGAAATGGTATATGGCAATAACAATAAAGAGAAAAAATTACAAGTAGACTAACAAAAGGTAGCACAAGTAGTGTGAAAAAATCTGAAATTAATGGGTTGACCGATATATATCACCAAAGCCAATATATTGGCTAATATTTGTCTTTTTTTTCACTCCGTCTCAAGAGTTGGACTTCAATTTTGGCTGCACTGAACTTTTATTTTGACAGTATTGAGAATGCATTGCAGTGCCTGAGTAAAGACACACAAGAGCTCCCATACTCTGTTTTCATTAGTAATTGTCTTTGATTAATAAATTATTAGGCAGAACGGTTAAACAAAGACAGTAAGCATTGAGTGAAAAAGTAGCATTCACCTTTCTAGTAATGACAGATTTTTTTTCTAATTCATTAAAAGTGATGATTTGTTCACAAATCAGACGTTAATCTTTTTTTTTAAGGACATGCCAAGAAGTGTTCAGTAAATAACATCTTAACTTTTAGTTATTTTTTCGTAGGCCTACATATCTGTCTTTATAAAAACATGAAAACATTCAGTATGGTGCATGAGTCAAAGACTGCTTTTATGTTACTTTAGTGTATAAACACTTGAACATCTCATTCCCTTTAATGAAAACTTAATTTAACCAAACACACACATGCACATACTTTTAGAAAATCAACTGTGGTCTTTTTTTAGGATGTATAGAACAAACAGGCCCTTTCAAGAGATGGAGAATGATCATTGTCTGTTGCCATATCCAGCTCAACATGCGGCAGCGATGTCCAAGCCCTTGTCTTCTCATTCCCCTGAGCTCTGCCTTTATAGATGAACCCTGTCAGGACAGTCCCACAGAAACAAACACTTTTCAGCCACACTGCTCTTTCCCTGTGCCATGGCCAATTCCCTTGTTTCTGGATCAATATGTTTTGATGGATTCTCACTCTAGAGACGGATATTGTGTGCACTGCCATTATGGAACTGGATCAGTAAGAGGGCAGTTAGCCCTACATGGGTCTGATTCTTTCCTGTGCCTTTGGCTTCATTCGCGCACACTGCTATCAGTCTGATTACGAGTAATCTTTCAGCGTTTCCTCCACTGGGCCGCTCCCTCTGTTCTTCTTATTAGAAAGAGGAATGGGATGGGGGGTGGGTTAGGAAAAGAAAAGGGTAATTTAATCCCAAAAGCCAGATCAAGAAGGCATATAGTGTTGCTTATCGGCTAAAGGGTCTTGGGGACACATATGTATTGATTCTGTTAAAAAAATTTTTTTTAAATAATTTGTCTCATTCAGTCATGCCTTAGACTATTAACACGCTTGTCATGTTGTGCAAAATTTATCAAACTGACTCGCCCTACCTCTGAAATTACTTCTTTTTGAGCCACATTTCATGATACATTTTAACCCTGATGGATAAGATCAAGTCCCATTTTAAAACCTAGTTTAACTCAGAAATATCTGATTCCATTTAAGAGGCCAGATTTACTAACAGCTAGCACCCTGGCAACCAGTCTTTTGCCATTAAAATTGTACTGTAAGGATATCCTAAAGATGTGCAGTGAAGAATTAGCACTGAAAAGGTATGGACAGTTATCTTTGTTCCTGACCTCATTGAATGTGCATTTGTAGGAGTTTTTCATTCAGACTCAAAATTTATTGCAGAAGAGTCTTAAAATGAATTTACTAACATTTGCACTCTTAAAAATTGCTGGTATTTGCGGCATTATTTAACGCCCAAAAAAGCATGTCTTAAACTATTTTGCATTGTCAGGACAATTATGGATCAACTCTCACATGATAAGAATCAGCTCTCCTTATTAGCGACTATTCAAATTTGCGCTGCCCATGGTACATTGCGTTGGTTGATATGTAAATTATATGTTGCGTCTGTGTTCTTTAATTTGCGCATCATTAAATCACCCACATAAATTTCCATGGCCATCAGCACTGTTTTGGAATCGCAGTCTCGGTCTAATTTAGTAAATCTGATCCTACATGCTTTTAAAATGTCCATTTTATGGAATTTAAACATAATTGCATTCCACAGACTATTTTTCCAAGTTTTTCCATGGTATTGTTCGCAGTTATCGTCATATTGAATCCATTATCTGACACCATGAGTGTTTTTTTTCAGAAACTGTCTTGCAAAATATAAGTGCATTTATGACAAATATGCCACAGTATCTTTGAAAACTGGTGTATGTAAATGGACATTTAGGAACAGTGAGGTGGTAGCGTGACTTAAACATCCCAAGGGTATTTTGAGTGAGGAGTTGTTCAGCCATTTTAAAGTGTGTTTTGATCCTGGGGGATCCCATTTCACAGACACGCTGGGGTTCAGATCAGTTTGTCAGCTGCCTTGTCGCTTAGAGAGTGGGCTGATGGGAAAACTGTGTGAGCTATTAGTGAATCTAACATGAAGAAAGAAAGAGAGAAGAACCAGTTTTCATGCTGAGTCAAGGAGTATATGGTCCTCCCATGATTCCTGACACAGACATTCTGCTGGACACAGCATAGTAGTTTGTTATCTCTGGCAAAAGCCCATGGAAATTAGGACAATTTAAGTTGTATATCACAGTTAGATTCCTTGTTTATAGGTGTTTTGTGGATGCATTGTGGATGTCAGTTCTCATCTTGTTCACACAGGTGTCTGAGCAGTAACCACAGGTGTGATCACATTGCATCAACTATGAACATATACCACTTATGTTTAATGAACAGAATTGAAAAAGAATCTTATAATTTTACTGTGATCTGAATTTGTTAAATGTAATAATTTAATAAAATCTGTTAAAAATAATTAGCTAATATTGGATCAAAAATTTAAAGATTTATATCAAGGAGCTATCTGTTCATTGGGCGCAGTCTTTTGCTTTTATTTCTCTAAATGTATGTTTTGTGATATTCGCATGACCTGCTTAAAATGGGGGAAATAATATAACATTCAAAAATTTTCTGAAAACGCAGCTAATTCTATTACCAATTACTGATAAAATATAGAAAATGTAAAACTAAACTAAACTAAAGCATCAAATAAAATAATTTTTTAAATGTTTTGTTTTGTACAGAGTCTCTAAATGAATTTTAAAAAAAAGTCATTTCTGCCAAAAAACTAACAAACTTGTCTTCATATTAAATGAAGAACTTTTAATACTCATGTTAACTTGCACCATTCCAATTAGACATATCTGTATTTTATAAAGTTTCTCTTAAGCTTTCAGTTATTCATCTAGTTTCAGTCATCTTCAGACTGATGGCAGCTCTTCAGCTCAGTTGTTTAGGTCAAGTGCCCTTTTAATAATTTCCTCAGTTCAGTGAGTGGAGTTCAGAATGGGCCATTAGGAGTCGGTTGATTTGTACATAAATGCCAGTGCTATAGACAAATTTCACTCTTTTAAAGGATTTAAACTAAAGTACACTAAAGTAGCTGCATTTTTAAATGTATGATTGCCCACAGTCCTGAAATAGACTACATGTAAAATGGCAGTCTTAGAGGTTGTTCTTAATTTAACCCTTTATTTATAGATTGAAGAATTATCTACATGTGCCATAAATATGTTATCGTCCTATATTTGCTTTTACATCGGTTTGTCAAAGTTATAACAAAGCTTGAATTAATACATTTATTCAGAAACAAATGCAATAAATTGACAAAAGTGAGAGTAAAGACGCTTATAATTGTCACAAGCAAGGTTGTAGCAATAGCACACAACGAAGGAGTAAACATAAATGGTATTTATTTCAAACTTCAAAACAAAAGGACAGGAGAACTAATCCACATCGACTCAAGTAATCCATTTAATAAACATCAGCCCAGGATGATGGGAGGACAGAAACTAAAGGCTTGTAAAGACAGGCAAACAAAAGGAACAAATGAGATGATTAACAAGGTGATGTAGAAAACACAGGTGAACAGAAGAAACTAATCAGGGCAACTAAGGGAGACTTAAAACTGCAGCTTTTTCTGTGGGGTTTGGCCATTCGTCCACATGCAAATGCAGCACCAGGTCACTGAAACCAAACATTTTTGAAACCTGCCAGGGTGAAGATTTTCAATAACTCTGGTTGTAGTGTTATCGTGTAGACGGTGAAACCGTTTTTGGCTTGTGATGTCAGAGCATGTACTGTTATCTCCACCTACTGGAAACTTTTTCAGGCTTCTGATTGGCCAACATGTCTTTACGGGTGAGATTATATCGCCACCTGTAGGTTTGGCATGCTCTTGACAGTGTTTCATGGCATGAGTTTGCGTTTTCAAGTGCATGGGGATTTGAAAAAAAAAAAAAAAAAACGGAAGAAGGAAAAAAAACTGTTTCAAATTGTAACAATATTTAACAATAATTTTATATAATTTTTTTCAACCAAAAATGCATTCATAGTTTGCAGAAGCATATTCTAAAAACATATTTAAAAAGCCATACTCCCCACAAACTTTTGAACTATACAGTATATTCCTATTACTTAAGAATATATCAACATATGGATATCTTAACAGATTTATTTACAGAGGCAAACCAGGCAGTGGCATTCACTTTGGGATTGAGATGAGATGCTGGCAGACAATCTTTGATTTTGTGTCTGAAGTAACCGACATCACACACACACTTAAAACAGCAAGATTAAACATATGTCACACAGCTTTGTCAGAAGAGTCTTTGTTGTCATCCTTTGAGTGGTTAATTGATTTTTTTTGCATTCTTTTAATGTCAGTGTTTAAAGTGAAAGAAATGACAAATGACATCTTTCAGTCTCTCGTGTCCTATAAGAAGGGCTTTTGTCTTTTTGACAAATTCCTTTTGTCTGTTTGTTTTTCCATTTAGATGGAGAAAGAATATTTAATAGTGTTATTTTATGCTGATTATCATTTGATTCAAAATGTGTTGTAAATGAAATGTTAATGCAATGAGTAAAGCCTCGTCTTATCATACAGAAATCAAATGCACCAGTGAACCACTTACAGTTTGTTTTCTCCATGAACCTCCCATCCTGAAAAAAAATAAATACAAATACTGCTTTAACAAATGCACATTTGCCATTCTATTCCATGTAATTCCATGCATTTTTCCTCTCGTTTCATAAATTAGGAACAGTGCAGCATGCCAGAAAAGATGAAACTGCAGGAATGTTCTTTTCTGCGTAACATTAAAGGCCCCAAATTAAAATTCTGTTTTCGTTTACTCAACCTCATGTTGCACTTTTCTATACAACTAAAGAGTCTGAGACACTGTTTCACACTATTGACAATGTACAAATTCATCATTGAACGCTTGAAAAAATAAGACTTAGAGGACAAAGCCTTCAATTATAACTAATAAATAATAATTATAATTAAAACTTAGCTGTACAAAATGAATTCAAACAAGCAGCGATAAATGCTAATTGAGGTAATGATAACGTAACCTGTTGTCTTGTTGGAAGGAGGAGCAGGCTGTGTGGTAGCTGTAAGCTGAATCACAGACAGGCTTTTTGTACAGTATAGAGGTGTAAAACAGTGCTTGGGTGAGCTGAAAAGAAAAATGGTCTTCTGCAGGAAAAGCATTTGATTTGTCAGACCCGGCAAGGGTTTTGCTAGCACACAGCACTTTTAGCTAATATTATCCAATTCTCAACAGTAAGTGTTTTGGCATCAATGTTTTTCTGTATTTATTTATTACTGCGGTAATGCTTAGTATCATACTTCACTAAAAACATCATTAACTTCCTATTTGTTCTTTCTTTCAGTCTCTGCTGGTTGCTCAGCAGTTGGCGTCAGCGGTTAGTGGAGTGATGTCCGGAGGAGCTCCTGGTCTTAACCAGCCCATTCTGATCCCCTTTAACGCTGGCGGGCATCTGGGTGGGCAGCAGGGCCTGGTTCTGTCTCTGCCTACGGCTGCAAACATACAGGGCCTGGTGGCAGCCGCCGCTGCTGGAGGCATCATGACGCTCCCCCTACAGAATCTGCAAGGTATGAGTCCATATTGATCAGATTAAAAAGAATTGGTGTAGAAACAATATGAACAGATTTTGAAATAGTATTTTCTTGTAAAACATACATGAATAATCTTTGTATTATTTACAACAAAATTTGCATTGTCAGTATCAAGTTTCTGAAAAGTATTTTAGAGAATGTTAATTTTAATAATTGTAATATTTTACACTATTTATTTATTTATGGCTGTGTTTGTGTGTGTGTGTGTGTGTGTTTGTGTTTCAATCAAAATATCAGCAAGATATGTTAAGTATGTTTGCATGGTCTTTTATAGGTTATGGTCTTTTTACTTTAATTCTGACTTTTGAATTCTGACATCTCATAAATGCAATGCAAATATGCGAACATATAATGTACTGTATGTAGAGAGCATGGAAACAAAGCCAAAACCTGGATGTTATAGGCAACTTAGAAATCCCAGCCAGGACATGACAGAAAAAAAAAAGAGGATGTATGGTCACCCTATTTATAATTTGACTTTGAGAATTATATAAATAATATTAATATGGTCTTGCCTGTGGTCTCTTTACTTTAACTTCAATTTCTGGCCAAAGTTTTAATCTTGAGTCATACTGTATGTGCACATTGTTATAATTATATATATATATATATATATATATATATATATATATATATATATATATATATATATATATATATATATATATATATATATATATATATATATATATATATATTTATTATTAAATCTATATAAAATAATGCTAAATCTAAATAAATGCTTAAACTAAAAATTCAAAGTGAATTAATGCTCATAATAAAGAAGTTGTGTTCAAAGCACCTTCAGAACCTCTAAAGTCAAATTCAACAAGGAGATCGGCTGAAAGCAGACTTCATTCCTCATCATTCAGTCTTTATGTTTGTTTGTTTGTTTTTTGGGATTCTTAAAAATGGTGGCATCACCCCATCCAAACAGCATGCGTTTAAGAAAGTGCTCAGAAAGGCCGAGGACAGGAGGATCAGAGCGATATAGGCGGGGAAAGTAGTTCACATTCATTACAGGTCAGCGTTTTGCAACGAAGCGCAAAAGCACTTTAAAGCTTTTTCTTCATTCAGTAGGAGTATTCACTAGCATGCTTGTGTCTTCTCCTCTTTACCTCTATCTCTCCCCCTCCTCTTTCCTTCCGTCCGCGCGTCCATACTTCTCCTCGCCTTTTAAACTTTAATGCACGAATGTTCTCTTTTGATCATAGTTGTAAATGGTTTTCATTTTAATGTTTAAAACATTGTCTCTTTTATACCATTAGATTGAGGGGTGGAAGGGGGAAACCGTCAGTCATAAATCTTAGATGAGGTGCCTTCTCTAATGCCTGACTAAAAAATGATAGGTTATAAATTTGAGTGCATGTAAAATAGCACGTTTTCTTTTTTCGTCTGAGGAGGAGGAGGCCGAAGATTAAAATAATGCATGGCCGGAAACAGGTTGTCCCGAAGAGACGGATGGATGGATGGCTAAAGTAATGGGATGGAGAAGAAGTCTCTAATGGACACAAACATGCATAAATAACAACACGCGTCAAAGCACGTCTAGGCTTTTAATAAACACTCACATGGGCTAAATAAATATCTAAAAATTCCTAGAATTCCCTCAGTCACGATAATGTGCCCGTGAGCCCGGCCTCACATTTCCAAGACTCTCTAAAATGAACCCTAAACTTTGTATGTTGAAGTGAATTTGAATGCTCCATTAATAGGGGTTTAGCTGGATATTTACTTTTATACAAGTCTTTATTTCATCTGATTTGTTTTTTAAAGTCTTAGATTGTACTGAAAATCTTGGATTACGAAATTGTATGTATAAACAAAATTGTTTTACTAAATGTATATATGTGTTTACATTTGTATTTTGTCATGTTGCATTGCTATAATATCTAAGTAAAACAAAGCAAAAATGCAATGACAAAATTATATACTAAATGTTTACTAAAATTTAATATTTATAATTTTGCAAAAAAAAAAAAGACAAACCCTAGGACATTCTGACATTATTATTTTTTTTTTTTTTTTACCACCATGCAATTAAAGTCAATGGGCTCCAATGTTGTTTGGATCTCAGCATTCTTTATATTATCTTGTTTTATGTTCCACAGAAGAAAAAAAGTAGGTTTGGAATGACATGACAGTGAGTTCATTTTTGGGTGAACTGTCCCTTTATATTCTTCTTGCACTTAAATTGTGAACACTGACATTGTGTTTATCTCTGGCGCAAATACAAACAGAAAAGTGCTCGTCCTAAAAAAAAAATACAATAATAATATCCAGTTATAAACTAGTGTGACTTGGTCTCTTTGTCTGACTGGGTCTCTTAGTTTTAGATGCAGAACCTGAGGGATTCTCTAAGGGTGTAGTGTCATGGGTGCCATGTGACATTAAATGATTTGACTGTGTCTGCTCTCCCTACAGCCAGTCACACAGTCCCACAATCCCCCCAATCCTATCCCATCAGCCCCACATTGATGGAGAGCTGTTGGCACAGCACTTCTGCCAGACTTAGTCTTAGTCTTTAGTTGAGCGGTGAGCTCAGCCCCACAGGCCTGATTAATCACAACCTGCAGAGATCTCCACCTCAAGGCCCAAAAACAACACATAGATCAGTTTGCTTGTGTAGTATATTCTAATTGACTCCAGATCAAACACTTTTCTGTTCAGGGAAAGTAAAGGAGACAGTACTCTTTCATACTTTTTAATAGAGAAGTCACACTAACAAGGAACAAGTAAGATATAATACATTGTATCAGGGTGAGAAATCATTTAAAATACTTGAAGTTAAAAACAAAAAAACTAAAAGTAATTTACTATGTTGTAGTCTTGACTCTTGTGCATGCATTGTTTTATTCTATTCCATCATTTGACCCACTATCAGAGCAAGATAACAGTTATTTGAGTATCATTGCATAAATAACAATATAAAAAACAGATTCCTGTTGACTTTGAATGCAGTTATATGTGTGGACAGGAGTTGTAAAGAATAGTAACATAAGGTTCTGTCTCTCAACATTAAAGACATGAGTTAAGATGAACTAACAATGAAAAGTTCTTCTAAAATAATTATTGATGTTTGTATAATGGTATATACATACATTCTATTTTAAACTATTATTGTAAAAACACTTTTGAGAGGTGATAATAATTGGGCTTAACTAATTAAATAATAACACTGAACATATCAGTTCAATTTTATAAAATACTACTTTAGAATTACAGTGTTTTTGATTCACTGAAAGAACCAACTCAGAGTTATTTATTCAGGATTTAGACAACACTAGTTCTACTTTGTTAGTACACTACACTAGTTGATCCTTCCTGTATCACTAGCACCGCCAAGGTCATGGGTTTGATTCCCAGGGAAAGCAAGAACTGATAAAGCAAGAACTGATAAAATATCTGCCAAATGCATAAATGTGTAACAGTGTATAGTAGTTGTGCTGTATGATTTGAAGTCATTAAAAATAACTAATTAGATAAGTTCTGAATAAGATCAAATTTCTCTTGCAAACATTTTGACTTCTTGAACACTCTTCCAGTCAAACATATAGCCCTGCCCACTTTTTGTTGTTATTAAAGAATAAATTGTTTTTTAGTTGCCAAATTTTTTTTCCACCACAATCTCATGTACTGTAGTTCCAAACATAAACGTAAAATAAGATATTTGGAAAAAAATTATAATATTTTTGGGTCTATACAGTGTGTTCTGCAGAAGTCATACAGGTTTTAAGTAGGGCTGTGCAAAAAATCAATGCAAATTTTCATGCGCATCTTGTCAGTAAAGGCGCTCCTGTGATTAGTAGTATATCTCCAGCATGTGCATTCAGATAAGGGTTGCCAGGTTTTCAAAACAAAACCTGCCAAATTACTTCTCAAAACTAGCCCAATCGTGTTTCGTTCCGGGAGATAAAATACAAATTTTTGGCGTGGTTCCCTTGGTAAAATTTGCATTTTAGGGGCTAAACATAACTGCCTTTACCTTAATTTTGCATTATTGACACACTGTTTTCCTAATGAATGTTGTTCAGTTGCTTTGATGCAATGTATTGTGTTTAAAGCTGTGTAAACCTTTATTACACAGAGCCGTAGTTCACTGAAAATCCACACAAAATCGATTTCAAAATCAGAGGCGATTCTTTGTCGATTTTGAAAGCGATTTTGTGTAGCTTGTGGTCTATGGCTCTGCTTAGTAAATGCTACTCCACCTGAACCAGTGTTAACAAGTCCGCGGTTGTTTTTATGTCCGTGGGTTAAAGCGACCCCAATACCAATAACGTGATGTTTAGCCCCTAAAATGCGAATTTTACCAAGGCAACCCAGCCAAAAAACTTGTATTTTAACCCTGGCACGCAATTTTTCATCTGGGAACCTCTTGTAAACGCGATTGGGCTAGTTTTGGACTAGTTTTGAGAAACAACTGGGCAGGATTTGTTTTAAAAACCTGGCAACCCTGATCTGAACGCACATGCTTGAGATGTACTTCTAATCACAGGAGCGCCTTTACTGACGAGATGCGCATGAAAATCGCATTCGATTTTTGCACAGCCCTAGTTTTGAGTGACATGAGTGTAAATGATGCCAGAATTGTCATTTGGGTGAACTAATCCTTTAATGTGAAAAAAAGAATGACATCACTTTTAAGACAAAAGTACTTATATTGCTGCCAGAGCCCTTTATAACATCATAGCTAACTTCTTCCAAATTAGGAGACGTCTGCCTCACTGAGACCGTCCACGTGAGTGTGCCGAGCAGAAGGCTCAGTGGTGCGTGTGCAAACCCGCCACTGCGTCTCTGCACTGATGAATGGTCGTCACAGCGATGGGGCAGCTTCATGAAGTTCGGCACGGTCGTCTAAATAAAAGCCTGCGCTTGCGTTACTCTGCGCTCATTTTAAACCCTGGCGCCGCTGTAGCTTGTTATTTTGTCAGGAAGATTAATGTCTGGACATGTCAAGTAAAGAAAGTGAATTCCCTCTTGAACACTATGTGTACGATTCCAGCTGTAACTTGAATAGAATAAGAATAAGCCTCATGTTTGTTTGTCCGTCAGACTGTAAACATGGTGTTAGGAGCGGAATTAATCATATATATTTAGAAATGGTGTACATTTAGGAAAAAGATTGCATTGTAAATTATAATGTGAATGTATATGAGGTAAGGTGGTGTCTCAGAAAACATAGCACAATGAAAGTGTGTTTGCTTGACACTGTGACATTTCTTTACGCCACAAATAACATTGTTTGATTTCATTTGACTTGATGTGAGACTTAATGATATGATTTCGCTGCTTTGAAAATTACAAATCCCTCTGTTGTGCGTTCCTACCATATTCTGTCTCATAACAAACCAAATGACAGAATGTGCTTCTCCTTACATCAAAGCATCTTTCAATAAGCTGCAGAACGAAAATAACATCTACGTTGTTGCTCATCAGCTCAGAAAGCCTCAAAACAGGCCTCTCGCGAAAAACATAAGGGTAACCCTCAGATCATGAAATAACTGTCTTTTCATGACCTATGAAAAGGCTTTTTGGAAACATCCTTGTAATACACCATATTTTCCCTAAAGAGATGTAAGGCAAATGAAAGATCAGTGCTACATTGTCAGCCTACTTTGAGTTAATGCAGAACAAATGTATACTCGGCCTCTTTCATATTCATATTGTAAGCTGCCTGATCGGAGCACATCAGAACCTGCAGCGTAGCATGTACGAGGGAAGGAATAGTGCGCGAGAGTGCGCGTTCCCTTTGCAGGAAACATAAAACGGCACTCAGGGATGAGGAGTAATTGCCTGAGTCTCTCCGCGCTCGTAGGCTAATGAGGAACCATGTTGGCTCTAATCACAACACTGCTCCTCTGTCTCAATGAAAGAGCAGTTGTAGTCTCACAGGAATCCCTCTCCTGTCAGACTGGGGCATCGCTTTAGACTGAGTACTGACACAGACGGGGAACTTGAAGCTGCTAACTCACTTAGTTTAACTAAAAGTAGCCAAGTCAAAGGGAAACTCGAAGCCTTAAGGGTGATAAAGTTGCACACGGGGAAAAGACAATAGAAAGCTCATAATTTGCTTGCGATATGTTTGTAACTAAAGCAACAAGAACTGCTACTCTTGTTGTATTAAAAAAAAAATACTGCAGGTGAAAGTTAATTTGAAGACTTTCGTTTAGATGTCAAGTCAATACTTGCTAAACTAAAGTTATCTGCTACAACAAATGATACCACTCTAGAGAATGTATGTGGGTTTACAACTCTGACAAGATAATACAAACTTTGCTTTAACTATAGAAATTAAATTAAACTTTATAAAGTGTCTTCAAGGATCATGAACAAAAATGTTTGAAATGTTAACAGATAAACATGTTGCAATTAAATTAAATTAAATTTAATTAAATTTAATTAAATTTTTAAGTGCAACATGTATATTTGTTAACATAAATATGGTTTGTTTATGATCCTTGAAGACACTTTAAGATGTTAACATTAACTGGTTGTTAAGCGAACTCTCCATGGTGCTGAACTTCAGGGATATTATGAGAAGAAAAAAAGAAAGCAGCTTTATGTAACCTGTATTTGTGTTTTAATGTTCTGTCTCCAAAAATAAAATTTTTATTTTTAAGATTTAAGTAGCATCACGTACTAATTAGGTTTAAATTACTAATTAAAAAGTTTGTGGTTGGTAAAATATGTTATGTTTTTTTTTGTTTATAAGTGTTTAATGCTCACTGTTTAATGTTTAATGAATCAATCTTTTGATTCATTTGATCAAAACTTACAGTCAAAACTGTAATGTTGTGAAATATGATTACAAGCTTAATGTTTCCTGTTTTAATATATTTTAAAATGTATTTCTGTGATGACAAAGGTGATTTTTCAGCAGCCATTACTCCCATCTTAACTACACATGATCCTTAAGAAATCTTTCTATTATGCTGATTTGCTTTTCAAGAAATATTTATTATTGTTGTTTTTTTGTCAGTGTTAAAAAATACATTCTTTTCAGGATCTTTCATAAATAGAAAGTTGAGCAGAATTTATTTGAACCCTAAATCTTTTCTAACATTATCTTCTCTGTCACTTTTTAATTCAATACATCCTTGCTTAATTAAAATATTAATTTATTAAAATGTATTAAAAGTGTAACTGTTTATACAATGAAAGATACATCCATAGTGTAGCAAGTTTATCTATCTAGAACAGTAATCCAGCCACTAAAACTATTTAGATCTTTACATCTGAAAGAACATTTTCGTATGAGTACATTTTTAACAAAAAATTTGAGCTGCACATTTTTGCTTTTAGATCCTCTTGAATGTCCTGCACTATTATAAGTGCATTGCTGTAAACATTCTTCAGTCTGTAAAACAAGCAAAAATCAAGGCAAAATGATTGTCTGTGGTAATCAACAGCACGCCACTGATGCTGTCCATGGTGCTTAACTTGTTTTAAACCCTTTACTGTAAAAATGGACATTTCTTTCTCTCTCTATCTCTTGGTTTAACTTAAAGTACTGTATTCCCAGCATGCCTTCTACATTGTCCTTTAATGTTTCAAGTTTGAGGCAGTTGTAAGGCGATTCATAGGGAGAAAGTCACATTAAATAAAAAAGAGTGATAAAATTGCTGGCGCCCTCATACATTTCAAAGCTAATGTGACTAGCTGTGCACTAGCAGCACCTGCACACAGACTTGCTGTGGTAATTTGATTGATTTGTTGTGACAGCAGCCAAATAATTGAGAGTGAGAGGTGGTACGAGAGAGTGCGTGTGTGTGTTTGTGTGTGTGTGTCGTGTGTGTGTTTTGGGAGGGTACTCCACATGTTCTCCAGGAAGAGACAAAGATTCTCATCTGCCGCTCACTTTGGATATTGTTCAGTTTTCTTTCCCACTGAGTCTGATGTTGGCTGACTGCATATGACAGTGGCTTAGCCACAAAAATAACACAAATCGTAATGTACACATACGCAGTGAGGTTGGCCCACACATATCCAGGCACTCAAACAGAAAGCACCTCACGTCACAAACGTTAGACATCATTGCACAAAGTACAAATACATTTTACCACATCACACTCAAATGAAGCATGTGCACACACTAGAAAAGTTATTGTTTTACAGCGTGTTGTTTTTGCAGGTTATTTTTTCTGTCAGAATGACATACATAAAACATCATGTCCTTTAGCAGTTTATTTAAACTTAAAAAAAAAAAGAAAGTATAACAGTTTTCAAATATATGACATATTTAAAATGTATAACAAAAATATTAAGCAGAACAACTGTTTTCGACATTGATGATACAAAGAAGAGACATTTTGAACACCAAATCAGCATTTTAGATGGATTTCTGAAGGATCATGTGACACTGAAGAATAAATGAATGGCTACTAAAAAGTCAGCTTTGCTGTCACAGGAATGTATTACAATTTAAAATATATTCAAATATAAAACAGTTTTGAACTGTAGTGTTATTACTGTTTTACTGTATTTTTGATCAAACAAATCCAACCTTGGTGAGTATAAGAAACTTCATTCAAAACATGGGTAAGTTGTACCAACCCCAAACTTTTTAACATTAGTGTATACACTGTACTGTATGTACACATTGTTTAGTTATTTAAGTATTTATGAAATCTATGAATGTCAGGAGAAAAGAAAAAAAGTGTTAGTAATTCCATTTTCATTTGAATGTATGAAGAGAGTTACAGTAGCCTAAAAGAAACAATGATTTAATTATTTTAATATCTATTTTAATAGACATTTACATGTGATTATGTGCAAAATAGCACAATGATTATTCCAACTATGTTCTTTTATCTTATAGATGCGGTTTATAAGTGGCAAATCATGTTTCTTCATTATTAGCCATCAATTAATAAAAAAAAAACTTTTAGTTGTCCGTCACTGAATACAATTGTTAGCTTTAGGCCTACCAAACAAAATAAGACCTAACTGCGTCAGCTGGGCATGTGAAACGTTAAGGGCACGGAGTGTCCTTCGGGTGTCAAGTAAAATCAAGCTGTTAATGTTTGACATATTGGTGGCGTTTGTCATCTTGAAACGGCTTCACCAGCTGCCTGTCCTGCCACATGCTGTTCTGTCCTGCGTGACTGGTGGCATTGTCACTCTGTTTAAACTGAGAAAAGAGTAAAAATCCCTGTCCTCAGAGAAAGAGAGTGAGGAAGAGAAACGGGGGTGGGGGTGTGTGTGAAGGAAGATTGGAAAAGACAATATTAATGGTAATCGGATATGGCTTTGTCCGTTTCGATCGAGGAGGCCACATTGCTTCGGCCCTCCTTTGGTAAAACTGAAAGAGACACACAAGTTGAGACCCAGGATGCAGGGCGGCCCACATATACAGTATGCCTCTGTGATTCTGCTGGGATTTAGCCTCCCTCCACTCATCCATGTTCGATACATATTTTATGGTAATTGCATCAGTCTACAAATAATTGGGAAGTGCCAGTAATGTTTTTTAAAGGAGTGAACTGGCAGTTTTCTCTCCCGATGAAGAACTGGTGCACGGAGGCCTGAAATAACTTAAGCCTCTCAAACTGGCATTAAATTAAACCTATCGTTTAGAGCGCGTTCACCGCGCCTCCTCCTAACCCAACACCCCCCACCACCGCCAAACCGCTGAGACTACAGCTCTCTGGAGGTAGAACATCTGAAGCAAAGCTCCATGTTTGTGCTGGCAGAGTCCAGCCCTGCGCCCATGCTCACTCAGATATGTAATGAAAGAGTAGGAGGCTGCTGGAGTAAGGGATATACATACATCCTGCAAGACTGTTCAGCACACACTAGACTTGGGATTAAAGAAGCTATAAAAGTAATGACGGAAGGAGGTGGAGGAGGGAAGGTTTAGGAAATAATGGAATGAGTAATTGTAAGAATAAAATGTATTTTATTCAAAGAAGTTGTCAAAACTAGATTTATAGATTTGGGTTTAGATGTTTTTCTGTGCGAAAGTCGCTGCCATGATGCTAATGTGTTGTGGATGGTTGCCAGGATGATTGATCATGTGTTCTGAGTGGTATTTAGTGTGCTGCTATATACAGCTGGGTGTTTCTTCAACTTCAACTGGACACTTTATAAAACAAAAAGTGTTTATTTTTTTTTTACAAACTGTCTACTTTTGTTCTTTTTTATTTATGAAAGGCACATTACACTGTCTAGGAAACATATTAGCATGTCTTATTATTTGTATTTGCTATTTTATTAATACTATTGTTTTAATCAGACACAGGGATTCAACCCTGAAATATGAAGAAAAAAAACATTATTATATTTATGATATATAAACAAGGATTGAAATAGTAAAAGAACAATTTAATACTAACACAAATACTACTACATACATTTAAATGCATCATTTGACATTTGGCTGAAATCACACTTGTGGAAAATTTCATGACTTAAAACTCCTGAACTGAATTAAAATGCTAAGAAGTGTAATAAAAATGTAACCTGCAATTATATATATATATATATATATATATATATATATATATAAATTCTTTAAAACAACTATTGCTTTTTTTGATGAACATACAGTTCTTGACTGGAATCAGGTTAGTTAATTGAATATATGTTCCAGTTTGTGAGAATACAAAGTTTGAAAACAAGCAATGTCATTACAGCAGAAATACCAAGAAGTATTTGAGCCTGCACCAGTGTAGGTACCACTAATACTTAGAGCTAGTGGTTTGATAAACCAGACAGGACGAGTTCTGAAGCCCTTGTTTAACTGCTTAAAGCCCAGCCTAGTCATTCAGCACAGAGGTACTGCATTCCTGTTGTAATTTTCGGTACCATGTCCCCTATCTTATTAAAATCCTTACATAGACTTCTGAGACACATTTCATAGGCTTTCTGTTGCCAAGCTCTGGAAATGGAAATTGATTAGTGATTTACATGGTCAGTGAGGGGAGCATGAACTGACGAAACATTGTAAATGAAATATTAGAGTCAGAGCAAGCGGAAGGCGAAAGAGAGATGGTAATCTGTGGGGACTGTTATTCCTGTCTGGAAGAACCGGGTAGCGTTTTTACATTTATCTGGGTTCTGCATGACTCGTAATGCTAATGGTAATTTCATGGGAGTGAAACGGAATGAAAATGGGGTTATCACACTCCACTGACAATGTGTGATTGTGCTCTGTCACAGGACCTCGTAAACCATATTTCATTCTTTTGCGAGTGTGTTTGTGTGTGTGAAGTGCATGTGTGTGTAATATGACTTATGGCTGAAACTCCCCTGCAGTTTACTGTGAGAACTCAAGGTTTTCCCTGAAACAATTAGACTGAAAGCGAGAACAAAATGTGTTTGCGTGGCGATAGAGAACTTGTCACGACCTGTACGCCTTCCCCCTTTGTGAAAAAAAAGTCAAGTTTGGCAAAGTCCAAAAACGCGTAGGCGTTCAAATGAATTTTGCTCTGGCAACTTACGACTTAAAAGAAGAAACATTTTGTCAATAAAGTACAGTGAAATCTCCAAATGAAAACAAGTGTATTGAATGTCCAAAGCGATCAATAGCAACCTCGCAGCTTATCATTGCTGACTTACAACGGAATCAATAAGAAACCTACACAAATCTGGCTTCGTCATTATGACTGTGCCGTTCAATCAATATCTAAAGAATCAGCCTATCAATACACATCACACAGCGTTTTAATACAAGTGCTATAGCTTTCTCTTTTCCTCTTTCGCTTAAGCCGCTGCAGGTATATTAACAATTCAATCCATAGAAACCCAGCAAACTTATTTTAATAAGGATCACTGTTCAAGCCGATAGTGAGTGACACATGGTAAGCGTTTCATTTGTCATTTCATATCAGATGAGACGCCTAAATCTGAGAGGGTCCAGAATTTGACCCTTCGGTCGGGTGAAGGTCTATATCTCAGATAACGCCGCTCGCCCTCCTCTCTCAGAAACACAAGATGCTGTGGTGATTTCTGACACGGCAGATGGTGCTGAAACCAAGCCCTTTTGGAAGCGGCAGACAGGCTAAAAGCTATCTGCGGTTTCTAATTGCCATCTCTGGGCCTAATTACCTTAATTAATAGATGTGCTTTCTGGGGAAGGGCTTCAGATTCAAGGGGCTTCTGTAAGTGTTAAGAGGCCCTAAAAGGCCCCGGAGGAAGACAGGCTGGAGTGTAATGGTCCCTGAGGGCTCCTTGCTGAAAACACAGCAGGCGCATCAGGGTTGGATCATGTAGCCTGTAAGTAGACCACAGACGAGAGAGAAGAGGAGATATTGTCACATTAAACTCCTACATCTTTCACAAACAGGACAGAGTGTTGGACACTGCTGAAGGAGGAGAGGAGGGGGCTGAGGCAAAGAGACACACTCAATGTCTTATTTTGCCCTCAGATATGGAACTTTTCGACCTCTCAATCTTTCTTTCTCCTGTCTTTTTTAATTTCTGTCTGTTCATTGTCGGTTTGTTATTGTTAATATTCTTCTGTATTCTCAGATTTTTATTCTAGGCGTTTCAGAATCATAATATTATGTATTTTATTTGATCACAGAATTCCTACATAATTTACATTTAGAATTTCCAGGCCTGGAAAAATAATTAGAGTTAGTAGTACCCTAGAATTTCACCTAAATTACTACAATTCTAAAACATTGACATTTTTATAAGCAATAATTATTTATTTTTTTAATTCCTAAAATATTTATTTTGGTTAAATTTGGTGAGTCCAGTTTTATAATAATAAATAAACAAATAAATAAATAAATAAATAAATAAATAAATAAATAAATAAATAAATAAATAAATAAAAGATCCTTATGTAATCAATCATGGAAAAGTCATTGAAAATTAGTAATTAAATAGTAATAACAATTAAATTAATAAAAAATTGCTACGGTTTTAATATATAATTCAGTAAAAAAATGGAAATGGAAATAGTAAAGTAATTTAAAGAAACCAAGCTACTGTTATTACTGTACCATGGTACTGCTACTTTTTTTTTTTTTTTTTTTGTAAGCCATTAAATTTTGAAGATGTAAAATGTTAACTGTAATAGTTAAAGAATACTATGGCTTTCATTATAATTTCTACTTTATCCTCTGTATTTTTTTTTTATGTTAAAAAGCTTCCAAAAAGCAATGAAAACCATAATAACTGTTCTATTCTAATTGATTGTATATTTTAGATTTCATTCATTCTGTGAAATTTTGTAAGTTTAAATTTGATCTTTCATTTAAAAATGACTAGCTATATTTTCTACTGAAAATTCTCATTTGAGATATTTAATATTATGATAATGTTCTCTTTTTATTATATTCTCAGAGGCAATGATGACCTTCACTGACAGAAAGTCCACATAATGTGTGCACGTCCTGTGTGCAGTACAGTATTTCATCATGATAAATCTCCTCTCTATGAGCCCTACGTGTGATATTAGCCAAAGCAAGTTCTATTTGCTTTCCCGGCCTGGGCAGTTAATGTCCATCAGCTAATAGGAAATCTGTTGTGCTTCCACACAATCTCTGACCATATTTCTTTCCTCTCATTCTCTCCTTGTTAGTCTTTCCCTCCATCTTTTTTTCTTCTTCTATGATTTCCACCCCCTTCCTTTCCTCCTCCTCCTCCTCCTTCCCATCACGCCCGCTGTCGGTGTCCTGCACGAGCGAGAGATGTGCGCCTGTACGTCCGGGCCGCATATATTTGCTCTGATGATGTATTGTCCTGCTGAGGAGTTTCATTTACTGTGGCTGGCCTCTGCTGAACCTGTTGCTAGTCACTGAGCACGATAAGCGCATAAGTAGCACGCCACTTCATTCATCATGTATCGCTCAGACCACTCATATACCTCATAGGCCATGCAGGAGAGAAACTACTAAACCGGCAGAAAGGATCAGTGTGCTTTTTTTTTTTTTTGAAAAGCTGAGGTCGTAATAAACATCATATGCTTGTTTTTTTTTTTTTTCTCCCCAAAGAGTTTTGCAAGGAAGACTGCTGTTTAAGATGTTGTTGCAAAATGGTTTGCGAGCTCGTGAAATGGTTCATTGTGTGTCAGGGACAACCAAAAAAAAAAAAAAAAAAAAAAACGTGTTGAGCAACGTACACAAATTTGTACGCATTTGATATTTCGGGATAATTCGCGTTTCGAATCAGCGGGTGACTTTTCCAGTCGTGCTTTCTCACGTATTGGGTTTTATTCAAATGCATTAGGAATCACAAGCGGTGTCATGTCACTTAGAGCTCTACGTTTCAACAGACCGGCTGCCCGCGGGCACCGCGCTCTTCTCCCCTTCGTTCGGTAGCACGCAATGCTTACATGCTCCGTGAGACGAGCAAAAGGAATAATTAAAGAGGTGACAGATAGTGCAATAAGGATTTAGGGCAAATCCTGTTGTTTAAAGCCGTTTCATTCCATTGAAATATCTTTTTCTTTTACACACTTTCTCGGAGCCCTGGTTTACGCCCCGAATTGGTTTTTCGGTTACATGCGTACATATTCCGTCTTGTGTTTTCAAAGGCCGAAGCAAAGCACAATTCAGGCAGTGAACAACAAAGACCTTGTGATGTACGCGCATTGTCTTTAAATCACTTCATTTCGACGGCTCTGCCTGCGCAGCCTCGCGCTTATCAACTTAAGGAATGCAGCTGCAGGGCAGAACAACAATGATATAAAAAATGCATTTTTAATAGCAGGCGGAACGGGAGCTCGATCCTCAAATCTGACTTTTCTAAAAAAAATTCTTCGTTTCTAATACGGATGGAATTGCTATCGAAATCAGACTTTAAATGAGGCTGTAATATGATGTGGATGGGCCAATTCTGTGCCGTCGTCCACCTTTCCTCGCTTTAAAAGTGCCCCCTCACTACCCCCCCCCCATGCTTTTACTGTCAGTCAAAGAGCACTCTTTCTCCCTGGCGCATCAGGACCCGGCGGTATTGATTTTTCTACCCACTGAAACCACCTCGTGAGCATAAATTTTGCATTAGACACTAAGGGGAAAGCGGACGGGGGGACAGGACCTCGAGAACTGGGCACATGGGACAGAGAAGGCAGACAGACAAAGATGCTCAGCGCAGGTAATGTTGGTGTGTTAAAGTAAGTGGTGTTTGTAAAAAAGAACCACACTTTGCGTAATATAAAAATATACTTAATTGCAAACTAAATGTATGCTTTTGGACACTTGCATGTTATTTGCAATTAATTTAATGGGTTTTTTCTTTTTAGCTATATAGATTTTTTTACTCTTAAGTGGGATTTTAATACATCTTTATATGTAATTGTAATCATAATTCTGTTTTACGGTTAAAAAAGGTAATTATATTTAAATATTATTTAAACTGAAACGTCTTTGTCATGTGTTCAAATATATTTGTAATTGCACATTTGTAATGATGAACTAGCACATGATAACTTCAAATGTAATATTGAATAACATATAACAAAGTAATCAAAGCATTTTATGTGCTTTAGTATTTAGTAATACATCAATAGTTTAAAGCATGATATGAAAACATATTGTAAGTGCATTAGGAAACAATCATTCGTTTAAGTGGCCTATTATTGCCTTTCTATCATATTATTTGCAAGTACGTTGCTTTAAATTTACTTTGAAGATTTGAAGTTCACATAAAAAACAATTAAGCACATTTCTTGTTTTCATAAGGGGTTGTAGGGATTACCTACCGAGTTTTACTTAAAAATGTCACATTGTGTAAAATGGGTTTTAAATAGGATTTTATGTTTTACTCTAAGAAAGATTGTAAATAAATAGTTTTAACTAGTGAACTTCCACCCAAGGCACTTTCTGAGGCTCAGTAAGAAGTTTTTATCATAAACTCTACTTTTACACCTTGTTCTCTCTGGAAGATGTCCCAGAATTCCTTTAAATCCCCAGCAGAGCCCATAGCAGTAATACACTTTGATCTGACATGCATGTCAGACTGGGGGCTTTGTGGTCTGATCCCAATACGCTGTCCACTTCAGCGCTATAAACACTCAGGGCCTCTCAACTGCAGTCTAACCTCTTTTCCATTTAACATTGTCTGATCCCAAACCAAATCACTGATAGAGAATCATGTAATAATGTCTGAGCTCCACTGTAAGCGCCGGAGATGCCATCTGCTAAAGATGGTACAGATTTTTCTTATTGATTTTTTTATTTTTTTTATTCCAGGCCTTTTCCTTGGAAAACATTTTAGTAAGGTTTTTATTAGTTTTTCAATGGGTGTGAATGCATTTCCAGATAAAGATTATAAAATAATTTGAAATAATTAATGGTTCTGTGGTATATGTGTGTGTGTATTTTATGTACTGTATATATAAAATATATATTTTTCAAAAAAAATAAATAAATAAATGCAACTTTGTTGAGCAGTAGAGACTTATTGTAAAATATGTTTTTTTTAATGTTATTGACTCTAGGGTTTCAAAAGATGGTGTATAAATAAATAGTATTTTCTTTTTAATATGTACACTATATATAAAGGAGACTGGGGTTACTTGTCACAGAGACTATTTTTCAATAGCTATAAAGTTCTGAGTCAAAAGCCCAATTACATTTACATTTAGTCATTTAGCAGATGCTTTTATCCAAAGCAACAATGGAAGCAATCAAAAAAAAAAAAAAAAAAAAAAACATGCAAGTGCTATAACACGTCTCAGTTAGCCTAACTAAGCACACATAGCAAGATCTTTTTTATTTTATAATAAATAAAAAGAAAACCAATAGAATAGAAAAAAACAATAGAGCAAATACACAAATTCCCAAACAATTGTTCTTGATTTTAGTTTCAAACATCTAGTTCAAAATCCCCCCCCCCTTTTTTTTTTTGTCTTTTCAGTTATTTTGTGTTTTAGAACTGTTACTTGCATTAAGTCTTTAAATAATAACATTAAATAATGGCAGCCTTTCATTTTAACAGTTAACCCCTTGAGAGGCATTTAGTGTGTTAACTAGCCCCAATTCTCTCTCTCTCTCTCTCTCTCTCTCTCTCTCTCTCTCTCGTTCTCTCTCTGTTCATATGATTTTGACATTCTTGCTATTCATTCCTGTTTGGTGTTTTCATATTTTCATTATGTGACAATTTTTTTAATATTAGTAATATCCTTAACTAGTTCCCCCCAGCAAATGTTGTCACATGCAAGAACATGATCAGGCATCTCTTGTCGTTCCTTTCACTTGTTTTTACACATCTTTCACTTCCACCACAGCCGTTTCCCGCGAAATTAATTAACTCAGCGTTACTCACTTTGCCCTTGTGACTGGCCTTTAATTCACTGCGAAGCCTGTGTGTGTGTGACTTCATTTCTCTGTCACTATTATTTCGAAAGTGACCTGCATCATTACAATTTAGTAAAGTGTACTGTTTTTAGCATCAGTCCCTTTACCAGGTCTTTAACAGGATTAACATGTCAATCAATAAGATGCACATAATAGATTTTGCTTTTTAATTGTCATTAAACCTGTCTGTTACACACAATGAGCAATGTTTCCTATAATCTAACTGACACAGCTCAGTCTCAGATGCTCATGTTGTTGTATTTGTTAGGTGGAAGCTCGAAAGAAAGGGGTGTTGTATGGCATCCCGTATTAATGAGAAAGGTGGATACTCTGCTTTGCCCTGTACATTCTCTTCGACACTAGAAACAAAAATAGTGCCATCACCCTGTCGGTTCTTGATGACCTCTGCGCTGACCTCTGACAATCAGGCGCTCCATGCTTCACACACACCCACACACACTTACACACATCAAACCCACGACAGCTGATTTTTACACTGGGAGTTTGGCGCACACACGTATACCGGGTCACTGAGGTGAGAGGAATGAGCTTCTGTTAAACACAGGCGTCTCTGTGATCTGTTCTGGAGAATTCTGTTTGCTGCCACTTTGCTTGAGTTCTGGTCGGTCTCAAGAAGAAGAGAGGAAGAAAAAAAGTACTAAATTGGAGTGGCTTCAGGTGCAGGGAGGAAAAACAGAGCATCCGTACGTCAGGCAGGTCACAGAACCTGTCAGGACGGGCCTCGGCTTCATTTGTGAGCCCGTTGAGAAGGTTGCCAGGTATTATTTAATAACCATGAACTTTTGAGGGTCTGACAGGCTTTATATGTCTCCTTTTTACTTTAGCTTATTGAAAAAAATGAATTAAATAGGGAGGTAATATACCTGTTCATTTATTTTTTAATATGACGTGATTTGAATGTATTATGACCTTTAAAAGAGAAAAGGAAAGGCATACTGTATATAGTGTGCTATAAATAGTTGCTTTCTCCAAAGGCAGTGCATTTATTATTCATTTTTATTATAACGATGTTCGAGCCATACTAACACAGTGCTGAAGTATTTTCTAATTAAGTAAACTTGTGAAAAATATATTAACAATAATAATTAAAATAAAATAATAATAATACTAATATAGACATTTTGTAAAAAAAAAAAAAAAAAAGGATGTTGTGAAAAAAAAAACTTCCACAGTAAATAAAATTATTTTACATAAGTTTCACACACTCACACATGCATGCACACACAGATTACATGGAAAATAATAATAATAATAATGTACGCTACTTTTCAGGAATTCAGGATCACTAAGATTTTGTAATGCTTTTGAAAGAAGCCCACCAAGTCGGCATTCATTCGATTAAAAAATACAGTAAGAACACTAATGTACATTTAAACAGAAATATTACTACAGCTTTAGATAACTCTTTTCTGGTTGAATATATTTTAAAACACTGTTTATTCCTGTGAAGCTGAATTTTCCGCAGCCATTTCTTCAGTGTCACATGATCCTATAAATCATTCTAATATGCTGATTTGGTGCACAAGACACTATTTTAAGTATTGACAACAGATAGATAGATAGATAGATAGATAGATAGATAGATAGATAGATAGATAGATAGATAGATAGATAGATAGATAGATAGATAGATAGATAGATAGATAGATAGATATACTGTATATAATTTTATGTCGCAACCCTCTTATTCTACACTTTTAGTTGAATGACAAATTATGGGCGACAAATATCTATTTGAGAACGTATGAGAACTGCTAGATTCAACACATTACTATAGTGTCCCAGCATCCTTGAATTTTCTTCATTCTAGATGCGTGAAGTAAATACTGCTTTCTCTATCTACCATGGGAAGCCACTGTACATTTTCCAGTGGAACTGAATAGAACAGTGCAATTGTTGCCATTATTACACGTGTTTGTCATTATGCAAGAAAGAAAGAGAGTTAGTGTTTTTTCCAATAAAGTCAAGGCCGCAGTTGAATGTGCTCTTGAGTGCACATGAGATCCAGGCTGGGAACCAAATTCATACCATCGGGTGTTATGTTATCATTGTTCAGGGGGTTATAGAGGATGCCTTTTATTCTGTCATGCTAAAGTGTAATCTGCTGTTTACTTAGTTGGAGTGTTCATATGAACAGAACACAAGGACGTGGAGATCAGATGACGCTTTAGCATGCTAGTATAAAAGTCATACGTTCGTGTATGTATTGCGTTTCAATGTATTCAGACCTTAGCAGCTCTGTTATTTCTATTGCTACTTACTCTTAAGCTCAAGGTCTGCTTCATCTTTTCCGCGCAGCGAGACCGGGTCTGTTTAAAGGAGAACGGAAGGTTAGCAATGTTTCGTAACGAGATGACAGAGTTTATAAAGCACTCGCTCTCAACCACAGTTTTACCTGCAGTGCTGCCCATATAATAGGGCCACATGGGGCTTCTCTCTCTCTCCGTCTCTCTATTTGTTTTCCTTTTCTTTATATTCTTTTGTTGTTCTGTCTCTTTCTCCGGTCTCACGACTGCTGCGGGAGGAGACCCTCCCATCGCCTTTGATCTTCCCCTTGGTTTCGATAATATTTTTGACAGGATTCAGGCTTTCTCTTTTCTTCATCCTTTTTTTCTCTGTCCTCCTCCTATTCCTTTTCACTTATTTTCTACTTGTAGAAGCCCGCTCGGCTCCCTCTATAGTCGTGCGGTGGAGCGCCACATATGTACGCCCTGTCAAGGCCTGCGAGACAACTTGCCCCAACATTTCAAGCGCGAATTGGACTCTTGGAATTTTCCCCCGGCTCAGATGATATATATAATTCATGCTGGGGTGTGAGAGCGGTGTCAACGTGTCAGGCGATTGAAGAAATGTAAAAGTGGGCTGTTTACTGGTCGAGAGACACTCTTTTTTTTTTCTTTTCTTCTCGGAGTAGAGGAGAGAGGGCTTATGGTTCATCAAAACCTTGCCTGCCTGTCCGGCTGTGATGCACGGGTAGCCACGCTAATCAAAGAAACGTCAGCACCAATGTGTTTTCTTAGTTATCTTCTGGAACAAAAAAATGTGCTGGTTTTAATTATTCATCCGCATCAATTAATTATGGACACATCTTGTCAAGTACGCTGTGCACAAACACATGCTTGACAATACATTACAAGTCTCGCTTTGTAGCTAAGCATCGATCCATTGTTCAGCTCTTTTGTGATTTATTTTGGGGATGTTTATACTTTGCTAAAAAATACTGCAAATCAGAACAAATGACCCCTGATGTTAGAAAACTAGATTAAATCTATTGATTTAATGGTAATTAATTTATTGTTAATTATTGTTGATTTATTAATGTATTTATTTATTCACAATTTTATATGTGTGTGTGTGTGTGTGTGTGTGTATGTGTGTAGATACTTAATGCTGTTCTTTCCACATTTGAAGCCACATTTGATCTTCAAATATCTTGATTTTATTTTAATATACAAATATCTTGTCAATTAGAACATATGGCTTAGAGGATAATTATCGTAAATATCCTAAATAATATTTACTTAAAAGTAAAAGATATCTTCAGAGGATTCATTGTTATAATGTATTACAAGATATATATATGTGGTAATATATATACATATATATATATATATATATATATATATATATATATATATATATATATATATATATATATATATATATATATACAGTATTGTTCAAAATAATAGCAGTACAATGTGACTAACCAGAATAATCAAGGTTTTTCGTATATTTTTTTATTGCTACGTGGCAAACAAGTTACCAGTAGGTTCAGTAGATTCTCAGAAAACAAATGAGACCCAGCATTCATGATATGCACGCTCTTAAGGCTGTGCAATTAGTTGAATTAGTTGAAAGGGGTGTGTTCAAAAAAATAGCAGTGTGGCATTCAATCACTGAGGTCATCAATTTTGTGAAGAAACAGGTGTGAATCAGGTGGCCCCTATTTAAGGATGAAGCCAACACTTGTTGAACATGCATTTGAAAGCTGAGGAAAATGGGTCGTTCAAGACATTGTTCAGAAGAACAGCGTACTTTGATTAAAAAGTTGATTAGAGAGGGGAAAACCTATAAAGAGGTGCAAAAAATGATAGGCTGTTCAGCTAAAATGATCTCCAATGCCTTAAAATGGAGAGCAAAACCAGAGAGACGTGGAAGAAAACGGAAGACAACCATCAAAATGGATAGAAGAATAACCAGAATGGCAAAGGCTCAGCCAATGATCACCTCCAGGATGATCAAAGACAGTCTGGAGTTACCTGTAAGTACTGTGACAGTTAGAAGACGTCTGTGTGAAGCTAATCTATTTTCAAGAATCCCATGCAAAGTCCCTCTGTTAAAAAAAAGACATGTGCAGAAGAGGTTACAATTTGCCAAAGAACACATCAACTGGCCTAAAGAGAAATGGAGGAACATTTTGTGGACTGATGAGAGTAAAATTGTTCTTTTTGGGTCCAAGGGCCACAGGCAGTTTGTGAGACGACCCCCAAACTCTGAATTCAAGCCACAGTACACAGTGAAGACAGTGAAGCATGGAGGTGCAAGCATCATGATATGGGCATGTTTCTCCTATTATGGTGTTGGGCCTATTTATCGCATACCAGGGATCATGGACCAGTTTGCATATGTTAAAATACTTGAAGAGGTCATGTTGCCCTATGCTGAAGAGGACATGCCCTTGAAATGGTTGTTTCAACAAGACAATGACCCAAAACACACTAGTAAACGGGCAAAGTCTTGGTTCCAAACCAACAAAATTAATGTTATGGAGTGGCCAGCCCAATCTCCAGACCTTAATCCAATTGAGAACTTGTGGGGTGATATCAAAAATGCTGTTTCTGAAGCAAAACCAAGAAATGTGAATGAATTGTGGAATGTTGTTAAAGAATCATGGAGTGGAATAACAGCTGAGAGGTGCCACAAGTTGGTTGACTCCATGCCACACAGATGTCAAGCAGTTTTAAAAAACTGTGGTCATACAACTAAATATTAGTTTAGTGATTCACAGGATTGCTAAATCCCAGAAAAAAAAAAAATGTTTGTACAAAATAGTTTTGAGTTTGTACAGTCAAAGGTAGACACTGCTATTTTTTTGAACACACCCCTTTCAACTAATTGCCCAATTGCACAGCCTTAAGAGCGTGCATATCATGAATGCTGGGTCTCATTTGTTTTCTGACAATCTACTGAACCTACTGGTAACTTGTTTGCCACGTAGCAATAAAAAATATACTAAAAACCTTGATTATTCTGGTTAGTCACATTGTACTGCTATTATTTTGAACAATACTGTATATATATATATATATATATATATATATATATATATATATATATATATATATATATATATATATATATATATATTACCACAATGGCCATTTTTATTTTAAATGTAATTTTAAATATAGTACAATGACCTCTTATGTGTCAAAAGATCAAAGGAATTTAGATTTCTCATTGCATGACCCCTTTAAAATATACCAAAAGTGAGCTTTATGCTTATATATATATATTTATATATATAAAGTAATAACTAACGTTTTCTGGGAAAACATCACAAAAATATGGAAATTATTATTATTATTATTTTAATTGTATTTTTGTGGTGTGCGTGAGCAGGATCATTTTAGAATCATGATACCTTTTGGTAATATGGTTGTCAGTCACAAAACTGTGTGGATTCAACACCTAAATGGGTTCAAATATTGAGATATTGCAGTGAGATATCATCTTAGTGCCACCAAAGGAGAACATCTTGGTCTATTTCTGTAGTAACTCCAAAATAATGGTGCCCATAAAATGTGTGTGACATCTTGGCTTTAAGTGCATTGCAGAAGAAACATCTCTGTTTGATGACTTCACAGCGAAGAGTTCATTATCAGAACGTTGAGCAGAGGTCAGGCATCTGTCTGAAAAACGTTCAAACAGAAGATCACATTGATTCCTTCTGATGTGTTATAGCAGTCTGTTTTTCAGTGTTGGCATTCATAATGTGTACGGATAATATGAGTTGACTTTTTTTGGTACGTGAATCATAATTCAGTAAGTGTAGGAATAAGGCTGATTTTGACACAAACATGAATGGAAGAGTCTCCTTTAAGAGTATAACCTAGGCCGTCTCGTTCTGTCATGGAATTTGTAAGTGAAGTCCAACTCAATATATAGGTATTTTAGAAATATTATATATTGTATAATTTTTTTTATAAACAAAAATCTTAAAAAAACAAAAATCTAACAAAATTGATTAAAATAATTTAAAATAAAAAAATCTCCTTATTTTCTTATCTAAAAAAATTATAATATTATATTATACTATTATAATGCTATATAATGTACTATATACAGTTTAATAATGCATTTTTGGCTGGTTTTCAAAAATAAAGAATAATTACCATTAATACAGTAATTTCATCTTTAAAATTAATGAGTTGTCATCCTGTTACTGTTACGCAAACGTCAATTTTCCTGTTTGTAGCTCTAAGGGCTTTTTAAAGCGGAGAGGCACATTTAAGAAATGCAGTGAATTACTTTAAATGATGTCTAAGAGTCCTCAAGATAAGATGGAGGATGTTCTCTGACTATGAAAGAATGGAACAACTTTTTTTTTTAAAGGACGGTTCTTACCTCAGATGCTTCTTGAAGTCTTCTGCTTGGGCTGTTCAATAATTACAATGTACCAGAAAAGATACTATGTAATGGCCAGCAATCAGTGATGCTTCTGCAATTACAAGCTAAGGAAAGGACTAAGTGGTACAAGCACCATCTTATTGTCCAGGCCAAGGGTTTATTTTTATTTGTAATCATTATTTTTGTGGTTAAATACATGATGCTTGTCTTGTTGAAGGTAATTCATTTATTTATTTATTTTAACTATTATTGTTGTTTTATAAATACTTGCAAAGATCATGCAAGAAATAACATCTTCCTCTTTTTTTTTTCTCATCACAGCTACCTCATCCCTAAACTCTCAGCTCCAGCATCTTCAACAGCTCCAACAGCTTCAGCATCACCAGCAACAGCATCATCATCATCAACAGCAGCAGCAGCAGCAACAACAGCAGCAACGAGAACGAGAGCAGCGTGAAAGAGACCAACAACGAGAACGCGAACGCGAACGTGAACGTGAACGTGAACAGCACCAACAGCTCTGTGGTCCAACGCATCTCCAGCCACCTAGCCATCATCAGCTCACTCCTCCGATCCAGTCACAAGTCTCTGGACCTTCTCCAGGCTCTGCCTCCATCTGTACCTCCTCCAATCATAGTTCAGCCCAGCCTCCTCAGTCTCCGCCCCCTCATAGGCAAAACCAATCACCAGCTCACAGCTTGCCATCACCTGTCACACCTCCTCTGCCACTACAGGTAATATTAAAATATTTTATTTTATTTTATTTTATTTTATTTTATTTTGTAACTGGGTGAATTTACTAAACACTTCCCCTTTAATATAATAACCACACTTTCCTGCATTTATGTTATTTTGCATTCAGCATTTTTATTTTTTATTTTAAATCATTAAAGTAATGGGACAAATTCACATAAAATGATAAATAATAAAAAAAAGAACTACATTGTTCTGCATTATTTTATTTTATTTTACAAAATTAAAGTGATGGGAGAAATTCAATCAACACTTCCCATTTAAAATAATAACTGCTTTTTTTCTGCATTTATATTATGACAGACCAATATTTTAGGTTGTTTTGAGCTACACAAAAAAAAAAAGGAAAAGGAACAAAACCTTTAATGTGACATCAAAATAAATTCCTCATATTTCCTCATAATTCCTCAGACAGCCGTAGCCAGCAACCTTTCTTGTATTGCTCCTCACCCAGTTCACCTCTTGTTTACACACTAAAAGTGAAGTTATTTAAAGCTGTAATATAAGTTGACTCGTGATGGGGAGCAGCTCCAGAGTGCTGCTTGGCATGGGGGCAGTTGAGACCGATCGACTCAATGTAATGACCCCTAAATATGATGTCGCCTCACTTAAAGAACTCATTCTTCTACATTATTCACAACATGTCTGGAAGAATGGAGCTCTGGAGTGAGACGAGGTCTAGGATGAATGTTAGAGAATGGGGCAGTAATTCAATTGAATGATTGAATCTGTCTGGGGAAATCTAGGATATTACAAATATTGTTTCTGGAGGAGGTGCCCGTTTGCCAAGCTTGTCCCTGAAAAAAGAATGAAAATTGAAAGTTTATTGTTAAGAGTTTATACCAGCCATCTTGCTAGCGACAGCAATAGACTATTATTGGAAATGAAGAGCTGCGGAATATTGAATTACGAGTAATGATGCTTTTGGTGTAACTTCATTTGAAACAATTTTATGATAATCACTTATTGACATGTTGTGAAAATGTATATGCAGCCGACTGAACCAGATTAGTTTTCAAAATATTTTATCTTTTTCAAATGACATCTTGCATTGGGAAGTCCAAAGAACCATATGCCAGTGCTAGCTGGATAAGATGAGTTTGTTGATATTTTATTTCGTTATCTGTTATTGTCATGCAGGCTTATAAAATTGAAACAAACCCCACAGATGGCAAACATGAATTGCTGTTGCTTCAGATAGCTAATGAGTTTTAAAGGGGCCATGTCATATAAAATTTGCCTTGATCCGACATTTTCATTAATAAAAAAGCTTTTTTGACAATGAAAATTTAACTTTCAGTTCTCAAAACTTCCTCAGAATTAGCATTTATTGAAAATAATCTGCAAAAAATACTGCATCATTAGTTATGGTCTTGACCCCTTCCAATTTTCACACAGCTTGTGTGTTTTTTAAGTAACAAATATAAGTGATATTTTCATATCTCACTCTTTTAGTGTGTCTGTCTATCCATCTGTTCTTCCTCTTCCTCTTCTCATCTGGCTGTCTGAGTCGGTCACTAATAACATGCCCTCTTCCCTACATGTCCCAGTGGTTTCATTTCGGTTTGAGAGAGGCCAGGGTCGCCTCTCCATCCTTCCCTGCATTCATCAGCGTCACAGCCCTTATTGCTCTGTGCTGTACCACAACCCCACTTCCCCTTCCCCCTTTTTATGGCTGCCATCAGTTTAGTCATTTATTTCACCTTCTGTCCCTCTGCCCAGCCTGTATACTCACCAGCTGGATCCTATGGGCCCCCACACTTAATGGTCTCCAGAGCCCAGAACTAGTGGTTTCCGAGGGATTCTTTACGAAAGGCCAGCCATATATTTCTTCATTTGCAGTTGAAGCACACCTGATTTGATCTGTCAAGTTATCATCAAGCCTTTCTAAAACATGATTCAGAATAGAGTAAATGGAAGGGAGTGGCAGTGGGCCCTGCAAAAGCTTGGCTTTAATGCATGATGTTGCAACTCTCTGACTAGATGCATCTTCAGGTCTATATATAAATATAAATGTAATATACATGTATAGTGATAGATGAAGGTCATGTAGGTGTTTTGTAATTGTGTCTGTTGTAAGGGATAATGTAGAGTCAGCTCATCAGTATTGCAAAAAAATAGTGGTTAAAAATTGCTTATAATTCTTAAAATGCTTATACATTATTCTGCTTTTTACATGGCTTTTAAAAAAATAAATGAATATTGATACACAGCTCACAAAGTCAGTTAAATGAATTTAAATTACCTTAAATAATTTTCAAAGTCAGAAAAAAGATCTTTGATAGTATTGTGACAATCTAAGGAGCATCTTTCTAAAGTTGAAATACTACTTTAAACCAAGGCAAAAACTGCATTTGGAACCAGGACAGAGCCTTGAGGAACACCCTTCACTTAGGGGTGTGTTATTTAAACTTCTCTACTGGTTTTTAAATATTAGGACTTTCACTTACCAAGGTTTTTACCAAGGCGAAACTGCTTGAGGACCCAGGACAAAGTCTCGAGGAATACTCTTCACCTAGGGTGTGTTGAAAGAGCTTCTATGTATAGGTTTTTGAGCTGTAATTTTTGATTTTATCCCAGTGGTCCATGATTAGATTTTAATACTAAGAGTTATTTGTGATTATCTTGTTAATCCAAAGAGAGAGTGGCATGAGACGAAAGACGACGGCATGATTACCTTGCCCTTCACTGTGTGAGAGTGAGAAAAAGAGAGCGATAAGTGTGCATGTATGATTGTGTGTCAGGAGGGGTTTGAAGTTCCCGCTTCATGGGGGTCCACATTACCACTTAACCAATGTTGCTGTGTGTGTGTGTGGCAGGGTTTGCAGGCCGACTTTCCTGTGGGGCTTAAGTTGTAATTGGGCTTATGTTTATGTCTGCTTGAAAGTTATAGCATACGCCACCAGAGTGCTGTTACTAGCCGTTAGGGACAACCACAGTTAGATATTGCGAACACCTAGAGAATTTTGGGAATGTGTATTTCCAGGATCTGTCATAATTATCCCTTCTGGTCACACAGGTACCTCCCCGCCCTCTCAGTTCCCTTGCCTCCCATTCCTCTCTTTGGGTGTAATCATTTTAGTAAGGTAGGGCAGACAGGTCTCCTATTATCTGAAGACACCTAAAGGCCCCAATAGAGGCCTTCTGTTGCTGAACTGACAACATGACAGCGTGTTAGCATCCCACTCTGATAATACCACAGTCAGTGTGTCCAGTGTACGAAGCTAAGTGCTCACCGCCTGGACTCTTTCTCCCTCTGTCTCTCTCTCATTGTTCTTGTCTTTGTCTTTTTTTTTATTGGTCAAAAGTTCAGACAGGTGTTTTTTTTTTTTTGTAAGTCTCTGACCCTGAACTTAGTACATTTAGACAGTTAAATTTTATGATTTTCCAGTAACATTTTTCTGTAGCCAGTATTGTTTTTACACTGATTTCAGTGGAGATTCATGCTTGTTTCATTATTTTAATCTAACTACAGTCTAACAAAAGTAGCATGAATTAGCAACAGCTACTAAGCCTGTATTTGGATGAATGTGGTAGCATCATTTAAACTTATAAATCTATTGTAACAAGTGCTGTCAAACGATTAATTGTGATTGATGGTATCCAAAATGAAAGTTTTGTTTGCATACTGTGTGTACTGTGTATATTTATTATGTATTTATAAATACACATACATACAGTATATATATTTAGAAACTATTTACATGCATTTGCATGTATATAATTGTATTTATATTATTTATATTACAGATAAATATATTTAATATTAAAATATTTTTCTTAAATACATACATGTATATCTGTGTGTTAATAAAGACATAGTACACATATTATGTAAAAAAAAAACTTTTATTTTGGACGTGTTTGACAGCACTAACTGTAACATATAATAAATAAAATAAATAACAAACTAGGAATAAACTGTTCATCAACTTTTTATTGAATCAAACTGATTTACTACAAAATACTATCTATTAACTACTACAATCTATTAACTAATCTACTATTTCTTCAAAAAAGTACTCTTTAAACAATTTTAAGCAGGAAAATGAATTGATTTGGAAAATGAATGAGCAGGAAAATGAATTGAATTGAATCGTCAGCCTACCTAAAAAAAACAAAAAAAACAATGCCCCTATGTTATTCTGACCATGTATAACTTTCTTTTCTCTGTGGAACACAAAATATTATGTTTCGAATAATGTCTCTATGGTTTTCAGACCCAGGTGATTTTATTTTATTTCAAAATATCTTCTTCTGTGTTAGTGCCGTTCCTATTTCTGTTTAGCTCTCACAACACTGTTATGAAAATATTACTATCACAATAATTTAATCCCAAAATTGAAAAACTTCCTTTCTGGGAGGTAGAGACAGGCTGTTGTGACGACAGCCAGACGGTGGAGATTATGAAATTTGCCTAAGTGTGTTAATTGGCTGATTAGCGGGGTGGCTGGATTTGCAGGTGCTGATTGATTGGAGCGACAGGGTTTCTCCACGCTGAGGGGACTCGGGGATTTGAGGAGGAGGGGGCAGCTCGGTGGGCAAGCCGGTTACACCGGAATTGATCTTAATTAGATCTGAGAGACCTGCCACAGCAGAATGGTCACAGCGATTAAAATGAAAAACAGGAGAAATTACTGATCAAATTAATCATAATGTCAGCCTACAGCTGTAGGTCTGCTGTAATTTGCCACTCCACTGGCTTACATCAGCCCTGAGCCACACGCACACACTGATCTGTGCACAGAGAAAGAGAGAGAGGAGAGCAGGGCAGACCATCCACACACACACACACACACACACACACAGCCAAGGCGTACTGATATAGGCACATATACAGTATATCAACTCATGTTGTGATGATTTTGTGGCAAATGGTTGAACTGCCTTTTGTGGAAACTTTGATACATTTTTTTTTTTCAGAATTCATTGATGAATGTAAATTTTCAAAGGAACATAATTTATTTAGAGTAGATTTTTGTAAATACATAAATGTATTTACTGTCACTTTTTGGATCAGTTTAATGCAGCCAATTTCACAGCAAGTAAAACTACTATTCATGGTTCGTTCACTAACAGACCTTGACCTTGCCATTGTGTCTGCCTCCATGGTTCCAGGGCAGACAGGAAGACACAGAGAGAGAGAGACAGGGGAAACAATAAGGGTACAAAGAGATCTCCTGTCTGGGTGTTTGTCTGTATGGTCTTAGCCAAAGGGTCAAGGTACAAAGCTACGCCATTCTGATGACGAAAACATGTTCATTACTGGCAATTTTCAGATTTTCTTAATTTAAAAAAATTAAAAAAAAAACTTTTTTTTAAGTAATTTAAAGCCATAGTTCACTCAAAAATAAGCTAAGCCCATTCACATAAGAAAATGCATGAAATTCAAATTTTGTACATCCACGTGATTCTGAATCTGCGTCACCTCAATAACTACCATTGAGACAGCAGTAACGGACTGTTTTCTCCAGGTACTGTACATGGACCTCGGGCCACCTCGGGCTTAGCTGTCTCTCTTCTTTCTCTCAGTCAGAGTGGCAGTAAGGGTCTGCCCGGACCCCCGACCCAAAGTCTTACAGCAGTAATTACAGGCTACTGCCTGGTATTCAGCCAACGGCAATTTACTGCCTCAGCGTATGGACGACTCACCCCTGTCTCCTCTAGCTCTCTCCGTTTTGCTCTTGCATTCCTAACTTTCATCGCTCTCCCCTTTCCCTCTCCCCTGACCCCTTTTCTGTCTCTCTCACTCGTTCATACTTTTTCTCAACCTCTCTAGACTGTACTGCACCCTTACTTGTCCATCTTTTACCCCCGCTTTCTCTCCCACTTGCCCATTGCTCTAAGACACACCCCTCCTGATGTACTGATGTGTGCCACGGGAGCCTCAGACCCACGAGTGCTGCAATTATGCCTCGTCCTTTCTATTCTCTGCTCCTCTCTTCTCTTCTCCTTTCCTCTCATCTACCTCCCTCTATCTTTGTCCATTCTCCGCCATTCCCCAGCAATCAGCCATCATTATAGCTTGCTCCTGAAACCCCATCCCTGCCAAGGTCAGGCGCCCTTCCAGCGCACATATGCTCATGTACAGACACGTATACACACACATGCCAGTTTTGTCTTTCCTAATGCCCCCCTAAAAATATGTTTTTTGTCTCTCTCAGGTACAACCCCTTTATTATAATAAAACAGCATAAAGACTTAAAGGTTATCTAAAAGAAAGTTTTTCTGTAATTTTTCAACTGCTTTTTAAAGCAACACCCCAACCACTTGTCAACAGAGAGCACTTTTCACAATCTAATCAGTTCTGATTGGATAAAAAAAAAAAATTATATATATATATATTGCATTTCACTTGTTAGAGTTTCTAGAGTGCATAATAAAACTATGCAGTGTTTCATGTTGACATTAATAATGTGTGCAACATTTTTCTGTGCAACGGGCTGCCTAAAGAGTGTGTAATTAGGTTGTAGGATTATTTAACATAGGATTCTTTTATTGTGTTTTGTTAGATCTTAACACAGTCCTTCCTATGGAGCAGAAGTTTATTTTAATCGCAAATAAATATTTAACCTCTGTTCTGTTTTAATTTTTCCTTTCCTCACTTGTTTTATCAATGCTCTGTATGGTCTCTCTTCGATCTCTTCTATTTCTTCTTCTTCTTCCTTCTCCCCCTCTCTCTCACTCTCTCACTCACTCATTAATGCAGCCCAACAGACAGCCCTTCTTAAGAAGGCAGAAAATTGCCTTACATAACGAAACTCCCACTATATGAAAATACAAATGTGCACTGGTGACTGAAGCAGAAAATAAGACTATTGCCCATCAACAGCAGCACAGCGTTTGGTATGAATAATTATAAAGCATGTGATGCAGCCAGTGAGGAAAATCTGGGTGCTGAAAGCAAAGCAACTTTTTATTTACCTAAAATGAGGGATTATTTTCAGAAAAGAAAAAAAGAAAGAAAAGAAAAGGCAGCACAAATAAGAAATAAAAGACTTCCAACTGTAGATATTTGGATATGACAATTTGATATTTACAATAAGTAACTTAATATATTCTGCATATTTAGAGTAACTGGTTAACTGGTTAAAAATCCATTATGATTATAAGAATAAATAATAATAATATTAACTTCTTTTTTACCACAGGGGAAAAAAAAACTTGATTTAATTTAAAGAATTTATTATTACCAATTTTTAATGTTTATTTTACAGTTTTGGATATGCTCATATTTCCCATCCTAGTTGATAGAGGCTGTACATAATTCTATGAGTAAAAAAATTCAAATAAATAAATATTCATGGTAATATCAGCAAGTTGGCATCTAAATGAAATGTTATTGAGGGAATTAACTGTTTTTCTGTCGCTTCATCTCTCTTTCTCTCTCTTTTACTAAATAATAGGGGTGATCTTCAAGGTTCTGTCCTGGGCCCTATTCTGATAAGTTTTTTTTTCTTAGACAACTCCTTCTACAACTCTTCCTTGCTATAATATTTATGCCTGCATCACCCTCTCCTTCACAAATATCATAAAAGTAATACATGAGGCATGTTAACACAGGATAATTGTGTGGTTAGGGAAAACACATTCATAATAGGATTCATCACTTGTTAAGTTTGTTCTGAACCCTGTAAACTGCCCAGAAAAAACACAGGGAAAAATCTGGTCAGTGTTGTGTTCAAATGTTGTCAATTCATCACTCCACTTAGGGATGAGTGTGTGTGTGTGTTAAAGCTTAGTTTAGTGTATTTGCATGTGTGTGTGCGTATAAATGGATACTTGGGCCAGGTTTGTGTTTGTGTATTATCGATCGGACCTCTGACCACATCATAGCCACAGAGCCCTGCTCAGTCACCATTAATCTCAGTGCTCCGAGTTCTCAAATGGCAGCTGGCAGCCCCAGCTCCAAACCCAACCATTTCTCTTCATTAGCTCGGCTCACTCTGAGACGCCATGCGGAGGAGTAATCATTTACCATTATTCTAGTTATGAAACTCACACACAGCTGACGCTGGGCTTTATTGAATAGAGGCCATCAAAAGATCACCAGCCATTGATTAAGCCAATATTAAAGTCATTCAAATGCTGGATCTGTATGTCAGACAACAGCAAGTGAAAAGAGATGGCATTCTGTTTAAATGCCGGAGAGGAGAATTTGACATGATGAATTAAAATAGTTGAAGTTTCCTGTTCTGTAGTTTTTCACTTAGATTAAGCTGTGCAATAGTTTGCTTTCAGTCATTTAAAGACAAACAGCCATTTATCATTTTGCATTTGATGTTTTTATTAATTTTATCATTTTTTTATCACAGGAAATTACAGGGGAGATTAAAATCTGATGGAGACCTGGTCTCAGGTGGGGATCAGAAATATAATGTCAACTTACCACAAAACTGATGGTCTCTCAAACAATTTGTTTTACAATAGTAGCGAGTCCGAGTCTTTCAGTTTAGATCTTTTGTTTGTTTGTTTTTTTCTTACGGAAATACTAGTTTTATATGTGCAACACTGCAGTCAGCAGTTTTGCTTGGAACTTTAGTTTTGCAGCAAACATTTTCATTAATCAATCACATGGAAATGCGGCCAAAAAACATTTAAGGGTGATTTTTCAATAGGAAAAATGATGAAAGATGGAATTTGTAAATATATAAATAAAATATACATTTATTTAAACCTTACTGGAGGTTACCCAGGACTGCCTCTTTGCAGCAAAAATAGAGCAAGGATGACTGATGGCTTAAAATTCTTGTATGGATTTTAAGGGCTATAGTTATTGAAGCAGGATTTTGTATAATGACACCAAAAGCAGTTAATTATGCCTGGAGTTAATGAGTCACATGATTGATTGTCAGCACTGGGTAGTTCATCACATCTTTATAGGTACATTTGTCAGTCATTTCCTTCCTTGTTCCTCTGTCATTTGCATTCTGGCCTGTTAAATGTGACCCCTTTTGCCCCCTCTTTCCCCAACAGTTGTGCTTTTTATCTGATGAAGTGTAGCATTTTAAACAGCCCTCGTGTGCGTGTGTGAAGATGAGGCCCTTTACGCTGCCACACAGTTTTCATCGCAGTGCATCATGGGAGAACTGACCCAAGACTTCCAGCTTAGCTTCTTCAACTTTACAGCATTGCATGTCTTTTTTATTCCTGTTTTTCTTCCTCTAGCTTTTTACTCTCTCACCTATTCTTCCCTCGAGTCGGTATATTTCTGTTTTTCTCTCAGCTATTTATTTATTTGTCAATGGGAAGGTGAAATGGGTCTCTGTAAGTAGCGTTTTTAGTGTGAGGAGTCCAGAGGATACGGCAGGTGATGTGCTCCAGGGGTCCAACAGGGGAGCTGAGGTGTTTGGGACAGTCTAATGGTGTTTTGATGTACCCGGGCAGAGGGGAGGCTCCAGGCTGGGGAACGTGGGAGAAAGAGACAGGGTTTTTTGAAGGAGGTAGCATAAGGTCTGGAAGTGACGCTGGGGAGACTGTGAGCATGCTCAGATGTGTCACTTCTGATTATGTCCACTCTCTATAATGCGAAAACAGAGAGACAGAGAGAGCAAGAGGGAAAAGAAAAAAAAAGGATGAAACAGAGGTGTGATTGTCTTAGGAACTGCTATGATGCAAAAACAATTTTCTTTCAGCTTTTCAGATGTTTAATAGCAGTCCTTGTCAGATCTGTCCAGACACTGAATCTGTTGTCTATTGTCCTATTTAACTGATATAGAAAAGCTGCACATTGAAGAAAAAAAAGTTTAATAATATATATTGAATTAAGAGTCCCCCCCTGCAAAAACATTTCATTTTGGCTTTATAGATGTTTAATCACAGTCCTTGTCTGACTAAAGACTTTCATAGCATGAAAAAATAATAGCATGTTCAGATAATGTATCTTGAAACAAATTATTTTTATAAAGTAATTAGCAATGTTAAGCATTTGTTTTCTTTAATAGATAAATCTAACAAAATTTTGTGATTTTAAGAAAGAATTTATTGCCTAATTGTCACATCACATTTAAATAAAAATGAAAAACCTTTAACACTCGTTTTCAATTAATATTAATGTAAAAATCTAAATAGATTTTTATTATTTAAACTTAAAAAAATAAAAATCTATTTAGATTTTTACATGAATATTCAGTGAAAACGAGTGTTAAAGGTTTTTCATTTTTGTTTAAATGTGACGTGACAATTAGGCAATAAATTACTGATTAGCCAAATTACAATACAAATATAATATGAACTTTATTTTATGGATTTTTTCTGAAGTTGGTTTCCCACATCCATCATGTTTTTTAAAATCTTTTTTTTTTTACGTCTTTGATGGTGGTGTTTTAGCAGAGAAAGCGATTAAGTCTACATTTCTAGTCTGAACAGAACAGACAGAAAATGAACTCTAGCTTTTGGAGTGCTCACTTTGATGTCCAGAAGTCCCCTGCCATGGTAACGGCAAGCTGTTTTTTCCCTTGTTCAGGAGATTACATGGGTTGTTGCTCCATCTGACCCCGCTGGTCAAACGGCCATTGCAGGCCTCGGAGAACTTAATAGAGTTTAAAATTTACTCACTTTGCCATGAGGCGAAACGTGTAAGAAGGATCTCTTTCTTTCTTTCTTTCTTTATTTCTTTCTTTCTTTCTTTCTTCACTGAGGACTTGATTAATGGCTGCTGAAAATTCAACTTTGCCATCACAGGAATAAATTGTATTTTAAAATAGATTTAAATAATGAATAATAATAATAAAATAATTTATTAAATAATTTAACATAATAAAAAGTTATTTCAATTGTTGTAATGTGCAGCATTTGTGAGCATAAGAGACAAAAACATTAGAAACTTATTAGATCAAGTCATCTCTATCAGAACCCTTCAACTTTGACCTGAGAGGAGAAAAAGAGACAGAGAAAGAACAGGCGTTTTGTCACATTTACTCTAAAAGGTGCTTTTCTGTAAAAAAGGATGCCGACTGTTTAGACTCACACACACAAAGATACAATCAACACAAATAGTGGAGCGGTAACATGGTTTCCTGCCTCCCCACATGGCTCCAAGTGGAGGCAGCCTGCCGGAAAATCACCTGTTTAGATGACAAACACTGCAATCCCCTGCAATCCACACATTCTCCATGTCTCCTTCCTGCTGCCCCCCAAGTTACGGACTCTTAATCTGCCCCGCTGTGCTGCTGAGTGTTTTATAATGGGTTTAAATATTATTGATCGCTCCAAAGAAACAGTAAACAAAAACTGAACAATAAGGCCTTTTCCATATATGCCAAACATATAAAAACATGGCATACGGTCCGGCACATTTTATTTACTTAATCTTAAACTTTCACTTTAATTTCGAATTTTAATATAAACTATAAAGATCATTGATTGCATGAGATTTTTAAGGTTTACAGACATCCTCAAAATGTAAAAATGTTGTACAGCATACAAGTACAGCATGTAAAATACATATTCGTATGATAGATGATGACAAATCTGAATGTTAAAATCTAAGAAATTGGCTTGCAATATTTAAAAATATCCAATATGAGTCAATGGTGATCAATTGAAAACCAAATAGACTACAATTTAGCGGCTGCGAGCACACTTCATCTTTAAGATACTTGCTCTGAGATTATGTTTGATTCTCTTCTCAAGTTAAGCTAGGAAATGAACTAGAGCAGATTCAGATGTCAGTGGATCACTGAAGATGATCCTGTATGTATCAGCTCATATAATTCACAGGCCTTCTTATCATTCCTGGAGAACGCATTTCATCTACTCCGTCAGAAAGAAAGTGAAGGGGAGAGAAAGAGAGAGTGTTTGCCCTCAGATAGGGTGAGAGGATTATCTATGAATTCAATCCCTGCTTGATATTGCCATCCTTGTCCATCTCTCTCTCGTGTGCGCTTTCTCTCTGCATCTCACCCCCTTCTCAGAAATACATGTTTTTATTATCTGAAGATGTTAGTCCGAGATAAGATGCTCCCTACGCAGCCAGACACCTTTCCTGCAATCACAAAGCTATTCTGCTTTTCTATTTAACAGAATAAGCATTCACAGTGTCACTGGGTTACTCGGTGGGAAATCGCAAGCGACTTGAAATTTTACTAAAGCGCAACAATAAAAAGGATGAGTGGATTAGACGGAGTGTTGAGAAATAATTTGCGGTTGTTTTAAAGTAGCGTCTCCATGCCGCCTCTGCATACAGGAGAATCATTTGCAAATCTCTTGACAAATTCTGAAGATGAAAGGCTGAAATGTCCTGAAGTCTCGGAGAGCTTTTACCGCTCACAATAGCCACATGGTGAGGCATTGAGGAGCTAAAATCGTTGCCCTTAACATTTTGGGTCGCTGATATTATCAACTGGCACTTGACTTTTGCAGAAGGACAAAGAAACGCCGGCCACAAAGAGGCGATTTCTGTGATTAGTGATAAAAAAGGGTGACTTTCAGTCCAGGGGACATAGTATCAATCTCAGCCAATTTTAGGCCACCAACATGAAATATGATTTCATAAGACAAATGCGGTGTCATTCTTAATGTGCTTAACCTTTACTGTCAATGAAAAAGTATTGATCGCTCCGTGGTATTTTCTCATCATTTGATTTCAGAGAGCCTGGTAATATATGATGGTGTGATAAGATGAAAGATGAATGGCAGCTGAATGCTCTCACTTTAACAAAGCTGAATGGCCCCCGCTGAGAGATGGGGGGTGCGGACAGAAGAGACAGGAAACAGGAGGAGAATATGGGCTGAAATTTGTTAGACACGGTTACTTCCTTAGTTCCTTCTTCTACTTCTTTAGTTCACCCCAAATTTTAGATGCTATCATCATTTACTCATCCTTGTGTCATTCCAAACTTTCCTTTTCCACAAAATAAAAAGGAAAGAATGCTCTGGCAATGCTATCGGTCCGTCCGTCCGTCTGTCTATAGCATATATATATATATATATATATATACATGTGTATATATATACATATATATTTATATATATATATATATATATATATATATATATATATATATATATATATATATATATATATATATATATATATATATTAATACTTTTATTCTGTAAGGATACATTTTAAATTGATAAAAAGTGACGGTAAAGACATTTTGCTGTAATATTACAAATAATTTATATTTCAAATAAATACTGTACTTTCAAACTTCCCATTTGTTAAAGAATCTGAGAAAAGAAAGAAAGAAAAAACAAACTATCTTAGTTTCTACAAAAATTAAAGCACAACTGCTTTTAACTAGTGGGGGGCGATACTGCAAAATTTGGTATTGATCTGATACCAAATAGCTACATATAGGGTCAGTATTGGCGATACCGATACCAATACGATACTTTTTACTTTTGTAGGGGAGTGCAGTAGGTCTATGTCATTATTTCTGAGGTGAATGAATGATCAGTTATTTAGGCAATATTTTTTATTAATGTATTGAAGTGAACAAAATTATTAGCTATTAGGTATTGTAGAACGAATTATTAAAATAAAAAAAGATAAAAAAAAAATCTCTCCCTTTTTTTCTGTTTTTAAAAGCAAATGAAATAAAGTGCACTCTGTTCGCTGCTCCTCGGCGCGTTGTGTCAGTGAGTCATGTGACAATACAACAACGAATCACAGCGGAGCAGCAGGAGGGAGAGGAGTAGCAAAGTGGGCCAGGATGTGAAAGCAGCGTTTGCTCAGGATTGTAGAAGGTAGAAGACACGAGCAAAGTATAATGAACGTTGATAAGAGATATTTAAATTAAAATATCGATCCGATACCAATACCAATACCAGTGTTGGCATCGATACTATCGATATTTAGATCGATCTGCCCACCCCTACTTTTAACATTGATAATAATGTTTCTTGTGCACCAAATCAGCACATTAGAATGATTTCTGAAGGATCATTTGACCCTAAAGTAATTCAGATTTGCCATCACAGAGCTACATTTTATAAATGTTAAAATGTTTAAAATATATTTTAATAGAAATAGTTGTTTTAAACTTTCTCAAAATCTTTGTACTCTGCATAAGAGACTTAATTGGTTAAAAAGTTGGCTAAATGAATTTGGTAAACAGCGACCACTGTATTATTTAGAATTTCTCTGTTCATGTCATACAGAAGAAAGTAACTCATACAGATTCAGAATGTGGTTAGGGTGAATAAATGATGGCAGAATTTTAATTACAGGGCGAACTCTCCCTTTAAAGCACAGTGGCATCAAAAATATCGTCACCGTACACCTGTGAACTCTTGTTCTGACAGCATCTTTTGGGATTATACGCTTCGTGGTTCATAGCAAAAGCAAACTGAGAACTTGTCAAAAAAGAATAGCAATTTGATTTCAGAAATAACCTGCTGTCTGTATCGCTGTTGACTGCCATTAGGATATGCTGTCTTTTTTACTCTTTCTGTCTGCTGTCACCGCGCCTGCTCTCCTCTGTCTGCTCGGAGCGCTGTTTCCATTACTGCCTCATTGTGATGAGTAATTGGGGAGTCTGTGTGCAGTCCTGTGTGAGCTCTTGATCTACTTAAAGAACCTAATAAGCCTGTATTCTGCAGCCCTGCAACCAAATAAGCACTGCATTCGCTCGGCTTATTAGGAGGTTAGCTTGATTTATTCACCTGTGCATTTGTGTGTGTGCTGGCATGTGTGTTTTTGACAATGGCAATTGCTACAATGAGAAAAAAATCAAGCAAATGGGTTAAAATGAGAGTAAAACGTCAAAAAAGGGAAAGTAAAACTCTATCTATCTATCTATCTATCTATCTATCTATCTATCTATCTATCTATCTATCTATCTATCTATCTATCTCTGTCTGTCTGTCTGTCTGTCTGTCTGTCTGTCTGTCTATCTATCTATCTATCTATCTATCTATCTATCTATCTATATCTAATTGTCTAGCTCTAGTGATCTGTTCATGTCTTTGACTAGGTAGTATTTATCAAAATTGAGAGAAAAAAGCTTACTCTCATTAAGCATAAAGGAGCCATAAATGTTAGCGGTTATATTTTTATTAAAAACAATGGTGGGGGTGGGGGCTTTACACAATTAACTACATTTCTCCATTTATATATATTTTTTTAGCTGCAGATTTTTATGTTTTCCCCTTTAAAAAACAAACAAAAAAAAAACAACTTTTTTTTTAAACAATGAAATCACGTTAATTTATTTTTGTGGTTATTTTCTATATATATTTCCTTAATTCCTCCTTAACAAAAGTGGATTTCAGTTTGTTGAATGAATGAATTAATGAATGCCTTTAAAAATGAAAGTGATTTATATAATGATATACAGTATAATAGTGTTCCATGGTTATTTGTTAATCCTTATCCATTTCGTTCATCCATGAAGCTTCTTTCTTCTTTATTTTTTACCCATAGTGTTTTAAAGATTGATGCACTGTATTTCAGTTCTTGTTTAACTTAAAAATAATTTATTCTATTAGGTATAAATGCAATTGTTTCATTTAAAGCTGTCACCTCATTTAAGATATTTATGAAAAATGCCTCTGACTTACTGTGATCAATCGGCTGAATCATTAGTTTTTAATTTTGTGTTGACTTCCTCAGCTCAACCCTCTGGCCAGTCAGGCAGCGGTTGCCGCAGCAGCAGCGATGGGTTCAATTGCCGGGTCACAGGTGTTTGGTAATGCCCTCTCCAGCCTGCAGGGGGTCACTGGACAACTGGTCACCAATGCACAAGGACAGGTACCTACATACACACATACACACACACACGCAGCACATTTAAAAGATGTGCACATATGAAATGCACATGTAAGCTGAAGTCTGCCGAACATTAATCACAGGACTGCCAAGTCGAAGGACAAGTAAACATTCTTCTCAAATGGTCAGAACACGATTTCCTTTGTTAGTATAATGTAACCCAAATCCAGTCTTCAGTACTGACCTTCGTGCCCCGTCTTTAGCCCCGATAGAGCGAGCCCGAGAGGGGCGTTGTGTTTAGATTGGACAGCAGTGTGGGAGTGCAGGGGATAAAATGCTGACCTTGTCATATTTACGGGGCCGGCTGCAGAATTGTTCCATCAGTATCCAGAGGCTTGAACGATGAGGCTTGTCAGACCAGGGCCCTATCTAATGAATCATCTTATCGCAGGTGTGCACCGCTCCCATATTAAAGGAAAGATTGTATAGCCAATGTGCCCTTTCACGCTATACACGGCATTATTTACCTTAACCCTTGTCTCATTCCCATCCTCGCATTGACACTTTCTCTTCTGTAATACGACAGAAAGCATTGTTTGAGAAATCGGACGCTGGGGGCCTCTTTATGCAGCCTACACGCTCGTATTGAAGGCTTTATGGATACTTTTAACAGTTTTGGCTGTAAATGTAATCACAAATATCTAATGATGTCTTATATGTTAAAGGAAGTCCAATAAATCAGCTTATCTATTCTCAGAAGGGAGGGGAAAATGGTCTCCATATCTTTTGTTGTTGAAGTGCATTAAAACCAATATATATATATATATATATATATATATATATATATATATATATATATATATATATATATATATATATATATATTGGTTTATATATATGAATGTAATAAACATATAATAATGTTCATTTTGTGGTCAGGTATTTAAAAAAATTTTTTTGAATTAATTTTATTCTGCAAGGATGCATTAAAGTAATTAAAAAAATTGGGCCCTGGTTAACCTCAACTATACCTCAACTAACTAACCTCAACTACAATAAAATTAATCCCTGTGGTTGCAAAGCTGAATCTTCATTAGTCATTACTGCGTTCTTCAGAGTCACTAGACAGAATCCTCCAGAAATCATTCAAATATTTAGATTTATTGTCAGTGTTTTTTTTTTTTTTTTTTTTTGGAGGATTTAAAAAGTTTGAAAAAAACAAACAAACAAAAAAATCAGAATTTATTCAAAATAGAAAGCTTTTGTCACAATTTAACACCGTTGCTGAATAGAAGTTTTAATGACTTTCCTCAGCTTTTAACAAAAGACAGATTTCTATTACTATATGATAGACGATTACTATTACTATATAATATTCTTTCTCTCTTGAATTAAGAACTACTTCTTCTTTCAGGAATCACCTTTTGATGAATATTTTTATGTTTTATGTACAACTGAATTGAGATTCATGCACAGTTCTTGTCTATATGAAAAACAAATTAGATTCCCTACTTGTTCGGTGTTTGATAAATTGTCACTCATATGAAAAGATGCCAAGTGTGTACGGTAGACGTTACCTAACGATCTGGTATGGCCTTGTCTGTACTGAAGGAGCCTGCAGGGCTTGGCTGGACGTATCGGCATGGCGATGCCGTTGATGGGATGCGCTGTGTGTTTGTAGTGTCGTGGCGGCTGACACTGGCTGACATAATCAGGTCACTGAGACGGTCAAAGCCCAGGGCTACAGGCTGTGCTCTCGACCTTATTACTGACGCACATTATTCAGTTTGAGCCTGCTAAAACACCCACCACCCTTTTGAGCCTCATCCCCCGCCCTTCTTTTGCTTTTAACATTAAAATGATACTAATACAGGCCCCAGACGTGGCCAGGGGAACAGCAGATGCTGCCACAGAACAAACAAAAAAAAAAAAAAAAAAGGAAAAGGTTGGAGTAAAGGGATGAGGCAATGTGTTACTTTAGACTGAAGCACTCTTTGTTTGGTTTGGGTGTTGATTTAGCTCTTAGGCATTAATGTTGGCCAGATATTAGATTACTAAAATAACACAAATGTGGCTGTGTTGCTTTAAGCTCAGTCTATAAGCAGCAGAGTTTTCCCTCAGCTGCCACACAGCTGAATATTTTCTCATTTGGGATGAGAGATTGCAACAGTGTCTTAGAAAAGGATGCGTATAGTGTTTGTGGAGGATTGAGTGTTAGTCGATATTTGAAAAAAAAGGAAGTAAATAGTGAATGTTGCTGCATTTGAGCTGGCCTGCTGTGATTATTAATTGTAATCAATGTCATTTGATCTAAATGGAATAAATGTGCATTCAACTTCAGTCACAATTTGCCCTGTGAAATGAAGGCTTGTAGGTTTTATCAGACTGCATATATATTATATTATATTATATTATATTATATTATATTATATTATATTATATTATATTATATTATATTATATTATATTATATTATATTATATTATATTATATTAAAAGGAACAACATTTTCACAGCATTAACATATTTATGTTTCTGAGTAAAATATAAAAATAATGTATTATGCTTACACTGTAAGTGACAAATCATACAATTTAAGTATCAATCGCGTATATTTGTTTGAAAATGTATCGTCAGCTCAGATTTTATGATCGCGACAGGCCATTGTCTGAGAATAACACACTTTCAATCGAAGTTTTTTCCTTGGATATAACTTAGCCTGATGTGTTTATCTGTAAAATGCATAATTTTACAAATTATGTTTAAAAATGTCTTATGGAGAGAGAGAGAGAGAAAGAGAAAGAAACAAAGTTAACATTTCTCATTGCGAAACCAAAAAATTTAAGGACTTAACCATTATAAAAGAGGTGACTATGAAAACATTTTTTTTTTTTTTTGTATTGTATTGTATTTTCGCAGATGTGTAACAGGGTCTGAATAAAGCAAACATTACAGCAGTATTTACAGAAATGCTCCTCTGCCATCCATTCTCAAGGCTAGTCATTCGTCTTTTTGTGTGCTTCGAATCATATGAGTGGGAAGATCAAAGTTTTTTACCACAATGACCTTTGCAGTATCTTCTGGACCTGAATGATAGCAGCGGCAACATTCCCAGGCCTTTTAAAACTGTTTGGCTTTAAACATCTCCCTCCTCTGAATTTGTAACTTTTCATCCATCTCATTCTTTCTAAATTTACTTGGACTAAGACTCAATTGGGAAATAGTGAAAGAATGAGAGAAAGAAAGAAAATATGTAAATGTAAATAACGTTCATTTAAAATGTGCAAGTATTTTCCAATTGTAATAACACTTTACTTATTTTTACATTTAAATTAATGATATAATCTTAATTTAATGATAATTAACATAATGTATCTACTGTGTAATTGACAGTTCTTTTGTTTTATAAATGCAATATTTTAACATTCAATATGGGTGCGTAATATAATGTGCTATTGTTTTAGCATAAACCTTCTTGCCATTAAAGTCCACAACCGAAGCAATTTAACCAAAGCAATTGAAAACTCTGACCAAGACTGCATCAGAAAATGCAGTGTTTGACCGTTTCTGATCTGTGTTTTCTTTCACAGCGACGGGTGTTAGAAGTTTGGAATTCTCTCCCAATATGTGTCCCCATCCTATTCCCCTCCAAACAGCGGGCAGTAGGGCAGAAAATGGGCAGGGATATTGCCTGGCGGCCATGGCTAACACTGAAGATTGGCCTGGCTGCAGGAAGAGATGACATTCCCTGGGAATCACTGCCAGTATAATCCTAATGAGTTCTGCTCAAAGAGGAGAAACAGAGAGAGAGGGAGAAAAGGAGGGAAGGAGATGAAGGCTCACCACAGTGTAAAACACATATAAAGTGTGGAAGTAATACATAGTATAAGAAAAAAACAGTTATTGACAAACGTATGACACAATATATGGACCCTTTAGAATTTACTTCATAGTAATTCTTTTATCTCCTGCCATTTGAGGCAGGTGTTCCTCATGCAGACAAAATACATGATCAGATTTAGAAGCGTAGCACAGGTTTATGCCGGATCGGCTGACAATGTTTCAGGAGATTGTTTACATCAAACACCCAACATGATCGAGTCACCGGGAAAGTCCACATATGTTTCACATGCTTTTACCAAATCAGATGGATTTTTATTTGCTGCTTATACAGATTTATGAGGAACATGTCAACCGTAACATGTCAGATGTTGACGGAAGCCATTTTAGACTTAATTTGTCTTTCTGCATTTTATTATTATTATTTTTTTATAGCTTAGCTGCTTTATTTTGGACAAACATCATACACTGTCATTTCTACTGAAATGAATTGAAAAATGTTAAGGGGTTAGTTTACCCCAAAATTACAAATCTGTCATCCCACATATCGTTCCAAATCTGTATGACTGACTTTCTTCTGTAGAATATAAGCGAAGACATTTTGTAAAACGACTGTTCTTGGGATCTAAACCAACCCTGGATTTAATTGACTTTAAGTTGAGCCTAAATGACCAAAATAAAGAATCAGAATGAAATGAAAGCAAGGCATTCCGGTTTGGAACTACATGAGGAATAACTGAACTTTCAGTTTTGGGTGAACTATCCTTCAAAATTTAGTTTCTTCCCTGAAATCATTTTTAATCTTGATTTAGCCTCTATATGAAGTAGATTTGAAAGGTTAAGTGTTAATCATGAAGCTGATATTACTAGCCTTGACATATCCCTATTAAAATGATCTGTACGGACCAAGGAGCCAATAAATACAAATATTCAACTAGACACACGTACATGTAGCATAATTTAGTTTTGGCATGCATGCTGGAAAGTACGGCACGAGTACACAAAGTGCAGGCCTAACAGCATAATTGATTAAACTTGTGAAAGAAATCAAATCGAAACTCTGAAACCTCATAAAATGATGTAGAAATGGCCGAAATGATTGACAGTGTTTTTTACAGTGCAGTTTTTGTGTGCGGTTAATACAGTTGCAGGTGTAAAACAAGTCTTGCATCCCACAGTAAGCTGAGAGCGCTGTGAGCGGGGCTATTCAGAGAAGCCCGGGACAGTATGTAGCTGTCAGCTCGCGTGCTGTATTATTGCTTCTGTTAGAGCAGCCACTTAGTCCAATGAGAGTGAATAATTGAGCGGAACAAGCCCTGAGACAAGACGGCATGCAAATGCCACGTCGGGGGACACGAGCGCCACATCGCACAATAAAATATGCTAAGTGGCAGGAGAGAGGGCTGCGGAGGATTGAGAGGGAGCGATAAAGAGCAACGGCGGGAGGGAAGGAGAGAGAGATAAATTATCTGTCGCTTAATGTGAAGCAACGCAACCAAATGAGCCGTGTTGAGGGTGAATTACACATAGTCAGCCCTCCTTTTTTCCACCGCTCCATCGTCATTATGTCAAAGAGAGGAGGGAACAGGCGGAGGAGAGGAACGGTCAGAGATTATACAGATGCAGAGCTTGTTAGCTCAGCTGGGGGTCTGCTGGCAGGCGAGGGTAAATTGTACGCAATAGATCAATGGTGCTTTTTCAGGCTTTGTGGTGTATCAGACATATACATACACATGTACATACACACACACTGAGGAAAAGTGAAAAAAAAGTGTGTGCTAGACTTAAACTTGCACCTCTAGCATGAGTACCACAGTTTAATGTGTCTGCACATTGGTACAGCTCATGTTCATACTACTAGGCCAAGGGTCTTTAACCTTTTCTGGCCTTTTCTTAGTGGCAAAAATGGCATCGCTGTGTTTCAAAGCATATTAATGTATTTACATTCTTTATGATTCTTCATTGCAGAGCACAGTAATTGTGTATTATATGTGACCCTGGACCACAAAACCAGTCTTAAGTAGCACGGGTATATTTGTAGCAATAGTATTATTGTAGTATATTGTTTGGGTCAAAATCATTGATATTTTTAAAGCCAGAAATCAATAGGGTATTAAGCAAAAATCATGTTCCATGAAGATATTTTGTCAATTTCCTACCATACATATATAAAAACGTATTTTTTTATTAAAAATATGTCTTACTAAGAACTTTAAAGGTGAGATGTTTTTGCACCTTTACTATCTCAGCCAAATATTGTTCTGTCCTAACAAACCATACATCAATGTTTTCAGCTTTCAAATGTGTAAATCTAAAACCTTAAAAAACTTATAACTAGTTTTGTTTTAATTTCAATGGGATCTTAACTTTAGATTTACTTAAATTAATATTGTATTAATAATAATGAATCTTAATATTGTATTTTTATTCAATATTATTGTCAGACCTCTTGCAGTTCTGCTGTAGCCCCCTTTTAAAGAACCTAAGTCAAGGATCCAGCTTATATATTATCATGAAACAACATTTACAACCTATTTTAAAGTTGTAAGATGACATAATATATAATTATATTTAGAGTGGATTTAAAAAAAAAAAAATCCGAAAGCATTAATTGAATTCATTGAATTGTGAAAGTTGAGTCTTAATCGGTGAGCATAAAGTCCATTATGTAGCACCACTATCTTCCTGGAACATGATCACAAAGGCAAACAAACATTTAGACCTTGGAAGAATCTGTATCTTGGAAGAATTTATTTTTATACTGTAAATCTTTCATAAGAAGACCAGGAACATATACGTTACCATTCAAAAGTTTGTGGTCAGTATTGATTATTTTTAAAGAAATTAACACTTTTATTCAGCTAGGTTGCATTACATTTTTTAAAAGTGACAGTAATGACTTTTGCATTGTTACAAAAGATTTCAATACAAATTAATGCATTTAGCAGATGATTTTATCCAAAGCGATTTACAGTGCATTCCGGCTATAAATTTTTACCTATCATTTGATCCCGGGGAATCGAACCAACAACCTTGTGCTTGATAGCACAATGCTCTACCAATTGAGCTACAGGAACACTATACAATACAATACACTTTCTATTCCTTTGAACTTTCTATTCATCAAAGAATCCAGAAAAAAGTGTTTCCCCAAAAAGAATAATAAGCAGCAAAACTATTTTCAACCTTCATTATAAGAACAGTTTCTTGAGCAGCAAATGAACATATTACAATGATTTCTAAAGGATCTCTCTCTGCACTCTTTGCCTTCACAGGAATAAATGACATATTTGTGTTCAAATAAATGCAGCCTTGTTAACTTTTGAAAGGTAGTAAAATTTCCGTCAATTCTGATGTCATGGTGACTAATATATGTATAATGGGTATAAAAAAAAAAAAGGAAAATGTTTTTTATTACGCACTGTTGGGTGACTCGAGCATTTTGATCACCTTCGTTAATGCATTGCATGCTGCTTGTGAGTGTAATTGTGGTGCTTCGGATGAAAGAAGTCTTACGTCTTGCAATTCCACTGACATAAACCGTAGTTGTGTGTGAGGAGGAGGCGTTTTCCAGCGCAGTTGTGCTACATGGCTCATTGAAGCTGTGGCCTTGAGAGGTAAAACACTGCAGCTACAAAGGGTTACGGCCTTTGATCTGTGACAACTGAAGAAAGGGGGGTACGAGGACCAGAGAAAAGGACTGTGGGAGGAGGGCGTCCCTTATGGATACTAGGACCAGACTTATAATAGTGTGTGTGTGTGTGTGTTATATTGGGGGATTAGTGGTTAAGAGGCTATGTTATTAACTCGGCCCTTCTCTGCATTTTACATAAACACACATACACAGATTTTTCCTCTGGTCTCTGATAGATAATACAGTCAGTGGTGTGCACCAGCACACATAAAGGTACTCAGAGCCTGACCTTTAGAGAGGAGCAGAGAGCACATTTTGTGTGGGGGCTTTCATGTGCCCGTACTTGTGTCTGTGTGTACATTGTGTACGTTCTTCTTGGTTTGTGGTTCAGTGCAAATGGTAATGTATGAGTGTGTGTATGTCTTTCAAGCCTCCCTCAAAAATAAAAAGGTTATACAGTCTATTTTCTCCACCCTGTACTAAGTAGCCCTCTATTCGGTCAAATCTGAGGACTTTGATGCTCTGACACTGATGAGGTCCTCAGAGTATATGAAGTGCTCTTGCTTGATGTCTTTGTTGTGTTTGTCAGGTACAAAGATTAGGAGTGTTCATGATTTTTGTCATGTCCAACTAAATAACACTGTATCATACCGAGCCAGTAATAAAAGTATAATTTTGCACAAACATAAATCAATATGCATGCAAGAAGCGATATGTGTTTGTGTAAATGTTGTGTATATAAATATTAATATATTAATAATACATTGTCATCACAGGAATAAATTATATTTTAAAATAAATTCAAATAAAAAATAAATTGTTTTATTTTTAATTAAATAAACGCAGCCGTGGTGAGGATAAGAGACTATCAAAAACATAAAAACAATTACTGATAGAGTAGATTAAATATTTTTGATTTCTGAGAGAATTGAATCTGAATTTAATTTCTCTTTCCCTTCCTTCTTTATAGATCATTGGTACGATCCCTCTGATGCCAAATTCGGTAGGACCTTCCAGCCAATCAGGGGGCGGCACTCCCTCACTGCAGGTCCAGCCAATCACACCGCAGCTGCTGACCAATGCACAGGGCCAGATTATAGCCACTGTGATTGGCAACCAGATCCTGCCAGTGATCAACACCCAGGGAATCACACTGTCACCCATTAAACCTGGACAGCAGGTATGCAGTGACTGCTTAAAAGAATGATTTTATGGTGTGTTGATTTGCATTTTATAAGAAGCTTATTAGACAAAAAATTTAATATAAATGTTCAATATAAGTAACATTTAAAGTGCTGAAAATGACTCTGATGTGCTGACATTTTCTGAAATATGCATATATCCTAACAATCCTAAAGTAACCTATAATAAACAACATCAATGCCAGAAACATGTGCATGCCAAGAGAACCCAATCATACAGCCCTTTGCACAGTAACACTGCATTTAAAGGCCTTGCACCTATAATAATGCATAACAATAATCAAACTTTCATATGAATCATCCTCAAATAACAATGATCAAACTCTGATATCAAATAATAATCAAAAAGGTAGGAAGACAACACATTTAAAGAGCCTAACAACAGTGCAAAACACAACAGACTATACAGGCATGCATATTATCCGCCGACCCACCCTATAATCTACAGCGGTCGACTATAAAAGCATCTATAGGTCAACTTCATTTCTGTTGGAGCAACTCTGTGTCATATTTACTGGAACCTTTGATCACGGATGTAAACGCAGTAATGCATTTGTAATAATGTTTATGGATTTGTCTGCGTTTCAATTGACTCCCAAACATTTCATGCAGCGATAATTTATGGCTGTCAAACACGGTGGCAGCTGAGAGATCCACTGAAGCTCGGTAATTCTCACAGACCTGTCGACAGTTCTGACAGTGTGTGCAACACTACTGACATCTCTCAGCATCCAAAGAAAAACACACTCACGCACAAACACAAACACACAGAGGAGAATTAATAGTGCAAGAGAACAGCAGAGAGAAGCCAACCCACTTTTAGACAGATGAGACGCTTGCTTTCTTGAAGAGTGGAGATGCACCATCTACAAGAGGCGCTCGATGGTGCATAAAACATGAAAATGTATGGTGCCGCAGTCATGCCACATTGCCCATAATAATGACTCATATTGTAGCCACATAATTTGGATTTCTGGGCTCAGTAAACGTGTGTGTTTTCCTTTTTGTGTTAAGGTTTCAGTGCTGAATAGCCAAACGCTCTTTCTTTTTGTGTACTTTAAAGTATCTGACAGCCATGTTCAATGGGAAATTGAATGCAACCTCTAGAATCTCCACCCGTCCACATTTCTCATCTCTAATAAACAGGCTATGCATTTCTAATAAAAGACTCAACAGTTTTGCCTTGTAAACAACCACATGACTCCAAATTAGTTTTCTCTTGAAATAGCAATTAGCCTCTTTATTTTATTTTCTTTAATCTCATGATCAAATTGCATTTGCAAAATTGTGATGCATAGTATATCTACAAATGCTGAGAAGAACATAAAACATATATTTTTTTTAGATAATAGAATAGTCACAAGATGAAAACAATATTTGGCAACATGATTTTAGTGTGCAAATATTACTTATTGACCTCTGCTGTGTAAATTATTTCCAATTTTACAGCTTATTTGCAATGATAACTTGTCATGTTTAACCAAAAACAACCAAAAAGTTTGCAAATCAAATAATACTTTTAGAGTTTTAACATAATAATTAATGTGAATGCTTATTATGTGATGAACACGATGAAGTACCATATATATATGTATATATATATATATATATATATAAATCATACTTTTTTGTCGGAGTTTAATCTATTTACACTGTGTTGTTGTTCACCTACTTTAGTGTGTATAACAGCTGATGTGTGTATATCCACAGCTGCCGCAGGCCTGTCAGACTTCCCAGGCTCCTCCGGTGTCTCAGCCGAGTCTGCTCCGTATGCCCCACAGCCAGAGCCCCCTCCACCAGGCCTCTTCCTCCTCTTCAACATCATCGTCCTCATCCTCGGCTCTTAGCGTCGGGCAGCTAGTCAGCAGTGAGTGTGCACCATGTCTCTAAATGTTAGCTGATGGATAAATATTTTTTAAATGAGTATTTACCAAAATATTCTGCCTTTTCATTCTGTTTTTATCAGGATTTTAGTTGATTCTGTCATCCAGGTGACCAAACTATAGATCTAATGACTAGGAGGTTATGTTTAGAGCGGCTTTGGCCTCGAGAAGCACCACATATAAATCACTCCCTCCAGCCTGTCAGAGCCACGGCGGCCCTTTTAAAAACTGTTTTACTTAGATAAATTCTCATTTGTCATAGCCAATTGGCGTAAACCATCTGCAATTGAGTTTTAAATTCAATAAACAGGAAGTTGCCATTGATCAACTTGCTGTGGATTTAACCAATGAAATGTTGTGTTTTTATTTATTTTTTTCAATTTTGTTTTGTTCTGAACATACACAATACCCTAAGAATTCTCTATTCATTTCATCAGTTTACCGCCGTGGCACAGCTCTCCATGCCACATTGTGTTTGTTGCGATGTCCTTGGATAACGTTAATTCCCCAGAATATGTTTTGAATGGAGGGGGGGGGGGGGGGTCTGACTGACCCCACAGCCACCATGTTCAGCTCAGATGGAAAAAAAAAAAGCTTATTTTCAAGGACCGTTCACGTTTTGCATTTGGCAAATCTTTTTTTGTATTTCATTTGATTTGGTGGAAATTGTAATAACAGTATCAAATCACACTTTTTGGTTGAGACATGAAATTGGGTCATGGTTGTCCTTTTGGGGTCAAATTCTTAAATCTAAGAACATTATTAAAAAAGGAATTCATTTTAACAGTTCAGCATTGAACGCAACAGCAAGGCAAAAGGCATTGTGCCCTGACAGTTTGTCATAAATGATTATTATGTGATCAAAATACAAAACTGCTGCATTTAACTCAATTTTCAGTATTGCACAGGAGCAAGTTCAGGTTTCAAAATCGGATTTGAATATATGGGGTGATAGGGTGCTGGTTCAATAGATTTTGATTTTAAATATGTCTGATGGATTCTTTTAATAATTCATACATAATGACGCCCATGAATTATTTAACCGACCAAACTTTCCTTATGTAAGCAAGATGTAAGACCACCTGGCAGTGATGTATAATACCCAGTCATTCTAAAATGCCGTCTTGAAACAACAGACCCTGAAGTGCATTTCTAAAGCTGCTAAATGATTCAAATTTAAATAGAATGTTTGCATACCTCTATCTTTTATAGCAAAACAACCGATAGTAAAGCCTAAAATGAATATTCATTGCTTTTAGAAAGGCATTTTTTAAATGAATTTCACGAAAAGATTCATTTGAGAAGTGTAATTCCAGCTTGTCTAATAAGAAAATATTTAAACGTAGGGTTAATTTTAATGACACTGTCTTTTACACTTTTATGTAAGCCTGGAAATCAGAAACAATATCTTAAAAAAAAAAAAAAAATCTGTCAATGTTTGAAAAATAACGTTGGAATAAAAGATGAATGGAAGCTATTTTTAAGTCATTCTTGTCATACTATACTTAAATTCAGATATGCATTTACTCTCTGAAGACTCTTGAGATACTCCTGTTATATTAGATCATGCAATATAATAACAAGAAGATAAAGATAAGTCAAAACAAAAGCATAAATGCAATATATTAAAAAAGTAAACGGAAATTATTTCATAGAAATTGTGTTTTATTCAAGCATCTGCTTGAAATAGCTAAAAGGTCTTCAATGTCGATATAAAATACAGGTAAAATTGGATTAACATTGCATTGTTTCAAGGTTATGAATTTGTGAATGGAGAGGTGCAGCTTTATTCTTTTCTCTCCTGTTTTACAGATCCTCAGACTGCTCCTAATGAGGTGGATGGTGTGAACCTGGAGGAGATTCGAGAATTCGCCAAAGCGTTTAAAATTCGCCGGCTGTCTCTGGGTCTGACTCAAACTCAGGTGGGCCAGGCTCTCAGTGCAACTGAAGGCCCAGCCTACAGCCAGTCTGCCATCTGCAGGTATGGAGTTTTAAACATATATTATATTATATTATATTATATTATATTATATTATATTATATTATATTATATTATATTATATTATATTATATTATATTATATTATATTATAAAATGAAGAAAAAAACAATTATGAAGTAAAAATATATGTGTGTGTGTTTGTGTGTGTGTGTGTGTGTTTTGTATAAACCATAAATGAATCAATATCATAATCAACTGATAGGTAGATCAATAGTAGTCCACTTTGCACGTTAATGTCACCCAGGTTTACATACAAGTAGTACCCTATTTACATTTAACTACAAATAATTAAGATGTTAAACAGAGGTGTTAACTGATGTGCAATTTATGTCAGAACTATCTGTTTTAGTCCCTTCTGTGCCTGTATCCACTCATCTTTGCACTGTCTGTATGAAAAGATTCAGTTACTAATGTAAAATGCATCAGCTGTGGTATTACAAGAAGCACTTAAACCACTTAATTTCTAAGGTCCATTGCCATGTATTTACATGGCATTTAGCTGAAAGGAACTTGACAGAGCTTGACTTTTAATAAACATGGTTTCCCACAGGGGACCGGCAAAAACGGATTTGGACATAAACTGGGAGATTTTGTAGCATTAGTAAATCAAATATTTAACGTCATCATTATGGTGAAAATTCAGTTTTTCACTGAGGGGACTATAGTAGTTCCTGTATACATCTGGAGAACATTTGCACCAAAAAGAGGACAAATGTGTTGACAGATTACAGTCAGGTTTCTGCACTGGAAATAAATAAGGATAGGAATACGAAACGTCTTGGGGCCCTATCTTGCACCCAGCGCAATTGACTTTGTACACCGACGCATGTGTCATTCCTATTTTGCACCCGCGCAAAGCGCGCTTTTCCCTCCACAGAAGCACGTCGCTAAACTAGTGAATGAACTTGCACTCCCTGGGCGGATCAGCGCAAAAAAAGAGGCGTGTTCCGGCGCAAACAATCCCTGGTGCTATTTTGCTGTTCCATTAAGCAATTGCGCCACTGACCAGAAAAAACCTAGTCTAAAGTCAGTGGCGCGTTGCGCGCTGTTCATTATGCTATTTTAAGGGCGCATGCTTGAACTTAATGTATATAGCGTGCACAACGCGCATACACTTTGCTCATATAATCTACACAGATTTTTATTAAGATTCATAAATTGTTACACTAAAAAAATATTAACACATGAGATGACGGAAATCATTGTGGTGTGCCACGAAGATGTGAAAAAATAGGCATAAATCTTGCTAACAAATTATTCAGGCTAATTGTAGTAATTAAGGATCAGACCTGTTTGCCCAATAGTGGCAATACATATATGTATATAAGGACATCTGACAAATTGGTTTGTCCGTCAAGAACCAGGAAAAAAAATCGATGAAACAGTTGTGGCTATTTCCTCCCACGCCTGTTTAACCGACGCTATTTTGGGTGGGTTTCTCCGATCCCCATACAACACAACTTCTCTGTCTTTCACTGCTCTTACAAGAACATCAGTCTCCTCGGCTGTGAACCGCTCCTGGCGTGCGCCTGGTAAATACGCCATAATAATAGCAATCCATAATGGAACTTGCGCACCTGCTTTTAAAGGGAATGTTGGATGACGCTCTGATTGGTTTATTTCACGTTACGCCCAAACCACACCTATGAATAATGAAGCTACTTCAGACCAACCCATTTTAGATTTGCGCCGGGCGCAAGAGCCATTTATCCTGCCGGGAAAATAGCAACAGCGCCGAGACCCGCCCACAAACTTACTTGCGCTTCGCGCTTTGACACTTGCGTTTCAGATCGTTTAAATAGGGCCCTTGGTTATGCATGTAATCCTTGTCCCGGAAGGAGGGAACAGAAATGTTATGTCAGCAGTGACTGATGAATTGATCTCACTAGAGAGTCCAATCACCTTCGAGTGTTAACAAAACAAGCCAATAAGTGTTGGTGTGCGAGCTTTGTGTTGCACACCCCGCCCCGCATCGCCTGTATATAAGGAGTGCACATGCAGTAATTTTTTTTGCTGAAGAGCCAAGACGGTGCGCCTTGGCCATACAACGGTGGTACAGCAACTGTGGCGACAGGACGTTATGTCTCAGTTCACTCCTTCAGGGAATGAGGGTTACATACGGAACCGAGACATTCTCTTTCAGTTAGTCACGTTCGACTTTAAGTCAGCAGTGCCTTACAAATTGGGATCCCTATGAAAGCAGCACTATTATGACCCCCACCAGTGCCCTGCGAAAGCCGACAAGTCCCCCCACACCAGTTGGGGCAGAAGATAGGACAGGACAGAGGTGTCTGCCACTGCTGTTCCATACAGTTGAATAATGGATAACACTGAGAAAGTGTACCCAAGCAGGGAAACCATATGGAAGCCACATCCTGTGTATAGATTGTATCATGTAGCAATTACACAAATGGACTGGGCATAGGGCAGTGCACCATATGAAAAGTTTCTGAGGTAGACTTAGCCCGCCTGGGGTGAGATCCCTACACAGCAGAAACCTCTGCTAGGGAAAGACACAGGCCTACCATGAGGGAAGTAGTACCATGGAAAATGCACATGTGGGATTGCCCAAAGGGGGAATCACTACACATGGCCACCTAGCCCAGCACAAGGGCTGACCTTGGGCATACACACGAGTTCTGGACCTGGTGTCTGGTGTTCCGCCACACCTGAACTTCAACAGGGTTCATCAAAAGGGGAACTGAACTGACAAGCACCCATCAGGTCCATAGAGGGGAATGCCGCAGCAAGCGTTATCGACACCTAGCAGGTCCAGTGTTACTGACCATCTGTACATGAGAGGACACAAGCTCTACACAGAGATTATAGAACTTCGCAAACGTGTTGGGTGTTGCCCAACACGTACAGATGTCTGCTGTCAAGGCACCCCGCGCCAATGTCCAAGAAGATGCCATACCTCTCTTAGAGGCACTGATTCTTTATATTGTGCTCTGATTTTTGGGGGGCACAGTAAACATCAGGCCTGGTATGCTAAGACTATAGCCTCCACTTTCCAGTGGGCAAGTCTTTGTTTGGAGACAGACTTTTTGGAAACAGGCATCTACGGTGGTCTTCCCACCAGGAAGAACACCAATCAAGGGACAGGTTCCACAAGTGCGTAAGCGTGTCTTGTAGAGAGCACTCTAGCTGAAGTGATGGTGTTTACTACCGCTGGGGGTAGACCACCTAGAATCTCTGCGTCCCATCCAGAGACCATACGTGGAGATTCAACAGGTCTGGGCACGGGTGCCAGAGAGTGCCCCCTCTCTGAGAAAGAAGATGTGGAGTGCCTGTTGCATGGAGCATCAGTTCTGGGAGCCAAGTTCTATTAGGCCATTATGGCACAACTAAGAGGACCTGCTCCTCGTCCTCCCTAACCTTGCACAATGTTTTTGCCAGAAGGCTCACTAAGGAAAAGGCATACTTGTGAAGGCCCTGAGGCCAGCTGTGTGCTAGTCCATCCACTGAGATGGAACCTGCGGAGGGCTTGGTTCATAACGCACAGGTCCAGGATTGGTCGTAACCCACCACTTTTCTTTGGTACAATGAAGTAGGTGCTGTAAAACCCCGTCTTCATATCAGCTGGAAAGACAGGTCCTATCATGTCCTTTGCCATCATGCCATTTGCAAGACGGGAGCATCCTTGTTCGGCACAGAGGTGAACCAAATGTATCTGAAATTGGGAGGACACTGAAATAATTGAATAGAGTCTGATGGTTCTTCTGAGCCAGAGTGCTAGCCATTACCCCAGATACAAACAAGAGGGACTAAGGTTACCATCAATGTACCTACAGTGGGGCAGCGAGGTGAAGGGCAGGGACCTAACCGGGAAGGCAAAGCATCCTGGAGTGGGGTCTGAGTGAGTGGTGCAATGCTTACCTGATTCCATGGTTGTGCATGGGGCACGTGAGAAGACAAAGCATCCTTGAACTGGGCCCTGCTGCCTGCTGGCATAAGGAAAGGGGGACAGGAGCATTCAGGCTGTGTTTTGCACACTGCCATACCTGCCCTCTTGATACCCGGAGAAACATGAAAATGCTATTTTGTTGAATGTTTGGGTACCAAACACTGAAAAAAAACAGAAAGGGAACAAAATATTCTCCACCCAGCCATTCTCTGGGGGAAGGAGTGGTGCGGTCATCACCATCTGAAGAGCAGGATCCAGAGTCTCTGTGTTTCTTGTCTCAGGGACGCCGCTTGCTCTGGCACTTTATGGTCCTGGCAGGGGCGGAGACGGGCTGCATCGCTATCCTGCTGTCAGCTCCATGCTGAGGCCGAACTGGAGTCGCGGTGGAGGCAGCGGGAGGGCCCCCTGTGTGACGAGTGGGCGGTGGAGCTGCAGTTAGCGACGAGGTGCCTCCACCTGATTCTGCGCGGCAAAAAACTCTCCACCACATCACTGACAAATCCAGCCTGGGAGATCAGGGAGTCCAGGAAGTGGTGATTGTCGGACTCCTTCATATCTGCCAGGTTCAGCCAAAGGTGGCATTCCTGGACCACCAAGGTGGACATCATCCAACCCAGGGACCGCAGCAAGACTTTCGTCACCAGCAGGGCGAGGTCCTTCTCAGTGCTTAGCTCCTGCATCAATTCCAGGTCAGAACTTCCCTTAACGCCACCTTCCCTGACTGGGGAAACACAGAGCCTAGATCTGCAGTGCATTGATGCAGTCCGCTGAGATGCACTCAGCAGAGAAGGCCTTTTTTTGATCCTCAAATTGCCCTGGCCACACGCTGAAGTAGTCCTCTGCTGCTATGAGGAACTAGAACAGGGCATAGCAAGGGGGCTCCCTCAACATCGCGACCGCAGTTTGACAAGCAATGGCACACCGTCCAAACACCACAAGCAGCACTGGACCAGCACCCCCGCTGAAGAGCTGTAACTCCAACACTGCAAAATGCTGTCTTGCAGACACTCTTGCTTGGTTGAACACAGAAGCTGAAAGGCTTGGCTCTGACGTGAAAAGCTGAACGTGTGACTGCAAAGGATCTCCTTATGTACCCGAGTTGCGTGGCAGGGTGCAAAACGCAAAGCTTGCACGGTAACACTTTTTGGCTTGTTTTGTTTTTTAGACTCTCTAAAGTCTTAACCTCTGACGTGACTGACTGAAAGGGAACTAATTTCTCATAAATAATAATAATAATAAATAAGAATTTTAGGTGTTTATTATTATTTATTTATTTTCTTGTTGATCTTGAGGATCAATAATATGTAATGGTAATGGTAATTAAGGTTTATAGTTCAGAGTTTCCTGTATCCTTTTAACTTTAATACAGAGGGATTGTAAAAGGCTTATGGTTCATCTGATGAGACACTTGTGTTTATCTGACATTCTTTTAAAAATTTTATTATATCAGCAACGAACGAACGATAAAATCTGAAATTGCTCGGTGGAGGGAGAGTGAGGGAATTCCTTATGAAGCTTCAAACTAGTGCAGAAAGTCTTAAAAATCCTGCATGAAATATTTAGCCACATGCATTATTTAGGTATTTATAGCATACATTAAAAGCCATTAGTTTCCAAAATAAACAGGTGATGTGATGTTTTTCTCTATATGCATCCTTTCATCTCGTCAGAAGGGAAGGGGGGAGTTTTTTTTTCATTATTTGTTCATTTATATGACATTGGACATGACAGTGTGCAGAGTGTTTTTGGCTTTAAAGGCAGACTTCACATGCTTTAGTTTAGTTAACATCAGCAGAGACAAGAGGGGAAAGAGGTGAACACGTTTTCGCTTGTGAGTGTCTGAGCTCTTGGGGCTCTTGTAGTCTTTGCTCAGTCAAACTCGGCCTGACAGATGTCTCTATCTTGTCCGATCTCATAGTTCACAGCGGAAAAAAGCTTTATTGGTTCGTCTGAACAATCACAAAGGTGCATCGTCAAACTGATCAGAGACAGGGGTCATTATTAAAGCCTGGAGAATCCAGATGCTTTATGACTGATGTGAAGCATTTGACATCACTGCAATGAAATAAAAAAAATAGACTTTTGACATACTCAATTTATTGAGAATAAGGATATAGTAAATACTGTAGATAAATATTCAAATCTTATTATTAATATAATCGTCTGTTTAAATCTGTTAAATACACCATACTCAGTGCGTCAAATTAAAATTTCCTCCTTTTACACGGAGTGGTTCACAGCCGTCCTTGGCACAGGCCCTCTTTTGCATGCACCGTTGCACATGGATGCTCATAAGATGTCATATCATCACATAATTGCGAGATGGGAATCGCTTTTCCACTTTTAAGCCATGTGGATTTACAACATTAATCCACACCGAAACACTGGATTCACATCAATGATTCATGTCTCAGGCTGCAAAGCTGCCATCTATAATTTGCACGACAAATTGGGCAGAAGAGCTGCTTAACATGACTGTATATATATTTAATCACACCTACTTTTCCTGCTGCAGTTTGCTCACTTCATTTCTGTTTTAAGGCTGCCCTCTTTATTCATCTAAAAAAAAAAAAAACTGTTCCGATCAGACCTTTAAAATTTTGCCTCAAACATCCTTGACGTATAGTAGATGTCATTAACTGCAGTACCTTAATGTATGATTTTAGTCGAAAAAAGTTGAAAATTATATATATATGTAAAGAGAGAGAGAGAGAGATAGATAGATAGATAGATAGATAGATAGATAGATAGATAGATAGATAGATAGATAGATAGATAGATAGATAGATAGATAAATAATAAGACACACACACACACACACAGAGATATATATATATATATATATATATATATATATATAGAATTTTAAGAATGCATTCCATTGGTTAAAAAGACATAATAATAATTGTTTCTAATGTTACAAAATATTTATATTTTAAATACAAATATTGACCAGCACAATTGTTTTAAACATTAAACATATAATAGCATGATTTGTAAAGGATCACACTAAATACTGGAGTAATAAAAAACTTTTCCATTACAGGAATAAATTAAATGTTAAAATATCTGCAAATAGAAAACCGTTCCTTTAAACTGTTAATAATATTTCAAATTTCACTGTATTTTTGATCAAATAATTTAATCCTTGATGCATATGAGGGACTTTTTCAAAGTTTATACCAATGTCACATTTATTACTAACTAATTATTGAACAATAACAATTATCCCTGCTCTTTCCTCCTTTTCGGAAAATAAATGACTAAATAAATAATAACAGTAAAATAAAAGAATAATAATATTGTTACTGCTACATCTCTACCCAGTTTTATATGACTGTGATAAGGCTTTGATTTTTGTTGATTTCCTGTTCCACATGCATTAGCATTATTATACGTCCTGCTCTCGCTCTCCAACCAGAAGCTGAAATTTTTCACTTGTTTCTAGTATTATTGCAGTGAACGATCTAAAATTAAGAAATGGAATAAAACATGACTTAATAAATAAGTTGGCATATGCCTGGACTCCGGTATTGTTTCCTGCTCGGTTGGATTGAACAGTGTGCTGTCACTTATCTCTGTGCTGAAAAACGTCTTTGCGTTTGAGGACATGGGAGAGCAAGGGCCTTTGCCCCCGCTTCAGGCGTCTTTTCAAATGCCAGTTAAGATTCCATCAAAGGCCTCCTCACAGGAGCCTGTCCAGGAGTTCAGGACCAAGAGAGACTATGTGTTGTTTCAGAGAGCAGTAGTTCACCTCTCTCTCCTCTCTCAGCTGGGCTTTTCTCTGTCTGCCTGACAGATGTCCATGTGCTGGATAGGAGCGCAGGTCAGGAAACTCACTGAAACATCTCTCCATTAAAGGCTGTACAGACACACTTTGGAAATCTCCCCATTCAGTGGAGTCATTGGAGACAAAAGCTCTTTTTATGGATGCTCTGTAACTATACACTCTGTGGCTGGTTATACAGGCTTTAGATCAGATCGGTGCTTCTCAAGGGGTTTTGATTTTGAGTTTACTTTGACATCAAGTAGAGAGAGACCATTTTTTATTTTAAAAAAAAAAATTTAACCATGGCTCAACAATATATTAAATACCTAGAGCCAGTTTAATAAAAAGGGCAAATTAGCACGAGCGCGCAATTCCAAAACGGTGCCGATGGGCATGGAGATTTCTGCGTGTGATTTACTAACAAGTGCAAATTAAAGAAAGCAGACACAACATCTTATTTTCCATAATGACCAAATACCACAGCACAAATTAGCGCAAGGATATTTTCAATAAATTTTGTGTCTGAAAGGGAAACTTCGACAAATGCATATTCAATAAGGTCTGGTGCAAAAAAAAATATATATAAAAAATCTGTCTATGCCTTTTTCAGCACTAATTCTACACTGCACATCTTAAGTAAATCCTGACAGTACTATTTTAACACCAAAAAACAGTAAATCTGGCCCAAAGTCTGAAAATAGAATTATATATATTTGTTTTTGTTAATATAATATAAAATGAGTAATTATAAGTTATAAATTAAATGTAAAATAATTTATTTTATATTAATGAAATAACTCATAATTATAGATGTAATGCTTAATTATAATAATAAAAAAATGAATATAATATGAATCATTATTAGTGATTTTGTATACATATATCCACCTCCTTTCTTAAAATTTTTATTTGGTTCAGTTGGTTTATTTTGTTCTTTGCTTTTAAAATGGCCTTCTCACTATTCAAAACAATTCCCATAATTCAGTGAAAACCCAAATAAAAGGTCACATAGCATACTAACTAGTGTTCCTTTACCAGGAATATGTAAGCAATAGGTTTTTTTTTTTTTTTAACAGAAAAGAAAAGTTTCTTCAGCATTAGCAAAGACCTAAATATTACACTGATTTCCCTCCCTGGAGACCCCATAAACTTGCAGACATATTCAAAAGTGAAGGTGAAAATGTATTAGCATTAAACATTAAATGAACATCAGGGTGGCTTGAGGAAGACGGAAAAGTCGGAGAAGTGTATTCAAATGTGTGTGCGTTTGAGTGAATAATTTAAGCCATTTGTGAATTAATAATGCTTTTAAAGTTTCATTGCATGCTTGTGTTATTATGTATTAAAAATTTCTCAGAGAAGATAGAATTCCTAATCGTATGTGATGCCATCTGTGGATCTAATTGTACAGAAGAGCTAGACAAGACAAATGCAAGGCCATTAAATGAAATCATTCTTTATGATATCAGTCAGGTGCTTGTTTGTTTTTGGACCGGCCCATGGAAGAGTCCTCTTGGTTCAATGCATCATGGGTACAGAGAGTCAATCAAAGCAACACATTAAGGAACATGCTGTACTGGAATGTACAAACTAGCTTTTTGGGCTTAGATTAAATTATTTCCCAGCTGAAGCCATGCTGTAGAGGCCATGAAACACTCTGTCCCATTGGCAGCCTGAACCAAGAGACCCCTTCTTCTGGGCAACTGGGTCAGACAGGAAACCCCTCACTCGGTCTGGGCACTTAAGTAAGCTTGTTCTCTCTCAATTCTCCCCCAGACACACCATCCTGAGAAGCCACTTTTTCCTACCACAGGAAGCCCAAGAGAACACTATAGCTAGCAGTCTGACAGGCAAACTGAACCCTGGCCTTTTATATCCTGCCAGGTTCGAGAAGTTGGACATCACCCCAAAAAGCGCCCAGAAGATTAAACCCGTGCTGGAGCGCTGGATGGCCGAGGCGGAAGCCCGCCATCGCTCCGGTATGCAGAACCTGACCGAGTTTATCGGCAGCGAGCCCTCCAAAAAGCGCAAACGCCGGACCTCTTTCACGCCGCAGGCCCTGGAAATCCTCAACAGCCACTTCGAGAAGAATACTCACCCCTCCGGTCAGGAGATGACAGAAATCGCCGAGAAACTGAACTATGATCGCGAGGTGGTGCGCGTTTGGTTCTGCAATAAGAGGCAAGCGTTGAAAAACACTATAAAGAGGCTTAAACAGCCCGAGCTCGGGCCAGTCGCACCGATGGACGCTATGGTTGATAATATGGAGGAACACCCTTAGCTTGATACGAGTGCCATGAGGCGAACATGCACCGATGACGAAACTTCTGAGGTTGTGGACTTAAAGACCTGGACGATTGCTATCCGATGCACCATCGACTGGATGAACTGTCAACAAAGGCAAAAATAAATATTTGTCAGTGTTATCATCACAAAAGCAAAAACCAAAAAAAGTTTAGAAAAAAGAGAGTTCTAGGACTGACTCATAAGCAGACTGTGAGGAATAAAGAACAAGGGTCTTGTTTAAATCAAGAATGGTGAAGAAACTACTTACCAAAGTTTGTTGCATCTGATACCTGAGGTTTTTTAATTGTAAATGTGTTTTACATTTTTACATTTTTACTGGCAAAAAAAAAAAAGAAAAGAAAAAAAAAAAGATTCATGTGATGGGTGTATATGGGTGTGACATTTGATCTTTGTCTTATTTTATCACTTGGGTTTTTATGTAAATATTTCTGATAAATTGTCACCAAATTGAAATCACATGTTCCAAAAAACAACAACAACAACAACAAAAAATCTTTGAGAAGTTTATTTCAAAATTGTCACATTTCTGCTGTCTGTAAGGCCATCGTCAAATGTGTCATCTCACTCTGTTCATTAACATTAAGGCATCTGTCATGAAAGAGTGCACTTGGGAGGAATATTTCGCAAAGAGATTCTCAGTGAACATGCCACAGATATCCACATTCGTTGCAGCTGTGATTAAAGCTATTTAATGGTGTTGCCAAAGCCTCCTAGCCAAAGAACAAGGACATTGTATGTCATACCTTGGCCTGAACCATTTTATCATTTTCATGTGATCGGATGATTTTATTTTTAAAAGCTTAGGGTTACGGTTTTATTTTACTCGTTATGCTTGACAAAAAATACATACATACATGTATATACTTATAAAGATTTCAAGTAAATTAGATGAATTACTTTAAAAAAAAAATCACTTGGGTTATGCAAGTTATCTTTTGTCTATGTGTCTTTTTAATTTTTGGTGCTTATGGTTTTTTTGGTGCAGAAGCTTAATTGTGTCAGTCAGACTTTCTCAGATGGAAATGACTGGAAATACTCACCTTGGATGAAACATTTGACTGAATATACACCTTAATATAAATTAAAATAAAGAATCAGTGTCCCAAATACTGCACCATCCTACAAACCTTCAGCCCATATTACAGTTAGATCTAGAGTAATGTAATGAATTGCTTTTAGTCTCTTTTTCCTTATGCTTTTTTATTGTATAGTTCTTATACTGTATAACAAGCATTTCAACTAAAAAAAAAAAAGCAGTGGTCAACTGGTAACTAAGAAAGTATGATGTTCGTTTTAAAGCTGATGTTAAAATAGCCTAACAGTTCAACGATAGCAAATGTTTAAAGTATTTTGTTTTGGATATGATTATTCAGCGATATCTCGCAACCAGTTTGTAGGCATTTAACGCAGTGACTAATTCGTACAAATTTGTACTCATATGATTTTGGCACGCTTAGAGGTAGGACATTCATACAAATTCATACGAATTACCCACCTCGTAAAATACGTATGAATGGCCATGAGATCGGATTGGAATATTCACTTCATACTTAAACAGAGAGCAAAAATAGTCCGTTTACAAATAAATTAAATGTTTTGAAAAGAAAATCTTCGGAGGTATTTATGCAAATGTAATTCAACGCAATGGGGATAAGTTACAGAAAAACTGTCTTGCTTCTGACATCTACGTAACGGATATCTTGATTCGCGTAAAAAAAAAAAAAAAAAAAAAGATGTCCGATTGCATTGACTCAGCTCACATCGTATTAGATGAAATTCCCCCATCCTGTTCATTTTCATGAATTCAGAAGCATGGCATTTGTGTGTGGCTGCAGAGACAGGACGTCTTAAGGTATACAGGCTTATGAAATAAAGCTGTAACCAAAAATTCAAACCAAGAGACGAGAATCTTAGTTTTGCCTCTGCTCATGTTTTCAATGCTGGACCAAAGCTCAATAGTTTTATGCACATTGTACAGAGAAATGGCTAAATGTCGCTGACAATCTTGAAATATGTAACTGATTGAAGAAAACTGATTAAATGGAGTATATCATTCAAATTACCTCAGCACTGTCCTGCTAAGTAGTGAGCAATGTCATAAGATGCTACCTTTCTGCAAAGGTTCACAGCAAAACTTGTGTATATGTTTGTAAGTAGTTGCACCTGCTTTTCTTTACGATGTGCTTTCCAGGGTCACGTGTATAGAACAGACATTGTTACATGACTTTCCTCTATTTTATTGTTTCGATTCTGCATTGTTGTTTGTTTATCTCCTTTCACTATGTAAGATACATTTTTTTGAGTTTAATTGCCTGGAATTGCCCCGTATAAATGGGGAACAAAGAAAACTTTGCGGTTCAACTCAATTGTTTTTGAAAGATGATGGAAACCTTTGTAGATTTATTGAGGTACACACACTCGTATACATACATGCTTACACACACACACACACACACACACTCAAAGTCGAGTTTGAAATGTTGTTATTACTCTCAAGACCTCGAAACCAAAGCTGTTTAACCTGCTAAGGATGCTTTAAATTTTATAGACTGAAAACTGTATGTATTATATAGAGCAATATCTGTCCGGTCAGTTAAGCTGCACTTTGTGTATTTCTTAACAGCTTCAAGTCTGTCACATTAATTTGTACCATATAAAAAAAATTAATAATAAACAGTTGTTTGACATGAACCACAATGGCTGCATTTCTTACTATAGAATGTTAAACATAGCATTTTAATTCGTAATAAGTTTTTTTTTTTTAATCCAGATCAAAGTATACCATATTTAAAGATTTAAAAAATCATGCCAATGAAGTGAATACTTCATTCACATCTTGTTGTGATCACTCAAAGACAATCTGTAATGTTATAGTTGGATCTTTGCACTATTATATATTTCTGTGGCAACAGTATTAATGCTAAAATTAATCAGTAATTTGAGTAAAATAAATAGAAAAAACTGCAATACATCAAAAAACAGCCGGTATGCAAATGCCTCATAAAAAACTTATTGTTAATTTATCAGGACATTGAACTGTATCGCATGTATTAAAACAAGATTTTTCATCCATATTAAAAAATGTATAATTATTTTTCATCATAGGTTTGCGTGTGTGTGTGTGTGTGTGTGTGTGTGTGTGCATGCATGCGTGTGTTTGTGTGTGTGTGTGTGATTGTTTGTCGTTCATGTGTAGTTCTGAATTTCAAAGAATTTGTTGATTTTTTTATTTTTATTAAAAATGGGTAAATGCAGTAATAACAAGGTAATAACTATACTATATTTTTTTTCATTCATTGACTCGTTAAGTTGCTGATCACATACAATAAGGTTTTAGTTGAAAAATATTTTATTTTCAAATATTTAAAAGTTTTATAAAACAGATTATTTGGGTCCAAATGAATTGGAATGCAAAAGAAAAAAAAAATGCATTTTGAAGGTTACAAGGAATAATTGATGCAGGTCAGCTGAATTATTGGAATTCAATGGACACTTCTCTCTCACACAAATCTATTGTAAATACAGAAATGCATTGCCATTTTACATATTGCATTGTCATTTTGCATATTACATCCCAAATTGAATATTGCTACCCATATGCTTCCATATCTCTCAGTTCTATCATCACTAAAAATGAGCATTCGAGTTCATCCTGCCTGTTCTTTATCAACCAGTATTATTTTCAGAGATCTTCACCCCAACGCCACTTAAGTCATGGAGAGCTCTAGTGCAGGTTTTTCAACTTCATCATTTAAGCTAGAAAAAGGTTATATAACAACTATAAAACAACAAAGGCTTAAGCTATATGATGTCTTTGATGATGATGATGATGATTATGATGGTGGTGGTGAATAATAGCTATGTAGCGATAGTAAAACTTTAAATTACTTGCAGATATTTCAAATGATGCCCCATAAACTGTTGTCTCATACAGTAGCAGAGTAGTGGAGTCACAAGAGCGAACATTCATTCTGCAAAACAATCCCGTTTAGACTTCTAAAGAAACATTGTCCAGCTATTCTAGCCATGTTAAACCCACTTTATTTCCCAGTTATTCGTCTCTTCCTCTGAACAATAGCCGTCTTTCATTCTGTCCTCTGTAATGTGCCGTCCTCCCATGTAATCGCTGATATAAAGTGAAGAGTCACACAGAAATGCTTTTCTCCTTATAGCTGAACAGGATTTCAATGCTGAATTCACACTTGAAGCAAACCCGACGGCCCACGGGCTTCCAGGGTCAGCAGCCATTCATTTAGATTTCCATAGGGTCAATAGACAAGAATCTATGCCAGGGTTATTTCGCATAAATATTTCATTTCTTTGCGGCAACAGATAACAATAATGAGCCGTCTCTAAGAGAGAAAGCACATTCTCTGCTGAAAGGCTTTTGAAAGTAAACTCTGAAGTTTGTGACGGCTTCTCTTTGTGATGGTCCGTGAAGCCTTTGAAAGCATGACTGGCTGGCAAATTGAAGAGCGGTAAATAAATAAATATTAATCATAAAGAAGCACACACAACATAAATTATTAACATTAGGCTGAGAACCGATGTTGAAGATGTTTGTGCTGTCCTTTCTTGTTTCAAAAGTAGCAGATGTATTTCTCAGTCGTAGGCTAAAAGTTGTGCTATTTGATATTCTTTTGTTTCGTCTTCCATTTCATCATATTTTCCATTAGCTCGGTAATGAACGTGCAGAGATGTGCTATTTTTGCAACCATTGTCTTCGGCGTTCGGGCTGAAGCTTTTCAAAAACTTTGCCAAGTGGGAAGAAACGGAAAGAGTACAACAGCTCCATTTTTGAAGCAATTACAGGGGATGTTTTTTTTTTTCTTTCTGACAAATAAGCCAAAGTTGCTTTTGGATACACGTGACTTGGGCAATAAGAAGAAAAGGTACAGTACAATGTAGTTACGAAGGTCTAAAACCATTAGGTTATATTTTGCAGTTTTAATGTTATTTTTAAATTGGAAACAGCATATCAAATTGAAAAATTAACGTGAATTTTAGAATGTCTTACAATTTCTATGTACTGTAAGCATCTTGTAAATTAAATAAAACTGTTATTTATTAACATTTGTACATTTGTTCAATCTACTACCGGTTTAATGGTGTGTTAAGGGGTAAACACACCATTAAAAAAGTTTTTTGAAATCATACAAATTCATATGAAATCTTCAACTTGCACACTAGTTCTTATGTTTTCCAGCTGGTGCAGTCCCATCTACCTTCAAATGACAAAATGTCATCTCAATGGGAATTAATGTTCACAGAATTTTCCCCTGATGATGTCATGTTAGGTTCAGGTTTGCTTAATTTTAATACACATTGATGATTTTTGTTGAACCCTGGGATGCATTTCCCTCGTTGGCCACTTGAAAGTTATTTGCTTTGACCCATGTTATTTCTCAACCTGAATATGTGCATGTCATGTTTCTAGTCACATTCAATTTAATTATTTAGATCTTCACCCTAGTCGAAAGAAAGGAAATCCTGTCTAATGCAATACAGATATAAAACAACCGTATATTCCAAACATTTTCTAAAACAAACCTGTGACAGTGAGCTGTATTTTCTAGGATAATTTCTAAGAACTTAATCACAATGTGAGTTAGGCAAATGCATCAATGCTTGTTTTCATTCTGCTTTCTTAATGTTTTCTGATCCGTTATGAAAAGCAGAAGCGCGTCATGGTTGTGGACCAACTTCTCTTAAAAGCAGAAGTCGTCTCGATAATGCAGCGTATCTCGATCGATTTGTTTAGGCCAGAGAAAGCAATAATTATCCTCACGCTAGACTTCACGCTGCTTTTCAGAAGCAGAATTCTCTCATATACGCTGCTTGCTTCAATGGAACACGTTTCTGCTCAACTTCCAAGTGTCAGAAATTGCCCTGAGAGAGAAAGAGAGAAGGAAGACAAGAGAGGAGAAAACATTATGAAATGTCAGCAGCTCAAATGGATTACTGTTCAATATCAGTCAAGACACTCGGAGAAAGGAAAGTGAGGGAGAATATTCGGTTGTGGGTGAATGTGCGTGTGTTTGCGCGATGCCGATGCTTTTAAATTGTTCTTTTTGTTTTTCCATCAGCGGCGAGGTGCTCTCTTGGCTTATCTCCTCAGCAGTGGACGTGTGGCGGGACGATGTTCTAGGAAAATGAACTGTCGCCGTATCCCTCAAACGCGTCTACCTCGTACACTCTGAGGCGCATACACAAATATATAAGCCACTCAGGCATCTCTGCTGTTTGTGCACACCTTGTTGCCTCCGGAGGGGCAATTACCGATGCTCACAGCCTGTCTGAGGTGTCAGTGGATGGGCTCTCATCCCAATCCTCTCCCTCCGTCCATCTCTCCTCTCCATTATCAGCAGGGTAAATAATGCCCCTGCCTCTGATGCTGATGGAGATGTGACTGGGACAACAGATCCAATTGCCCTCCGCTCCATTTATCTTTAGCAGCTAAAGCGGCGTTTTAACGTTCGGTAAGTAGAACTTTGAGGTGAGTCGAACAACAAACCTCTGGCTCTGGGATGCAATGCAGAATAGTGCATAACTACTATGGTAAATATAATATAATATAATATAATATAATATAATATAATATAATATAATATAATATAATATAATATAATATAATAACTACTATGGTTAATATAATATAATATAATATAATATAATATAATATAATATAATATAATATAATATAATATAATATAATATAATATAATATAATATAATATAATATAATATAACTGCTACCTAAATGTAATGTAATATAATATAATATAATATAATATAAAAATAAATCTTTATATTTAGACATGTATATTCATATAATTATTTATTTATATTCAGGTACTTTATATCATATGAATAAATAGTATATATATATATATATATATATATATATATATATATATATATATATATATATATATATATATATATATATATATATAAACAACCAATTTTTTCTGAAATATATACATGCATGTGTATTTATATATACATAATACATATTTACATTCAGTTTCTATACAGAGTACACAAACATATATTTTGTAAATGAAGACCTTTATTTTGGATGAGATTAAACGTGATTAATAATTTGACAGCACTAATATAATATAATATAATATAATATAATATAATATAATATAATATAATATAATATAATATAATATAATATAATATAATATAATATAATATAATATAATATAATATAATATAATATAATTTGTATAAACAGCTGCTAAAACTCACAAAAATGTGCCCTAATGTGCCGATTTCCTTAAATGATTGTCCACTACACAAATAAGTAAATGGATGAATGGATGTATGTAATAATGAATGAATTAATTAATTAATTAATTGCTAAATTGAAAAAAAAAAAGTCATAGGGTCAAATACAATGCTCCTGGTTGACCACTGCCTGTTTCTACATGTGTAACCACAGCTCAACACAAAGACCACAATTTCCATTACTTCAGTTCATGAAAGTTATAGTCATATTTATTTCCATATTTTGACGCATGTCAAAAAAAATAAAAAAAAAATAAAAAAGAAAGAGTGCAGGAGTTTGGTTTAATATATCAGTTGTTGATTGGATCAAGGCAGATCTGAGATCTCTCTCGCAGACCTCTATTGTCTTAAGTGCTATTTTATTTAAATACTACTTGAAGTAAATTTCTCATGTGTCTCTGTTTACAAAATATATATGCAAATAATGCATATTTAATAGTTTTTCAGAGACTTTTCGATGGCAACTCATCTTTTTCTTTTCTATGAGAAACAATAAGAGCTGGAGGAGACAGGTTTAGGGTAGAGGCTTCTGGTCCACTCATTAGTGGTCAGCTGCTCCCTGAACATTCAGACTCTCCTGTCCCCCTCTCCCCCTCTCCTCCTCTCCTGGCCCTGATGAAACCCTTTTCACCCACTCAGGGAAAGAAAATGGCTGCAGGAGGAGGAGAAAATCTTAGAGGTGCATTGCACAAAGAGTCCTGGATGTCAACAGGCCCATAATGATACCTGATAGCCCCTGGAAAACACTCCTCTCTCTTTCCCCGTTTTCTTCTTTTAATTTGCCTCTTTTTCTTTTCCTATAGAGCCCTTATCGGCCCTACATGCCTCGGACGCGATGCACTTGAAAGCATAATTAGAGGTAAAACAGTGTCTGGATCTCACATCATCCTTCTGCGTGGCTATCGCGAGGTCCTTTGTTTTTAAACCTCTCTCCTCAAAAATCTCCTTTCCTCCCTGACTTTTTGAAAAGCTGCTCTAAAGGAGGTGGGGGGAGTGAGAGGGTGAAAAGTGGGAGCAAGAGAGAAAGAGAAAACGCAAGAGAGTTCCCTCTGCGAGTCGCCAAGGTGCTCTCTAGTCCATTGTGCAGTGTGCTGTCAGGTTAAATTAGGGAGTACAGGCTCTGTGAGTGTAAAAAAATCAATACTTGATGGAAGATTGCTCCCCGGAAAATCTGTTTTGATTCCAGGATTAATTCTTGACCAAAGGCTCCGCTGAAATGACATGCCATTAGGGCCGAAAATGAACACATTCGGCAGTGGAAATTGGATGGAAATGTGTCAGGTGATTGCCCCGGCTGCTTGTTTTGCTCTCCTGGAGAGCGAGGGAGGAAGAGAGAGCGCGTGAGGGGGAAAGCGCAGCACTGGAGGAAGGTGTGGCGGCAAAAAGCCTCGGATCCGCAGGCCCCTCGGAATCCATTTTCAGGCCTCAGCCATGGCCCTCCGGAGTATTCTCTGGGCCATTGTTGTCCGGCTCCTGCAAATGCACTCTGTGCAAGGTGAAATGCATTTGTCCACTGGCTGCGTCTCTCCTGTGTGTTCCCACAAAGCGCAAGATGAAGAATAGCCCATCTTAAAATAAAGCAGGGACCTCTTTTCTTTGTCTCTGCGGTGCGGACGAAAGAAAGGGAAAATGCAATATTGATGAGAGTAATGTGTTTGTCATCGCTTGTAGCGTATCCCCTGCACCTGAGTACAAGAAACGAAAACACAAGACGCTGCTTGCTAAGATAACATGCTTTAAAAGCATTATAAAGTGCTGGAACTAGAGTTCAACTGAAAGAAATCAATAGAAAATTAGTTGATTGATTGTTTTTTTTTTGTTGTTGTTGTTTTTGGCCTAAAAGTCTACTGCAAGCTTAAAGTAAATTTGTTTCCTTTTTATTATTATTATGTATTGATATTTATTTAGAAAAAAAATGTGTGTTTACAAATGTTTTAAAATATTTACTATTTTCAATTCTGTTGTACTTGTAACTACGGTAAATACTATAGCTTAATAATTACAACTTGCATAAAATGTGCCAATTTCATACTTAATACACTTTTACAAGAGTGAGTTCACTTTCAGTACTTTTTTATGTATATTTTATTTATTCATTTATAAATGATTTATACATATACATTTATAAGTGTTTATTTTACATTCTTAATTACTGTACTTAAATGCATTCAAATCAACCTACATGCTAATTCAATTATTTCACCTTATGCTTACAAATGAGTACACATTTATTTCTGAAAGTCTTAGCTACTGTTAAATACATTTGTATTTATTGATTTAGAAGTTATTTGTATATTTGTACACTTCTGAAATATAACATTTTTATTATTTTGTTTAACAAATATTTGTACTGTTATATTTCTTTAAATCATTCACTGTATGTTAATAGATGGATGCTTTCAAATAAACCTGCAATATAATAATTTCATAATTATTTCACCTTAGGTTTTTTTTTTCCTGAAATGGGAGTAGGTTTTTTTCAGTTGTGAAAGTCTACTGTAAGCTGAAACTTGCTTAGCTGTTTAACTTTTCTACTGAATCTAAGCAGCGAAATCACTGTATGGTGGTTTTTCAATTAAATTTCACCATGGATTCCTGAGGGTTCCTAGCACCTGTGATGAATTTGGATTTTCCACACTGATATCAGCACTGAACAAAGTGCTAACGGTGAGGAAAAGAACCTTAAATGGATACATTTCTACCCACTGGGCAAGTAGAGGATGATTCTCTTCTCATGAAACTCTCACCTGCTGTGCCACTTCACTGACTGAACCATCACACCAGCTTGTAAAAATACGGCCCATAATGAGATATAATTTATAACCAGGATCAAGCACTATTCAACGTCATGCAAGGCACCTTTGAGGATGACAAATGACTCGCGCAGAGTTCATTTTAAAAGATGCATACCCGAAAATTATTCCTTTCCCAAAATAACAGTAAAGATAAATGAGGTGTTTTAATTAGCATAATTATAAAGGTCACAGTTCTGCGGAGGAGGATTCATCCTCTTCACGTTACAATACTACTCTATTTAGCACGTGTAACATAATACTTTGAATTAGACTAGCCAAATTAATTAGACTGCTCATTTAACATAGCACTTTTTGAGAAATAAAGTCATGTTTCTTAAGTGATGGTGACACTTTAATTAATGTATTGATCTTTTAAGGCTTTCGGTAATCTAAAAATGATTCCATCTTTGACTCTGTCTAATTGTCCCAGAATACCGGGGGAAACAATCACTGTCAGCTCCTTTGATTTCCAGTGAAGTGTTTACTCTAAATATCATTACTGGCTATTGACAGTAGCTCGGGTCGTTTGAACTCGCATTCTCATCTTCAATAAGATTCCTTATACAGGACAATTCCGTTATTGGACTATTTGTATCGAGCTAATATGTCTGCAAAACAATATTCGTGTCCTTGAGCAATTACATTACACTAATAAGTATGTCTTTACAGTCGATTCACTACACACCGACTGTACCTCGCAGAACGATGAACTCTGTTGAAACCAGACACAGTTTAATGTGAATCTAGCGGCATCTAGCGGTCATATACTACACTACACACACTTGCACTAGTTTTTATTCCATTTTAATAATAGGCTAATATTAACATTCATATTTGAATTGGAAATTATTATTTAAATTGCTTATTTACACCATTGTTTATTGTTATTATTATTATTATTTTTTTTTTTTTTTTACCTTGCAATATTTCATTGATTCTCTTCTGGCAACTCATATATAACACTAATTTAAATTGAATTTGTATTAAAAACAATTTATTTTCATTTCAATATACTTAACTATATTAAAGCACAGGTTCGTCTTCACTGGGTACTATGTTAATATCCACACTGAATCATTAGTAAATCTAATTAAGCAAGTACATTTTTAATTATTTATTGATTTTTATTATTATTATTATTATGCTTTAAACGACAGACACAAAACAATACAACTCACATGATAAAGAGGAACGAAGGATATAGAAAATAAAATAAAATAAAATAAAAAATATATAGACATGCAGGACCTTTGCATTACTCAAAAACTTTAAAGATTGAGTTTGAGTGCCTTTCTATTAGTACTATGTTGAATAGTACTTTTTTTAATATAAAACACAGTGAAACAGGGTTTTTGTTGTTAGAAAATGTACACTTATAGTGAAACTTAACTAATTAAATAAAAATAAAAATAGATAAAGTATTCGTTATTCACATTAACAGAGAAACAGAGCAATTACATCAATATAATGAGTTCAACAGGATAACATTTTTGAATTTCTTTGAAAGAGATTTCTTTTATTTTGTTTGTAACAAAAAAAAAAAAAAAAAAAAAAAAAAACTTGTGAGGTAGGCTAATAATAAAAAAACGAGAAAAAAGAGAACGACTTTTAGACTGTGAAAAAAAACAATTTGACCCATATTGTATCAGTTAGATTGACTATTGGCATGTCAACCAATATAACATTTCTAAATAGGCAAACTATACCAGTCCAGAATTAATCGCAGAGAAAGCAAGAGGACATCACTTTTGATTCGTGACATCGCAGGTTAAATAAACTCCTGCGCTGCACACGCAGACCAGCAGGTGGCGATAAAATGTGTAAATACGCCCAGAAGCGACCAAAAGAAGAAAAGCTCTTCTGATGACGTCAGTCACATGACCACGTGGATGTGATATGGTTTATGGATCCTGTCAAAGGCCCAAACAAGCATATTGCACTCATCAAATACATTTTCACGTTGAGTTCACACTCAGTGAGATTACCTTTCGCGATTCATAGCTTGGCAACATCATGTCGTGGGTGAAATTAGTGGCGTCTAGCGAGGATGTGTTCGACGAGGATGTGGATGATATAAGTCTGCAGAACAAAGAATGGAAATACAACATGGAAAAACGCGCAAAGGTACGTGACTAGTCGTTTATTAATATTGAACTTAAACATGCTTCTACTGAAATACTTTGGTATCGTTTTTATCCAGTCTAAATCAGTGATCGTTCGTGCATCGTGAGTTTTTTCCACACGATTTCACGTTCACTGTTGACGTGCAAAAGAAAAAGCCGGGTGTTTAAGTTAGCTAGTGAAAGTAGCGCAGTCTAGAGACGACTGCCGTGTGGTTTTCTGTCAGGATGGTTTCAGAGATGGCAGTGATGCAGGGAAAGAAGCGTCTCTACAAACTGGTTTCAACATGGGCTACACGGAAGGAGCCGCTAAAATGACAGTCTTCGGTCAACTTAAAGGAATCATGAGGTAAGCAGCTGCATTGGTCTTGTCTGTCATCATTTTAGGGTATTTTTTACTATAAATCCGCGCAAAAAAACTTGCAACAGTGAGAATAAATAATATTTATCTAGTTAACTACACTATATAGGTATTTCGTATGGATAATATAATATAATCATTATGCTTTACAAGTAAAAAGTTCACGTGACGCTCTAAAATACATTACTAGTGTACACAGAATGTTCCACTGATGGTTTCTATGTAATGTATGGTTTCTATTTGCTATTGTTAGGGAATACCTGGCGTTCTAGGATTGTTCTGTGAAGTTTTTATTTTTTTTTATTATTTTTCTTATAAACAATAACAAACATTCTCAGAACGTTCTGGTAATAAAAAGTACAACAAGTCAAAATAAATGGCATTTGGTTTAAACAAACAAACAACAATCATTAACAATTATTTTGAATTCGTATTGCTTGTCACGCAGCGCTGTTATCGCTAACTGTATTGAAATGCTAAAACTAATATTAAAAAAATGAAGCTGAATAGAAATATTTGCAAAATGATAAAAATGACATAAGCAAAACTACTAAAACCTAGGATTAAATTGAAAGCATACAAATGAAAGATAAAGCAAATGTTAATAAGTACTATAATAATAACACTTGTCAAGTTTAGACCAGGGTTATTATTAACTAAAATTACTAGAAATGTACTTGTTAATCAAAATAAAATAATGTAATATTAATATTTTATATTACTTAACATATTAAATTAACTAAAATGAAAACTGAAGTATAAATGTAAGAAAATGACACTACTTTGCACTTGTGTAAGGAAACCTGTCAATCATGCTAAATTGACTTGTATGAAAAAAGGACCATGCAGTTTAAATCAAATCTAAAAATGTCCCTTTTTGTGCCACTATGCCTGCTCATATCCTACAGCTATTGTGTCCTTTCTTTTTGACCATTGTCACATTTTCTTCTCCTTCCACAGTGCTGTTCGATGCTGGTGTCAGGTTCAGCTGCCCGGAAGCCCGGCTTTAGCATCAGTTACTGATCTGCTACAGAGATTGGAGACGCATGAGGATGAACTGGTGGAGGACATGAGGAAAGCCCAGCAGGGGCCTCCACCTAGCATGACTGAGATGGTGGATGAAATGGAGGACCTAAATGTCGAGCAAAGGAACCGAGGTGGAGAATCTAGGTGCTCAAATAATGGGGACTGTTGTGGTAGAGGTGGAGCGAATAATGACTGCTGTGGAAAAGTTGGAGGCGCGAGTGAAGATTCACCAAGAACTCTTTGCCAGCATTCTTTCTCTACTGGAGAGAGTCTGAGACATCTGCTGAAGTGCTGCTTGGACGTAGTAACAGAACTGGGGCTCCCTGAAGAATTAAAACTTCACATTCAGCAGCTCATAGACACTTGAAGTGGAACCACTTCAGCAGAGTATCTGAATAACATCCTGTGTGGGCAGGAAACAACAAGCAAATTCCTGGAAAGAAAATAGCCTGTGCATTATTTGACTCAGATTGATTTGTGTATTTAAGGAGATTGTTTTTTTTAATCATTCAATTGCTGTGATTTCAATTGAACTGCAGTTTTGCTGGATTGTACTACAACACTGTACTTTTTTTATACCCTTTTATATTATAAATGATCTGATGTAAAGTTTCAAAAGGAAAATGAATTATTTCCAGTCATCCTCCATCCATTTATTTGTTTTTATTTACATTTTTTCCCCACACATTTACCATTGTACCATTTACCACCAAATAAAAGCTATATATTTAATCAAGTTATGTAATTACTTATCTGACGTCAAGTTGAATCATTTTAGACAAATAGTACAATATATTTTATTAAGCATATATGAGTAGTAGCTTTAGCTTGACACAATTTGGAGGTCACAAAGCTGCCCTGATGGAAAAAGTGTGCATAATTATTAAATGCGCACATACTTGTACTGAATGTGCACTTGTAGTAGTGTACTTCAAATCGTAAAAGTGTATATATATAAGTTTTTCCAAAAAATTTTAATGAAATCGAAATCCACAAGTTTACTTAGTTCATTTTAAATGATTGTTTGTTTCATGACACTTATGCACACTTTTAAAAAGTTAAAGTAATTTTTTTTCCTTGTGCTTTAAGCAGTGGCATTTCAATTTAAACTATAACACCTCTTTATTTCATAACAACTAAATGTCCAAAAGGAATTAAGTGCATTGTAGTGTACAAAAACATCACATTCTGTTCATACAGAAATATTTTAAAGTATGTTAATTCTGTAAAAATAAATATTATTTTTTTGAAGTATGCAGAAGTGCACTACCTTTTAAACTGCTATGTTTAGACAGACTGTTAATGCAGGTTCAAGATAGTTGTGTACTGTGTAGATGTGTGTCTAATGGATGTGGAGACCTTTAGAATCAGATTTCACTGCATTCCTTTAATCTGAAACCATGCACTCCCCTCTTCAAGAGCTATATAGGACCGAATAAAAGAAAATGAAGGCACTCTCTGGCTCGACTGTTTTTCTCCCTCTTTTGGTTAATTAAAAGCACGTCATTAGACAAGAAACGATATTATCAGTAGATAACTTTGAAGTTCACAGTTTCCTGTGGGGATTATATTCATAGACGGAAAGTGAAACTACATACGGTCATTGATACACGTCGATCTTCCTTGACGCATAAAGTGGTCGTCTGTCTCGACAACTAAATGGATAATTCTTAACATTTAGGTAGGTTTTATGATATTTGATCGTTTTAAAATGTATGTCATACAAATTTTGGCGATCTGACGTATCGATTAATCTAACGCGCTGTGATGTTGACCGTTCACATGACAGGGTCTTATTAAATAACGCTGAGTTTGGGAATCCAAGTTAAATGCATTCTGTTTGCTTAAAGGAAAATGTAAGGGGAAAAAACTGCTTTAAATATACTTACGTGTAGAGCAGACTGTTGCAATAGTGTTTGTGGTAAACAATGTCATCATTCTGAGTGCTGTGGACACTTGTGCCTTGCGCCGCAAAACAACCTCAGTCACCATGAGTGATAATGTACAAGCACTAAAACGCATCAATTATATGGAAAACTAAACATATAGCGTGAAAGTCTCCTTAAAAATTGAAAGTCTATTTGTATAGCAACTGGCTTTCTGAAATGGCTGTAATGAAGTGTTTTTTTTTGTTTTTTTTTTAAACTGGATGTTTATATTTTGTGTCATTCTGGTTTATGCAGTGTCTCGTGAATTGCCCGAGGATGGCACAATAACTGTCATAAAATGCATATTGAGGTTACTTAAGAAAATACATTGTGAAATATTTTGTAAAATTATGTATTTCAGAAAAAAAGAAAGGAAAAAAGAATATGCTCTTGGGTTTTTCTGTAAGTGGAAACCAGTGGAAACTCCCTAACAAAAATATACCTTACTAGGGGTTTTAAAGTGGTCATATGACAGAATAATAAAAAAAAATCTTTCTTTTTGGAGTGTTACAAGCTCTTGGTGCATAAACAAGATCTGCTAAGTTGCAAATAATAAAGTCCCAGGTGCAAAGATACTCTTTATAAAAGTTAAGAGTCAACCACGGCTACCTAAAACGGCTCATTCTAACACACACCCATGTCTACATCATGATGTGGGGAGATTTGTGTAATGCTCACACAAAGAAGGAAGGCATAACTTTAATTCTTGCTGTTGCCGCCACCGCCATGTTGTGAAGATGCTGTGTGTTTCGTTGTAAAAGCGAAAATACTTTGTTTGGCCTTCCAAAAGGGGACCACCAAAACATTGGTTTAGTTGTATTTAATACACTGTTCCTGGACAGTTTAACCCAAATATTCAGATGTGTGCAGCACATATTACAGAGGACGAGGACTGTAGCCTGCAATGCCAGTGTCTGTTGGCACTGGTGCTGGTGCTTTTGACTCACAGCCTGTAAGTATGTTCCCTGTTGATACTACACTTGTACTGCGTTTGCTAAGACGCTATGGGAAAAAGCCTTTTTTCTTGTAAACTGAAGCCTTTTTTCAATCATGCAGTGAAACTGCACATCACTTGGTTTATGCAGTGTATAAAAAAATGAACAAATGGCTGCAAAGCCTGCCCAAAGCCAGCCAGAATGGGCGGTGCATCTGGCTATATAAGCAGGTGTTCATTATAGGATTCTCAGATTTCTTCTCCTTCAGATACGTAAGATCCTCTTTGAGGGAGAACTTCAGTAACGACTTTGCTCTACGTTGATCCCCAGCCTGCTCACCATTGACACGCCTTTGCAGCTGGAATTGGGACCTGTCAGCATGGCTGACCTGCTTCACTTCAGTGATGCAGCAGTTCTGGTCTATGTCACTTGCCGCCATCTGGTGATTCTAAAAGAGCTTGCTAAAAGAGCAAATTGGCATTGTTTCAAATGCCGCACCATTACTGTGGTTCATGCGAGTCTCCCCTGCACTCCGATGACGGCCACAATGAGTGCGTTTACTGCTTGGGGAAATCCCACATGGAAGCTGTGATCTCTCTCTTTGCTCATGGATCACTTTCTTTTCAGACAGCAACTCTAACCCCTCATTCCCTCCTGTTTTCCTCCTCCCAGGGACCTGCGAGGAAAAAACAGTGGGTCAGAGGACTCGAGCGACCAGCTGCTAGCGAGCTCATTTCACCTTCAATACCACGACTTAGGTGCACTTGATCAAGGCACTGAAACCCCAACTGCTCCCCGGGCGCTGCAGCATAAATGGCTGCCCACTGCTCTGGGTGTGTGTTCACTGCTGTGTGTGCGCACTTTGGATGGGTTAAAAGCAGAGCATGAATTCTGAGTATGGGTCACCATACTTGGCCGTATGTCATGTCACGTCATTTTGGCCCAGATCCTGTGTGCCTCACCCTCACCCCAGAGAGGGAGTTCTCCTGTCCTTTTTGTGAGTGACCTAGTCTTGTTTAGGGGAAGTGAGAATGAGCTGCACAGCCTCGTACACAAAGGAGCTTTTGGGCTCGGTGACTGACCACACGCCCTTGCCATCATCCTCTCCCAGCACCACAAAAGACAGGATGGATGCCAAACTTCTCTGTAACCTCTCAAAGTGGTAATTTAATCTGGCCTGGAACCCGTGACCCTCAGGGAGCATAGGAGTGCAGCTGACATGGCTCTGCGGGCCACCAAGACCAATCGCTCAGGCGATCGGGAGAGTGTTGGCCAGCCTTGTGGTGCTTGAGTGCCTTGAGTATAGTGCAGTTTCAGGAGTAACCCCCAGCCTGCACGGTGGAGTGATTGAGAAATGAGCGACACCTGCTCGACCCACCGGTCTCGAGTCCCACGGAGGAGATGGAAGGATATAAAACAGGAGCGACGACAATGAAGGACAAGAGAGGACTAGGCCTGGATTTTAGTTTGTGTTTTGATTTTGTTTGTGCACGGCAGTCGGCCGTGAAGGGATGCTGCGCTGTTTTGTGTTTATTTTGATTATTAAAGTTTAATTTGATTGTCAGCCGGTTCCCGCCTCCTTCTTCCAGATGATTGGGAAGTTTGTACATCGTTACAAACCCCTTCCTAGACACTCCAATATCTCCTGTGGGTCTCTTCGAACTGGTGGTCAAAGGATTGGCCAAACTCTTTACAGAGGCACAGAAATCGTCTGAAGCTATACAACATTTCTTGCAAAATCGCTCCAGCCCCGCTGCTGCTTACAGTCATCCTAAGTCTACGGCAACTCAGCAGCCCACAAAGTCAGCAGCTGCCGTTCGCTGTTATAGCAGGAAAAAGTAAAACAAACATTTTCAAAAAAATAGAGCAAACATCCTCTTTCAATACTCATGAGTATTCTGTCCCATGTGGCCAGTCACTCGAGTTAATCCAACCCATTTCCATGCTGGCTGAGGAAATGGCCTGGCAGGCCATCCCTCGGAGTCTCGAGATGGGTCATGTGGATATTCACTTCAAAGGGAAGACCCCGTGCTTCAGCGGTGTGGTCCCCACCTTAGTGCAAAGTAATGAATCTGCTGGCAAAAAGAGCTATAGAAAAGGTTCCTCCAGCTCAGAGCGAGTCAGGCTTCTACAGTTGCTACTTCCTCATCCCCAAGAAAGATCATAAAGAGGTCATTTAGGATGACTATGCTGAAACAGATCCTTGCAAAAATTTGCTCAGGAGACTAGTTCTTTTCCCTGGACATGAAGGATGCATCATTTTACATCCAGATAGCCCCCAGCCACAGAGTTATCAATACATGGTCCTTCCCTTCAGGCTGTCCCTGCCCCCACACTTTTACAAAGTGCATAGACACCGCTCTTTCACTTCTGAGACAGATGGGAATCTGCAATCTCAACCACCTTGATGACTGGCTCATTCTGGCCCAGCTGAAATCAAAACTAGTATCAAGGGTAAATTTTGCCAAGAGTGCGTTGTTCCCTAACCAATGAATATCGTTCCCTAACCAATGAATACAGGTTCCATCCCATGCGTGGTGTCATGGATGCCTGCAGATCAGGGTGAATCAGGCCTGTATAACAGCCCTTATCCCCTGGAAGAGCTCAAGCTGGATGGAACAGGGCGTGGCCATGGGAATAAATTTGCAGACGGACAGTTGTCACTATAAATGTCTCCAACACAGGATGGGGAGCGCTGTGTGATGGCATACTGATTTTCAGCCACTGTTCGAAGGCGGAAAAAGGTTTTCACATCAACTGGAATGGGCTTAATTTAAACCGTGCTTTCTGAGAGCGACGCATATACCAGGCAAATTAAATCAAGGAGCTGACATGTTATCAAGGAGCAGTGTTTCCTCAGAGGAGTGGACGCTCCATCCGCAAATGATTCAGAGAATCTGGGAGATATTCTGCAAGGCCGAGGTAAACCTCTTCACCTCAGAATACAACTCTCTCTGCCAATTTATTACTCAAAGACCAAAGACGCGTTGGCCCAAATTTGGCCCAACCTCCTTCTTTATGCATTTACCCTGAGCCCACAGGTAATCAGGTGAATCGGGGGACAAAAACACAAGGTTCTACTAGTGGCCTCTCTCTGGATGAACCTGCTATGGCTATCAGAGCTGACTCAGCTGTTGGTAGTGGCCCCTTGCCCCATTCCGTTGAGACGGGTTCTCCTCTCTCAAGCAAACGGGAGAATATGGCCCCATTGGGCCGATCTATGAGACCTACACTCAGCTGGAGCCTTCGAGCGAGTCTTAAACATTATTTTGGAGGAGAGATCCCTGTCTACAAGATGCCCTTAAGTGGTTTATTTTTTCCGTTTGGTGTCTAAACCACAGGAAAGACCCTCCTACTTCTGATCTGTCAGAGGTGTTTTCATTCCTGCAAGAGCTGCTGGATAAGGGACGCACCCCATCCACTCTCAAAGTCTATGTGGTGGCTATAGTGGCACCTCATGCCCCTATTCAGGCCAATTGTGGGCAGAAACAGTGTGGTTAAGGCCAGCAATGCAGTACTCTTTCCCGTATCTCAGGGAACTGAGGTTGATTGGAGGATCAGGAGGTTAACTGTGTCAAAATCAGCAGACAGATCCAGCAAGATGAGTACTGATGTTTTGGAAGTGAGTGCAAGTGAGCAAATTCACTGAGGGAGCCTCAATAATATGAAATATTTTTTGTAAACATTAAAAATGGCTTATTACTCCAATGGGACACTACATAAAGTCTTTCAGAGTGCACAAGTGCTCGCCAACTTTTTCAGTTGCCTTGGTTTTGAAATAAGTTTTCCAATAGATGCTTTAAAGAGTTCTAATCCATGAATGCTAGTGCTGTATGCCGTCTTTGAAGACCATAAAACAGTTCATAATTGTTGACTTATAAAACAGTTAAACATGTCAAAAGGAAGTGAATTCCATAAATGAAAAAGGATTCAATGCATGGAAGAGAGCGAGAAGGATTTGTTTAAAAACACCTGTTCAAACAAAACACTCTCCATATATATTAAAGTTATTGTTAATACTGTAAAATTTAATTCGTAAGAAGCTTTCAAAGTTATGCAGTCTTTTGATTTACTTCAGATTTGTGTTCAGGTGAAGACATGGCATTTAATACTCACATGGGAATTTGTGTTTGTTTTTAATCTGCAGGTTTGAGCAGATGACCAGATACTCAGAAGTGCAGTTAATGGTCAGCTCCTGTAGCTGGACTATTCTTACAGATACACGTTAATTACAGACACTGCTCAAATGTATTGGTACGAGGCATGTAGAATATTGTCTGGAGAAATAATATTTGTATATGGCTAGCCCTCTGGAACTGGAAGCAGCTTGCTTTAAATAAATACAACTCCTTTGTTCTGAACTTAAACCCAGAGAAGTGGATTTACTGAAATCTATCACAGCAACCTGGGCCAATATGGGAAACTTTTGGGATTGTTGTGGACGAAAAAATACATGTGACCATGCAGAGGATGAGACTAAAGGTTTATTGCACAGCTCTGACTCAAAGACATCAACTAAGGCAGGAACGGAAGTCTGCACTAGTCCAACTTCAGAAGGAGAGCAAAGGTAAAGTTAATGATTGACCTTTTTACTAATGTAGCATGAAACAGAAATTGTAATTGTTTTTTTTCCCCCATTGTGACTTATCTTTGAATGAAACAACAAGACCAAACATAGTGGGAGACTGATTCGAAATTGAAATGTTGTGACTTTATCTGTTATGTTTCATATTTTTTACTTTGATGTATCCGGTTTAAACATGTTTAAACAGTCTGTAGAAGAACCTCAGCTTCATGAACAAGTGGATGGTTTATTTTTAATTGCATCCCAGATCATGCATTTGATTGCAGCCCACTTATAAAGATTATGTAATGCCACTTTGACACCTTGAATTAAACAGGGTGCTTTTGTACTTTAGCATTGATACATCGGTATGTAAAGGTGTGGTCACACTAGCCTTTGAACGTGCGAAATTATTTCGGACGCCGCTGCAAATATGGGCGGGAGCAAGATATAACGGTTTCCCTTCTGTTATCACAACATGGATTAATCTGTGCTTGTACTGTGTATTTTGCGACGGTGTCGAAAGCGTCTTATTACATTGTACTCTCTCTCTCTCTCTATAAATATATACACACTTAACAATAAAAAATTACAGAACGTGTCCTCATTCAAATATACCATCTGTTCCTGTTTCCATTGACACTGCGAACCATGCGGCTTCTTTTTTTATTATCTTTTAAATATGTATTATATAAAATAGGATGCTGCGCTATGGCTAAAATTAGCACTTCCTTCATTTTTTAATTTCTGTACAGAGAGGTCACGCAGAATCGATCATCTACTGGTCACACGACTTCACGTGATGCGAATTCGCTGGTTAGAGTTCACCAAACTTGACCTTTCGAACGCAGCGAAATGCGAAATCTTTCACATGAGCCTGCGTGTCCGGTCTTCGCATGCGTATGAATGGAAGTCAATGGAACGAAAAGTGCAGTGTGACCACCCCTTAATTTACGTGTGTTTTGATTGGATAAACTAAGCATACGTGGTGTAGTTAGCACTGCTGTTTATCTGGATGGGCCAAGTCATATGGTTATGTCCTCATAATACTGACATTGGTACCATGACAAATTCTGAATTATTTACATTTGCGACTCATTTTTCACCTTAGTTACCATAGATTGTCTGGAGAGAGCTTTGCATTGATAACTTTGAGTGCTGTACATCAAACCAGTAAATCCTGTTTTTCATATTCTTTCCATAACATCCGCATTTGACTTAACTGCATTTTAAATCTCTTGACAGGCATGAAGATGAAACAAAACCAAAGCTGGGTGAATCAGTTATAACCAATCAGCCAAAGGACAGCGCTCAGATTCTTAACCCAGAGAGCTCTTACTCAACAACAATATTATTATTAAACACTGAACGCTCTCTTGATGCTGAAGGTAATCGCAATGTTTCTCCTGAAATAGCTGCAACAGAAGCTATAATCTTAGCTAGAGAACCACCAAAAACAGAGACTGAAATCACTGAAGAAATCCAAAACCCTGAAGCTGAAGTCTCAGAAGCAACTCAAGATACAGTCAAAGCACCTGCGGAGAACGTTTCCTTATTGAAAGGGGAGACGGAGGCTCCGCACGGGTCAGTTGAAGAAGTAGACATCACAGCTGCACTGACAGATGATGCAGGTGCAACCGCAACAAGTTCAGATTCAACAGTAGCAGCTGCCGTAGAGACACTTGTTAAGGAAGCACCTGTTGAAGAAGAGACTGTGCTTGCTCAGGTAGAATCAGAGAACTCCACCCAACCAGAGCCAGAAGAATATGTGGAGGTGATTGTAAATGAGAAGGAAATGATCCAACCTGAGGAACTAACTCTGAGTGACACCAATGAAGCGATACATGAAGAGGCTGGTCTCAGTGACACTGGGGATATTTCACTGATGGACAACAGCAGCAAAGAACCTGACTCGTGTGTTTTAGGTACGTCTAATGAGTTGGATGTTATTGAGGAAAGCGTAGCTGAAGAGACCGCTGAGGAACCCATCGTTGAGCAAACAGCTGAAGTAGAGGACAGGGATATTCATTCTGAAATGGCAGAACAGAAGCAAGTGACATCTGAAGTTTCTCAAACTCAGGACCATTCACAGGAAGCTTCATCTCCAAATGTGGATATTACCAGTGGACTCTCTCCTGTCATAGAAAATGGTCTTGTGAAGGACCCTGGGAGTCTGAAAGATGAGAATGAAATAAAAGATGACATGGTGGTGGAAAAGATGCTTCAAACAGAAGACATTGTCCAGGAATCAAATGAAGAAACCTTGGAATCTGAGAGTAAAGAGCAACTGCCGTCTAAACCCTCTACACAAACTGGCAGGTAATGAGTTAATAAAAATAAAAAAAAGTCTACATTTAATGCAAATGAAATGAAAATTAAATAAAATTGGAAAATTCTATGCAATGCAATTTTAAAGCCGGTTTAATATTCCAAGTGATTATAAACCATTCATGTGCAAAAATATGTAAAATTTAAATAATTAATAATAAGTTTCCCATATAGATTATTTTATTTTTGACTGTTTACTTCAGTAAGCTTGAGAAGATTTTCCTACAGTAGTTAGGATAAGGGTTAGTTTTATGCAGCATTTAAATTGATATGGAGAATTAACTTAAAAAAAAAAAAATGGCATGTTAACAAAGAACCTTATTTCCAGCAAAACTAACTATTTTGCAGTATATTTTCTTTATATTAAAGAAATAGTATATTTTGAAATAAGATTGCTCCTATATAATCATTTTGGTCAGATTGTCGACCCCTAGTCCATATGGCATATGTTAATGTCTCTGTTATTTTGCTATCATTGAGATAATATAGTTTTTGCTGATTTTTTTATTTTTTATTTTAAATCCATTAAAATTTCCTTTTTATTTTAGTTTAAGGTATTTTAGTGTTTAAATAAAACTAATAAAATGAGACATGTTGTTTTGGCAACTACCTGAATTAAAATAAGTTTAGGTTTTTTATACTTTATGGTATTTGACATTTAGGTTTATTTAAAGTAACAATTATATATATATATATATATATATATATGTATATTGTGTTAGTTAAAGACCATAGTGGCTAGCTTATGTCTATTCTTTTACAGCACTATTGATGTAGATAAACCGGATGTTAAGGATTCTGTGAAAGATCTAGAGGAGAATGAAAAGGTTGCAGAGCAAGAGTGTGAGACTACAGAACTCGTTCAGAATGGTCTAGACTCCACATGTGCCTCGGTGCCCTCAAGCCCCATTGAGAAAACTAGACTCACTGAACCAACCAGGTGAGTACTTCCTGATAGTCATTTTTATACCATTAGGTGGCGCAGAACCCTCAGTGTTAAAGTTAGAGTTCATAATTAGTTTGCACTGTCAACACACTAAGACCGTAATCTCACCTGCCAAATAGAAATAGATAAATTGTCGAAAAGGGAAGTTTGTATCACGCCCAGGCAAACAATGAAGTGCAATGTAGCAACAATGTAAACATCAGTTGCAGTAAGCTTTTTGTTCTGAAAGGTTTTTGTTCTTAAATCATCCACTTTTAATTTAAGCACCATTTTGTTTAATGATGTTTATATAATGTTTTAATGTGTGATTAGGCTACATGGTGTATCTGCAGTGGTCTAAACGGTGTTCATTCAGAAGTTCTTCAAGCAATTCTTATCTGAACAGCATTCCTTTCAACCTTATTTTGGGGAAATTTTTATGATCGTAGATTATAGTGACCTTTGGCATAGTTAAAGACTATCAAATGGCCACATTCAGAATAGTTCCTGTTTTTTGCTCAAAGCTTTTAAGCACTATAAATACATACACAGACACATTTTAGAATATATTAATATTTTTTAATAGTAGTATTTTTTTCCACTTACTGCTTGCACTGTATTTATGATTAAATGAATGCATACTTGGTGAGAATAAGAGAATTCTGTGACTTTCAGAAACATAAAAAAAATACTTTAGGCATTGGTATTTGCAATATGTTTGGTCTGAATATAGTTTGTGGTTATAAAAAAAATATTAACAAACAATAAATTTACAATTTTAAAATAATTATAAAACATGACTCCAAATTGTGCCCTCCTCATCAGAATTGCCCAATAACCACTCTATCATTTATCATTTACAGCGATTCAGATGCTCTTGAAGACACTGAGGACAAAGATGAGGTTCCTGTGTTGAGCGAGACTAAATTAATGGACGAAGTTGTAAAAGATGCAGAAACTGGATCTCAACAAACAGAAGACGAACAGGAGAAACACGAAGAGGAAGCAAGCGTCGCCAAGGAAAATGAAGGAAAAGAAGACACTTCTGCCACCCCAAAATCAGAGATACTTTTTAGCTGCAGTGCAGTAGAGGTGAAGCTGATACAGGAGGATACAGAGGAAAGTGTGGAGGAAGTACATGAGACACTAGATGAGTATGTGTCACTCGTTCATGCTGTTTTCCCAGCAATACTTTTAGTTTGGAAGGCAGATGGTCAGAAAGCATTCGGGCATCAGAATAAATTATTCATTTGACAAATTAATAAAGAGATGAGATTACGTAGTATTGCGAGTATAGTCTTGCAAGTCCATCTAGTACTATATTTACAATAATGCAATAGATCAGCTTTCAGAAAATCTGATTTATAGTTGTAAACAAGGGATTTTCACACACAATATGTAAACAACTGACGTAAAAGAGCTAAAGAATCATGACAAAGCCTCTTTAGATCCAGTCAGACTTGCCCTGCATGATGAGTCATTATAATCTGGGATGTTGTGCTTTGATATAACAGTTTTAGCTGGACTGCTTATGATTACTCCTCATACTTCAACATCATATGAGTGATAGTTCCTCTTTATGCCGTAGGAGTGCAGACCTATATCTGGGAGCTGAGGAGATTGAAATGGGAGCCAGCAATAAAGAGCCATCCAAACCACTGCTGGAGCTCACAAGTATTCATGATTTGTTCATTTATGTCACAGTGTCTAATAGTTGAAGGGTTAAATGAAAATGAAAGTTAAAAATGAAAATGATGTCATTTATTCGCCCTGGTGTTGTTCTAATGCCCTTCTTCCTTTTTTGGACCTCAAAAGGAGAAATCTTAAAATATAACACTTGTGATACTCTGATAGCACCGCAGGTTCACACTGACTTATCCCCAAAAAGTACATTGTGTTCACACAGATGTGTCAACTGTCATTCAGAATTATCTGACAAACTGAGCTCTGGTACAAAGATATTCAACTTAGGGAGCAAAGTACACAACCTTTTTTGAGATTCCTAGGCATTGAATAACACAATAAAAAATCATTAATGCATAAACATTCAATTCAATGTAAAGCAGCTCAAGAGTAAACCGTCAATTTTCCAGTTAAAGTCAGTTAATTGTTCAACATCCAGATAAAATCATCTGCTAAATGCATAAATGTAAATGTACTCAAAGACAGGGGCAGAGGTTCCAAGAGCCATTACAAATAAAAGGTGAGAGGCTCATTTGACTTACAGTGAAGAGCAGGAGAGCAGAGAGGAACTGGCAGGAGCTTCTTGCTACTAACTTTGCTTGAGTGAATCATTTGTCTGATGCCATCTTGTTTCCCATATATGCTAAATACAGTGTACTTCACCTTAATTTTTCATGTGATGGTCAATGGTCAATGGTCAAATTGTTGAGAAAATATAAAAGATACTGGTCCAAACGTTTATTTTATTTTTTTTGCATCCAGATTAACATCTCTGGGTATTCGTCATGATTTGTTTTTTTCTTCTTGTCTAGTTCCTGGTGTAGAGAGCAGATGTAGCTTAGCACCAGCCGTGGATATCCTGGCCTACAGTGAGCGAGAATGGATGGGAAACACGGCCAAAAGTGCTCGCATCAGAAAGGTGACCTAACTAACTTTGTCATATTTTTTTCCTTACACGTATTTAAAGGGATACTCCACCCCAAAATGAAAGTTTTGTCATTAATCACTTACCCCCATGTTGTTCCAAACCCGTAAAAGCTTTGTTCGTCTTTTAAGATATTTTTGGATAAAAATGGGAGTCTTGTGACTGTCCCATAGACTGCCAAGTGAATTACACTGTCAAGGTCCAGAAAAGTAGGAAAAGCATCGTCAGAATAGTCCATCTGTCATCAGTGGTTCAACCGTAACGTTATGAAGCAATGAGAATACGGCTGAACCACATTCAGATGGACTATTCTGATGATGCTTTTCATACTTTTCTGGACCTTGACAGTGTAATTTACTTGGCAGTCTATGGGACAGTCACAAGACTCCCGGGTTTTCATCCAAAATATCTTAAATTGTGTTTTGAAGATGAACAAATCTTTTACGTGTCTGGAACAATATGGGGGTAAGTGGTTTGGGTGGAGTATTCCTTTAAAATATTTTGATTGACCTGTCTGTGCTGCTTTAAGATGTCTGACTTGCTTCAATGTGTTTGTCTCAGGGCTACAGTGAGATGTCCCGTAGCTTTAGCGGACTGAGGAGAGTCAGAGGCGATAACTACTGTGCTCTACGAGCTACACTGTATCAGGTGCTGGCAAACAGCACAAATGTTCCCGACTGGCTGCAGGATGAAGGCTTTCTACTGGTGAGGACACCTCTGTATGCTTCTTAAAAGCATATTTTTTTTCTTTTTTTTTAAAAATCAGTGCTACATGGCAGAGGAAAAGGGCTGTGGTGATCCCATTTGCCAAAAATGTAAGAAGACTTCAACACCCGTAATAATGTTCTGGGCTCAGTCCTACAGGAATACAAAAGCATGACCTGTAGTGCTACTGTACATCAACAAAAACCCTGGAGTTCTCAACTGTCGAAGTGCGTCATTCGGTAGATTTTAGCTGACAAATAAACGGGTAGATCTGGGTGCAGGTAACATGAAGAACAGTACAGATTGTACATTTGTGTCAGATTACATTTGGCCTCTACCCAGACTAAAGTCTATAAGCTGACACTAGGTGTGTTACATGTAATTTAAAGGGATAGTTCACCCAAAAATGAAAATTTTGTCACAATTTATTCACCCTCATATCATTCCAAAGCAGTATGAGTTTCTTGCTTATGTTGAACAAGAGAAGATATTTTGAAGAATGTTGATAATCAAGCATTTGAGGGTGCCCATTGACTTCCATAGTATTTGATGCCCTACTATAAAAGTCATGGGAACCTACAACTGTTTTGTTCTTCAGAATTCTTCAAAATATCTTCTTTTGTTTTCAACATAAGAAAAAAAAAACGTATACAGGTTTTAGGAACGACATGAGGGTGAGTAAATGACCATTTTTTTTTTTTTTGGGGTGTACTATTCCTTTAAAGTTGTGATTATATGAACTGTAACCATAGCAATCAGCTTCACATATTCGTTTACAGCTGCATTACTTGTATTTCATACTAGACATCTTTGTATGCATAGTGTGGAAATATTGAAGACAGTGTGATAGTCACCAAAGCAAACATGAGAATAATTAAAGCTTCTGCCTTGACACAGCAAAAAAAAAAAAGAGCTTTTCAGCAGTTTCATCCACTTGACCAGTTCACACGACTTGAAACATAAACAAACACATCTGTATGACGTAAAACATATGTAAACGTATACATCATGGCAAAAAGGATCAGATTAATCCTACAACACTCCTTTCAATTAATTCGGATCAGTTGAGGTGTTTACACTTAACTATTTTTGTTCTGATTGAGCCATTACTTGGTGTAAATGTAGCTAATAGCTAATGAATGTGATGTTTTCTAGCTCAGATTAACAGCTGCTGGTTATTGTCACAGTTACCAGAGAAGATTGAAGCTGAGGACCATTTGATTGGTGGATGGATTTTTCCTCCAGAATGCATGCTGGGAAATGAGAAGGAAAGTTCCGTGGAGAGAATAAAATGTTATTTGGATCTCTTTAAGGAGAAGGTGAATCTATTTTTTTTCTGCTGTGCATTACATTTATCTAATTTTTTGATTTAAAAAAAAGAATTTTAAGAAAGTTAAATTAATTAGAAGAAACAGTAAGTGCTGGGCAATAATTAATCATGATTAATCAAATCCAAAATTAAATTTTTGTTTTATTAATGGGTGTACGGTGTATAATTATTATGTATATATAAAGACTCACTCATACATTATATACAGTATTTTGTAGTATTTACATGTACTTTATTTATATTAATATAATTCATATTATATATATTTAAAATAAACATTTGTCTTAAATTTATGCATGCACGTGTGTGTATTTATACATAATAAATATAGTACAGATATTTTATAAAAACAAACATTTTTAGAATTATTACTGATTTAGTAATACATGCAATTTTTTTAGAAATCACTTTGGTTGCATTGGGCAGTCAATAATATACAATATTTATTTAATAGTAAATAAATGAAAATGATTAGCAGTATATGGTGTATTATTGCATATTCTTATTGGTCAATCACAGCATTTAGTGTAAACTGTTCTTTACCTTTAAGTAAAATTCAGGTTCTTTTCAGTGTTATTAGATAAAATATCATGAAAATTTCAGTTTTAATACATTTGTATCTTTATTTGTTTTTTATACAGTGGCAGGCAGCAGCAGCCTGTGAGAGCTCCGAGGAGAAGCACAATTTGTGTGAGCGTGTTTTTCAAGGTGGAGAAGAGGAGTATGGTCTTCTGGAAGCACTAAAGTTTCTAATGCTGGCCAAAGCTGTTGAGCTTCATCACAACATGACGGCAGATCAAGAAGTGCCTGTGTTCTGCTGGCTTCTTTTTGCCCGCGACACATCAGAAAACCCCCAAACCCTCCTGGCCAATCACCTGAGCCAGATCGGTTTCAGTGGAGGGGTAGAACAGGCAAGTATGATGACACTGGCAGACTTACAGCTCTTGAAGGCTCTGACTTTAAAATACAATTTAAATGTATGTTTGCTTTGTTGTAGGTAGAGATGTTTCTACTGGGCTATGCCTTAAAGCACACCATTCAAGCCTTCCGTCTGTACATGACTGACACAGAGGAATTTGTGACACATTACCCAGACGACCACAAGCAGGAGTGGCCCTGCGTGTGTATCGTCACAGAGGACGATCGCCATTACAACGTCCCTGTCAGGAGGAGCGTTCAACACCAGCAAAGAGAAGATATCAATGATATCACAATGACTTAACAACAGAGACCTCGGAGAACAAATCTGATCTACAAAGTGGCATGATGTTTGTTTTTTTGATCATTTGTTGGTCATCCAGTGAAGGGAATTTACAGCGATTTACCGAAATCAAATTGCAAGCAGAAGTGCTCAGGTTTTTCCCCTAAATGAATCACAGAACTAACATCGGCCGGTCAGGAAATACTGTGATTAACACTGGTTCAGAAAGGGGGAAAAAACCCTTAACTGCCTTTTTACTTTAACACTGTTTATTTTGTATTATGCATTGTTGGTAATTGTGTTGATTTACATTGTAAAAAAAAAATATAATATTAATACTAAAGAGTTTTTAAAATTTTTAGAGAATTTTAATTCAAAAGAATGTATTGTGGGTGAGCTATAGTATGGGAAATTAGATAATGGTCTTTAAGTTAATTTGTTATTCAAAAAAAAAAAAAGAAAAATTCAAAATATAAAAGAAATTTTAGAAAATAGATTGAAGCTTTTTTTAACATTCTGTCAGACATTTCGGCCCATTTTTCTAAACATTATTCATAAAACTGAAAATGTTTCTGTTTATTTTTCTTTTATGATTTTAGAACTATTTTAAATGAGGCGCTACATAAAATATTGTCAATTAAAACAATTTGGAGCATTAAAAAGGGGTCATATGATGCTTTTTAAAGATTATTTTGTGTATTTGGTGTAACAGAATATGTTGACATGCTTTAATGTTCAGAAAACATTATTTTTCAAATACTGTACATTAGGTCAAGCTCAAAAGGGGAATGGAGTCGTGTGACAGTGATGAAGCTCTTACGTGTTTGCAAGTACACATCCACAAAAGGTTAAGACAGCTGACTCCACTGTGTGACCTTGTCTCTCTCTCTCTCACACACACACACACACACTCACACGTGCGCGAGACGCACAGAACTTTGCATTTGAACATTCAGTAGCAAATACTTAAACTAATAACAAAATATACTGATTCAGAAGTGCTAGATTGTAGTAGCAAAGTCAGAATTACTTCCACTCCTAGGTTCACGAACCGGTCATCCATAAAATGTGTTGCTTTTCTGTTGTAAGTAATCTTAAAGATTCCTAAATGCATCTACTTTTGGAAGGCCAAATAAAGTGGTTTTGCTTTCTCTTAGATACACACAGCTCCTCCCTGACATGACTGCTTCAACACTAACTGCGGTTACTAAAACCACAGCTTCTTTCATTGCGTGAACATTTGGACAGCATTACGTAAAATATTTCCACATAGTGACGTACACCTGGGGGCGTGACAGAGAATTTAACTTCGATAAGGAATATCTCTTTGGATTTGAGACTTTAGTCTTTGCAGCTTTTCAGATCTTCTTTATGCACCAAGAGCTTGTAACACTCCAAAGAGAAAGGAACTATTAAAAATTACATCATATGACCCCTTTAAGCCTTTTTTTTTTTTAAGCCAGATTAACTTATAGGTTTTTGACACAATAAAAACAACAACGTGCATAAATCATGTTAGTAGACAGCTGGTGATATAGATGCCAAAAAGAGTTTGCAACAAAGCTTAATATTTGGCTCATTGTGGAGTGAATGAACTACTTGCACTTTTTATTTTGATGTTTTTTTTTTCCTGCTCATCTGAATTTTTGTATATATGACAGATTAATGCTGAATAACTTTATTGCCAAACAAAGAAAGTTATACAGTATTGGTTATGTAAAATACTCATTTTTATGACCATTTTAGGAAATGTGAATAAAATATTCTGTTCTATGACAATTCTATCAAGATTCTGACTTTAATATGCACAAAACATGAGAAATGCAAAAAGAAGAGAAAAAAAAAAACCTTTAGCACAACATTTGTTTAATAACCATAATGTGTTCATAAGTGCTTAGTTTATTTGTATGTGCTGACATATGAGCGGTTATTCAGTTAGACCACAAGCACTTAGTAACACAAGCCCCTAAAGTAAAATAGTACCTAAAAACTGCATTCCAATGAATACTTTGACAAAACAGATATTGAAAGTGAAACTTACAGTAAATTTCTGGAAAATAAGATCTGATCAGAAATGATCTGTTCATGCTTTCACAAAAGCTCAAATAAATATTCTTTTGTATGATCTTCCGACCTAAATATCTCCATAGTGACATTTGCAAAGTATACAAAACCTGAATTTGTGCAGTGAATACAAAAATAAATCAGCTTACACAGTCAAATATATCTGGTATGTGCCCCAAGTCATTAAAATAAATTCCTCTTGAGCAAGTTATAATACACTCAAAGTGTAACTATTTGTGCGTCTCAAGGCAAGAGGAAATGGACGTTATGTCTCAGGGTCAAAGTTCAGATAATAAACACCTTTTCAAGCGTGTTCTTGTTGCAGTCTTTCAGCAAGGATTTGTTTTCTGATTGTAATGATCTATTTCGGGCAAAATATTCACAGGCTGCAGAACAGGAGCTTTGGAAGACATCTGTGTAAATATGCCTCAGTGCAAAAAAGTGCAGGAGTGCAGTTGATGTAGACATGCAAATCTGCTTATTCTGCCCCATACAAACATCAATCAAGTTGCCAATTCCACTGGGGTAATGGAGAGATTGTAGAAATGTAAAAAAGAAAAGAAAACAAATATTCTAATGATAAAGTACTAGTTGCTTCTTGATGTCAAAAATCCAAGACGTCATACTGCACTTCATCTGCAAATGAAAGGAAAACGTATCTTCCACCTCTGTTTTTCTTCCCATGCCTTGATTCATTCATCTTCTGTTTCCACCAGCTCATTCTCAGCCTCTTCAGGGACATCTAACTCCGTCCTGGAGGTGACTTCATTCATCGGGGAAGAGTTGTCCTCCACAACCATTTCTGCCTTTGGGGATTTCTTCTGTAAACAGACAGTGAGAGTGATACATACTTCAGAAGAGATATAAAACACGAGGATTTTAAAAGTCTGAAAGCATGTTTTGGTAACACTCTTGATTAGAGAGCACTATTCACTATCAACTAGTTGCTTATTAACATGAATATTACTAGCATATTAATGCTATATTCTGCATGATCATATACCCTACCCAATACCTAAACAAATACAGCTATGGTCAACATTTTACATACACTTTGCAGAATCTGCAAAATGTTAATTATTTTACCAAAATATGAGGGATCATACAAAATGCATGTTACTTTTTATTTAGTACTGACCTGAATTAAGATATTTCACATAAAAGATGTTTACATTATAGTAGGAAAACTATAGTGGAATTTATAAAAGTGATCCTGTCCAACTGTTTACATATGCTTGACTCTTAATACTGGATTATTACCTGGATTATCCACAGCTGTTTATTTTTTATTTTATTTTAATTTTTTTTGTGATAGTTGTTCATGAATCCTGAATAAACTATTCTTCAGTAAAATCCTTCAGCTCCCACAAAGTTTTCCAGCATCTTTTGTGTATTTGAACCCTTTCCAACAATAACTGTATAATTTTGAGATCCATCTTTTCACACTGAGGACAACTAAGGGACTTACATGCAACTATTACAAAAAGTTCAAACACTCACTGATTCTCCAGAAGGAAACACAATGAGTTTGAATTTGAACTTGAAAATCAGGGTAAAAAAGAACTTATTTTGTGTTTTGGGAAACATGTAAGTATCTTCTGTAACTTCTGAAAGGCAGTACTAAATAAAAAAATAAAAAAAAGCTTTTTTTCCTGTAAATAAGAAAAAATTTACACATCTTGTTTTTTTGTTTTGTTTTTTTCATAGTTTTCACCCCCAGCTTCTTAATGCATTGTTGTACCTTCTGGAGCATCAGTGACTGTTTGAACCTTGTGTATAATAGCTGCGACTGAGTCCCTCAGTTGAGCTCATTGTGAAAATATTGGTCACAAAATTATATAGCCATTGTTGGAAAGGGTTCAATTATGCAAAAGATGCTGGAAAATCATAGAATTTGTGGGACCTGAAAAAAAAATTCTGACAAACAGCAGGCAGTTTAAAAGGGTCATATGATGCAATTCAAATTTTTCTTTTCTCTTTGAAGTGTTACAAGCTCTTGGTGCATAAAGACGATCTTTAAAGTTGCAAAGACTGAAGTCTTAAACCCAAAGCCATATTCTTTATAATAGTTAAGACTTGTCCTCGCCATCCTAAAATGCCTCGTTTAAATATGCCCCTACATTTCTATGTCACCATGTGGGAAGATTTGCGTAACACCACCCAAATCTTCATGCAAAGAAAGAAGGCATAACTTTTATTCTTGCTGATGCTGCCAGTGCCAAGTCATGGAGACATAGTGTGCAGTAATTTCACATTTAAAGTATTTTTTTTTTTTTTTAATCTAAATGCCCCTCGTAATGTAGCTTCTGTGTTTCCTCCGCATTGCAAAGATTAATTTTGTCAATACTGATTTTGGACTGGTAACAGTTGAATTATTTGACTGAAAAGATTATGCACATTTAAAGAAAAAAGGCTTTATAAATGAAAAAATGGTCATAAAAGGTTAAAATCTATTTCAAATTATTGTAAAATATAACGAACAACTATCACAAATAGATAATTAAGTAATGCTGTGGATCATTCAGGTAACAACACAGTATTAAAAATCAAGCATATCCAAACTTTTGAATTAGGTATTATTATTTTCTCATGTGGACTATATGTACAGGTGCATCTCTATAAATCAGAATGTCGTGGAAAAGTTAATTTATTTCACTAATTCAACTCAAACTGTGAAAATTGTTTATTAAATAAATTCAGTGCACAGAGACTTTGGTTCTTTTAATTGTGATGATTTTGGCTCACATTTAACAAAAACCCACCAATTCACTATTTCAACAAATTAGAATACTTCAGAAGATCAATAAAAAAGAATTTACTGTACATGTACTAAATAGTTGGTACGGGCTCCTTTTACTTTAATTAATTTTCTTTAATTAGGTGGTATAGAAGCCCAGGTTTCTTTGACAGTGGCATTCAGCTCATCTGCATTGTTTGGTCTCTTGTTTCTCATTTTACTCTTGACAATACCCCATAGATTCTCTGTGTTCAGGTCTGGTGAGTTTGCTGGCTAGTCAAGCACACCAACATCATGGACATTTAACCAACTTTTGTTGCTTTTGGCAGTGTGGGCAGGTGCCTGCTGGAAAATGAAATCAGTTCATCACAGCAGCAGAAGGAAGCATGAAGTGCTCCAAAATTTCTTGGTAAACGGGTGCAGTGACTTTGGTTTTCAAAATACACAATGGACCAACACCATCATATGAAATTCAACACACAATCATCACAAACTGTGGAAACATAAAACTGGACTTCAAGCAACTTGGGCTATGAGCTTCTCCACCCTTCCTCCAGACTCTAGGACCTTGGTTTCCAAAAGAAATACAACATTTGCTCTCATCTGAAAAGAGGACTTTGGACCACTGGGCAACAGTCCAGTTCTTCTTCTCCTTAGCCCAGGTAAGACTCCTCTGACATTGTCTGTGGTTCAGCGAATTCCTTGACACGTCTGTGTGTGGTGGCTCTTGATGCCTTGACCCCAGCCTCAGTCCATTCCTTGTGAAGTTCATTCAAATTCTTAAATCATTTTGCTTGACAGTCCTCATAATGCTGCGGTTCTCTTTAGGTTGGTAGTTCATCTTTTTCTTCCATACTTTTACTTCCACCCAATTTTCTGTTAACATGCTTGGATACAGCACTCTGTGAACAGCCAGCTTCTTTGGCAATGAATGTTTGTGGCTTACCCTCCTTGTGAATGGTGTCAATGATTGTCTTCTGCACAACTGTCAGATCAGCAGTCTTCCCCATGATTATGTAACATAGTTAACCAAACTGAGAGACCATTTTGAAGTCTCAGGAAACCTTTGCAGGTGTTTTGAGTTGATTAGCTGATTGGCATGTCACCATATTCTAATTTATTGAGATTGGTGGGTTTTTTTTAAATGTGAGCCGAAATCATCACAATTAAAAGAACAAAAGACCAGTCCCTCCAGAAAAACGCGATTATGCGATCACGTGATTTAATGCATAATCAGCCAAGGGCCGCATATTTATGCGGAGGTCGCATTTTTTTAAATACGCCGCACTTTCGCCGCATAAAATCCCGATTTCAGGAAGCTAAATATGCGGAGGTCGCATGATTTCATAATCATAATAATTTTCGTTGCAAAAAAGTCACATATATCTTAGCAGAAAGTTGAAAAATGTTGCGTTTACTTCACACAAGTAAATCGCCATTATTTTCCAATGGGAACCTTATGAAGTGACGTAATTGCGCGACATGAACATCATCTGTGAAGCCCGCGGTGAAACCAGGGTGAAGGACGCAAATCATTCTCATCTGCCAACAAAATTAAGCGCAAAAGACCACGCGAAGCAGTTACCCGGTGTGTTACATGACAGTGGGGGCAAATTATTTTGACAGAGGGATGAGGATGAGGATGGCGAATGATAGGCCAGTGTTAAAGGCTACGCAGTTAGTTTTCATTTTCACAGTGGACTGTTGTAGTTTCATTCAGAAGTTGATGCACCTCTACAGGTGTAAGATTGTGCTTTTTTGTTACAGAATAGTACCAAAACCTTACAGTTGTAAGTACATTAGTAGTATGTAAAATAATTTACGTTGCAATAAGAGATTGCACTTTGCAATTCCTGTAAAACAGCATTTGTATATTTGTGTGTATATTTTATTTGTATACATTTTTACAGAAGTAGTTGAATATTCCTTTTGTTAAGCTAGAGAACTTGTTTGACTCAATGTTTTGTAAGTTTGAGCCATGTGTTAATTAAGGTCTGAAATAAAACAGAATGAGAACTTAAATATTCTGTGATTTAGTATGCTTGCTTATCATAGGAAGTCATAAGAAATGACTCTTTACAGTAAGGTAGTAGCCTAGTGATAACAGGGTGTTGGGGGGGGGGGTCACCTTTTTTTCTCTTTTTCATCAAACCGCAGTTTTTGCAAGTTCCCGCAATTTCATAGCATAAGATTGCAAAAATATCCCGCATATTCCATCGCATTTTTTAAGAAAACCTGCCGCATAATCAAGGATTTTTGCCCGCTACAATCACAAAAAAAATCCGCGTTTTTCTGGAGGGACTGAAAGACTTTAAACTACTTCAGTCTATGTGCAATGAATTTATTTAATACACGAGTTCCATAATTTATGGAAGTTCTAAGCGGCCATGCATTATATATTTTTTTTTTCCTTTTTGTTTTCTCGTTATAACAACTTAATTTTCTCGTTATCTCGACATAACGAAAGTCGTTTTCTCGTTATAATGACTTATTTTTCTCGTTATCTCGACATAACGAAGTTCGTTTTCTCGGTATAACGACTTATTTTTCTCGTTATCTCGACATAACGCAAGTTTGTTTTCTCGTTATAACAACATGACAGTTTTGCTGTTGCTATAGTAACGAACTCAACTTTGACAGGCATCTGATGGACAACCATGCAGGCGCTCTTACTGTAGCCTATATTTCAGCAAATTTAGCTTCGCCTAGGTAATAAGGTCTACAATACTGTATATAAATAAAGGCTGATCAATCACTGTTGATTTTTCCAGAGACAGTACAATGAACGTTTTGTTTTTGTAATTAACATGTTTAAATGGCAACACCGCGAAATTAGAGCTGCTTGGATTAAACTCACTTTTCATTTTCCCTTTATTTGAAATAAAATTATATATAATTTGTAATTTGTAGTAGTCATTATATGATGTGGCAGATATCATGTGTGTTACAAGCTTCTGTTTGAAAAGAGCGTCCATGTGTAGGACTACGTGTAGTGTGTGTGTGTGTGTAGAAAAAAACGATTACAACATTATAGAACAAAACTGAATTAAATTAGCCTATGGATTTTACATATACATCACATTTCTCATCAATATGGTTAACAATAAAGATTAGTAATAAGGAAAAGAAGCACATCAGCCTACATCGTTAAATCCCGTCCTACTGTAGATAAACAGAAAACAGTGATGTCAACCTTGGTTTTGATAAGCAGTTATTTTATGACACAGAACGCGTTGGTGAAACTCATGCATCTAGCAGGAACTTAATACACAAAATATTCATATTGATACAAGCATTTAACATTTATGAATTAATTAAATGTCAGTTATGAAGACTGCACAAATTATAGCGATCACGAGGAAGGTCCGCGTACAGTAAGTGGATAGTGTACAACACCTTATCAGTTATATTCAGGTCTATAGTGCCACCTGCTGGCGCAGTTTTGTAACTTCTTAGAGAAAATTAATTCGTTATAATGAGAAAACGAACTTCGTTATGTCAAGAAAACGAACTTCGTTATGTCGAGAAAACGAGAAAATGAAGTTGTTAGAACGAGAAAACAAACTTCGTTATGTCGAGATAACGAGAAAATTAAGTCGTTATAACGAGAAAACAAGAAGAAAAAATATTATAATGCATGGCCGCTTAGAACTTCCGTAATAATTTGAGTTGAATTACTGAAATAAACTTTTCCACAACATTCTAATTTATTGAGATGCACCTGTAAATGTTTTGAAATATCTTATTCAGGTCAGTACTAAATAAAAAATAACAATACCATTTTGTATGATCCTACCTGTAATTACTAGAACAACAACCTTACTATGAATTAGCAGCAAATTAGGAGTTAATTTGAGGGAAAACTCTTAGTTAAAGGGGTCATATAATGCGATTAAAATTTCCTTTCTCTTTGGAGTGTTACAAGCTCTTGGTGCATAAAGAAGATCTGTATAGTTGCAAAGATTTAAGTCTCAAATCCAAAGAGATATTCTTTATATAAGTTAAGAATCAACCACGCCCTCTTAAAATGGCTCATTCTAACACACCCTCGTTCTAACACAAACTTGAGGTATTTGGCCAATCATAACGCACTGGATAGCTGGCTAATTAGAACACACCTCGCTTTTCAGAACGATGAGCTTTGTAAAAATCGATGCATTTCAGAAAGGCGGGGCAAAGAGGAGCAACAGTAATGAACATTATGTGGAAAATAATTTATTTTTTTTATCTTAAATGTGTAAGGCGTTCGATGCCATCTGCTTCCAGATATTTTATCTGTACAGTCCATTATGCTGTTTGTTGTTGCAAACTGATTTGTTATCATATTAGTTTAATTTAATTTAATCATAAACACATAAACAGCTAACAGCATTATGTTTTCTGCACTCATCTGTATATCTTTATTTACATTGCAAAGTAAGGTAGATAGGACACAAAATGTAATATTTCTGCAGAACCACTGTCTTCTTCGGTCTGCACTGCAAAAAATGCTTTTCTATCTTAGACTTTTTGTCTTGTTTTCAGTCAAAATATCTACAAATTCTTAAACCAAGAAGGATTTTCTAGACAAGTAAAATTATTGTTTTGTTTAAAAAAAAGTCGAATCTAAGTGAGTTTGTGCTTCAAACAAGCAAAATAATCTGCCAATGGGATAAGCAAAATAATCTTGTTTTCTGTTTGAAATAAGATTATTTTGCTTGAGATTTTTAGATATTTTGGCTGGAAACACAAGCAAAATAATCTGCCAATGGATAATCAAAATAATCTTGTTTTCTGTTTGAAATAAGATTATTTTGCTTGAGATTTTTAGATATTTTGGCTGGAAACAAGACAAAAATCTAAGATAGAAAAGCATTTTTTGCAGTATGATTGCTTCTTACCTGTTTTCGGTATACGTAACAGGCACCCACTGCAACCATGGTGGACTCCCCCATGAATCCTGCTAATAAAGACCCCACTCCCAATGTGGCACCATGCACTCTGCACAAAGACAAACCCAAAAAAGCATTTAAATAACAATTTTTCTGAGCTTATTGTAAAAGGTGCTACATCAGTCTGCATTGACTGAGGAGCACTATCCTATTTAATTCACAAAATTCAGGGATTTGAAATGGTTTATTTTTAGACTCGCTAAAAATTCAGAGGCAGCATGAGAGCTAATTACTTCACAAATCACATACTGAGCAGGGAAGCACATTAAGAAGATATTTCATGAGATGCATTTTGCGTATTTAACATATTTGTATATTCCTTCTGTATACTAACCCCATGTAAGGCAGAACCAGAAGGCTGGTGATGAGCACAGCAATGCGCAGAACTGAACTAGGTGCCAGCACGCAAGTTCTCTTTAACGTCATTAACCATCCTGTCAGATGAGCTCGAACCGTAACTGATAGAAAAACACAGACAGAAGTTCACATTGATATAATGCACTGTAAATCATGTAAAGTCACATGCAGTAGAAAGTAAAATAAAAGGTTAAAGAAAAGACTTTAAGGTACCAGGCACAGGGAAGAAGGAAAAGACTCGCAGAGGAATGATGCAGAGCTGTGCGAAGGCCAAATCCACCCCAATGACATCTACCAGAATGCGTTCAGAAACATGAGGTGTCCAGAATACAAGGAAACACATCTGTAAAGCACAGACACAGGTATGAGCACAAATTACTTAATTTTTCAGTTTTGGAACAAAAATCTTCACCAAATATACAAGTAAACACTGCCACTGAAAAGTTTTTGGTCATTGACTATACAGAGATTTAAAAACAAAAATGTAAAAAAAAAAAAAAAAAAAAAATGTAAAAATTTAAATTAAAAATGTCATGGCAAAGCGGAATTAATCCAGCTTCCAATACTCCAGTTTTAAGTTATGTGATCCTTCAGAAATTATTTTAATATGCTGATAATGCTGATGTGGGAAATTCATGGCCTAGTGGTTAGAGATTTTGACTCCTAACAATAAGGTTGTGGGTTTGTGTCTTAGGCTGGCAATACCACGACTGAACCCCCAACTGCTCCCCTGGCTGTCCACTGCTCCGTGTGTGTGTTCACTGCTGTGTGTGTGCACTTTAGATGGGTTAAATGCAGAGCATGAATTCTGAGTATGGGTCACCATACTTGGCTGTATGTCACTTCACTTGATATGGTCCCTAAGTGTCAATATTGTCATTTCTTTTCCATTTAATGTATCCAAAAACCCATTAACCTCCAACTCTGGAACAATAATGTATACCTAATGTTAACAAAGTGAACCTTATTGTAGTGCCACTACTGAAAGAATCACTATATGCATTATGTCTAAGTGTACATTTAGTTTAATTCCTTCATTACTCTTAGGGCCCTATCATACACCCTGTGCAATGTGGTGCAAGGCACAGCGCAAGTGTATTTCCTCTTCAGGAACTCGAGCTGCATCAAATGCGCTTTGGGGAACGTGCTTAGCGTGAGCTACTCTGAATATTGTGTGTAATCAGTCCAATTGAAGAGCGTGACGTCACAGGCGGGGTGACGTAAGCGACCAGGAAGCTATAAAAGCACGTGCCGCGCAGCTGGCGTCAGCTTCGCATCAGCATCGCATCAGCTTCGTGTCTTTCAGCAAGCGCTCTGTGTGGGAATGTCACTTGTTTGTCTTGTGAGTCTTATTTATTGTTGTCTGTCCAGTTAGAGCTCGTAGACATGCCAAAGAGCAAGGCGAAATCAAAACATAGTGAAGGCGATTGGAAATCACGTTATAGGTTGTGCGTTCCTCCCTGCCCGCGACATATAACGGGTGGGGATACACACAGCTTATGCGTGGTTTGCCTGGGAGCGAAGCACGCTGAGTTGGCTCTCGAGGGGGTGAGCTGTGAGCAAATGTCGGTGCGGCTGCTTTGTTCCCGGAGGGCCCTCTTTGAGGAGGGGGCCTTCGCCAGTGTTCCCCGCGGTGCTGGTCCCACTTCTGCCAAGGCAGAACAGCAGCTGCACTCGTGAGGTTCGCAAGTGGATTTGGTGGAGGGAATGGAGACGGGCCAGTCCCTATCTCCTTCCACTTCCGCCAGATCCGGTGCCCAATCCCTGGAGTCGGAAGCACGCTCTGCGGTTCCTTCCACCCAGGGAGAGGGATCGACGCTCTACCTCTCTTTCTCCGAGGAGGTTGATGTAGAGTCGGTCGACAGGGATTTGCCACCCCATTCACCGCAATATGAGGAGCTCTTGGAGGTGGTTACTCGCGCGGTGGCCAAATTAAGTATTGAGTGGCCCGCCAAAAAAATAACTGAACCGCAGCGAAGCAAGCTTGCTGAACGCTTTCTGCGCCCGAGTCAGCTACCTCCCAGCCGGGGCCTTTCATTCTTTCCTGACCTGCATGATGAGATCGCCAGGTCGTGGAAATGCCCATTCTCCGCCCGCCTCTACATCCCCTCGTCTGATTACTATGGAAATGCACTGCCCTCAAAGCCACTCAGAACAACATTGGCTTTGGTGGGCAAAGGGTATGCGGCTGCAGGTCAGGCTGGTGCTTGTCTGCACACCATGGCGGTGTTACAGGCGTACCAAGCCGACCTGCTTAAGGAGCTAGACGAGGGAGAGGAGATCAAGTCACACAATATATCTGAGTTAAGAAGGACTGCTGATCTTTCCCTCCGCGCCACCAAAGAGACCGGCCGAGCAATTGGGCAGTCCATGGCAGCTATGGTGGCCACGGAGAGGCACTTATGGTTGACCCTGTCCGATATGAAAGAGCGGGACAGGGTCTGCCTCATGGACGTCCCAATCCAGCCTACTGGTCTGTTCGGCGACGCAGTCAATTCTGTCATCGACAGGTTTCAGGAGGCCCGCAAACAAGCGGCGGCAATCCATAAGTTCCTCCCTCGTCGCTCCCTCTGGGCATCTGGGTGGGAGATTCCCCAGCCGCACCCTAGCTCCTCGTATCGAGAGGCACAGAAACAGAGCGTCACCTCTCGTGCTCCTCTGCGTCGGGAACGAGAGTCCCAGCGACGCTCTCCGCAGAGGTCTTCTAGGCCCAAACAAGATCTCAGGGCAGTTAAAGAAGCTAAGAAGTCCTCGGCCAAGAAACCCTGACGCCAAAATCCCAGGGTTTCAGAGGGCAGCCTCTGCTGGGGTAGAGTGGTACACACCGCAGTACACGGTGCCCTTTTCGCCTCAGCGCCCTCTGGGGGCCGGTCTGCCAACTCTGCCAGTGTTCCAGGGCGCAGCGGTCCCCAGGGAGCATCGGTCTCAGTATCTTCCGCCTGTGCGCATAGCGGGCCTGAGACACTCGCCGCCCCTGCGGGGGCCTCTTACACCAGAAATCTGATTCTGGTGACCAATTCCCTTAGTAGATTTTTTAGCAGCATGGAAACTACTGCCAAAGATATCTCGATGGGTCCTGCACACAGTAGAAAAAGGCTACCATATTCAGTTCAGCTCTGCACTGCCAATATTCAACTGGGTCCTCCTGAAGATAGTCGGCCTCAGGCAGGGTCTGATTATGGAACGACAAGTGAAAACCCTATTAGAGAAGGAGGCCATCGAGTTGGTCCCTCCTCAAGACAGGGAGTCCGGATTTTACTGCCGGTATTTCATAGTTCCAAAGAAGGATGGGGTGTTGCATCGGATTTTAGACTGGAGGGTCTCAAATCGTTCAGTTATGAGATTGAAGTTCAGAATGTTCACAATCAAGCATGTTGTAGCTCTGATCAGGTCAGAGGACTGGTTTGTCACAATAGATCTCAAAGATGCATACTTCCACATATCCATCCTTCCACAACACAGGAAGATTCTCAGGTTCGCTTTCGGGGGCGAAGCTTGCCAATATCGAATACATCCCTTTGGCCTTGCACTCTAACCCCGCACGTTCAGAAAATGTGTAGACGCGGCTATGGTCCCCCTGCGAATGCAGGGCATCCGCATTCTCAACTACATCGACGATTGGTTGATTTTAGCTCAGTCAGAGCAGGTTGCGGCTCGGCATTGAGATGTCGTTCTCGCACATATGGGGGAGCTGGGTTTGAGAATAAATGCCAAGAAGAGTGTACTTTCTCCGGTTCAGAGAACCACCTATCTAGGCGTAGTATGGGATTCGACCGCGATGCAGGCACGACTGTCACCTGCTCGTATCGAGTCGATCCTCATCTCAGTCGAGAGAGTCAGAGAAGGCCAGTCACTTACTGTCAAACAATTTCAGAGATTGTTGGGTCTGATTGCAGCTGGGTCCAACGTGATACCTCTTGGCCTGCTGTACATGAGAGCCCTACAGTGGTGGCTCAAGACCAAGGGATTTTCCCCGAGGGGCAATCTACTTCGCACTATCAAGGTCACGTGGCGCTGTCTCCGTGCCTTAGAAATGTGGAAGAAACCTTGGTTCTTGAATCATGGCCTGGTGCTGGGAGCTCCTTGTCGCCGTGTAATACTAGCGACGGACGCATCTCTCAACAGCTGGGGTGTAGTCATGAGTGGACACCCTGCCCGTGGTCTGTGGAGTGGTCGCCATCTAACATGGCATATCAATTGTTTAGAAATGCTAGCAGTTTATCGTGCACTGAAGCACTTCCTCCCAGACCTAAGGGGTCACCATGTGTTGGTGCGCACCGACAACACATTTGTGGTCTCTTACATCAACCACCAGGGAGGTCTGCGTTTGCGCCCTTTGTACAAGCTGGCGCACCAGATCCTGGTGTGGTCCCAGAGCAAACTCCTCTCATTTAAAGGCAGTATATGTTCCTGGGAAACTAAATATGGGAGCAGACATACTGTCGAGGCAGGGGCCGAGGCCCAGGGAATTGAGACTTCATCCAGAGGTGATGAAGCAGATATGGAGAGTCTGTACGCCTTTGCCTCTATTGCTCTGCTCCCGGGAGTTCTGGCGAGAGTACGCCAGGACGGGGTCCATCTGTAATTAGTATTCAAGATATTTCAGACAGACATCTTACACTTAAAACCTCCTTTCTGTTGGCTATCACCTCTCTGCGGAGAGTAGGAGATCTTCAGGCCCTCTCTGTGACCCCCACTTATCTTGAGTTTGCACCTGGCATGGCCAAAGCGTTCATATACCCTCGAGCAGGATATGTTCCCAAGGTTCCCTCTGTTACACCACGACCTGTAGTGCTGCAGGCCTTCTGTCCTCCTCCCTTCCGGGAGCCCGACCAAGCGAAGCTAAATTATATGTGTCCAGTTCGAGCGCTGGACGCATACGTCCACAGAGCTGCCCTATGGAGAAAAACTGACCAATTGCTTGTATACTATGGTCCCCCCAAGAGGGGTTCTGTTGCTTTTAAGCAGACTATTAGTCACTGGATAGTCGAGGCTATCAACGCCACCTATGAGTCCTCTGGTCGCCCCCCGCTGTCGGGAGCCAAGGCTCACTCTACTCAGGGTATGGCGGCCTCCAAGGCCTTCCTAGCAGGTGTATCCATGCTGGACATCTGCAACGCTGCGGGGTGGTCCACGCCCTCTACGTTTGTTAAATTCTATGGCCTAGACATGCCAGTCACTCCAGGCACTTCTGTCCTCCTGTCCTCAGCTGTGCTCTTTGGATACACACAAGGCAGTGGTTTGGTAGTCTGGCGACGTTAGTACTCATTCCCCAAAGCGCATTTGACACAGCTCGAGTTCCTAAAGAGGAACGTGTCTAGGTTACGTATGTAACCCTAGTTCCTCAAGGGAACAAAACACTGTGTCTCGGAGCCATACCCCCGGCACCCCTGCTGGCACTTGCTGGTACTCGAAGCTGACACCAGCTGCGCAGCACATGCTTTTATAGCCTCCTGGTCGCTTACGTCACCCCGCCTGTGACGTCATGCTCTTCCATTGGACTGATTACACACGATATTCAGAGTCGCTCATTCTAAGCGCGTTCCCCAAAGCGCATTTGACGCAGCGTCTCATTCCCTCGAGGAACTAGGGTTACATACAAAACCTAGAGATGTTTTGCTAGTTTTAGCCCGACACATTTCTCATTTTCTCGTCCTGCACTCCATTGTTTAAATAGCAAATGCATTTGTGCCCATGGGTGTGTTGATTTAAAAAACGAGATGTGTTTAGGCACATTCTTGGCATGTTGCTATTTTGAGGAACTAAAAATAGGCTGTGCCGTAGACCAATTCAAATCTGGTCTTAAGTCTGGTGCAATATCTTTTCTTTGTTATTTAAAAACCTGTCAGTAATATTCACCTATATCGCATGTGCATATCGCGCGTACACTTTGCTTATTACACACACAGAATGCGCAGCAGCTCACAAAATCGTTACAAATAAAAAATTACATTCCGCCATGTAAATAGCGAACCTGCTATGGCACAAGCGCAACTGGCTTTTAAAGGGAATGGGAGATGAGACTCTGATTGGTTTATTGCACGTTACGCCCAAATAACTACCATTACTCATTAAGAAAATAGGGACAACCCATTTAGATAATGCATCTGGGCGCACCAACCATTTTCCCATCGTTCAACTAGCAAAAGTAGTTTCTGACACGCCCTGAGTGCACCTGTGCCATGCGCTTTAGACCATGCGCTTAGATTGTTAAAATAGGGCCCTTTATCTTAGATGTGCCAGTCAGTTTTGATGGTGTCTTTGTTATGAGACTCTTCTCATTCCAGCAAGACTAGATTATGCAATGGTCTTGCACTAAGCATGCTTGACGCCCTGCCTACGGGCATTCCTCTATTCTGACTCAATAGAGCCTGACAAAGGCCTGGCATGCCTGTTTACAGTGAAAGATCCTCCACATCTGACCAAGTTAAAGGCAATGGGCTTAAGTCAAATAATGTGCGCTTGACTTTGACTTTCAGTGATCACTCATAACACAGTTCTAGTCACGAACACTTTTACACTGAAATTCAAATGAACAGACACTGACAATGGATGTGTGGGTGGATGTTTTGCACTGTCAATAAAAAACAAACTACCAACATTATGACTTTGCCGTTTTAATTTCTTTCTTCCTTCCTTCCTTCCTTCCTTCCTTCATTTCTTCCTTGCTTCCTTCCTTCCTTCCTTTCTTCCTTTCTCTAACACAACTACTGGTTTATCCAAAGTGCTGTACAATACAACTTAAATAAAACATAAGAAACCACAAAACACAATATAACAATACAATTGACATGGCTAGAAACAGAAAAAGCTATTGACAAAAGATGTTTTTGAAGCAGGTACTTAAATACTGGCGAAGAGGGCGCAGCTCTAATAAAAGCTGGTAATTTGTTCCATAGACTAGGACCAGGAACAGAAAAGGCTCGATCACCTCTGCAATGAACCTCGACCTAGGAATGGAGAGGAGACCAACATTATTGGATCTTAGGGACCTATTTGGTTTAAAAGTATAGAGACTGCCTTAGAGAAATATGATGGGGCTTGATTATGCAGAGATTTAAAAACAAAAGTTTATATTTCAATATCAATTTAAAGATAATCTAGGAATTCTTGTAGACCTGTCCAATTGAAGCAGCGACATTTTTGTATTTTCTACCACATCCACAAAACAAAAAAAACAAAAAATAGATAAATAAAAACTTTGTGCAGTTACTTTTTGATCGTTACTTGGATTCTCTATCTGTTGTTTTCTCTACTGTCATTATGAAACAAAAAACAGGAAATGCGCCATATATCTTCAGGCTGTTTTGAGACATCTCCACTGGTACAGATGTTACATCTCCATTCAGAAAAGTGGGTGTGCAAGATCTACCAACATGTTTTTCTTCATTTCAATTTTATTTGATCCTCTAATCTGTAACTACAAAACATACACCTACAAGTCATGTCATGGAAATCAAAAACAAACAGCAAAAACTGTAACCCATTAAAGCAAGCTCCATAGTTTGTTTTCTGATCATTTATTTGTCTGTTTACAACATGGATACTTTTTTTCTGTGAAAAGTAAAACCTTCACCATATGTCTAACTTCTGCTTTCCAACAACCCTTGCAGTGTTTTGAGACGCAAACCGCTGGAACTGCATTATAAAAATTGTGACTCACTTTAACCCGTTGTTGTTTTTTTTGTTTTTCGTCTGCAGGTCTTGAGGTCAGAGCAGTAAACAGAAAAAATGGGTTTATGACCAACATTGGAATGGAAATCAGTGTTTACTGATAGTATGGCATGTGAAAAATGAAAACCATTTTCACGTGCAGAAATGTTTTATGTTGGAACTTGAGCAGCTGTTCTAAACAGACTCATCCTTGACATACCAAATGAAACTAAAAACATTATGAAAATATCCTCTGGGTACATGCATGTAAATCAGGCTAAACTTTTTCATTTTTATTTACATTTTTTTACTGTAGGTGACCTTAAGATTTTAAGCAGTGAAAACTATCCCATGATACTGCACACTTCAGTAATTATATATGCAGAATTTCTGACACTTTACACTTTCTGAAACTCTTTGAAATAGTATATAATGCTCATCTGCATATAGATTAATAAACCTTACCGTTAAGGAGAGGAGAAAACAGCAAAGGGTGAACCTCTTGATATGTGATTTGGTGACTGTCAGACCACTGGCTAACTTATTAGTAGGGTTATTCTGTTAAAACAAAAGAAGTACAAATACTATTATTTATTTATCCTCCAAATGATACAGGTTAAAATAAAAAGCTAAGCCATTACGCTTATGTGGAAAAACTTTTTTTTGAAAAGACAATTGTTATATATTCAATCCATACATAAACCATGCTCATCTGCACCATCCAAAACAAGAAAGATGTTTTCACACCCATTATACAACTATGTGCATCAAGAATAAAGCATGTTGTTTTCTTTCTTGTCTACAAGATGAACACGGAGTGCTAGTGCAGGAAAAACATAATTTAGAAGTTACAAAACAAGTTTTCCCCAACCTAAATCTTTCACTCAATCTTACCAACACAACCATAAAATAACGCCTCTTTTCTACCACACAGAATTCTGATACTGGTCGGGTCTCTAATCAAAAAGAGGCAAAACCTAAACATGTCGAATCACGCACATGTTAATCTGACTCTTGTAGGTCTTTGAATGGTACATAATTACAGGTCTACAGGACGAGACATTTGATTGTGAAAACTAGTCATCGGGTGTTGACTAAAAAACATTCCAAAGTCTTAGCACAAACCAAACAAATGAAAGTTACTGAGGTCTTACATAATTCTTTCACCAAATAACAAAAGATAATAATATACATTAAAAAGTTGGACAGGAACTACATTTTTATATAAGTTTGTCAGTGTTGATAGCCTTGTGGGCAGCATGCTGACATGTAGCGTTGTTGCGCTGTGCGTGTCCCGAGTTCAATTCCCAGCAAGAGGACCTTTCCTGATCCCGCCCCCAATTCGCTTCATGTCAACTCTAAACTATCCTATCACAATAATAAAAAAAAATTAAATTATTTTTTTTGCCTGTAAAAAAACATTGTGACATTCATAGTCAAAACTAGGGCTGCACGATGTGTTGTTTAAGCATCGATATCGCGATGTACGAATCCACGATAGTCACATCGCAGGATGTGCGATGTGGGCTTTCGTTGTTGATCTGTTATTCATTAACTGTACGGGCCAGCTGCTCCCCGGCCCTTGACGAATGTGATTCGCAGATTAATTGCACAGCTTAACCATCATAGAGTGAAAGTTTATCATTGACAGGACTGAAAAACACATGCAAGTTTAATAGGGCAGAGAGAGAGAGAGGGCGCGCGCGAGACAGACCGAGACCGAGACAGAGAGCGCGAGAGAGACCGAGACAGAGCGCCCGCGAGAGAGACAGAGAGCGAGCCATCTTCAAACAACACGAGTGCTGTCTTGCTCTCTCTCCCTCGCGCATATTAATCAATTGACACGATGGTGTCGATGTTTAAATCATTTAAAATGAGAATGTAAGTGTGCTCACCCCATTTTTGTTTGTAAGAAAAAATATTGCAATATATATCGCAGAAAAATAAAATATCGCAATGTCATTTTTTCCCAATATCGCGCAGCCCTAGTCAAAACCACCACCTACCTTATCGAATGCTGGATAGACGGCACGTAGTTCTGTTAACCAGCCGTAGGGCATGTGACCAACCGGATATGTTGCTGTGAGTACTGCTACCGCCTAGCAAACACATACAATTCAGTTAGAACAGGCTGCTGTGTGTTACTGTTGACTCTAGTACATTGTAGAACCCAACAGTGCTCACTTCGGTTGATGCAGCGCTGCTGTCGAGGTCCCGAGAGACAAACAGATTGACAATGGGCCTGCTGATGCGCTGAGTGGCCAAAATAAGGGCAAGTGGCCACCAGAAACTTAGCATCTTCCTTACAGTGGTGTCGCCCTGGAAGTGAACAAAAGTCCTTTGAGCATAGGATGCCACATTATGAATGTTCTGTGAAGCTCTTGATGATAATCATACCCCCTGTTCGATGCTGCTTGACTCCGGAATATTGTTGTGGACGTTGCAGTAGTAGCCCAGTCCTACGATAGTGAACCGCACCAGAGCTCCCATGTACAGAGAGAGAATTGGAATGAGAAGAGGCTCTAAACATTCCAGGTTACTCTGGAGAAGAATCGCCACAAATATTATCTGCAGGCAAACAGAAGAGTCAAGAATCAATTAAATATTGGGCAGGTTTAAGTACATGTTTAAACACACGACAAAACCTGCCAAAATATTTATGCATTCAATAGTTAAAAGAAAAAAGATACACTGTTGCTGCTGCACGCTATGCAAATCTGCAATGCAAAATAAGTGCTCAAAATAGCCCTTAGGTAGCACATCTAAAACAAAACAGGGATTTGCATATACATGATGTGCAAAATTTTTTATAGATGTTAAACTATTTAATATTAGTTTAATTAGATCATAATATAATATTTTATTATATTTATTATAATAGAATAATATTTTAAATGCAAAAATGTATTAATAAAAAATGTAAATGTCATGTTTTTTACAGTCTTGGTGTGCTTATTGAGGTGATGTCCAGTACAGACCAAAAGTTTGGACACACCTTCTCATTCAAAGAGTTTTCTTTATTTTCATGACTATTAAAATTGTAGAGTCACACTGAAGGCATCAAGGGCTATTTGACCAAGAAGGAGAGTGATGGGGTGCTGCGCCAGATGACCTGGCCTCCACAGTCACCAGACCTGAACCCAATCGAGATGGTTTAGGGGTGAGCTGGACCGCAGACAGAAGGCAAAAGGGTCAACAAGTGCTAAGCATCTCTTGGGGAACTCCTTCAAGACTGTTGGAAGACCATTTCAGGGTGACTACCTCTTGAAGCTCATCAAGAGAAAGCCAAGAGTGTGCAAAGCAGTAATCAAAGCTAAAGGTGGCTACTTTGAAGAACCTACAATATGACATATTTTCAGTTGTTTCACACTTTTTTTTTTATGTATATAATTCCATATATAATTCCACGTGTGTTAATTCATAGTTTTGATGCCTTCAGTGTGAATCTACAATTTTCATAGTCATGAAAATATAGAAAACTCTTTGAATGAGAAGGTGTGTCCAAACATTTGGTCTGTACTGTATGTCTATTTTTAATTTTATAATAACTTTATAATATAATTTATGATATATTTTTTTACTTATACTACCATTCAGAAGTTCAGTCAGTGCTTTTTGGCTTAAAAATGAATACTTTTATTTAGCAAGATTACATTAAATTGTGAATTAAAAAATCTGAAGTGACAGAAAAGACATTCATAATCTTACAAAAGAATTCTATTTTTAATATGCTGTTCTTTAGAATATTCTATTCATCAAAGAATCCTGAAAAATGTATCAGTTTACACACACAAAAACTAAGCAGCACAAAATAAAGTAACGGATGCTAAAACTTTTGCTTTGCCATCACAGGAATAAATTACATTTTCAAATATTTTCAAATAGAAAATAAAAAAGCAACATTTTACACAGTATTAGAGTTTTTTAAGATATCTAATAATTTTAAAATTGAGGCCTGTTGCATGAAGCCAGTTTAATTTTAACCAGATAATTTCGTGTTTAGTGTGAGCAAACTCAGAGTTTTCAGGCTCAGGAAGGTGGGTTGGTCTTGAGCAGGGTTCATCGCTTTGGTAATTTACACTGCAGCATAACCTGCTCCAGAGCAGGTTTTATTCTGGGCAAACCCAAAGTGGACCAATCAGCTGTGACCAAAGTAGATATGTCTGATGTAATAAAGCCACTCCCTGTATCTTCTGCTCCACATTAATGCAGTTTACAGTGAAAAAACTTCAGAGACAAAACCGCCCATCTTTTTCTGTTAATTATTTTATTTATATTTCATGAATAATAATTATTTATATTAACTTATAATTAACAATAAACATATAAATAGCTTTAATAAATAAAAGCTTTTAAAATGACTAAGCCTAAACTTATGTGATTTCTTCTGAGCACTGAAACTATACAAATTATAAAATTCAGTTGATTCATTTGTATACTCCAATACTGTCTTTGCTGCAGGAGCAGTGTTTATTTCTGCATTGTAAATGCAATTTAATTTATTATATTTTTTATAACAGCATCTCTTAATCTTCAGCAGAAATGTGAGCTCAAAAACTCTGGATCAAATACTGAGATGACAAAGAATATTTATATCAAATGCTGTGAGCCTGCTGAACCTGATTTAATCCAGGCTGGATTTTTTTTGGTTTTGTGAAATCTAAACATACTCTGAAACATGCATGCAACAGCCATTGTTATTATTATTATTATTTTTTTTTGCAAATGCAACACTTTTTTATAATTGTGGCACAAGGGGTTATGACAGGAAGTTGGCATACAACAGTTTATAGAGGGCTACCTGTACAACAACATCAGAGATAGAGGCAGATCCCACTAGCAGGCTGTACTTGTGCTTGAGGAGGATGCCAGCATGAATCCAAGCCTTTGGAGGGAAATTAAATCATTACAAATGAAAAAAAAGATGTACCATTCTACTTTGACTATTTCTGCAGTATGCATACTGTGCACAGTAGGTGAATTGTTTGTATGCATGGAATACCACATGGAAACTATAATTGCCAACAGTACTGCAGTATACAAAACATAGTGATCAAAAGTCTAAATACCGCAATGCACTCAATGTGATCCTAAATTTGCATTTGTAATAACAAAAGTAATAGCCTATTAACTGCAATTTTTACACATCTTGTTTGACTCTTGCTTTTCCATAGCCCATACTCCTTACTATTTAACATACTACCAGGTAAAATTGTACATAAGCAAAGTATGCAACAAAAAGTTCCAATATTCTAATCCAAAAGATGATATGGAATCTCCTGTTAAAAAGTTATATTATGAGGTCCATACTCACCATTGCATCTAATAATGGAAATACTGCGAGGTACAGGAATGCCTTTCTTGTCTTGCTTCCCACTGAATCATCAACATGGTGGAGCTTATTTATGATGTAGTAGCCCAGATCTGTATAAGCTGGAGAAATGTGACAGTTTTTAATAAAGGATCTCCATTGAAGAACTCAGTGGAAATTAGAAATTGTATTCAGAAGACTGACACACCTATTAGGATGTGGAGGATGATGGCAATGACCCCAGCCACAACTATACAGAGGACTGCCTTGGTTCTCTCCTTCTTACTGTTGACAAACACGAGTCCCACATTTTTGAAGTCGCTCATGGGTCCAGTAAAGAACTTCATGAGCGAGTATGCCAGACCATAGCTTGCCAACATCTCAACCCTGTCCTCTTTCACAGAAGCTATGCCCCTGTTTAGAGCCTGAAGCAGACATAAGAAAAGAAAGGGCATGTTTCATTGCAATCCTTAATATTTTTTTTTTTTAGGAAACACCTAATGATCACAGTATAACACCAGACAACTAAAAAGGGATAGGAAGCAAAAGTAATTGTGAATCAGTTTTATCTTCTTTCGTGCAAGTGAAACTGATGACAGACGCACTAGAGAGGCAACACAGAAAGACAACTAAAAAGAAATGGTTTTGCAGGTGGAGGCCACAGACAATTGCTGACTTACGTTACCTTATTGTTGTCTTTTCTGAGGTAAATGACGTTATGTGACTATTCACGGGCTGTTCTACTGACAGTATATTTGGAAATAATACTTATTGTTCAGTGTCCATTTATTATTAGTAGCAACATATCAGCAACCCAATAATCACAACAGGTTTTGTGCTTGTTACTTTTAATAAAGCACAAAGTCTCAGCCTTTAAATTCAATTTTATCACAAAATGCCAACAAATAATGCATTTTTTACGCTCTTTAAAGGGATTATATGATGCAATTTAAATTTCCTTTAAATTTAAAATTCTCTTTGGAGTGTTACAAGCTCTTGGTGCAAAATTTGCAAAGACTAAAGACTCAAATCCAAAGACATATTCTTTATAAAAGAATAAACCACCAAAAAATTGCACATATGGCCTACATGTCTATTTCACTGTGTGGAAAGGTTTGCGAAACATCACCCAAATGTTCACGCAAAGAAACAAGGCAAAACATTTATTCTTGCTGTTTCTACTGGGGCCATGTTGTGGAGAAGATGTGCGTTTCTTTGTAAAAGCAAAACTATAATGAGTGGTTAAGTTGTATTTACAACACTGTGCCGGATCTTTTGAACCCAAATATTCAGATGTGTGCAGCGAAATTTACAGAGGACAAGGACTGTTTCCTGTGAAAGTAGCCTACAATGCCCTTGTCTGTTTCTATAAAGTGGGGCAGTTACAGCTTTGCAAAAACAGTCTGGCACTTCTGACTCACAGTCTGTGAGTACATTTTCATATGTAAAGGATTTGCCACTGATGATTCAAACCTGAGCGCTTGTTGTTTTCTTTTTTTGTATAGGGTCTTTTTTTAAACAATAATATATAACAATAATATAAATTGTACTTAATTTTTCTGGTATCAGACGAAAGCATAAAACAATTTAATTTATCCTAATCAAATGAAAAAAACTTTTATTTTTTGGCAAACGAAGTGCTGCATAACAGTGGTTTATACTTTTAAAATTAAAAAGAAAACAAATGTGATCTTTCCTTTAAAACTAAAGATTTATTAATATTTACTCATTCCCCAGACCTGAATCCACTTGAGAACCTCTGGCATATTATGTATTAGAGCATCCAAATCTGCTAATTAGCACCACAGATTGTGCAGGAGCTTAGTGATGCCCTGATCCATTTCTGGCAGGAGTTCCCGCTGAAAACAATCCATGTCATCAGGAGCATGCCCAGACATTCTCAGAAGTGCCTACAGACACATGGGGACCGTAAACACTACTGACTTGCATTACGAGTTATGATGAAAGATATGCAAACTGGATCAGCCTGTAATTTTTTTACTTTTCCACATAATTTCATTTTCAAAAAATTAGGCAATCTTTGTTTATCAAGATCCAATGTGTGATTTTAATTTTATCACAGTTTACATTGAATAATGTTTACACCACTGTTTGATGCAACTGTATGCTATATTAATTTATGAAAATAAACAAGCTGAAAACACTCTAACTGAAAAACCTTTAGAGATTTTCTATAATATTAAGCCTCAAAAAATGGATTGGTTTCTTCTTTAAATTATATAAAAAAAAGTAAAAATATGAATGGTTTTATAATGTTATATATATATATATATATCTTAAGTGTGCAGAATAGCATGATTGGACTTTTGAACAATTAATTGTCGCTTTATGCGATTACATAATTGTGGCATAATATATAAAAGTAATTGCATTTAGAAATTATATTAACTGTGTAGCCCTAACTTGTATAGACCATACTGAAAACTATACTGAACGTTCTTTCCAGTATCTGTGTGGCTGCCTATAGCCAAAATCCATTTAAAGGAACATTTTCTAGGGGATTTTCCAACTCCCCTTGAGTTAAACATTGAAGTTTTACCATTTTTTGAATCCATTCAGCTGATCTCTGGGTCTGGTGGTAGCACTTTAGCTGTAGCATACCATAGATCTTTGAAACGGATTAGACCATTAGCATCTCGCTCAAAAATTACGAAATTTAAATTTCACATTTAAAACGTGACTCTTCTATAGTTACATTGTGTACTTAGACCAGCGGAAAATGAAAAGTTGCGATTTTCTAGGCTGATATGGCTAGGAACTATACTCTCATTCCAGCGTAATAATCAAGGAAATTTGTTGCCATACCATGGGTGCAGCAGGTGTAATGATATTACTTCAAATGGTAGACTATTTTTAGGCGCTAACTAATATCATTGCGTTTGTAAGTTTTAAAATAGGAAAAATATCTAAACTCTTTGGCAATTTTTGAGCGAGATGCCGACTGTCAGATTCAATGATCTATACTAAGCTACAGCTAAAGTGCTACCGGCAGACCCAGAGATAGGCTGAATGGATTCGAAAATGGTAAAACTCAACTGTTTAAATCTAGGGGAGCTGGAAAATGAGCCTAATTTAAAAAAAAAAATCCTTTAAGGCAAGTCATGTCACTCGGCTGCCATCTTTAAAATGCCTCTCGGGCATGCAAGTGCAGCTCTTTATCTCTTTGAAATATGTGAAATCACAAATTAAATCTGACAAGAACTGCATTATAAATGTTGTTTATTTTGCTAAAATAGAGTTAAAAAAAGCTTATTTTTTTTAGGCTAGATCAGCCAGTGCGCATGCCCAGTCCTGAGCTCACGTCTCAGAATGCTGATCGTTCTATAGCATCCGGGACTTCTATGGCAGCTGTATTAGTGACTTTTCCGATTAGCGATTGGCTCTTTTGCTGAGAAGGCAGGGATTTGTTTGATAGAGCGGCCATATTGAGTGTTGCATTTTTCCCCATTCAAAACTATTACGAGTGACATGTCTTGGGTATTCTATAGTCTTTGTTTTATAGCAGAGCAAGAACAAGAGAAACAAAGAGACAATGAGTGCTGCTAGAAATACACTCACATGTCAGTTACATAAGTTCAAACACACACACACACACCGGTAACTTAGTAAGACTGTCACTTCCCTAACACTAATTTACAAAAACCAAGACACATGTTAAACTTCAATGTGTACCACAGACTAAAAGAGCAAATATAAAACATTGCCTGAAACTAATGTATTTATCAAACCCAACTTGGCTGAGGTTTGTACCCACATGAACTTGATGAACCATCCTTTGATTACTAAACATTCAGTGCATATCTGAGGTATGTCCTCCTGATAACATAAAAAAACTCTCTAATACGGAAAACCCGGGCCATCCTTACAAATTTCAGAGATTATCTTCACAGTGAAACTTTCAGTTAAATATGGCCCGCTGTGAATTATTTTATGACGAGTGTAAAAGCATCTAGTTGTGGCATACATATTCAAACAACAAAGACATAACAGAGCTCCTAAGATGCCTTTTCACATATTTCCCTGTTGGTTTAACCATAGTGACACTGTGCAAGGACAGTTTGTGCGATTTATGGAACTGACAACAGGTTCAAAACAAGATGTTATCACATGGTTAACTGTGGTATGAAAAGTATAAAGATTACACATAATGTATGTACTGTATGTACATCTATGCATGTACAGTTTATGTGCATTGTGTTTTTGTTGCCATCTGTTTTTTTGTGTTTTTTTTTTATGCATGAAAAAACCCCACTAATCTTAAAGATAAAAGTAGGTCTTGACCCCATATTTCACTTAGGAAATCTACTGTAACTGGTTTTTATTCTAAGCAGATGTGTTTGGAAGTTTCCTCTGTCTCAGTAACCAGTTCATAACCCTCAATTTAGACTTTTGTTTTACTGTAAGAAAGAGTGTCAGACTTGGCAGCATGTTATGCAAGTGGATAACTCATACACACAGAGATGAAATCCTCGAGAACTGACTTTAAACCCATTGCATTTTGGGAAATTCAATCAATAATTTAAAGCAATTGCTTATCCATGCAGTAGACACCAGAGATAGCCTGACAAAAGGCATCTAGACAACAAGTTCTCCGACTTTGTCTGACACTTCAAAGCAATTTACACTGAGGGGAGGCCGGGGCTAGCTACACACATTTAAAGAAGTGCATATTTCATATTTCAACTTTTAACATCTACCATTTCCTTACTTCAGGGAACAGCATCAAGGATCAGGGATCAACGCTAGTAGGATGTGAACCTAAAACATTTACAGTAGCTCTCCACTACACAACTCTAAGATTAATTTCTAATACTAACCCAACATCACTGGACTCAACCTGACATTCGCGCACCTAAACAAGCCCCAAGTGTATATTTACAAACACTGCACATGTGTTCGCGCCGTAAAAAGCGATTGCATGTCAAAATCTATGAGCGCACGGGTTCCAAGGCATCTTTTCTCACCTGTTCTCCGAAGTCGATGGCTATATTTGTAATGGCTAGCGGCAGCAGAAAGCGAATAAGAGGCCAGTACGCACTGCGTGATAGACAGTCCATAATGAAAAATGATGACAAAAATATTTAAGGCATTCGTCCTCGAAGAGTCGCTTTATGGCATGCGGCTATCAGCTGTCTGAAGTGAAACTGGATAAACTGGAGAGATTGTCATTTTCAGCGCTTCCGATGAGGTCATCCAAACATGTATCGTTCTATCATCATGTCATTTCTCCCACGAATTAAAACTCACTGCCACGAAGTGCTGATGCAGGAAACCGCTGAACATGAGCATTTACGTGTCTAAAGGGCTGAAATTCTGTCGGCTGTTTACTTGCGCGTGTTATTTATACTCGTGCAGAACACACGTGGGGCTTCACAACACCAAGCACCTTCTCCTGCTGCTCGCGCCAGCCTGCTGGAGTGGTAGGCTACAAAGAATGGAGATCATTGATTTATTGTTTCTTAGGGGATATTAGTTCGTCTTTGTCTTAGAAACATGCTATCTGAATAAGATGTCAACGGAAATGGTATAACAACCTACAGTAGAAAGTTATATGTATGTTATTTTTAATCTCTGCTGCCCTCTACTGGATGTTTTTTGGAGAGACAGGCCATATAAATATGAATATAAATCAACCTGCCGTTAGGTTGATGGTTGGATGCAGAGGGGTTACCAGGATGTCATGTTTGGGGGGGCATTTGGCTTTTTTGGGGGGGCAACATAAACAACTGAAAAAATCGGCGGAAAATAATCTATAGCCTATTACACACACAATCTGTTTTAGTGCATATCTTTTTCTAAACCAGGAACCCAGAGATAGGTACAGGGCCCCTATTAGACTATAGGGCTGTCACATAAAAGTTAGTTAAACCCAGTCAACATTAATAATATGATGATGATATTATTATTATTATTCACAGATTCATATATAGAACAGATCACGGTGATTGCCTGATGATGAGTGACAGGTGTTTGCTTGTGAGAAGACTTGCTACACGAGTAGACTTTTTTTAAATGAATCTGAAGTCACGTTTGTATAGACAAGAGGTAAATTAATTTGTTTCTTCTAAGCTGTTCCAGACGTTGGTGCTACCATAAATTCGCCAGTTAGCCTCTAAGTTTCTTTGTGAATGCGGCCCCAGGTAAAAAAAAAAAAATGCATATGCTCATTTGAACAGTATGAGAACAGTATTTGAATGGTATTCTCTGGTTGTAAGTGGCTTTGGATAAAAGTGTCTGCTAAATGAATAAATGTAAACATGTAGGCCTAGATAAAAGGGAACATATTAGGCTACAGGGGGTAAGGAGACTTAGAGAGTTGAAATAAATATATTTTTGTAAAACTATAAGAATTTAATTTATGATCTCATTAGCAGAGGCAACATAACTATTTTTAAATATGGTTTTATTTTTATTTTATTTGTTTATTTAATTTTATTTATTATTAGTGGTGCTTGACATAGGCAAATGTTATTATTATTTTACAGGGGTGTCGAGTCTGCATGGGTTTGTCCTCCCTCAGGGGGTGGGTGATATAATAAAAATCTAACAAGTCTGGTTTTTTTTTTTTTTGTTTTTTGTTTGTTTTTTAGAAATCATGATTTTATCCTGATTTTTTGTCATGTTGGTTTTTCTATTTTGCAAGCTGTTTGAGCATCACAGCCAAACTAATTTCCCTATTATAAAGCATTTTAAGGTAACAAAATATGAAAAAGTATGGCGGATATTTAGGCCAAAGTGCATGGGTGAAGATAAAAATCTTTGTAATTATTTTATCTTTGTTATTAAAAAATGAGAACATAGATACACATTAAAAATACAGATATTATAAATAAAGTGAAATAAAGTGTTTTATTTTCAGGTACAAGAGATGTATTTAGCAGGAGCATTAAAAAAATTAATGAACAAATATAAAAATAAAACACTATATACACTGATTCCTATTAAAGCAACTGTATTATTATTGTTTTTTTTTTTCAGTCAAGAGTATTGAGTTATTTTTCTCTGTGGGTTTGGTGTTTTATTAACATTAAAGGAATAATTAGCCCAAAAATTTTAATAGTGAAGAAAAAAACCTGAATGAGTTTCTTTCTTCTGCTAAACAAAAGCATTATTTTGAAGAAAACCAAACAGTTGCTGGTTCACAGTGACTTCCAGAGTATGTTTTACTACTATCAAAGTCAATGTGAACCAGAAACAGTTTGGTTACACAGATTCTACAAAATATCTTCTTTTGTGTTCAGCACAAGAAAGAAGTTAATATAGGTTTTGGACAACATGTGAGTGTATAAACAATGACAGAAATTAAATTTTAGGGTGAACTATCCCTTTAATTCACACGGCAGCATGTACTGCCTACTGTCCCTTTAAGACCTGCATGCGTACAGACATGCATCCTCTTTCAGATGTTTACTTTCATTTTAGACATATCCAACTTAGTTTATACATAAACCTTGTGTGTTTCGACAGTATTAGCACAGAACATAGCTTAGAAATCAGGCACAGTTTGAAGGGCTTTTTCGTTTTCGTGCCGCACTTTGATTGTGCTTAGAAGAACCGAACGTCACAAAAGCACACGAATGAAACTTTTAAATAAGCAGTAAGGATTTAAAACAGATGCAAAAAAAAAAAAAAAAAAAAAAAAAAAAATTGTGAATAAGTGCAGTATCCTGTTTGAGTAACTCTACCGCTGAGTCAACACTTATGTTAATGTATTATAATAATTCCGGGGCGCCAGAACTGCAGCTGATAGAATGTAACAGTATTTCTTCAAAAGCAGATCGTGGAGATATTTTTATCGTCCACAACCAAAAATATTAATATACTACCCTCGGCAGAAATTGAGGACATGGGGCAGACGGGACCGCGAGGGCACTTTAGCGTTGGACTTCAAAGTCGTAGTCGCAAGTCGCAGAATTCTGACTTTCAAAAAACCCTGTTTCAGTCAAAATCACGATGTTCCGCTCTCAATGCACTTCGATCCCATACGCTGTTTTGGGGTGGCAACTGGAGTTGCAAAGCTCATTTGTGCCACCCTTGTGGACACGCCACTGCTCTAAGGCTCTGCCAGGTAAACATTTCATTGGCGTTCTATTCTCATATGATGCATATGACACGCCCCTGGTTGGATGATACGCTGGGCAACTTTGGGAAACGTTGCCGTCATCGGGCAACAGGGCCAACGACCAATCTCAAATATACAGATAGAAATGTATTACCCAATCATTATGGATTAAGTGCCCAAGCAACACTGCTCAAAAATGGACCTGGCAAAATTGCTCAAAAAGTTGCCCGGTTTATCATCAGCCTTATTGTCTATAGGCTAGGTTTAGGCCTATATATCAGTATCAGCTAGGTACTTCAATTAATGCACATTTTCATTACATATTTCAAAGATTAAAAAATAACACTAACAGTCAAAAGATTTTGTAAACTGTAAAAATAAATAAATAAATAAAAATGTTTTTACAATTTAAAATGTCTTCTAATTGAATGTTTTCAATGTTATTCATTTCTGTGATTTCTAAGAATTTTTTGAATTATTACTCCAGTCACGCGATCCTCCTGAAATCATTGTAAAATTCTGATTTGCTCATAAAAAAAAACCGAAAACTATTATTAATATTATTATTGTTGTTGTTTTTATTATTATACTATCTGGGTAGATATTTTCAGGGTTTTTTGATGATTAGAAAGTTCAGAAGAACTGTATTTATCTGAAATATAAATTTTGTAACATTAGCATCTTAACTTTATCATCAGTTTTCATCAATTTAAAGCCCACTTGCTAAATAAAAGTATTAATTTATAAAATCTCTTTCCCAAAAATTGAGCTTTTGAACGGTATAGTGTTTAATGTTATAAAATATTTGTAATTCAGATAAATGCTGCTCTTTGGATTTCTCTATTCATTAAAGAATCCTGAATAAAAATGTACTCAACTGTTTTAAATATTGATGACGATGATGATGATAATGATAATAATAAAATGCTTCTTAAACAGCAAATCAGCATGTTCTAATGATTTCTGAAGGATCATGCGACTCTAAAGACTGGAGTAATAATGCTGAAAATGCATCTTTGAAATCATGAATAAATTATATTTTTAAATATATTCAAATAGAAGCAGTTATTTATTTTTTATGTTTGTGTTGTACTCTGGATAAAATAAATACAGACTTGTTGAGCAGAAGAGACTTCTTTAAAAACATTGTAAGTCTTAATGTTAAAAAACTTTTGACTGTAGTGTACATAATATACAGGTGCATCTCAATAAATTAGAATGTTGTGTAAAAGCTCATTTATTTCAGTAATTCAACTCAAATTGTGAAACTCGTGTATTAAATAAATTCAATGGAAACAGACTGAAGTAGTTTAAGGCCTTGTCCTCACCGATATGTTTTTGTTGCAAAATGCATCTTTTTCTCTCCGTTTGGCCTTCCTTCCACAATGAGACAGCGTTTTTAGTCAAGTAAAACAGAGGTTTTTGAAAAAGCTCTCCATAGTGGATAAATTTGAAATCGCCGTTTTCGTGTTGTAGTGTGGAATGTGACATCGGAGGCAATTGTAGTCATCCCATCTGCCGTGGGAGTTCACTTTCACCATTATAACTGCAGTCTAAATTCCACCAGATGCTAAAGCCAAGCTTGCTATGAACGAACTGCAGGCGGCCATCAGTAAACAATAGACTGCTCACCCGGAGGCTGCTTTTATTTTTATCACTCCAAATTAAAGACAGCGCACCCCAAATTCCATCAACATTTTTCCTGGCACACTAGAGGAGACAAAACTCTGGATCATGTTTACACAAACATTGATGGAGCTTACATCACGACCCCCCAACCCCCCGGAAACATGACCTGGAAACAGCTTCCCCAAACTGTACTGACGCTTGAAACTCTGAACGGCTCCAGGTGGCAGTCGAGTTGTAGTGAACCTCACCCTGCGCTCTCCCTTGCGTGGAAAGCTACCACGTGACCCGCCTCACCGCAGTACAGACACAGCTGATTATCCAAGCGATGGCATCGCTCTCCTATTGTCAGCCGTGCTCTCCCAATCTGCATAGGCTCCTCCTCCGGGAGGATGCGGCGTTGAGACATTGTGTCACATGCTGCTCCATACGGGACCCCAGTGACGTGTTCATGGGGAATCCCCTCTCTTCAGTGCCGAGAACGGAGAGTAATCCAGTCGTCAATCGAATGGCGAGGTCGATAAGCCCATCCAAGCCAGGGGGCAGCACTAGTGAATAGATCTTGTCCTTCACATGCTCAGCCAGGCCATGGGGGAAGTGATCCAAGAGAGCCTTCTCATTCCAGCCGCAGGACGCGGCGAGCGGTGGAACAGACGGGGCAGCCGAAGGGCTGGCCTGCAGCTGGTCAAGCCGTTCTGCTAGCTGGTTGAGTTGGAGAGAGATCTCCGAGTAGGCGCGACGAGAAGTTGCGATTTCCTCATGCTATCGACCCAGAAGAAAATCCTGCTGCAGAAGACCTCGGCGCAGCTCCGTTTCCTTTGCCGAATCCATTTATGGTGAGTAGATTCTGTCAGGGTGCGTGCTAGGCAGAGGACTCAGAAGCAGAGTAGAGAAAAGGAGAATCTTTATTCTCGCCACAAAACACAAAATAACATAAACAATAATAAAATGCTCTGACGCACACAGAGATCTCCGAGTTGGCTGGCACACTGCAGACCACTCGCACTGCCGGATCTCCAGGCTATGGATCCTTAGACGGGAAAACAGAAGGTGAGACTGAGACTTGGATACCATACAAAACATGGGCAAAGACAAAACAATCTACTCATGATGACAGACAGAAAAGCAGAGACATATAAGGGAGTGGGGGAACGAGCGACAGGTGGGGAAGAATCAGCTCGTGATCTGCACAACCCCTCCATGATTAGCACTGATTGTCTAGACCACGAGCTACCGAACAGACAGGACAACACAGATCGCAGGGGAAGCTGAGACAGCACCCTGCACCGTGACACTAAGTCTATGGCTCTTTTAATTGTGATGAATGTGACTCACGTTTAACAAAAACTCACCAATTCAATCTCAACAAATTAGAATATAGTGACATGCTAATCAGCTAATCAACTCAAAACACCTGCAAAGGTTTCCTGAGCTTTCAAAATTGTCTCTGAGTTTGGTTCACTAGGCTACACAATCATGGGGAAGACTGCTGATCTGACATTTGTCCAGAAAACAATCACTGACAACCTTCACAAGGAGGGTAAGCCCTCAGAGTGCTGTATCCAAGCATGTTAATAGAAAGTTGAGTGGAAGGAAAAAAGGGTGGAACAAAAAGATGCACAACCAACCGAGAGAACCGCAGCCTTATGAGGATTGTCAAGCAAAATTGATTCAAGAATTTAAGTGAACTTCGGAAGGAATGGACTGAGGTTGGGGTCTCGGCATCAAGACACAGACGTGTTAAGGAATTTGCTGAACCAAAGACAACGTCAGAGGTGTCTTACCTGGGCTAAGGAGAAGAACTGGACTGTTTTGTATTTCATTTGGAAACCAAAGGTCCTAGAGTCTTGAGGAAGGCTGGAGAAGCTCATAGCCCAAGTTGCTTGAAGTCCAGTGTTAAGTCTCCACAGTCTGTGATGATATGGGGTGCAATGTCACCTGGTGGTGTTGGTCCATTGTGTTTCTTGAAAACCAAAGTCAATGCACCCGTTTAACCACTAAATTTTTAAATGCTTCCTTCTGCTGACCAGCTTTTTAAAGATGCTGATTTCATTTTCCAACAGGATTTGGCACCTGCCCATAGAGAATATATGGGGTATTGTCAAGAGGAAGATGAGAAACAAGAGACCAAACAGGAGATCGCCAGAGCTGAACGCCACTGTCAAAAAAACCTGGGCTTCCATACCACCTCAGCAGTGCCACAAACTGATCATCTTCATGCCACGTGGAATTTAGGCAGTAATTAAAGCAAAAGGAGCCCCTTCCAAGTACTGAGTACATGTACAGTAAATTAACATACATTCCAGAAGGCCAACAATTCACTAAAATTTTTTTTTTTTTTTTGGTCTTATGAAGTATTCTAATTTGTTGAGATAGTGAGTTGGTGGGCTTTTTTTAAATGTAAGCCGAAGTCATTACATTTAAAAAACCAAAGGCTTAAACTACTTCAGTCTGTGCGCATTGAATTTGTTTAATACACAAGTTTCACAATTTTGAATTGAATTAGTGAAATAAATTAACTTTTCCATGACATTGTAATTTATTGAGATGCAACTGTATTTTATAAATTAACAACACTAATACAGTAATTCACATACATCATATGGACAACATTTTTTATTTTAAATAAAATCCATGATCTTATATATGTTTATTTATTTATTTTTTATTATTATTTATATATTCATTTCCTGAATGGCCATCAGCACAAAGACCATGAGAACCAAACAAATCCTCTGCACAATCCTGTGTGACCAGCTTCAGCCCTACCAAACACTGACATGATGTATCCCAATCATCAAGGAAAAGGAACCGGATATTTTGAATAATACTAATCCACAATGTGACTTGTGTTGCAGCCTGAAATTAGACCTCACCATGCTCAAAGCCACCTTTTGGTTTGCTTAGTTGGGGACACATACAGTAATATTTGGTGATCAATCGACTTGATTGCACTGACACTACTGGATAAGAACTGAACTGATGTCGGCATCACTGCTTTATACAGAGCTTCTTCAGATAAACTGAACTCATTCTATAATTGATTAACTTTATTAAACTGACCTCAATCAACAATGAACTAACTTTAACTGAAAAATTTACTGTTTACTGTTGTCTTCTTTTTAGAGCAGCATTACAGCAGAATTGAATTTTGTTTGCACACATTATTTTGCTGTTTAACAATGTAAAGCTGTGTTGACACAACTGTATAAAGCACTAAATACATAAAGGTGGCTTTTTTTTATTTATTTTTTATTTTTATAAATTATATAGGAAGTTGATCATTATAGCAGTTGACAGCAGAGGGCGCTACACACCAATGTATTATAAAATGTATCGTTGTGGGGACCTTGAAATCCTTCTTGGGTGCAATAGCCTTCTGTTAATTTTCCATTTTACAGATCTTTGGATATAACACAATACCAAACTATAACTTTTATATTATATTTCATTAAAAAGGGGTTTCTGAAAGCACTTTTTAAGGACTACTTGCCCCATTTATAAATCAGTTTGAATCAGAAACCCTAAAAATCTTACAATCTTACATTTATTTTGTATTCTTTGTACTATTTAACTACATAATCGATAAACCCAGCAGTTTCCCTTTACTGAGTCTATTTCAGTCATTTATCTTTTTTTTCTAAACAAATTTCAGTCATATACTGTTGTCTAATGCATTGGTTCTGAAATTTTTATCTAGCAGGACACACATTGACACACAAACCAATACTAGATTATAGCTTATTACATAGTATAAATATAACCTCATAATTTAAGTCATTTTGCAACATCCTAGCATGTATAACGATGCCCCATAGTGGATCCAGGGCCTCTGGTTCAGAAACACTGTTTTGGATGACTTTGACTTACATTTATATGGAAGAATTTGATGATGGTTACATTTCTTGATTGTTTTGTTGCAACAACATTATCCACAGCTAATATGTAGCCTATGCATTCTAATAAACTTGTTGGTTTCTACAAGCATGGTTTCTACAAACCGTACTGTCATTACATGTTTATATATAGAAAGTATTTCTAGACTTTGCATGACTCATACTTTTGTGTCAAAGTCAAACAAATTCTAGGAACACTTTCTAGCACACAAAATAGATGGTGAATTGCCCTAAATATATTTTTTTTGTATTTCAGACTTTTGTGAATTATTGCGATGTGTAGCCAAAACATTCAATCACACCGATACCGATACCCAAACCCCAGGATGTGTCCTAATCAAATCAAAAGAGAAAATGCAGATAACACATTTATAAAAGAAATTATAGACATATTATTGCTCTTAGTGCAAATTGTTTGAGAAAATCTGCAGCTTCCTAATGTGGGGCAGTTGTGTTGCCAATGTGGGACACTGAAAAGTCAATGATAGAAGTCCAAAATCACCTTGATTCATGTGGAATAATAAGATGCTTTTGGTTATGTATGGTTAAAAACATGGATAATTGAATATCATCAGATATGATACAATATGATGCATTGATGAATTTATAATAAAGACATTAAGCAACTATAATCATTGGCCCATGTTGTTATGTAGATAGAAAAGCACAAACATTTTTTAAGCACATTAGACCAAAATGTAACAGGACTGTCTTTTTTTAAATTAATTTATACTCCTTAATATCAAGTTTGTCCAAACTCTATGTCACTTGACCTTCGGGTGGTCTTCACATAATGTGCTTCCTGTCTGATGATTGCTCTGCCCTCAAATATAACTGGAAATCTGAGAGGTCATATGATTTTGATGACATGATACCACAGCTTTGGCAAACCCATAGTTTCACTGTCATTTATGTATTTATGGGGGAGCTACAAACACTAGTCCTTAGGAGTCCCACTTTATGGCAATTCACCCTATGATAAATTCTAGCACATGAAAATGAAGAAATAAAGGAAATTAAAAATACAAAGAATTACAATAAACAAAAAAAAAAAAAAAAAAATGTAATTTCACATAAAGATGTCCTATGCTTTGCTCTGGTTTCTTAAAACCAAGTAACATAACGTTGTATTTGTTTTAAAAATAACACAAATGTGTTTTCTTTCAACCTATTTTGCTTTTCTTTATTTTCTTTCTTCATTTATTTATTTAATTTTTCTAACAGAATAAGACAGAAATTAAATTTTAAATAATTTATATGATTTTGTTTCATCCTTGTTAACTTAAACACATATATCACTGCGCGAGAGAATCCTTCCCAATGATTTAAAATTCCCGCCCATGTGTACTTCCGCCAGTAAATAGTCCCACATTTATCGAATTCAGCAATACATTAAACATGTCTTCTACTAATAGTAAAGACATTACTAATTACTAAATACTAATATTGCTTTCCAATGCGTCTTTGTTTTTTGTTTTTATTTCGGATGTGTGAACCTTGCGGAGGGATTTAATTCGCAAACAACCGTGCTTGTTTGGCGGGAAACGTCGGTGCGCAACGTAATACGTCAGTGATTTGCTCCTCGCGGGAGCTGCAGAAATTATACCTCCTGCGCCTGTCACACTCACAGACTAGTCTGGCCAGCATCCGAGACGTACACAGGAGCGCATCGTTGATTACATTTTCCATCACTTTCCATTTGACCAGGTCTCTGATTCCACTTATGCTGCTAGAGACTGGAGTAAACTGTTGGATCTTACTTTTTGCTGCTGGTTTGTTTTGGTCCTCTTTTCACTGCATCGCGTCTAGAGAGAAATCATTCTGAAGCTGCATTCGTTAATTTACACGGTAAGGATCCGGCATTTGTTATTGCATGCATCTTTTAGACTTAAAGTGCAACTTGCGTGTTATGTGTGCAAATGTCTTTATATTTCTAACAGGAATTTGAATGTTGCACGCTCAAAGATTGCACTAGAAGCAAGACTGCTTTTTAATGTTTTGATAGTAAACCCCGCTTTGGGGTTTAATTGTTACACACGATTAAGTTCCATTATTTAGCAATTTTTTTCCACCCCATGCATGTTATGCATAGTGTAAATATGTGCATTAGTAAAAGCGTTTTGTTGTGATGTGTAGTTAGACGTTGCATATGCACTGTAACGTTAGTAATTCCAATGTGTGTGTTTTTTTTTCCTCTAGTGTCAAAATGCCGGTGAGTGCGAGTTTGGCGTATAAAAACTACGATTACGACTACGACTCAATCCAGCCCTATTTTTACTTCGACAACGACGATGAGGATTTCTATCACCACCAGCAAGGACAGCCTCAGCCTCCAGCTCCCAGCGAGGACATTTGGAAAAAATTCGAGCTGCTGCCCACGCCGCCCCTCTCTCCCAGCCGGAGACAGTCGCTCTCCACCGCCGAACAGCTGGAGATGGTCAGCGAGTTCCTGGGAGACGACGTGGTCAACCAGAGCTTCATCTGCGACGCGGACTACTCCCAGTCATTCATCAAGTCCATCATCATTCAGGACTGCATGTGGAGCGGCTTTTCTGCCGCCGCCAAGTTAGAGAAAGCCGTTTCTGAGAGGCTGGCGTCCCTGCACGCTGCAAGGAAGGAACTGATATCTGACAGCAGCTCAAATCGACTCAGTGCAAGTTATTTGCAGGATCTGAGCACCTCCGCATCAGAATGCATTGACCCCTCTGTGGTCTTTCCGTATCCCCTCACAGAGTCCAGCAAATCTAACAAGGTTGCTCCATCACAACCCATGCTTGTCCTGGACACTCCACCTAACAGCTCCAGCAGCAGTGGCAGCGATTCTGGTACGTTATGCATTATTTTTTGTCATTTCTGACATGCAGAATCTTGATTTAGCTGGTTACTGCGTGCGCAAATGCTTGCATTTTCTAAGTGACCTTTACATGTCAACGGTGAGGTGGTGTGCCGGTCACGGTGCTTTATCCTCATACCCTTGATGCAATGATTGGTGTAAGTGGTGGTTGCATAAGATCACCTCCCCTTTGCTAGACCCGAGTCAGATCTGTAGGAAAGACTGAAATGTGCAAATATCAGCTGACGAGTAAAGTGGGCGGGAACTGAATGCAGAGATTCCCCCTACCTCAGCCTTTGGGCAAAACCAATTGCCAAATTCTGTTCAAATTCCCATCGCGCTGTTAATGAACTTGTTTTTTTTTAAGTTATTAATTTATTTTTGTAATTTAATTGCAGAAGATGAAGAAGAGGAGGAAGAGGAGGAGGAAGAAGAAGAAGAGGAAGAAGAGGAGGAGGAAGAAGAAGAAGAAATTGATGTGGTGACTGTGGAAAAGCGTCAAAAAAGGAATGAGGCAGATGTGTCGGATTCAAGGTACCCCAGTCCCCTGGTGTTGAAGCGCTGTCACGTCTCCACCCACCAGCACAACTACGCCGCCCATCCCTCCACGCGGCATGACCAGCCGGCTGTCAAGAGGCTACGACTGGAGACCAGCAGCAGCAACAGGCATGGGAAGCAACGAAAATGTACGAGTCCCCGGACATCGGATTCTGAGGACAATGACAAACGCAGGACTCACAATGTGCTGGAGCGCCAACGTAGAAATGAACTCAAACTCAGCTTTTTTGCATTACGGGACGAGATCCCTGAGGTTGCAAATAACGAGAAAGCTGCTAAAGTTGTTATTCTAAAGAAGGCGACAGAGTGCATTCACAGCATGCAGTTGGATGAGCAAAGGTTGCTGTCCATCAAAGAGCAGCTGAGGCGAAAGAGCGAACAGTTAAAACACAGGCTGCAGCAACTGCGGAGTTCACATTAATGGACCTGTGTCACAAGAGTGAAAGTGAAAAGACTTTTTAAGAACCCGCTCCCCCTGATTTTTTTATGCAAGTTAAACTGTTGCTATGTATAGTTCAAGTTGCATGTCCAATGCATTTTTTTTTCTTTTGAATATTGTCAGTTCTTTTCATGTTTAAAACTGCGACAGTTTAAAATATAAGGTGGTTAAAATCCATTTGTATTTAAGTCATTTATTTTTATTAATAAAATGAAAAAAAAAAAATAGGGCTGCACAACCCTAAAGTAAAAATTGTTTTGTATGTTTTTGTATATAATGAATAAATATTTCCTAAGAAATGTATTTTTGGATCTGTATTAGCTACTTGTTCTCATAAACCATATTCTGTTTCGCTATGTTTTTTTTTCTTCATGTTTTGACAATTATAAATGAATTTCTTTTTGAATTTGACTCTGGTCTGTCTTAGTCTCTTTGCACTGAACCCCTTATACACATAGATCAGACACTTTTGCAAGAAGTTTGGGAAATATTCAGAGAAACTTGATATTTGCTTTCTTTATTCATAATGTATTGTTACTTTGATAAACTGGTAAGCATTTCAGGGATTTTCCCAGTCAGAAAGGGCAGTTAAAGTTTTCCCCTGTTTAAAATAATGTGTTATTGCACTTTCTGTCATGAAGTCAGCATTGAAAAACTTAGAAAATGCAAAAGTACTCAATTGAATCCCCTCCCATCTAGATGAAAGTTGGGCTCATTCATATTTGGCATTCAAATAAGCAACAGCCCAAAAAATGAAAGGCATTGCAAAGCTGTTTTGAGGGACTGCTGCCAGAAAACCTAACAAAGGGGATTTTGACAGCAAGAGAATCAACTTTTAGGTGATTTACCATGGTTCACATGTTAAGATTTGATAGGTGATGACTCACAGTCCACTGTCCTTAATAGATACATAGGTACTTTAAAATATTTTGTAACATTTTATACTTTTAATGACTAACAGATTGCACCATTACAATGTCTTGTTGAAACACCTTTTACAATCTAAAAGCTATTCTTTTGAAATCTATAATTCGCACACTGTTCTGCAGTGATGCTACACCAATTTCTGAGTGGTTTACATCTTGATAACACATATTAGCCTACATTAGCAGGTCGTTGCCACATCCACAACTGATGCTCCAAGATGCTCCACGAGCAAGGTGAAAACTAGTTTAGTATATTAGTTTAGTGCTAGTTAGTTATCAAACACATTTTACAGACCTCCGGGAACAAAAATCGCATTCGCTTGAGATATATAAACATATTTTACATATTTTAATAGACAGACAGACAGACAGACAGACATCCTGCCCCATAATTCCACCCTGTAGCCTATCTTATGTGTAGACCTCATTTGTGTCTAATGGTGAATTTTTAGTCCTGTGTTAATATAAACTCTTATAACCACTATAAATGATTATTATATCTATTGTCTGAATCTACATTATGTATAATAACGATATTATTAGCCAATTCAGACGACAATTCCTGCGTTAAGGATCAATCAAGCTTGTCACATCAACTCTTTGCGTGCTTTATATCTTTTCCAAATGCTCAATGCTGCTGAGTTCGATTACATGCAGTTATAAGCTTTTTGCACGAATCTATTTCCATGCCGACTAAACAAAGCTGTGATTTTTTCCCCCCGACGCTGCTGTATTAGAGGAATGTGACGTCATGGATTGTATGTGACTGTACGCAGCGCCTGCCGCTGAGCGCGTGCTCCGAGCACATGGAAAAGGGCTCGAGACGAAGTACCCAAAGAATAACTCCATCCTGAAATGGAATAGACTACCAGTAACAAAATAATCAAATCTGGAGCAAAAGGGGTAGGTGTTGCAATATTTTTCATTACCCTGCGTTATAATTTTGATTTAGATTTTAAAAGTACACATGTGTTCATCTTATTATTGAAGCATAAAATTGATGATTTGACAATAGGGTATTTGTGCATGGTATTATATATATATATATATATATATATATATATATATATATATATATATATATATATATATATATATATATATACACATGCTGGAGTTTTATAATGCCTGTTCACATTATGCGAATAGGAATGCATCGTTTAAGAGTCAAGCAATTAGTTTAATGTATGTCAGTCTGCTTGAATAAAAGTAAAGAGCAATTTTATATTCCCAGTTGCCAAATAAAGGCTTAATTGTATATTTCATATTCTTTTACATTTTATCTGATGTCTGCCAAAAAGCTGATTTTATTTGATTTATTTGATTAATGTATAATCCATTACATGTCATCTTGTCTAATCGATTGTTAAAAGTATTTTACACACACCCCCATTGTTCTTAAGAAAACAGCTGCAGTGTGTTTGCTCGGATTGAGTTCCTTTTGTCTGTATGTCATTTCACAAAGAAATTGTGTGCAGCCACATTGCACTTCTATACACCTTCAATATTTTATAAAAAAAAAAATTCCCGGTTCCTATGGCACCTCAGTAGCCTTATTAACCTATTTTTATGCATCCTAACATATATCTTAAATAGGCATATAACAAATATTCAGAGAAGTGTGAAGCATTTTGCATTGGTAAACAAATTTCATATGATGCATGAACAAAGCATTCATACCAGGGCATAATATTTCTGCAGAACAGAATAGCACCCTATCTTTTTCATTTTTCGTTTGTATTGTCACCTTAAACATGTATGCAGAGACTGTGTAAAGTTGACTAACAGGTGTACACCACTAAGGTGTGGTGCACAGGTTGGCTCAGATTTGTATGTACAGCTTAGACTAGTTTTGCACATTTTGGTCTGCGATATTAAACACCTAGTATGCACATAAAAACAGTTGAATGCAAGAGGAAAACTACTCTTTCATAAGTATTCTATTACAGCAAAAGTTAGCAGTTACATAAAAAGTAAGCAGAAAAAGAAACTTTTTCCCCTGGCCCATCCTACTCCAGGTTCACATGGTTCCCCTTGGCAGTGATATAGCTCACACACGTCTGACTGTGGGAGGTGGACCACACACTTATAAGGTATAAGGATGCAGTGAAGAACATGGTTAACAGTTTGAAACAGTTTTTGCTGTAAATATAAATGTAACTATACGGGGCCTCAGATTTAGGACTAAATTATTTTCTGCTATTATATTTATCGCAACCCACAAATAGTACCAATAATCACTAATAGATGTTCTAAGTAGTAGATAATAAACTCTGTCCTCTTTGCAGACACTTTTAACAATTACCTACTACACTTGGCACATATAAAGCATAATGGTGCGTCACTTGAATATCTTCTTGTCTTGTTGAACTGCCTTTGTTTATGTAGCAAATTAAACGTAATAAAGAGCTCTACTTGCACTATTGCGGTTTCTCAAACGGAAGTGAAAATATTAAACTTTAAATTTGTGCTATATGAACACACAATAATGATTGTGTGAATCCTGTAGTTTTTTTGATGAAAGCCGTTTGCTCTGGCTGATAAACATCTTCAAACTACCATTGGTCGATGGTAAATTTGGTAAATGGTCTTTTTTTGTCATGGAAATCTTCTTTGTTTAATTTCTTCTCTTCAGTCCGTTGCGGTCAGACATGAATAGAAGCATGAACACATTAAAGAGCTGTTTGATAGGAATTACTGAAGTTGTAATTTAATTGACACTGACACTGTTTTATCACGTTAATACTGTACAGATGCTTGCTTTAAAGAAATCTATTGTAATGAACATGATGTGACCGGAACTGCAGAGCTTGTGCAAACATCCACATTGCTATGACCAGATGCTTTCTTAACTGCCGTTTTCTCACCCCTGTCATTTTTTATGTTTGTATTAATTTGTGACTGAGAAAAAAGCATGTAGCACAAAAATACATTAAATGCTGCTTCTAGCAGATGTTCGTTAACATGTTCTCTATACTGCTGTGAGCCTGTCCTCCAACAAAAAAAAACCACCATATAGGTCGTTTGTGCAAGCATCTTATTACGATCTATATTTACGTTTTAAAGTTAAGCAACCTCTAGCGGGCATAAAAATAATGACAATATCGCGTTGCATCTGTCGTCATGAAATGACGTATAACGTCATTACCAATCAAAATGCATGTTTATTTAAACACAATGTGTGAGCTTTTTACACCGATCTCACAGTATTTCCTACATATTTTACTAGGTGGCTTATTCGTTCTAAGGACCACACCTAACCCCACCCCTAAACCTAACCCTCACAGAAATCATGCTAAATTATGATTTATTGAGCATGTATATTTTCATGAACATCCGTTCCCTGTGATCGAACCCATGATAGCATGATTACATGTCAAGGTATAATGCAATAATCTACCAACTGAGCTATACGAAACACAAATATGAGTGCAAATAAAAGAGTACAAAGCATTAATATGAAAACAGCCTTTTGCCGATAGGGGTGCAATTGTAGTATATGCTCTGATGGGTCGTATTTCAGGGATTTGGACATTTTAAGTAGCAGTCACATCAGCAAAATTTGATGGGCAAAAAAGGTGCATTGTCAATAGTCTATTGATACATAAAGGTATGCTTACACAGAAGTCACTTTCAAACCAAGCAGCATTCTATTGGTCATCATGGCAAATTCAGACTAACCAACTTTAACATGAGCAAAACCTGTGTTGGGTACCTTTTTGCCGTGAAGTAAAACACCGGATCATGATGCAATTGTGAAATTTAAGTATTAGACAGATATACAGATGGCTCTTTTGAGTCTCCTCAGCTTTCATGGGTAACTGCTCACATGCACCCTTTTTAAAATCTCTCATCTGATCTTTATTAGTACGTCAGTTTCAGGGAATAAAGTCTATTAAACATTGTTCTGTGTATAACTTTTGGTATGTGACTTCTGAGAGCGGACTCAAAGAACTCTGTTGAACTGCAGTTTAGATAAATTGGATCCATCAGCTGTGTTATAGGCTGGAACAGGCTCCTTTGGCAAGATAGAGGCTGGCCTGTTTTTGTTCCTTGTATGGTTTTCCATGTGTTATGTAATCCCTCCCCCCAGTTTTGAATGGAGTTCCCCACTGCAGCAAGATCGGAGCACACTGCTGGACTGTCTGTCTTTGTCTTCGCCATCTCCTTCTTTAACACCAGCCCCCCCCTACTCTGGCCCCTGTAAACAATGACATCACTTCCTGCTGACGTCAGTCTTCACTCTGCCTTTAACCATGTTCCCACACACTCATCTATTGTCATACATTTATTGATATACATAGATGTAAATTTTATTCACAAATGAAAAAGTTTTCTATTTTAATATATTTTAAAATGTATTTCTGTAAGTTTTCAGTCGTCAAGTCACCTTTATTTATGTAGCGCTTTAAACAAAAAAGATTGTGTCAAAGCAACTGAACAACATTAATTAGGAAAACTGTCAATAATGCAAAATGATAGTTAAAGACAGTTCATCATTGAATTCAGTGATGTAATCATCTCAGTTCAGTTTAAACAGTATCTGTGCAATCACTTGCAATAAAGTCAAGGATATTGCTGTAAATGAAATGACACCAACTATGCAAGCCAGAGGTGACAGCGGCAAGGAACCAAAACTCCATCGGTGACAGAATGGAGACAAAACTTTGGGAGAAACCAGGCTCAGTTGGGGTGGGGGGCAGTTCTCCTCTGGCCAGACGAAACATGCAGTTCAATTCCATGCTGCAGAAAATCATTTGTTTCCTGTGGAAACATCATTTGTCCTGGTGGTCATCTGAGACAAGGTCTTTACAGGGGATCTGTATCTGGGGTTCTAGTTGTCCAGGTCTCTGCTGTCTTACAGGGCTGTAGAGGTCCTTTCTAAGGATACAGACTCTGATCTGGATACAGACTGGATCTGGTGGCCACGGTGACCTCGGAATAAGAGAGAAACAGAATAATATTAGCGTAAATGCCATTCTTCTAATGATGTAGCAAGTACATCGGGTGGTATGGGAAGTGTTCCCGGTTCCGGTTTACCTAAATAACGCAGCCTAAAAATCCTTTAACGGATTTGGATATTAAAACCATATTAGTATGTGTAAGCAGATGGGTCTTTAATCTAGATTTAAACTGCAAGAGTGTGTCTGCCTCCCGAACAATGTTATGTAGGTTTTTCCAGAGTTTAGGCGCCAAATAGGAAAAGGATCTGCCGCCCGCAGTTGATTTTGATATTCTAGGTATTATCAAATTGCCTGCATTTTGAGAACGTAGCGGACGTAGAGGAGTATAATGTAAAAGGAGCTCATTCAAATACTGAGGTGCTAAACCATTTAGTGCTTTATAAGTTATAAGCAAGATTTTAAAATCTATACAATGTTTGATAGGGAGCCAGTGCAGTGTGGACAGGACCGGGCTAATATGGTCATACTTCCTGGTTCTAGTAAGAATGCTAGTTGCTGCATCTTGGTCTTACTGGGGTTTGTTTACCAACCGTGCAGGACAATCACCCATTAAAGCATTAAAATAATCTAACTTTGAGGTCATAAACACATGGATTAACATTTCTGCATTTGACACTAAGAGCATAGGCCATAATTTAGATTTTTGAAATTAAATTAATAATTTCAGCAGCCATGCAGCACCAGTCTTCCTCAGAAATTATTCTAATATGCTGATTTGAAAAATAAAAATAATAAAATAAAGTAAAAGAAAACACTTCAATTGTCTAAAAATATTAGGAAGACCAGACGTCCCATTTTTTATATTTCAGCTCTATTTTTAGTGTCCTGACTTATTTTGAAAAAATCATGATCGCATCCGATAGTCTAGGGAGCTGACTTGCTGCCTCGCTTACTTATGAGGCAATGACTTTGCAGGCAGCGTTTTTGCACAAAGGCACCTTATGAAACTGATTTTGGACAGGCTTCTGAGGCAGCGTAGCGGTTAAATGATCTACAACGAGTTTTGGTGATAACTAAATGAATATTTAATTACTATAATACTGATTTTTCACAAAAAAATTACATCAAAAGTGCAAAAGGTTAGTCAGAAATATACATTTACACACAAACTGAGCACCAAACAAAACCGGCATTATGTCAAAGCGGCATTATGTCACGAAAGTGCGGACAGAGCAAGACAGAGAGGGTTTAGGGTGCCATTTGGGACAGGGACAATATTAAACAGCTTGGGATTCGTTTTAAAAATGACTCGTTTCAGTGATTCATTCAGAGGCGACTCTAATCACTGAAGTTTTTTCATTTTTTTATTTTTTATTTTACTGTCATCAAAAACCTATTATATGAAATTCAAATTCAGATTATGTAAAAATGTATATATATTTTAAAAGATATATTTTCTAGCATATTTTCCATGATGGTTTTCATAAAATGAACCTAAAGGAAACTGAGTCATTAAGTAAATGTTAATTTATTTTCACCAAAATAATATGTAGTAATAATAAACATCAAAACCTAATAAATAGGTTTTAATAAGACATTTAAATATATGAAAAATGCTACACAGGAACATTTTTGAGTGATAGTGCAAAAGCATTTTTTGATCAGAAATGGACATTTGGAACTATGGAAATAAACTGAACTTTTCAACTTTAAAGCTGCAATTGTTAGTGAAGTTAATCACTGAGGCAATAATACAATTTGAGTCGCAATAAGATGAATGATTACAAAACTATGGGTTTCTTTGAGAAACGTAATATGCATTAAAAGTGCATTGTTCATAATTGCATAATTTTGCAACACCAACAAAATAATTTTGAATGTATCATGTTGCAAGCATGCTCTCCCTCTCTCTCTTTCTCTTTCTTTCTCTCTGTTTCTCTCTCTGTTTCTCACTGTTTCCATCAGACGGCAGTGACGATGGTGGCGTCTGTGTTTTGCCTGGCCCTGCTGACCCTGTGCTGTCAATCTGCCAAGTGGCTTTCTGCTTTTTCTCGGTCGTGTTAGCTGTGTGAGAGCTGGCGTTCACAGAGTGCATTCTAGGCATAAAAAACAGCACTGGAAAACTAAGCCATCCAGATTTACACACTTAAAGAGACATGTTCGGACCACCAAAGATCAGGACTCCCACTGTTAGCCTTCTCATTTACAGTCTGGGAGCGCAAGGCACCTCTGTGAATATTTAAGCAGACCTCCCCAAGACAATTATGCAGACGCATACACAGACAAAAGCACACGCCTGTGTTCTCAAATAGCTGTTCAGGTAAACAATCTGTGATGTAAGACTCTGTGTTAGTCGCTCCAAAAACTAGCTTGCTTTTAAGATTATAGACAGAATTATGGTTATATACTCTCTACTGTGTGTTCTGTGATGTGTCAGTGCTCTGCTGTAGAGACTATTTATGTCTGTCTCTGGCTTTAATAAAAGGGTACTTGTGTATGCAATAGGTACCTCAGTGTAAGAGATTACTGCTAAATGTAAGCTGCGAAAGACTTGGTATAAGCTAGCGCTTGTTACAGTACACAAGCAGCTCAAACTAACTCAGACACACACAAATGCAACAATTCCAGACAATATGGACATTTCAAAGAACTATTTGTACTAGTAAAGCAAATTGTTTGATTTACTTTTAGCTTTAAAATACACTGATACCAGAGAACATTTTTCACTGTTATATTAACATATGAGAAATCAGGTCAGGAAATAACCAGTCTAGTGATAGGACAAATAATTCTATTTGCGATTGGATTTGAATCCTTGTAAACAAAAGCTATTTTTAAAGGGGTACTTCACCCAAAAATGAAAATTAGCCCATCAATTTCTCACCCTTAAGTCTTCTTAAGTGTATATGACTTTCTTCTTTCAGATGAATCCAGTCAGAGCTTTATAAAAAACGTTTTGATATTTCAAGCTGTTTAATGTCATTCGGCGGGCATTGCATGCATCAGTCCAAAAGAAGTTATATAAAAAGTGGCCATCCATAAAAATAAAATAAGTGTCTCACATGGCTCCAGGGGGTGATCAAATGTCTCCTGTAGTGGATCGATGCATTTTTGTATGAAAATATCCATATTCAGTTGTAATAAAAACTGGTAACTGGTGTTTGAGGAATAAGCAGGTGTCTCATGAAGGTTGTTGTGCACCTGACCTGGAATGACCTGACCGTGAGTGCTGTGGGATTAGTTTCAGCCAAGAGAGTTGAGCTTCAGGACAAACATACTGACTAAGGCCTGTTTTAACACCACAGGCACAAGCAGTGTGAAGTGGCAGCATAATGGCAACAGCAGACCCCTATTGTGCTTTCACACTGACAGCATTTCTGCTGTGGAACACAACTGTGGCTGTACACTGAAAATTATGTGATTTACATCGACTCTTTCCTTTAGCATCAGTGGCAAGGTTACACAAGGGCCAAGGCTGGTCCACCCAATGTATTTTATGGAAAGAATAAGTAATAAGATCGTTAAGCTGTTGGAAAACACTGCAGCATCATCAGCGCAATCATGTCCTGGATGTCCTATAGCTTTAGCAAAGCAGCATGTAAAGCCATTTTATGACAGTTATCTATGTGTCATGTTGTGTTATGAATACCTGCTCTAAGTAAATCTACTATAGTTTACTAATGTTTGGTAGAAACTACAAATGAAAGCATGGCCCAAAGCCGCATTTGTATATTGTTTACATGTATTTGGTCTCCTGAAACAATTATGATGGTTTTATTCTCCTATTTGAGACCTTTTTTAGTGATATAAAAGATCTTTTTGGGGATCCCCAACACGTTCTAACTCCCAACTCGTCACGTATTGTTGCTTGGTCAGGAGCCCTTGGCATTACTTTTTGACACTCAAGGTACCCCTTTAGCATCACTTTTCACCTGTTAAAGGGTACTCCATTGCTTTCGGTTATTTGCCTTAATTTAATATTTTGCTACCCTAAACCTACCCGCATCTGAACAATATAATAACAAGTAACAGGCCAATAAAAGTACAATCGCAGGTATTTAGGTATATAGTATACAAGTCTTTCTCCTCTGGCCAGACAAACCCAGTTTAAATCAAGGTTGCTGCAGAGTCAGATTGTGCAGGGGACTATTTTGACACACTGTTTCCCCATTTAATAATGTAAAGCTTCTTTGACACAATTTGCATATTATCAGGCCAGGATCTCAAGAAACTGTGTGAAAGTCTATCGGATTGAATTCTAGGCATGATTCATCGATAGAGAGGGCTTGCAGATCCCACAGCCTCTTAATAGACGTGAGCGCAGTCAGGAAGACCATATTCATCTTCTAGTGAAGGCATAAACCTCTATGTCACAAAAAAATGACTGAAGAACCTCAAATGGATCTCTCTGTAAGGCCTGAAGGACCACTGAAAGATCCCAAGAAGGAATAAGGCATGTTCTCCAAGGGTTCAGCCTCCTTGCACATCACAAGAATCTAATAATCAGATCGTGCTTCCACACCGATCTGCCACCCGCGGCATTGTGGTTGGCTGCCATAGCAGCCATGTATACCTTGAGTGTAGATATGGGAATGAGGTGAACTTATATGCCCTGCCAGGTAGCAGTGTTTTGCTGGCAAAGTTACTCCGCGGGGACTCTCTACTCCATAGACCCTCTTGCTCAACAGCCATTGAAAAAGGTGCCTTCCATGATTTCATCAGCTCCTTGTGCTCTTCGGAGCATGGCTTACCTCAGGAACCGAGCTGAGAGACCCGATTACCAGAGACAACATTACTACAATAGACTACATCAGCGGTTCCCAATTCCAGTCCATGTTCCAAAGCGAAGTAAACCCCTGCTCAAGGAGTAGCAAAGAACACGGTGTAGGCCAGGGATCATATTGATCAGAATACATTTCATGCAAGTAGCTCACTACTAATGAGTTGGTTATATAAATCAGGTGTGTTAATTTAGCAAGACATACAAAATATGTACGCGAGGATTGGAATTAGGAACCGCTGGGTTACATCATGTGTCATTCACCAGCAAGAAAACCTTATAAGTACTACAATATCAGGAAGGATGATCGGGTTGTTAATGCTTGTCTGCCATTCTCGCCCTGTCTGCACAGTGTGAGTAAATGCGCTGATGAGGTATCCTGTCTGCGCGAACAGGGTGCACAGAGGTATGCAGATACTTACATTGACAGGGGGCTAGGAAAGCCAATTAAAATTTGATCGTTTTGACTGGAAGAACATTTTTGGCTCTTACGCCTTTCACAGAATATATAAATACATATAAACACATTTAGACCACTTAACTTAATGATTGCTATTGGAATGTGAAGAGACTTTCAACCAGCATAGAGAGACTTTCTATTGCTGCTCTCCACGCTCTCATCCATGCTAGGCTGCATGGATGCGCAGGGAGTTCTTGCCCAGAACAGAACCATTCTGCCAGTCCAAACTGTATGCTAACTGTCAATGATCTTCGACAATAGTGGCCCAGATAGAAACATTAACACATAATCAGAATCAATCCTGCTTTATGCGAGCATCAGAATTTAAAGTGACAGATGAGTGTGCACTTAGAAGAAACAGACAATATCTTTATAGTTATCATTCTTGGTGTGAACATGACTTTAAGACATAAGCCACATTTTAAAAATGCCCTCTGAATGTGGACTGAATTGTGCATGCTTTCTTTCTCTTTAGATTCAATTTTTAAAATTGTTACATAACATTTCAACAGGCAGATACCTGCCCTTTCCCACACCCTTTGACACACACACACAAAAAAAAATCAAGTTCAAACTCTTTTCCTAATCTCCTCTCCATTTACTCACCTTTGTGTTAACAGAATTTAGCCTAAGGTCAGTTCTCATTGGCCGGTCAGTTCCCACAGTAGGGGCATGTCATAGTGATGTAATTTGCAATGATAATGAAAGTTAAAATCGATAAGCCTCTGATGACAGCAAAGAACAGTCATTGTGGGCAAACTGGGACTTTGAACTGTAACATAGTTATTAAATGCTTGAGAAAAAGGACGGAGTGAAAGAAAAGAAGATGCACAGATATATTGGTTAGATACTGAATAGTTTGAATTAATTGGCAATTAAAAGCCTGTTCTATTCAGGTAGATTTTCAGCACACACTGTCACGCTGCTTACATCTTTAAGAGTTCTGTATTACTTAGATTGAAAGCGTGAGTCAAACCAGATGAAAGTCAGCAGCTGCAGAGGTTGAAAAGAGATGGACTGAAAAAGCCTTAGAAAGATGATGGGCTGGTCTCACTGGCCCATTTTCCAGCCACTGTTAATTTATGATTCATTGCTACTACAAACAGTGTGTTTGTTTCCCTGCCAGCACACTGCATGCCAGGACAACAGACACTGATGGACAAAGAACTACACACTAATGCACACACGCAATATTAAAGTAAAGAGTTATTCAAATCTAAACTGTACGACTGACCTACATAGACAGCACACTAAAAGGAGGGGCTGTTTAACAGGATCTCTGAACATTTATTCATTTGGAAAGATGAGATATTAAATAAGTAGGCGTTATTTTAAAGAATGTCGTTATGTAACCGGTTATGTAACCGGGAACAGTAGAAGAGACTTTGTGTACTTTTCTCACGGCTAATAAACTTTTAAACTGTTGTGTTTTCTATTACTATTGCTCATGTATTTCAACAAACACTAAGCAAAAAAACAATATATATATAATTTTTTTTTTTTTTTTTTTTTAGTTTGTGGCATTAAAAGTTTGAAAGTTTTTAGCTCCCAAGCTTAAGCTCTTGCAGTGAAAATCTGTGTAAGCATGATTAAATGTAACCCATGTTAACCAACCTGCTAATTGGTGTTAAGGTACTGACCTTACACTGATCAGGTAGTTATCCACAGTTAGACTAATAATTACCATTATTCATTTTCCTAACTTACTGTCCATCAGAGGAAATTAAACCAACAGCCCTAGGCCGCATGCAGCTCATTGTGTTAATTAAGTGGACCAATTTAATTTGTTTGTATGGGTGTGAAGAAGAAATCTTTCACACTGGAGCAGATGCACACTCACAGGGGGCAGGACTTTCCTGGTCGCCATAATGAACCAGACAACAGTATGAATTCCTTTTTAATAGTGCTGTCTCAGTGCGTGTATAGGAATATGTCTTGACATGACATCCTACATCTTTTGAAGATGACAAAAAGATCAAGCAACAGTGCAATAAAATGTTTGTTTAATATTTGTTAAGGGCTGTTATCTGATAGCGGGTGCTTGAGAAAGGGACCTGAAATTTGATCTGGAGCAGAAATGACAGTTACAAAGAAATATCAATAAGGAAACGTCTGATTTCTTTCTTCTACTATGGTCTTAGGGATCTGTCTGAAAGGAAGTGAAGTTCAGAGTACCAGTGCAATCATATTTGGGAACCAATGACTATATGAGCAACTAATTCGTCATCATGGATTGAATGGTTGAGAGCAGTTCTTGACAATAATTTTTAGCATTATTCATTTTAAGTGAAAGTAATTGCTTTTAATATTTTTATTTTTTTTACTGTGTTAATACTACTTTTTGGTAGCATTGAATCTAAGTTAGGTATATATATATATATATATATATATATATATATATATTTTTTTTTTTTTTTTTTTTATAGTTTTAGTCACTTTTTCTTTTGTAATTTTATAACATAATAATTATATTTAGCTTTAATTTACTTTATTTCAGTTTTAGTTATTTTGTACTTATTTAGGCAACAAGTCAATGCACTGTCAAATTATAGTTTTAAGTTATTTTTTTCTCATTTAATTTGCAATTTATATTTTATATTTATATTTTTATCCAGTCTTATTTCAAATAGCAAAAATATTTTATAATATAATATTTTTTAATAGCTTTAGTTTGCTGATTTTAAAGGCCCCCACCTACAGTCCCTGCCAGCACTGAGACTCGAACTTGCAACTGTTGCATTACTGTTGCAAGTCTAACTCTCTAGCCTTTAGGCCAAGACTTCCCATTCTTTGCCTTGGGATTCTTGTGCAAGTACTGAAATAATCATTTTTGCACTCATTACAACAGAACTAGAGTCACTGAAGTCTTATGGTTATGACGCACTTATGGTTCCCCACAAGTGTTGTTCACAACTTCATTTTATTCCTTGTCTCCAGAGACTTTTTTTGTCTATTTTCCCCTACATCTAAAATCAAATACAATAAACAACTACTATGAATCAATTGCTATGAATTTTACTTGTAACATATTTAAATCATTTCTGAATGTTACATTAAAGCCAGCTGTGATGGTATAAAGACTCTGATGAGGGATGTATGTTTGAGGCATGTCACATAAGGCCAATATTTTGTTGTTTGCCTCTCAATTAGGAAATAAGGGCTGGTGCTGAGAAGTCCACAGATCATTCTATCCAAGCACCAGCACTACGAGGTGAAAATGAGATATTGCAGATTGATTATTAAATAACCTGAAGTCTTTACATGTGTCTATCTGTCACCCTCTGAGAAGTTGTACTGTAGGACTTTACATGTTGTTTCACCTCATGAATACTCTCACAGGGTTTAAAACAGAAGATTAAATAATAAATCTTAACATCCTAGAGGACACAAAGCCTGATTAGATCAATGACGTTTGACTTTGGACACTGATGTGGTAATTCTCAAAACTGACATTTATGTATCTCCAAAGCTCCAGCTTTTCTTAAATACAAGTTCAATACCTGCACTTACTTCAATGAGATTATGCTCTAATCTCTCAGGGCCAAATTGAGTTCAGTGCTTTCTAGCTTTCTGAAGCCCAACATCTGAAGAGGACATACACATTCTGATGTGTCCCATCTGAGGGCTTCTTTCAGGGTTTGCCTCTCCTCTCTGTTCCACAGAGGGATTTCTTACCCCTTTCATTAGTCCCACTGAGGAGAACAGCCACCATATGGAAGAAGTGACAGAATCATAGCGGTGTCTTTCTCTTTCTGTCTGTGTCTTAGTTTCTTGATCTCTTCTTTGTCTCTTTATAGAAGAGCTGTCGTCTTATCTCCACTCCACCGAGGGAGTAATCTGGCTAATTCTTTTCACTGAAAGTCTCTCTCTCTATCCCCCTGAATGTGTCAGAGAAACCTGCTGTTGTTGAGTTCATGAAGAGCAGACCGAATCCTTACATGACCGCCACATCTGTGCACTCAATGTAAACAGAGTGAGTGTTCGGCCTGTGCTGCCTATAGAATATGAATGGCAGCAATACATACTGTAAACTGGATGTTATGTAATACCGGGTCAATGTAAAACAGATAATCCCATGATTTATTAATCAGTGTTGATGGGAAAAATTCAGTGAAATGTAAACTGTTCCATATGTTGGTAAAAGCAAGCGGTATGTAGTTTTATGGACCTCACAAACAGCAGTGCTTGCCTGGAAAGCTTTCCTATATGACAATGATAACAAAACAATTTAAGCAACAAAACTCTGTTACACTTTGTCAAAGTTTAGTTCAACTTTTCTGAAACTAACATGTTTGACGACCTCTGTCTCATGTAGCAGCTTGTTAAGACAAAAAGCTGTAAAAATGTATTTTACGGCTTAGAACAAAATGTAAAAACATATTTCAAACAATTAAAAAAAAAAAACTAAAACATTGACTTTTCATGGGACCAGACATGCAAAGGACCTAACTAATTTCCATTTCATACCGGCAGCGATCTACGTATTGTTAAAAGCAGTAAATAAATATTTGATTCATTTTTCTTGATCCTTCCAAAGCCAATTTTTCAAACTCAGTGACAGGAAGTAACAGGTGGGAGGTCAGAAGTCACTCTGCAGGGGGCTCGCCAGGGTCAGAGGAGAAAAAGACTGATGGGACATAAACATTTGGAGCTTCTCAGCATGACAGTGTGTGAGAGAGATTAAGCACAAGGACGAAAGTGTGAGGAACAATAAAGAAATCAAGCCATGTGCTTTTTTGTGATGGGTACAAGTGAACAGGAGGTGAGTGGGAGGACAGAAAAAAGAGAGAAGGACCGGGAACTGTATGGCTTTCATATTTGAATTTTTGTCTTGTTAAGGCTTGTCAACATCAATTGTTCTATTCTTTTGCACGAAATACAGATGGAGCCTTGACAACTCAGTTTAGCAAATAACTTAATGTCAGCTGCTCCAAGGAGAGCAAAGTCAGTTCCATTGAAGTCATTGTCAGTATTTAATTCTCAGTTCTTCAGGCCAAATACTGTGATGCATTGAGTCAGTGCATTCCTCAATAATGGCTATACAAATCGAATTAACTGCTGATCCGTGAAACAACATGTCCACAGACACTGTAAAAGCAATTATCTGTACAGAACAACATTTTATCATGTGTTTTTAATTGCCCTAAAGAGTTGGGTATTTTCCACTGAATGTAACACTAAATATGAAATTACATTGTTCCACGTGCAGGTCTCAATTATAAAGTCTAAAAATAAATAATGATGGAAAGAAATCATTAAGAGAAGTTTGCATATTTATACTAAAGTACTATAGTATTACCACATTGTTTGAAAAACCATATCATGGTTATAACCTAGTACTTAAGGGTATGGGGATGTAAATAGCACTATGTGAATTACCCTAACAGTCTTGAAACAGTTGAGGAAAACACCTTGTTCTTTTGTTCGCCAGATTATTGTTGTCTGTTAAATATTTGATTAGCTCTCTGTTAAATATTTAAGAGCAATGAGGGATAAAGCATTTTTCGGTTGATGCTGAATCACTATATGCGCCGGGCCCTGATTAACTGCCCCATTGCGGTGATCTCAGTTGTAACTGTTAAGGTCTGAGAGGCCAGATAAAGCAGGCTGAAAACATTGGCACATGATCTTGGAACGTGATTGTCATGAATTGCTGTATTAGACATGCTTTGCTCTGGAAGATGATTAGTGCAAATATATACTGGCTTTGTATGCTACCATTTAAACTTTTTGGGGGAGATTTTTTAAAATTGTTTTTAAAACGAGTATCTTATGCCAACCAAGGCTTCATTTATTTGATGAAAAATACAGTAAGATCAATAATACTATGAAATATTACACCTTCTGCATTTAGAATTATCGTTTTCTATTCTAATGCATTTTTAGAGTTTTTCTCGATTGCTAACACACAATTCATGAAACGATATTCACTATTTTCTCAAAACTACACACCAACTTGTGTATATTTATACACAATAGTTTTGAGTGGACAGATTCATTTTGACTTAAAAATAGGAAGTGTGGGGAATTGGGTGAGAAGTTATGGATTTGGGTTTAGAGTTTCGAGAAAAGGAGTCACAATTTCAATAAATGTTTTTAAGCAATCGAGAAAAAACTGAATTAATTTAATTTTGTATTTATTTATTTATTAACTGACAGTGCATTCCAATGTGTGTTTCCTGTATATTCAGTTGTTTGGTCTTTGAACATTTCTTTTGTATTGCTTTTCATTTACTGTAAGATCTCAGTAGTGTAATGACAGTAAACGATTCTTAAAGTTTATTGCTGGATTTTACTGTATCTGCACCCCTCTATTTATGTTGTATACTGTAACAGTCATTGACTAGCAAAAGGCCTGAACATTTTTAGAGACATGCCTTTGTTTTGAGAACTGTATGAAATGAATCAGTAATATTATGTTAGCAATCAAGAAAAACTGTAAACGTTAATTCATTCCTGTGATACCAAAGTTAAAATTTGCCAACACACGATCCTTCATAAATCATTTTAATATGCTGATTTGGAAAACATCAGTGTTGAAGGCATCTTAGTCTTACTGTATGCATTGTAAAAATTACTATTCATGTTTACTATATTCTTTTGGTAGTACACAACTTGAAAATGTCTACTCTATGCTTAATACATATATTTCAGTACCTCAAAGCAAAACTTCATCGAAAGTCAACATAAATAGGACTTAGTAACCCACTTTATTCAGTATTTCTGATAAATTAAGTTATTAAAAGAGAACATAAGAAGGGCGGGAAATAATTTAGGGTTGTAAAATGAGAGTGATTGGTAATTAAAGAAAGAAATAAATAAAAATTGTTTCTGTGGAACATAATGTGCACCAATGAACCAGGCACAATAGACTTTAGTCAGTGTGGATGTCATATTGAGTTTTATGTGCATGAAAATGAGGCTGTGAGTCAATTATAAGACCTTAGATCACGTAATTTTCAAAACTCACATTTATCATAACAGTTTCATGCAGCTTTTGTCTACTGAAAGTCAGCCAAATTTTCAATCCTGTAAAAATTAGATGAGCTACTAATCTTAGATCTAATGCATATATATATATATATATATATATATATATATATATATATATATATATATACTAACAGATTGTACTAGTGCAGAACCTCTTTTAGCTTTAAAAACAAAACAATAAATAAAACAAAAAATAAAACAATTGCCTTATTATGCCATTGCCATGGACATATTTTTGCAGTTGACCTTATTGGATAAATATTTGCAGAGTTTCTCTTTCAGATGCAAAAATAAAGGAGAGTATTTAAATAAATTATGAAACATGATTTACTAATGTTTGTGGCAATCAGTTTACTGGTATTTGTGCCATTATTTAATGCTTTAAAAAGAAAGCATCTCTGAACCAATTTTGTCAGTTTGCACTGCTCTGTTGGTCATTATGGAAATAATGTAGCCTGTGTTCTTCTACTGACAATTTGTGCATTCACCCACAGGACCTTCCACTCCCTTCTTTCTATGAAATTGCAATCTCATGGTAATTTGTCTTGTTTAGGAAATCTGGCTCTAAAAGTGTTAAACAGCTTAATTTCTTTACTTTCCTTTGTATCCCTGAACTTAATTTTTACAAGGTAGCTGATATCAAATCAAAATTCCTCAAATAATTCATCAAAATTCATCAAATTAACATTTCCCAGCCATTGACTCCTGTTTAACTGCACTTGACAGACACTTTTATCCAAAGCATTTAGATACTGTAGCATTCTTCGTATAGATTTTATCAGGTCACTTCCTGTGAATCAAACCTATGATCTTGGCATTGATTGATGGTGCTGCAAACTCTTTGAGCTACAGAAATGTTTGAAATATTGCTGTATCTTAAGTACTTTAAGAGCTTACTGACAAGATGACTATCATAATTTAGTCGCCTATGCAATATTTATTGTTGAACTCCATACCATGATTGAGAAACGTACAAGCTTAAGACCAGCTAAAACTGTAACAGTAGGCTTAGTCTGTACAGATTCCTTGAAAAGAGAGAGATGTGTTAGTGCAGGCCTGTGGTCTACACTCCCTCATGCCCTCAAAAGGAGGCAAAGAGGTGATGAGGCTTAAAGGAAGACAGGCGAGACCAACCTGGTGGTCTGGCAGTCATCACAAGCAAAGAGGTGTTTTGTCTCAAGTTCCCCCACAACCGGCCTCTTCAGCTTCTCTGGTGTGTCTCCTAACTTTAAACAAACAGAGGCACCTCAAGTAAATATTTAGTGCTCTTGTGGGAGCGTTTAAAGGCTCCAGAAGAAATGAATGAAGTATTTTCTCTGCACTCACCTTTAACAGGACAGTTAGACAAAAGCTCAGCGACGAGAAATGCTGGATGAATGATTGGAGGGAATATGTGTGCAAACAAGAGAAATCCAGATGCTTGAAATTCTTTGATCATTTATCCAGTTTTTATCCAAATTATGATTAACTACATACTGTAAGTAAATCTACCTTTTGATGAGCAGATTTTTTTTGTGTTTTCTCTCTGTCTGGCTTGATCAAAACGTCCTGATAACTCTTAGTGACCCTGCTGACCTCTCTGTTTCTGACAGGAACAGGAAGACACACAGTTCTCCCTGTGAGACCGTGAAGAATTGAGTAGGATGAAGTGATCCATTTGTGTAATTCTGAAAGAGAAAGTGAAGCAAAGTGAGGGCAGTTTCACATTACTCCAGGTATTGGACATATCTGATCATCTGACAGAAATCATAATCATATTATGTGTGTGCACAGGAAGCCTTTGGTCTGATGTAATATTGCACAGTGCTTTCAAACTAGGTTCTGAGGTCAGGACAAACTTAAAATAGAGCGCTGAGACCGAGCCCATCCCAAAACTACAGTGAAGCATAGCATCTGTGGTTTCGTAGTGTCATCTTCTCTGAATTCTGTGTCCTCTCCACTGCTCTGAAAATGAGATGTATCGTGATGTTTTTAGAGCAGTAGATTTCAGGTCTCTTTTTTCTCCCTCTTATTCTGTCTGTTGATATTGTCTTTTCTTGCACATTTTAAAGTTGCTTTTGTATATTCATGTTTCTAATCTCTTACAACAAACACTATGGGCCGTACAGTGATGTTATTAGATGGGTCAACATTTATTTACTTTGGCTACAGTTATGAATTAGTACAAGAAGCCTTAGCATACGTTATCATATCATCGTAACTCACTCTTCTGCTAACATTCACAATAGATCCTGCAACGATTTGCAGAAGATTAAATTAGGAAAGCCAGAGACTTTAATCAAGAAGTTTTATCCCTTATGTCCTCGACATACATCCTGACAGGAAGCAGTGGTGTGAGAAATTACCTGGCACATTAACTACTGCTCCCGCTGAAACACTGATCAAATCAACTGCCATTCGCAGAGGACGACATCTGCAGTGTATCACACTGGCTCATCACCTCACTAGCATGTGCTCCATACGATAGAAGGGAGTTTTCAAACACTGTGTCACCGATTATTCAAAGAGATGGATGGATTGTAATTAGTTTTATGCTACCATTAGGTAGATGTCATGACTCAAGACCAGTAACAAATGAAGTTCTCACCATCATTCACCATCCATGTTGGTCTTTTTTTTTTTTATTCTGTTAAATGTTAACCCAGGTAAATGGCTAAAAGAATGTGGGCATCCCTGTGCAATTATCAGGTTTGCCTTGGCCTCTTAATTGCAGATGAGACCAATTAAACTGCTGCACCATACAATGAAATTCTCGAGGGGTACGGTTTCAAATTAGAGTCCCAGTGGACTTCAAGGGATGCCTGGGGATCCATGAAACGTTTCAGAGAAATTTGAGAAAACTAAGTATTTTAAGGCTGTCAAAGTTAGTGTGTTTGCTTAAGATGTTAATAAAATAATCGTAATTATTTTTTATTCCACTTTGAAAAAATTGGTCAGCAATCATTAGATTAATGTATATTCATTAGATTAATGTATATATATATATATATATATATATATATATATATATATATATATATATATATATATATATATATATATATATATATAATTCATTTATGCATTTAGCAGACTCTTTTATCCAAAACGACTTAAAGTGCATTCAGGCTATCAATTTTTACATATCATGTGTTCCCGGGGAATCGAACCCCCAACCTTGCGCTTAATAGCGAAGTGCTCTACCAATATATATGTGTGTGTGTGTGTGTGTGTGTGTTTTTCATATCAGGACACAACTTTGTATAATGACATTTGTATGACACAGAAATTACAAGGACAGGGTGACTGACTGGGAATCTATGTCCCCATTTTTAAAAAAGCTTATAAACCATATAGAATGAGTTTTTTTTTTTTGAGAAAGTAAAAATGCACAAAGTTTCCTGTGAGGGTTAGGGTTAGGTGTAGGGTTGGTGTAGGGTCATAGAATATAGAGTTTGTACAGTATAAAAACCATTACGCCTATGGGATGTCCCCACTTTTCACAAAAACAAACGTGTTTTCCATCCATCCATCCATCCATCCATCAACTTCTGCTTATCCGGGGCCAGGTCGTGGGGTCAACAGTATAAGCAGAGATGCCCAGACTTCACTCTCCCTAGCCACTTCTTCCAGCTTTTCTGGGGCCTCCTCCCCGTGAGACATGCCTGGAAAACCTCCCAGGGAAGGCGTCCAGGAGGCATCCGAAATAGATGCCCGAGCCACCTCAGCTGGCTCCTCTCGATGTGGAGGAGCAACGGCTCTTCTCTGAGGACCTCCAGAGTGAACGAGCTTCTCACCCTATATTTGAGGGAGCGTCCAGCCACCCGGCGGAGAAAGCTCATTTCGGCCGCCTGTATCCGGGATCTTATCCTTTCGGTCATGACCCACAGCTCATGACCATAGGTGAGAGTAGGAACATAGATTGACCGGTAAATCGAGAACTTTGCCTTACAGCTCAGCTCCTTCTTCACCACGACAAACTGGTACAGCGACTGCATTACTGCAGAAGCTGCACCGATCCTCACTCGTGAACAAGACCCCAAGATACCTGAACTCCTCCACTTGAGGCAGGAACTCTCCACCAACCTGAAGTGGACAATCCACCCTTTTCCGACTGAGAACCATGGCCTCGGACTTGGAGGTGCTGATTTCATCCCAGCCCGCTTCACACTCGGCTGCAAATCGTCCCAGTGCATGCTAAAGGTCCTGGTCTGAGGAGGCCAACACAACAACATCGACAAAAAGCAGCGACAAAATCGTATGGTCCCCAAACTGAACACTCTCCGGCTCTTGGCTGCATCTAGAAATTCTGTCCATAAAAATTATGAACAGAACCTGTGACAAAGGGCAGCCCTGCCTGAGTCCAACATGCACTGGGAAAAGGTCTGACTTACTGCCGGCAATACAAACCAAGCTCTTGCTCAGGTCGTACAGCCCTAAGCAGGGGGACGCCGACCCCATACTCCCAGAGCACCCTCCACAGGATGTCGCGAGGAACACGGTCGAATGCCTTCTCCAAATCCACAAAACACATGTGGACTGGTTGGGCAAACTCCCATGAACCCTCCAGCACCCTGGAAAGGGTATAGAGCAGGTCCAGTGTTCCACGACCGGGACAAAAACCACACTGTTCCTCCTGAATCCGAGGTTCCACTATCGGCCAAATTCTCCTCTCCAGTACCCTGGCATTGACTTTCCCGGGGAGGCTGATAAGTGTGATCCCCCTATAGTTGGAACACACTCTCCGGTCCCCCTTCTTGAAAAGAGGGACCACCACCCCGGTCTGCCAGTCCAGAGTTACTGTCCCCAACCGCCATGCGATGTTGCAGAGGCTTGTCAGCCAAGACAGCCCCACAACATCCAGAGACTTGAGGTACTCAGGGCGGATCTCATCCACCCCTGGTGCCTTGCCACCGAGGAGCTTTTTAACTACCTCGATGACTTCAGCCCGGGTGATGAACAAGTCCTCCTCCGAGTCCCCAGCTGCTGCTTCCTCAATGGAACACAAGTCAGTGGGATTGAGGAGATCCTCAAAGAATTCCTTCCACCACCTGATGATATCCCCAGTTGAGGTCAACAGGTGCCCATCTCCACTGTAAACTTTGTTGGTAGGGCACTGCTTCACCCTCCTGAGGTGTCGAACAGTTTGCCAGAATCTCTTCAAGGCCAACCAATAGTCTTTCTCGATGGCCTCACTGAACTTCTCCCAGGCCCGATTTTTTGACTCCACGACTACCCAGGCTGCAGTCCACTTGGCCTGCCGGTACCTGTCAGCTGCCTCTGTAGTCCCATAAGCCATCCAGGCCCGATAAGACTCCTTCTTCAGCTTGACGGCATCCCTTACTTCCCTACGCTACCTCCTGCAGGTGGTGAGCCCACAGGAGGGCGGCCCCACATCACTCCTTCAGGCTGAGCCCGGCCGGACCCCATGGGGGAAGGCCCGGCCACCAGGCACTTGCATACGAGCCCCAACCCCGGGTCTGGCTCCAGGGTGTGGCCCCAGCTGTGCCATGCCGGGCGATACCTCGGTCCTTGATGTGTATGTTAATATGAGAGGTTTGTAAACTGTTCTTAGTCTGGCCCGTCACCAAGGACCTGTTTGCCTTGGGAGACCCTACCAGGAGCATATAGCCCCAGACAACATAGCTCCCAGGATCATTCCTCTCCACCACGATAAGGTGACAGTTCAAGGAGATATATATGTATTAAAAAAAAAATTTTAACGCTAAGATTTTATTTATTACTAATATTTTAAATGTTTATACTTTTAAATAATAGTAGATGGGGAAAGAACAATAACAATATATTAATATTATAATTTATAGTTAGATTTTGGAAAAGTTGTCTTTAGTATTTTCTCATACAGTGTATGAGAAACTCCTTATAAATTTTGCTGTGATATATTGTTTATCAAGGCATGGTATTTGAGTGTTCAGTGTTCACATACTTTTACCATATACAGTAGTTTACACAGTGAAACCCATTTTAAGTCTCTTTTACATCGGACATGAATGTCAGGAAGCATTGTAATGAACGGAAGAGACAATTAATTAGTGGACAGATGGATGGGGACATGGCCTGTGGATCCTGAATCACCTCTCAGAGATTCTTGCTTAGACAACAGAGTTATTCTGTGATATTATTCCTCCAGGCCACATCATAAGCCACTGTGTCATGACATCCAGATTACATTCATTAAAGAAAGGATGTAGATGTGTTTGTCAAATCCATTTCTGAATGCTGTCCTTCATGTTCTCCTGGCAGCTCTTGCTATTAGTGTCGGGCTGACTTTCTGTGTCATTACAAACTAACAGATCTGCAGCTACATATTACATGCAAGTTTATAATAGATTTTCAAGACTAGTTCTAGATTTTCAAGACTAGTTCTAGATTTTTTTGACATGCACACTGCTCAAATAGTGAAAGTGAAAGTGAGTTTCTCACTGTTTGAACATAATAACCACTCTCCTACACAGTTTCTTTATTTTGTTTTAATATTTACCTGTTTATGGATAAATATACATATAAACTGCTGTGCTGCTCATTTTTATCACGCAATATAAAGCCTCTTTTCTGCGTCCAAAACGGGTTGCCTGTGGATGAGAAGTTTGCTTCTTCTCACTTCACAGTTGCCGAGTGAAAGGAGAGTTTTATAATGAGAGGACATGCATACAACACTTTATTCAAAAGGAAGAGCGCTTGTTCCATGCATCATATGTCATTACATTATTTCTGCGTCATTGCACATGTGCAGTCCTTTCAGTTTCGTGATTCAATCCAATCAAGTATTTACATGCTTGCTCAATCGTATTAGAAGAGGAATAAACCACCCCCTTCAATCCGATCGAAATTTCATTCGGATCAAGCTCAATCGGATCGATTAAGGTGTTTATATGAACGTTTTTCAGTCCGATTGAGCCGTCAATCTGATTACAAACTGATTATTTGGGTGCATGTAAACGTAGCCAATGAGTCTCTAATCAGATACAGATGCAGAATTAACACTCTGCTTGTGTTGCAAAAAGAAAAAGAAAACGCTCTCCCAAAACATCTCGGCACTACTCCAAGCAGTATAGCTTTATTCAGGCAATGCACCTGTTGTGTGACATTCCTGTCCAAGTTTAACACCACTAATTTATAGGCTACAGCTGCATATATGACTCCCCATCTTTTAAACAAGCAGTCTTTGCAGTTGTAATCCCAGTCGTCACACACAGCTGAGAGCAGCACGCCTTGAACAAGGGCAATTCATTTTCTGTTGAGTTACTATAACAAAATAATTCTCTCAGTGATTAGTGTTACACTGCACAGGCCTAGGTTACACATTTCCACTTAATTATGTTGATTTAGACCATTGTTTTGTCTTAGCATGACTAAGCAGTAATATGTACTGGTGTGTATCATCTTCCTAAACTTCTTCTCAACCTCTTTGTTGAGTGAAAGGATACCGAGTGCAATAATGCAGAATAAAATAGCAGCGTGTGTTGACCTGTTTAAAAATTCCAAGGTGAGGATGACAGTCTGACTCACTGAACAATTAATTAAAGTTTAACCCTATCTTAAAAGCTCTCATTTCTTGACATGTAAACTAGTTAAATACATGATAATGTGGTGATAATGCACTTCGAATGCACATCAATAAGTCCCGACAAACCTGTTCAAGCTTTAGCATGTAGAATCAAAGAAATCATTTTAGCTGATAACTGCTAAAGACTAAAGAGGTTGAAAGGCTAGCAAAGTACGAGTCTGTAAATAACCTCCAATGATGAATAAATCTATGAGGAAAAAGGCTAAAACAGCAACGGAGTAATAATAGAAACAAAACCTTTCAGTAATTCAATTTGCATTGTGAAAAGTATAGGTTTCTTCCACCTAAGTGAGAGTGATCAGTACAAAAGATGCTATTAGAGGTTCCTTCCCCTAATGTGCAGTAGAAATTCTAGAAACCCAATTAGTGGACATGCTCTGTTTTAGGATCACTTAGTTATGCCCATTCATCCCCATAAACTGATGACTTGCCTCCCTCATTTCCTCACAGACCTTCAGAACAGCTGCTAGTCACCCTGTCGTTCTCTCAATGGAAGCCTGAAACCGGAGCCATGAGTGAATGGCAAACTTTTCAGGAAAAGACCTACATGTTGAAAACTCCTTGCCATCAAAGTCAACGATGCCGCTTTGCTGCGAATAGATGTAGATCTGCTGTTGCCTGCGGACAGCTGGGTTTAACACAGTGGGTGCAAAGATGTGAAAGAGGGTAAGAAATGCTCTGGTATTTGGAGTTCAGCATCAGGGCTAATGCAGTTTTATCCAAATAAATTCATTTATTTCTACATGCTTTGTACATTTAACTTGTTGCAACATCCCTAAACTACAATTCTCAAACTGATTTTCATTCCAAATTCAAATTTTCACCATTATAAATGATCATTGTAATTTGATAAATTGGTAATTGATGTGTCTTTTGTGTGACTATTTATGTTCAGTTTGCTGTTACAAACATAAGTCATTAGTGATAGTTCAAATACATACATAGAAGCCAGTTTCAAGATTATTAGCATCTGTCGATAACCAATCCTCTTTGGCTGAATGAATAATAAACATGTTCTGTTTTTAATAATTGTTTTGTCTTTTTTTAAATAAGTATTCTATTCTACTGTACTTGTAAAACTACCAACACTGATTAGTTACAGCCTTTTATTGATGTTTGCAAAACAATAATTCATTATTAATTGTGAAGAGTTTAATTACCTAAAAATATATATATGTCCTCATTTGCAAGTGGCTTTGGATAAAAGCATCTGCAAATGACTAAATGTAAATGTAAATGTATATGTCTGTGTGTGTGTGTGTGTGTGTGTAGGCCTAAGTGAAAGTAACAATGTTTTTGTTACAAAAATTTTTGGTTTTAAATTAACCCCTTACTAATTGAAGTGAAACACAAAGTGAAACAATAATAAACTGGGGTTAACCCATTTACTTGCAAACATCGCCAATGGCCCCAGTCAGCTTTTTAAATTTTTTTTGATTATGTATCTAGAATCAGAAGAATCATGAGCAGAAACCTTTTTATTTTGGGTATGTCATTTCTGTCTCCATGCCAAAAAAGGGGGGTGACTAGTAAGGGGTTAATCCTACCCCAGACCTAAAATTAACAACTACTTTATTAACTATTAATTAATTAAATTAGGGGTTTACCAAGGCAAAAGTCATAGTTCATAGTGAGAATTGGTCCTTAAAATGAAGTGTTACTATATATATTGTCATGAATTCCTTTCCTTTTATCATCCAGGTAAGTGCTTTCAGATGATCTTAGTGGATGTCACTTTTTGGGAGGTCGGACCATCATTTCTGTAATTCTGTGCAAGGTCAATTTGACTCAAGGGTGAATGAGCTGATGAATGAAACCTTCCTCATCATTGACGGTGCTCCATTACATTTGCCTGTCTGTGATTGGATGGGACAGACTGGCGCGCATTCCTGTTGTATCACGTTTCAGCAAGGGTCATTTGATGAAAGATGAGTGGATGAACAGCTTGCTGCGAATGGCTGACTCTTCTGTTTCACAGAACGGCTTCCTCTCACGCATGCATGCATTCGAACATACGTCACCTCGTCCCTTTGCTTGTCTTTCACAAACCTCCTGCTACATGGCTTTATGGGATGGCGGAACTTGACTGCCTTTACAGCCTGTCCTATAAATAGGGTTTATACAGCTCCATTGCTGACCTGACAGATCTGGTCTCGGCCTGCTGAACCACAGAGAACAAAAAAGTTCATTACACTGCAGTTCCCCTCTAGATTTGTGTTCCTAAGTCAACAAATCTTGGAAACTGTTTCCAAGTATGCAAATGGATCGCAGAGACTTGAGCTCAGATTTGCTGGAATATTTGCTATGCTGATCTTGAGAATATTTTCAACATTTATACATGTGTGTGTGGTGCGTGGTGTGTGTGTGTCTATATATATATATATATATATATATATATATATATATATATATATATATATATATATATATATATATATATATATATATATATATATATATATATATATATATAACTGGTGTTCCATTCCAGTTTAACACTTATTGGATCATGTACTGATCATTTCAGTTGGAGTTTTTTTTTTTTTTGTGAAATGTGCATTCAACAACAAAGATTTAATAATTTGTAACAGTGTACTGAGTGACATATTACTTGAGGTAGGAATATCTTTTATACACTCGGCTCATAATATGTTACATGACTTAGTTAACACCCAATGCAATCATTTCTGCTGTTTCAGCCATAGGTCCAAATGATATCTCTTTAATATTTCTTCTAGACATAAATGGGTGTTCGCTTAAGTATCCTGCTGCTCTCCTGAGAAAAACCCTCATGTTTTCAGATGTAATTCTGCTGGAATGAAGTGAAAGAGAGTATCTACAGTATCTGTCATGTGAGTCATACAGATTTGAATGACACTGGCAATTTCTGTAGGTTTATTGTCAATCAGCAGCCCCCGTAGAATCAGAGCAGAGGCACGATATATTGAACGTGTGCATGTGTGTGCATGCGAACATGTCAGGTTCGTTCTTTTTTTAAAACATCCTCTCCCCTTCATACACATTCCAACAAAACCTCATCACCAACCCAAGAATATTGCGCAGCCAGCGTGTCTTTGCAACACTATCTCTCCATCAGTAGTGGTGTATTCACACCCTTCTGCCCCTCTCACGCTCATATCATTGAGGCACACTACTTGTGAAATTGCATTTTACATACATCAGGGGATAACAAATGTGTAAAGAGCGGTTTAATTAAGCAAACTCTAGTGTATAAGTAAATGTGCTACAGTATTATTACTATGAGAAAAAGTCAAATGTGAAATGCAGTATATCCTCATGGCATCTTATAGATTGAACTGCGAAAGAATAGGACAGATTTTGTAAACATATGGGGCCAAATGTTAATATATTTGCATATATTGACATTTATGAATTATTATTTTTTTTTTTACCTTTGATCAGTGATTAACCCCCCCCCCCCCCCTTCCACCTTTCTTACATAGAGACGATGAAAGTGATCAAAATCCTTATTGTGCTTCTTTTAGTTGTAAAGTAATAAAACATAATAAACATAAAACAGTTTTATGGTTCTGCAGTTTGTTTTATAGTTTAGTGGCGGTTCAGTTATTTGATCAGGTGAAGAAAGATTTAATCAGGCTTTTTGTGAGACTATCATACAGAGATAAATATGATACATGCCACGCCATAAGACATACTGTAGCTGCCTCAAAATTAATTCGTTTAATCAAAAAAACAAATTAATTCATCCTTGCATCTCTGAAATATTAAAAGAATTGTAAAAAGGAAAATGAAAGATGATTTTGACAACTAGGTACTTTAATGGTTTGAAAAAAGATGAGCATGAAATATTCTTCAAAATTCCTTCTTTTGTGTTTTTCGGATGAAAGAAATTCTCATCAATTAAGTTTCTGTGCGTTGATCATGGTTATATCATTGCTGTCTATGGAGGGTGAGAGAGCTCTCAGATTCCATCAGAAATATCTTAATTTGTGTTCCGAAGTTGAATGCAGGACCTATGGAAATGGAAAGGCGTAAGGGGGAGTAATTAATGACAGAATTTTCAACCAATTTTTGGTTGAACTGACCCTTTAAAATATGTATTGTATATTTCATTACTGTTAGACTGACGTCAGTAAAATAAAGTGGATCTCCGTCTTCCTGTGTCTTCATTGAGAAATCTGTCTCTCACTGGCTCTATATCATACAGCGTTACAGAAGCAAGTTCTTTAACAACCTGTTAAATCGGTTTGAAGTGGTTTCATGATAGAACATGTTTAAGTGAGCAGTAATTTCTGAGATAAACTTTCCCTTAGTCTCTCTCTCTCTCTCCCTCACTGCAGTTAGACATGTGAGTGCTTGATGACAGGGTGCCAGGATGTTGAAAGACAGTAGCAGCTGATTCCCAAGAGCTGAATGGCATCACCTGTGTTTAGACAAAACAGATGACGTTTGTAGACATTTAGTATACTGCAGAATAGGGGAAGAATGATGCTTTGAGGTTTATTTAATTATTATTATAATTATTAATTAGTGGTGGGCCGTTAACGTGCTGCGTTAACGCGAGACTCTTATCGGGCGATAAAAAAAATATCGCCGTTAATCTATTCTCAAAGTTGGGTTGGGAGCTGGGTCTATACTAAGCAAGCTATGATGACTTTCACCTTGATATTTTATATAACTGACTCGCTGAGGACAGCCTAAAAAGATGCTCAGGAGTCAGGACAGTTGATGGGCCACTGCTGCGCATCGTCACGAAAGCTTCTCTTTCTCACGTGTTGTTAAGCTGTACTGCTTGTCGATTTAAACATTAAAGCATCCAAAAACTAGACGCGGAAAAGCTGAACAGAGCAGCGCGTGCCGTTAGGTGCGCACGAGAGAGAGAGCCGCGTAACACGGACAGTGACACTGAACCGAGCTCTCTTCTGCGAAGTTCACCTCGAAGTTCCTCCTGCACCCGAACGAACAAATGCAAATCGCAGTTTGAACACAAAAAGATGTGAAAGAGCCCAATTCAACACCGAGGTGTTCTGTGTTCATGGCTCGCGCAGAGAAAGGCGTCTCAAAACACTAGAACATCGAATTTGCTTATTTTTGTTCTTGTGCCGACAAATACATACAAAATATGTCAAAATATCCACCTTGGAAATTATGCTCGAAAAAACTGTCAGTTATTTCTTAAGTGAATGTAAACAGTTGAGGAAAAAATGGGATGTGTATTATATTGGATGCGTTCATGGTCTTTTAAAGTGACCGCGCCTAATTTAGCCACTGGCTGCTGTAATATGTTAATCCAAGAAAATGAAAATCACTCACTGCTCTTGACTGAATTTCTTTGTAGTTTTAACAGTCAAACCAAAAATTATTCAGAAACCAGATATAATTTTTGATATATATAGCAAAACTGTAATAATGTGAGAAATGTTGAAGGTGTCTGAATAAATGTAGGTTTGATTGTATATTTAATTTTTACATTGAAGACTATCCAGTGCTATTATTTGGTTTCTGTACCTTGACACCTACAAACTTCAAAAAAACTTAAACATTGGTGTGAAACAGGAGTAATGTTGTTTGCACCTTGTGCAATGTGGAATTAGTTTACATCTTTTTCAAGCACTTTGTGATACATTTTGGAAACAGGAGATGAGCCCCTTTTCTAATGCACCACCTAGCTTGATAAACCCCTTCTCAAAGACTTACTGTTTGTCAATTTTTTGGGGGGTAACACATATTCTGAATGCCTTCAGCAGAATTCGAATGAGCCATTTTAATCTAGATTAATCTAGATTAATCTAGATTAATTTCAAGATCACAGTGAGATTAATCTAGATTAAAAAAAATTAATCTATGCCCACCTCTATTATTATTATTATTATTATTATTATTATTATTATATTTTGTTCCCTATGAATTAATGGTTAAATTAGATAATTGTAATGTGTGCTTTAGTTCCTTGTATTTGAGTAAATTGAATGCAATAACTCTTAACACAGGATCAGACAAGAATTTATAATAAAGTTCTACTGCAAGGATATTTGTATGTGTATTTTGTCCAAGTCGAGTTTCACATCCTCACTGATTGTGCTTTTTTTTCTTACTGTCCTGCTGATGTTGAAATGACTCTCTCCACTCCCTTTCTCCTTGAGAACACTGAGATCTGCAGTTTCGAAATGTGTAGCAGTGCAAATGTCAACAAAGTGCTGATTTTCTTTCTCTTTAAGATATTGCTACCAAGGAATTTTGGGTCACCAAGTTGAAACTGGAGAGTAAACTACAGTAGCTATAATAAAACCATGACCAGTGATTTGAAACTATGTTTACAGAAAGCCAATCATGACACATTCATTTTACTTATACGTTAAATTTTGAAATCCTTTAGCTGGAGGATATTCTGTTCTAGCGCATTATTAATTTTAACGGAAAGCCCATGTTCGAAATAAGATGGAATGTGGATTTTTGCATAGCAGTTTTAGCCTTAAGCCTCAAGATGTTTGAGATACTCTCTCACCTGTTATAATTCATTTAAAGTCTCAAAGGTGAACACACTCCACCCATACATATTCTGTACTGAAGAAATAACTGCTTTGCATGTTGGTTTAGCAGTAGATAAAGCTTTCTGAAGGAGTGTCCCATTCCTGGAAGGCTCACAAGCCTGATGTCTAACGTCGCAGAAACACTACAATGTGATTTCAAAACACGTTCTTGTACTTATCTTTTATTTTTGTCACAGGTGAGATTTAATCTGAACTTTCCCATGATCCTGGTTATGGATGTGAAAATCTCAGAACATCAGTAAATCGCCGTGAAGATATGATGTTTATCTGTTTGGTATAGATCTATTAAGTCTTGGCATAGTGTTTCAGAATGGATTCCACTAAACTGAATCATCATACAAGCAAGTATTCTTTTAATAAATTTGGATTTATCTGTTTAATCATATTATCATGAGTTGCTTAAGAGTACATTTTCTATTGCTTCACAGCTTTCAAGTTGAGAAATACAGCCTTGTTTTCCAGTTAATGCTAAAAAGATGCATATTAAAACACACGGATGTAAAAAAGAGGATATGTATTGGTTGCATAATCAAGTTAACTGGAAGTTTATGTGTGTATTTGTAGTTTTAAGTGTGTGTCCTTGCAAGAGCATGTCTAACCCTGGGCGAATAATGTCAAAAGTTATTTCTCTGCCTCATTTTGGTGTGTTTTTTTTTTTTGTGGTTTGTCTGTGTGATGGTATTTTTTAGGTTCGTCTCATGATCGAACTCATGAATGAAATAATTATTTTCTTTCTCAAACACACATGCAGTACATCCATATGCACACTGTACTTGTCACTGATTAAATTACATTTAACACATTAGAATTAATCAGAATTAAGTAGTGGTTTCAAATCTCGGGCCGGCAATAACACGACTGAGATGCCCTTGAGCAAGGCATCGAACCCCCAATTGCACCGCGGGCACCGCAGCATAAATGGCTGCCCACTGCTCCGGGTGTGTGTGTGTGTGTGTTTACTGCTGTGTGTGTGCACTTTGGATGGGTTAAATGCAGAGCACAAATTCTGAGTATGGGTCACCATACTTGGCTGAATGTCACGTCACTTTTTTATTTAGTTTTTTTATATCTTATACCGTACAACCACAGGGCACCTGTTATGGATAAGACACACCCAACACAGAACTCTAGGTCAAATGATGATGTCAGAATAAACAACACCATCTGACTTCATTCTTTCTTGGCTTGTCTAGCTGGTGTATCACAATTACAGCAACCAAAAAAAAAAAAAAAGGCCAACTAAAGCAAACACTGACCACTGTAATGGTAACCAAACTGTAGATTTTTCTCCTTATGTTTTTGCGCTGTGTTTCTTGATCGCCAACTACTGGCCTGGCATGCATAACATAGTATTCATTAGCATAGTGTTTTTTTTTTTTCATTAAAAAACAAAACAAAAACATTGTAAGCATCTCATTTGATTAATTCTAATTAATTCCAATATGTTAAATTGAATTAATAATATTGCTTATAATATGTTGACACAATTTTATTGACAATTTAGAGCATCACTTTTTACAGTGCACGTTGGGAAATAAACAGACTAAATCAAGTTAATGGTAAACACTGCACTGATCAAAAGTGCAGTCCTATGGGTTCTCTTGGTGTAAAAGTCCAATTCTTTTTTTTACCTATATGTATTGTGGGAAAGTCTGAATCAGTTTGTGCTAAATGGTCCTCTCTCATATGTTATCTGGGAAAGAATGATTAATTCTAGCAAATCAGTCCATCTTGAAAAGTCTGATTAGTCAGCAGCTCTACCTTCATGATTCAACCTGCTGGACACACATATGCTGATTAAAAATACCAATGTGATTGTTCATTTAGGCTAGAGGAGAACTGGTCCCTTAACTGAGTCTGCTTCTTTTAGCTGATGGAGATTTTTGTTCGCCACTTTTGCCTTGGACTTAATTGGGGTCTAAAAGACATCATTTTATGCAATATCATTGATTTGACAGCACTGACATGGATGAGAACAATTTTTTTTCCATCTTCTGTAACGCTGAATTTAATTTGCTTAGAATTCATGAATTTTGCAACATCAGCAGTGTTATTGAAATGCAATGAATCAATATTGAGCTGAATAACTATGAAGAAACTTAAACTTGAAAACACTGAAAGAAAAAAAAAGCTATTCCAAATTAAAATTATACCACCAACATGACATGGAGAGACACTGCCCTCCTTAGTTAGTCAGTTAATGTGCAATTAAAAGTGTAGTCATCACTTGTTTTTCACTAGAGAGCCGATCTGAATTCCCCCTGTGGTCAGAGAACATCTTTATTTCTGCAGTGGTTCCTGCCACATTCATGTCCAGTCAATGTTTTCTGCCTTCCCTTTTATTTTCACTTTAGCTCATGCCTGCTAAAGTCATTCTGTCATGGTTTGTCGTTTGCGACTGTCAGCCTTTATCGGTTTTGTTCACATCTCTCCCTCTCACGCTCTCAGGAAAAAAATATATATATATTCCCAACATAACAAATCTGTCCTTCCCATACAGAGTCAGGCTGGAGTTGTGTGCGTGCGGTGTGTCTAAGGAGGAATGTGTATGTGTGTGAAACAGATAATATCAGGGGGTAAGGATATGGGTAAGTGAGTGATGGACACTCAACGGCAACCTGTCTACCTGACAGGACCCTATTCTCTATTTAACTCTATCCATGCAACTACAGGTTTAATCATTAATGTTTGCAGTGCATGAAAAAACAGTCATACTGAGAACATTTTTGCAAACATTTGCACGGTAAAAATATTCTGTAAACAGAAAGTAGACCAGCAAACAGCGAATACTCATTCAGATTCCTACTTGGCTCTTGTGAGATTTCTCAGCAGTTTTTCTATAATCTCCAAAGCACAGGGCTCTCCCCTTCTTTTCTGTTTGACTGATGATTACTCAAACTGTTCAGTTAATGTCTATGTTGACTGCTTGCTTGGTTATTTTAGGGGGTGTCCCATGTCACTGGAAATAAAGTGAAATGAAACTGACCACAACAGATAAAAAAGAAGAAAAAATTCCAGGCGTTTTAAACTTATTGTAAACTTAATTGCTGAATATACACTTATTCACATACTCAGAGACTGTAAGTGACATAAAAGTTTTAAATTAAGATTAAAAAATAATCTTTATGAAAACTTTCATGTCAGTGACAAACTCCCTGTGCATATGTTTATTATTATGATTATTACATGATAATTTTCCTTTTAAAAAAAGGCATTTTATAACATAAATTTTAATAAAGTACATAAATGTCCATGTTAACAACATGAAATGCTGCTTAATGCTATAAAATTACTGTAGATTGTTTAGGCTTCCTAAAATGTGTGTGTGTGTGTGTGTGTGTGTGTGTGGTGTGTGTGTGTGTATGTGTGTGACATATCAGGACACAACTTTGCATAAAGACATGGGTATGACACAGGTATTACAAGGAGAGGGTGACTTATGAGGACATAACCCATGTCCCCATTTTTCAAAACGCTTATAAATCATACAGAGTGAGATTTTTTGAGAAAGTAAAAATGCAAAGTTTCCTGTGAAGGTTCGGTTTAGGGTTAGGGTTGGTGTAGGGCCATTGAATATACAGTTTGTACAGTATAAAAACCATTACGCCTATGGGATGTCCCCACTTTTCACAAAAAAAAAACAAAAAAAACAAACAAACAAACATGTGTGTGGTTGTGTGTATGTGTGTGTGTGTGTGTGTGTGTAAATATATATATATATATATATATATATATATATATATATATATATATATATATATATATATATATATATATATATATTAAATGTTCTTCCTGTGCCACTATATAAAAATCAGCCACAAAATGCTTTCACTTAATATGCTGTCATGTTCTTGTGTTATAAATGGGTAATAACAACATGAGCATTGTTATTAATGCTTTATAACTGTAAAAGAGGGAACAGTCTCCATTGTATACCCCTGTCATGTGCATATACTGTAAAATATGAAGTTCTGACATCAGAACATTGTACATGATTCATGGGAAAAGGTGTAGGAAGAGGGATTTCTTAAGTGGAAAGATTAGAAACGAGCCTCTGTTTCCTGTTTGAGCGGTTGGTGTCTAGAGGCCGTTTATGGGGTGAGTCATGCAGGTCGGACCTGTTTCAGGATGTGAGATTAACTGTTAGTTAGTACGCGACATGCAACGGTACACTGACTTCTATAAACCCACATGACTTAAGAAACATAGTGAGCATCATCAGTGAAGTGTCCATCAAAGTGAACTGTCTCATGAGTGCCTGTGTCCATGTGCATGTTGTAGAAGCCTCCAAAATTATTTATTGTGTGAAATTTTAGATTGTGAAACATATATGTTCTTATAATTTATATTATCATTCAACTGAAGCTAACTAGAATAGCATACTATACTACTCTTACTATTGCTGCAATGCATTTTTTTTAAAATGTAAAAAATCAGACTGACATTATCAGTTCATACAGCATGCTATGTATAGCATGCAATTATTTGAAATGTATATTTTACATTTGACTATATACTATGACTATTTCACTATACTACTACAGAGTGTTGGGGAAAGTAACGTTTGAAGATAATGCAGTACAGTATTGTGTTATTACAAAAATAATAATAATGCTAATTCACATCTACATAGCAGAGAGCAGTATTACTCAATCAATCAATCCATCATTGTTTATCTAAAGTCTTTTTTGCTTATTCGTATGGTTGAATTGGTTCATCGAAGGTCAGAAGAAAAGACATTGCATGGTTAATAAAAGAGGATTAAATACATAGTGGATATGTGTGTTATTTAACATGTATTTATTGAGGGTTTTTGTTGTATTGTGAGTCTGAATTTCACTGATTTTAATTCATTTTGAGGAATTCTGGATCTGTTTTTGTGCAATAGAGATATATATAACCATGCTTGGGATGGCCCACATAAATGAAAAAATATGCTTTACATGTCTTAATAATAATTTTTAAACATTAAACACTCACTCGTCATTCTTTATTCACTTGTTTTTCATTGTCTCTCATTAAAATTCATGAAAGTAAATGGTGTAAATTACATCGCTAATGTCACAGAAACATTCCCCATCTGCGCAAATGGGATTTCAAACTGGTTAGTGTCTTCTGCTAGGTATCAAAGCATTAAAAAAATGATCTAAACTGACAAATAACAGATTACAGTTTAAAATAATAGCAGATTTGTCTCATTTTAGAGGAATAATAAAAACTGAGATGAAAATTTTTCACACGCCAGAATTACAATTTTACTATGGTAAAATAAATGTTCAGTGATATCTTCAAAAGATTTTTGACTTTTAGTGCACTTTTTTATATATAGTGTTGATATGAAAAGACTGTACATTTTGTTATGCTAGCATGTGTGGAAATCTTCAAACCACGTGCGTTACAACTAACCCTGCACTCCCCTACACTGTGCAGTATTGAGTAATTAGCAAGTCAGCATGATTGGAAAGACTTTGTGATTCATAATGGCAAGTCGATGTTTTTTTTTTTTCAGCTTGTGTTCAGAGCATGTTTTAGTCAAAGGGGTCATAGGGCCTGAGGGGGCTTCAAAAAGCTCAGCATTGCTTTACATTAAACACCTGTTCCATTGCATGCTTAAACAGATCCTGTTCAGAAGCCGAAAAGTGGTTTCTCCTGTCAGCCTGCTAATGTAGTAGGTGGTATGGTCAATGGCCCTCAAGATCCTGGTTTGTTTGAAAACGGTAGAGAAAGTGACTCAGACATGAAGGAGAAACAAGCAAGATTCTCTTTGTCTTAGTAACCCTGATCAGGGTCAAGGGAAACTGAATTCCCCTCTCAATCCTTGTTGGCCTCCCTCACACAGCTGTGACATGAAACAGGTGCTGCAGTGACAGCAGGTTTACGCGTCTGACACCTCTTGCTCTTTTCCCCCTCAAACTCTTTGTAAAAGCTTATGGATTAAGAGAAGAAGCCTTGCTGGAATTCAGCCAAAAGTAAGCACTCAGCCAAAGCTTACCAGCTTACTGAACCCCAAAACACTCTTCCAAGAATTTAGCCAGGTAGGTGAGCCACACTACACTCGAAAAACTGCTGGGTTGAAAACAACCCAATTTGGGAGATTTTGCATCACTGATCATGCATCGCTCTCAATTTTCATGATCTCTTTAGCATAATTTATATAGTCATGAAGAAGCCCCATCAGCACAGCATGTGACATCTTTTACATCATCCTGTGCAGCGTCCTCCTTGAAAACCACTGTTGCATCAGTTTAGAGGAAAGGACATTCTCATCTTTGACCAGCATTCATTCCAGGCACCGCCTGGTCTTCATCAATGGCTTGAAAAGAGAAAAAACATTTGAAAAAAGAAAACATTTAATTAAACTTGAATTAATATCCATTTTCAGATAGAGCTGTATTCACATCAGTAAGGATGGGTAAATAGTCTGTTTTATAATTTCAACACTTTGTGTGGTTGTTTAATGTCTCTGTCTACCACATCGCACTAGAATGCTATAATGGCAGCACTAGTGTGAGGGCATGTGATATTGTTTGAATAAATATTGCTTTCAGAAAGCTATTTCTTTACTGAAACATTAAAACAGACATTACATTCACATATCTCAAAAATTTTCATATATATACATGGACGGCTGCTCTTGAGAGGGTAAGTTCACCAAAAAATGAAAATGGTCATAATTTAGTGTCCCCCCATGTTGCTCCAGGACCATACAAACTCTGCTCATTTTTGGAACACAGATAAATATATTTAATGTTCTCTTAATATTTGTCCTCCATTGCAAGTCTGGAAGATCAATATTTTCTTCTGAACAGACATGTTTGCTGTCATATAATTTAAGATATATTCACGTATAAATATTGGAATGGATTAATTCTACAATAACAATATTCAACAATAACAATAACTATTCCTTTAAGAAAGGAAGATCAAGCATGATGATAACTCCAAAGTTGGTTTAATTTCTGCAATGAAAAACACAGACATCAATGTTTTCAATAAAATATGAACATGTGATCATACTATTCACATCAAAATGTGAAGTAAACAGGCGGGACACAACAGAAACGTTTATTTTCTAAAAATAACTCGCATCAGTCTCAAAAAGAAACAAGTTATCTCGTCTCTGGCTTTCAACAGCTCCAAAAACAAACATTCTTTTAGTCTTAGTAAAAAAAAAAAAAAAAAAAAAAAAAGATGACATGATGGAATTATGAAGTTTACATGCCTCTCTTCTGAAGAAGCTGAGATAAATCGCCTCCTCCTCTTCTGTGTAACATTAGTTGAGTCCCGGCGCAAGCACAATGAAGAGACAAGCTCAACAAGTCTGAAATATCATATGCAAAGCATTACTTTTAACCATTACCACTTCAACAACCTTTAAGATAATTATGCTAGTCTTTATTACATAACACTGTTTCCTTTAGGAAACTACATTCAGTTTAACCGTAAAAAAAAAAAAAAGATAAATTAACATGAAAATGTGTTAACAACCGTCTATTAATACCTCAGAAAGTGCAGATATTGTAAAATCTTATGTAAATATGACATAAGACACTCATTGACGTTATATTAACAGTAAGTTACCTACTTTTCCAGTAAAAGAGCCCGTTAAGACCTCCATTGCTGAGGCGAAAACCGTGTCAGTGTATTTTTCAATATAAGCTCTTATATTTCCGCCTTCCATGAAACCTCAAAATACTCCCGGATTTAACATGACGTGCGTGCTCTCTTTCATGTCCGCGTTCCCAACCCAGCACCGTTGGGTTATGATCAAGACCAATTTTCAACCCAAAATTGGGTTAAATCAACACAACGTCCTACTTTTGGGTTGAAAAAAAAATAACCCAGCGTTTTTTTTAGAGTGTATGATAACCTTACAAATAAGTAAATAAGAAAACATGTTTTTAAACGTGCCATCGATCAAGGAATTCTCAAAGAAATATATTACAGATTTCACAAAAATGTGTGAACAGCATAATGCTTTTTTGAGCATCGAATCAGCATTATAAAATGATTTCTGAAGTGACTGGAGGAATGGCCGCTGAAACATCAGCATTGCATCACAGAGCTAAATTACATTTTAGAATTTTAAAATATATTACAATAGACAAGAGTTTTTTCTTCTCACGATTTTAGATAGGTAACATATTCTTTCAATTATATATGTAAAGTATTCTTTACATTCAAATATTCTTAAAATCTTGCCTGTATAGGTTTAAGTGAAATCAAAGTAGCGCCAAAGTAAAACTATAGTGTTAGGTTCATTGCATTTTACTGGACCACTTTGAACTGATTTGGAGAAGAATATACTACTTACTTACTGTATGTCTATAAATCAGTAGGAATAACAGAAATGTTAGAATTATGTTGTTCAAAATATTTTTTTCAGTGATATCAGCTCATTAATTTTATTCACTAGGTAACATGCGCCACACTTCTTTTTTTGTAAATAAATATGTTAGATAATGACAAAAGTTAATGAACATTTATTTGACATTATTGCCAACCCAATATTTCCTACAATTAAAAGAAAGAAAAATAAACATTTATTAATTAATAAAAATAAATAAATAAAAAGACCAGAATGGTTTTCAGAGTTGTCCATCATCTAAGATGTATGACAAAAATGTATGATTAAAAAAAAAGTAAAGTCCAGAATTTCAACAGACATGTTGTTACAGCCATCTGCAGCTTCTTGCACAACAAGATTAAAGTATTGTGTCCAGTGATGAAGGGAAATCACACAGCTTTAAATTCTAAAGAATCCGGTGAATCCTTCAAACACTTCATGAGGTAATGCTGCAGAAGTAAAGTACAGTATGTCCTTGATCCTTTAGCAGATCATTTGTTCATGAATTAAATACTAGTAATACTGCTCTTGGATAAACAGCAGATCTGCAGATACTTGTTTACACATTTGGTCAAAAAATTTCTTGAGAAATGGAATTAAAGATGAATACAAGGACTTTAATAGTATTTATTTCGTGCTGGGAACAAGACGAATCAGATTAAAGATGAATCATTCTCATAATCAAAAATGAATCATTCTCATAATGATTTCTGATTCAATCCGCTCCTCTTCTTGTTGCTCTTAAACAGAAACATGGGGGATTTTTTTTACCAACATTAGTGAAACTTTTTAGACTTTAGTAATCTTGATTATATATTTGAAAGGTTGTTGTTTTTTTTTTTTTTTACACTACTTGAAACACACTTTGAGTTTGAGAAAGGAATATTACAAATAAAATGTTTAAGTAGTAGTAGTAGTAGTAATAGACCACACTACGTTGGTTTATGCATATATTAGTATGTAGTGCAGTATGATCATACTAGATGATGTTTATCTTTAAAGGGTGTGGCTTATCTTGAACTCATCTGACACCTTTTGCATCCATTTCTTAGTACTGAAAGCAGCAAAGTTCTCAGTTCCTCATAAGCAAATGTTTCTTAAAACATATCATTCACAAATCTATAGAGTAGACAGATACAGCTCATAAACAAATAAAAGAAAACCTGCAGAGTTTAACAAAGTTACTTTTGAACATACCTCAATTCTAAAGTGTCTACTTTATATGTTCAAAATAAAACATTATAGAATGTTTCCTAGGAATTGAAAGTATTCAAATTTGCATTCTTTAGTAAATTCATTGGTCTTTAATCCATGCAGGTCTTCATCATGCTGGGAATGTAAGCTATATATGGACATGACTGATTCATTCAACCGCTTGCATTCTGAATGGAAGTGGGGGTCATGATATACGTTCCTGGGTCACAATAACGACTCTGACAAACCTCAACAACTCATTTCAATAGTATCGGTTTCACTCATCTAACCAAGATATGGCAGCAAGTCCACTGGTTACCCTACTTACCCTCACCTAAATAAATTTAAAACTAGACAACACATCAGGCATCCAATAGGAGGGCGAAAAAGATAGCTGACAGGAAGTAGAAAAAAAAAAGCGAACAGTAAGACATACTGTACTTTTCTTGTTCACGAGCGGCTTTGTGCTCCAGGCTATGTTTTTATGAGGAAAGAAATGAAGAATGCACTAGAATTGAATCTTACGAAATACACAGTGTTTAGACTGCTCCATAATTTTGAGTCGTTTTGACTCGGAAACATTTTGTTTTATGCATTAATCGAAAAAGGAAAGTATTTTTCTAATGATATATTGTAGCTGTATATATCATGTAAATGGTGGCTGTCTTAAACATATATATATTTTTTTTGAGAAAGTATTTTTATTTGTATTTTTTAAATACAATTGTATAATGATAAATACTATAACAAAATAAAAATAAATACAGACTGAGTGAATTGTTTGCAAACAGAATCTTGTCTCATGGCCAGTGATGGTTTATAAATAGCAACAGCCCATTAAGCCTTAATATATCTTTATCAGCTAATCGCCAATTACTGTTGCAGGACAGAATATCACTCATTTAATCTTGTTATCTGATCGGCTACTGCCTGGCTACACAGATCTGGGTCTGTGTGTGTTTCGAATAAAAAAGTGATTCAAGTTTCCTTTAATTAGTGTAGCATTAATGCACTTTAAACTGGCAAATAAAATGAACGTCTGACTCATTTTTGATACAACTGTTGGATTCAGTTCAGCCTTCATGGTTCTCTTGCAGCTGTAATAAACAGGCGAAAAGGGAAGTCGCTCTGTTCTGGCAGCTTCTCAAAGCTACCCTGAGGTAAAGTTGTTGACCTCGCTGACCGTGTCGCGGACTGGTTCACCGCCAACTCATAGACCCGGCAGCTGCTAAGAAGGTTGTGCATGGAGCCAGCCAGGCCGCTTGGCGAACTCAGCGTTCCAAGATTCCCGAATCCCTTGCCAGCTGAACAGGCAGATACCTGCTCCTCATGTTCATGCTCCTCATGTTCATGCCCGTATGTGAGAATGCCAGCAGGAATCATGCACGGTTTCCTCTCTATGCACCTCCGTTCACCTTTTCCTTTACTTCCCTCTCAATACCTCCAGCTAAATGCTTCACTTGAATTACACAGACTTATAACACAGGTGTTGGACACATCTGCTGTATCAATAAAGCTTCCTTTTTTAGATGCATTATTGTTAATTTAGTAGCCTGATGAAACATTACACATCCCTGCAGCCTGTATAAATATGTGTATGTTTTGCAAGTGACAAATGGTAATGATCTTTAATAATTTTGCCCATTTAATAACAATAGCTGTACTTTTCCAAATCTCTTTCTTTTCATGAATGAATGCTTAGTGAATTGCCATATAATTTTCCCATTTAAAGAGTATCTGTTTGCAATTTTTCAGATTAATTTCCAAATGAAAGCCAAACCAAAGGTAGTAATTAGGATTTAACGGCAAAAACAGGTGGCAAAACAAAAAGGTGGGCTGAGGAAGAGATGGAACGGCTACTTACAGTAAAATCCCCCTCTCTTCTCCACTGTTAAACGTTAGACATGTTTGTTATTCACAACATCTATATTTCTATTGGCACGTGGGCTCAGACCACAGGAAATTTCACACTTGCTATTGTAAGGGAACATCTTTTATCTCTAACTACATTTATCTAGGCAAATAAAACCCCATAGCTAGCATTTGAAGTTCTGAAACATCCAGAGGGGCGAGTTTGGTACCAAAAGGTGAAAGTTTGTCAATGTTTTAAACAATCTGTTATCTGTTTTACAGTATTTTTAGGTGATGGTGTTTTGATTTGAGGTTGACATTAGGTCCACACTTCACCAGCAGTGGAAAACCGCTGTCATTACATTTCTTTGCCTTAGACCAATCACAGCACAATGGGTGGGCAGATGGGAACTTTTGTGAGGACTTTCTACCCTGTAGTCTGAATTTTCTCTGCATCTTCGTGACCGGATTTGTCCCAGTTTGTACATCAAAGACACTTACTGTGGATTCCCCATTTATTTCATATCAGAGGAAATGTATCCGTCCACATAAAAACAACAACAAAACTATGACCAATCATATCTAGACACCAAGGAGAAGAAAACTGTGTGAGGGATCAAGATGAATACAAAAAAGGATGACAAAAGAGAAAACTGCAAGCCCAATAAAAGAGAGCACATGAAAAGGGAGGAAAGAAAAAACGCCCACATCCTGGCGTAGTGGTTTTACTCTCTCTCTCTCTATCGCGCGCTCTCTTTCTCACTTTCTCTCATTTTCTGTCTTTTCCCACCGTTCAACCTCAATCTCATTAGTACTTCAATTGTAGTGCTCCACTATTAAAGACAACATGAGGGGCTAATAAACTGTCTGTTTACACAGATGGTATCATTTACATGGTATAATTGACAGAACAGTGAAAGAGGGAGGGAAGGACAACACTCAAGTGGATGGATTATAAACACAAAAACAGTGTGTGAAGGTGTGAAAGTTAGTTTAGTAAGAGAAGAGGGTGCCAGAGTGCTAATCTATCCTTTTTCTTCTGATTCAGATGAAATACATTAACAAAAAGTATATTTTTGGTAATGCCTTGACAAACACCACTGATAACTACTCTGTAATTCTGCCCTGGCAGCTGTGTCTGTTTTGTCTTTGTTTAGTGTTTCTTTGTTTGTCCTGTGTATGACCACAAGGCTTTGTCTTTGTTTATGTTGGCCATGTTCTCCTTTCGTGCTGCCCCCTTGTTTCACATTACCACACCCCCTTGTTTCGTCCTTGTTTGGTGCTAATTATTTGACTGTTCTCACCTTTTGATTGTGTGTTTTCCTTCCTATTTATTGTACTAATTTCCTTCATGTGTTTGCTGGTTTGTTTTTGTGTGAGAGTAAGGCTTTCTTTAGATCTCTGCCTGATCTTTTCTAAATCAAGTTTAGGGTCAGTTAGAATTTTTTTGAAGCATAAAACATATATTTTGGTACAAAAATAGCAAAAAACTATGACTTTATTCAGCATTGTCTTCTCTTCCATGTATGTTGTGAGCGAGTTCAAAACAAAGCAGTTTGTGATATCTGGTTCGCGAACGAATCATTCGATGTAACCGGATCTTCTTGAACCAGTTCACCAAATTGAACTGAATCGTTTTAAATGGTTCACGTCTCAAATACGCATTAATCCACAAATGACTTAAGCTGTTAACTTTTTTAATGTGGCTGACACCCTCTGCGTTAAAACAAACCAATAATTAATTTACTCAAACAGTACACTGACTGAACTGAAGTGAAGAGAGAACTGAAGATGAACATCGAGCCGTGCCAGATAATGAACAAAAGATTGACTCGTTCTTGAGTCAAGAAACGTTTCTGTCAGACGCATCCGATTCGAGAACCGAGGAGCTAAAGATCCTGCACATGTGTGATTCAGTGTGAAGCAGACCAACACGCAGAGCATCTGTACTGAACTGGTTCTTTTGTTCATTGATTCTGAACTAATTCTGTGATAATGTTATGAGCGCAGGTAAACCGAAGGCTTGAATGAAGGGCAATCATCGCCAATGACACCATTACGTCGAGCGCAAAAGAACTGCTGAACAGTTTTCTTCAACCGGTTTATTGAATCGAAATGTCTAGAAGAATTGGTTCGCGGAAAAGAACCGAACTTCCCATCACTACTGGTCAGCAGTGTTGGGCAAGTTACTTTTAAAAAGTAATTAGTTACAGTTACTAGTTACTTCTTCCAAAAAGTAACTAAATTAGTAACTCAGTTACAAATTTTTAAAGTAACTAGTTACTTAAGAAAGTAACTATTGCGTTACTTTCAAGTAAAATTACATTTTAAATGCTCAAACGTGACCCCACCTCTACCCCTCTTTAAAGGAACTTAAAATACATGTGCATGTTCAATTATTTATGATAAATCTGAATATTATAATGAAATGGACACTTAATACAATACATTATTAACAGAAACATGAAACATTGTACACACATCTAAAAAAAAAGTTGCTGTGGGACAAAGTGAGACTAGCCTCCAATCAAATGGCATGTATGTAGATATTATGTTTATATAGTGGATCAATGCAAATAACACGATAGATTTTTGGGAACTTTTGATATTTCCTTTTATTGTTTCTTTAATTTCTTGAAGGAAAAAGTAATGTATATACTTCCATTTAGAGAAGGCTACTTTTGGATTATTTGGGCTCGTCGCCATACCTGTCTCTCGTTGACTGACTGGCTTGTGTTGTTCGTTTTGTGTCCTGTCCTGTCCGATGATGGGTCGTTCGCGAATGAGCGTTAGTGATGATGGATCGACTCGTTCGCGAATGAGCTTTTGATGAGTCGTTCGCGATTCGCGAATGAGCCGACTCTAAGAGCCGGCTTTTTTAGTTGAACTTCGGGAGCTGGCTCGCATATCTGAAGAGCCAACTCTATTTTTCTAAATTTAGCCTATAGAAATTAAATAATTATGTAATAAAAATTGAAATATTATAGTCAAAGTCATTTAAAGAGCCGTTTGTGAGCCAAAGAGCCGGCTCTTTTCAGTGAGCTGAGTCAAAAGAGACGAATTCCCATCACTACTATGCGTGCTTTCGAAAACCCGCCCAACTCTACCTCTGATTGGCTTACAATGAAATTTTACTCTACCTCAGCCAATCGTCAGCATTTATGCGCTTGTCTCGTGCTCTGCCCATTAACCAAGGAAGAACAGTAAAAAAAAGTATTTGCCTCTCGCTCAGAGATCTAGTTGGTCTGATGAAAAAAAAAAAAACAGCTTCATCATCAGTTATAGTAACGCGCCGCATTTTTTGGCAGTAACGGTAACGGCGTTATTAAGATGAGAAGAGTAATCAATTAGATTACTCGTTACTGGAAAAAGTAATGCCGTTAGTAACGCCGTTATTTATAACGCCGTTATTCCCATCACTGCTGGTCAGTGTTTTGTTTGTTATCTTTTTCGGCTCTGTGTTCAATCTTCAGTTCTCTCTTCACAGCAGTTCAGTCAGTGTACTGTTTGAGTAGATTAATTATTGGTTTGTTTTAACTCCGAGGGAGTGTCAGCCACATTAAAAAAGTTAACAGCAAGTCATTTGTGAATTAATGCGTATTGGAGACGAGAACAGTTTCAAACGATTCAGTTCGATTTGGTGAACTGGTTCAAGAAGATCCAGTTACATCGAATGATTCGTTCGCGAACCGGATATCATTGAACTGTTGTGTTTTGAACGGTCTCACAACAGACCCGGAAGAGATAACAATGCTGAATAAAGTCGTAGTTTTTGCTATTTTTGGACCAAAATGTATTTTCGATGCTTCAAAAAATTCTAACTCACTCTCTGATGTCACATGGACTACTTTGTTTTTATTACCTTTCTGGACCTGTACAGTATACCATACATATACTTTCAATGGAGGAATAGAAAGCTCTCGAACTAAATCTAAAATATCTTAAAATGTGTTCCGAAGATGAACGGAGGTCTTGGTTTGGAACGACATGAGGGTGAGTTAATGACATAATTTTCATTTTTCTGTGAACTAACCCTTTAAAGTTTAGTTTCCAGTTGTTCTTTTTTGTTTGGCTCTCATTTTTAGTTTCTCTTGAGTTTGACTTGTTTCAGGTATTTATTTTTCCCGTTGAGTTGTTTCCTCGATTTAGCTTTTAAAATGAATTTATTTCTAGAATTGTATTAATATTTTATTAATTATTTTATTTTAATAAATACAAGAGTTAGGGGAAGCTATGAAATAATGTGACTCAGAAACTTCTCTACAGAAACTGCACCATGCGACTGAAAGCTATGCTCTTTGGGGTGCGTGTCAAACAATGCTGAAAAATATTGCAGTTCTGATTCCACCAAGACAGTTTTTTTTTTTTTTTATGTTATTCATATACAAAATTATGAAGAAGTCTCACTTAAGTTGAGAAATACTTCCTGTAGTTGTATTTTCAGATGTCAGTACAGCATATCTCAAAGTAAAGGAAGTTAGATTTACCCCCTTAAAAAAGTATCAACTTCCTTGTGCTAAACCTGTCTGCAGACATTTCTCTCAGCAAGATAAACATAGCAGACCTTTCATCTCATTATAGTAAACCCAACAGACTGTCTCAGAACAGCGGTTACAACCAACTATGGTGCCTCTTAGTAGTGACGTTTGCATCTGTTTTAACTGTGTTAGTTTCTAAGAATCCATCGCTCTAAACCTATAAGATCGAGCATCGGTCTCACCTAAAATAGCACTGTGGTTTTGTGTGTCTACATGAGAGTGTCCTCAATAAAACAAACTTTGAAAGTGCTGCACACATCAGGACATTAGCAGAGCTGTCAGCTGACACTCACGGTTGCCTGTGTCACGAGCATCTGTTGTAATCAGTAATCAGAGCTAAGATAAGATGTGGAGATAGAGTTCACTGGAGCTGTGCCAAAACTTTACGCTTGTTTTACACAACTGTTTTGCACCATGCACATTACATAAATTGAGTTGTGCAATAAATGTCAAACAAAATTTCAAATTTTAGTTTTTTCTTTAAATGTGGTGCTTACCCATGCAAAAATTGACAGCTACAGTATGCTATGGTGTTCTGGATCGTTGCCAGGGAAGGTATTGCTGCTTTGAAACAATCTGTATTGTAAAAAGCACTATACAAATAAGGGTGGCTTGATGTGACTTGGCCATGTGGTTACTCAGGAGGTAGTTAGGGCATTGCTATGCAGCTAATAAGATCCTCAGAATGATTGCTAGGGGAAGTCAATGCTATGGTGTTCTTGGAGGTTGTCTGAGATTTGCAATGCCGTTACTAAGGTGTTCTGAGTATTTAACAGGGGATTACTATGCAGTAGCTAAAGTGTTCTGAGTGGTAACCAGGGTGTTGCTGTAGCTATTAGAGACTTTAAGTAACAGCTGCTAATGGAATGGCAATGGTGACAGGAAGTAAAGTGTCAACTGCTGTAGCCAAATAATGGGGGGGGGGGGGTGTTTAGCAACAATAAATAGTGTGGCTTAATGGATCATTTAAACAGTATCAATCAATCAATCAATCACCTTTATTTATATAGTGCTTTAAACAAAATACATTGCGTCAAAGCACTGAACAACATTCATTTGGAAAACAGTGTCTCAATAATGCAAAATGATAGTTAAAGGCAGTTCATCATTGAATTAAGTGATGTCATCTCTGTTCAGTTGAAATAGTGTCTGTGCATTTATTTGCAATCAAGTCAATGATATCGCTGTAGAGTGACCCCAACTAAGCAAGCCAGAGGCGACAGCGGCAAGGAACCGAAACTCCATCGGTGACAGAATGGAGAAAAAAACCTTGGGAGAACCAGGCTCAGTTGGGGGGCCAGTTCTCCTCTGACCAGACGAAACCAGTAGTTCAATTCCAGGCTGCAGCAAAGTCAGATTGTGCAGAATCATCTTTTTCCTGTGGTCTTGTCCTGGTGGTCCTCTGAGACAAGGTCTTTACAGGGGATCTGTATCTGGGGCTCTAGTTTTCCTGGTCTCCGCTGTCTTTCAGGGCAGTAGAGGTCCTTTCTAGGTGCTGATCCACCATCTGGTCTGGATACGTACTGGATCCGGGTGACTACAGTGACCTTCTGATCTGGATACAGACTGGATCTGGTGGCCACGGTGACCTCGGAACAAGAGAGAAACAGACTAATATTAGCACAGATGCCATTCTTCTAATGATGTAGAAAGTACGGTGTTATGTGAAGTGTTTCCGGTTCCGGTTTACCTAATTAATGCAGCCTAAAAAATCCTTTGACGGATTTGGATATTAAAAGCATATTAGTATGTTATGTGTATGCCAGGTTAAAGAGATGGGTCTTTAATCTAGATTTAAACTGCAAGAGTGTGTCTGCCTCCCGAACAATGTTAGGTAGGTTATTCCAGAGTTTAGGGGCCAAATAGGAAAAGGATCTGCCGCCCGCAGTTGATTTTGATATTCTAGGTATTATCAAATTGCCTGAGTTTTGAGAACGTAGCGGACGTAGAGGAGTATAATGTAAAAGGAGCTCATTTAAATACTGAGGTGCTAAACCATTCAGGGCTTTATAAGTAATAAGCAATATTTTAAAATCTATATGATGTTTGATAGGGAGCCAGTGCAGTGTTGACAGGACCGGGCTAATATGGTCATACTTCCTGGTTCTAGTAAGAACTCTTGCTGCTGCATTTTGGACTAGCTGTAGTTTATTTACTAAGCATGCAGAACAACCACCCAATAAAGCATTACAATTGTCTATCCTTGAAGTCATAAATGCATGGATTAACATTTCTGCATTTGACATTAAGAGCATAGGCCGTAATTTAGATATATTTTTGAGATGGAAAAATGCAGTTTTACAAATGCTAGAAACGTGGTTTACACAAAAAAGTAATTTTAAAAGGCAAAAGAATGGTTGCTTTTCTTTGCATTAAATGATATACAGAGACAATTAAAATGCCACATACCATAAAACATAACATCCTTGTTAAAAAAAAACTAAACAAACATATGCTCATTAGGTATGTTTTGAAGGATGGCAGCTGTTTTGAGCTGGTTCAACCTAGTCCAGAAATGGTTATAAGCTGGTCTGGACCAGCACATTACCAGGTTATACCAGCTAAGGACACTGGCTCATGACCAACTAAGGGCTATCTTAAACCAGCTCAAACAAGCTGCCATGCTTCTAAACATACATAACCAGCATAGGCATTTTTATTTATTTTTTTCAACAGGGATGCACTGTATTTGATATGTAAAATTCTCCCGTGTAACAGTTAAAGAATGTCAGAACACTGTTGCTGTTCCATTAGCAGCTGTTGCTTAAAGTCCCTGTTGTGTTATGAGTGGCACTGATATGGAATTTCTATGGCACATGTGTCAAACTCTGCTCCTGGAGGGCTACTGTCCTGCAGAGCACACTCCAGCCAGCTCTAAAACACATGTTGGAAGTTTATAGTAATCCTGAAGACCTTTATTAGCTGGTTAAGATGTGTTAAATTAGTGTCTGAGCTAAACTCTGCAGGACAATGGCCCTCCAGGAACTAATGTGCTAAAGCATTGCTAAAATGTCTGTCTCAAGGCTGGGACACACCAAGTAGATCTGGCCATCGGGGCATACCAGCTATCGGACTAGTTTTAGTTTTGATAGTAGCTCGCCAATTCAGTATGTTAGTGTCGGGCCCATTGGCAAGAGAGAGCATTCTGATTGGCTGTATATAGTTAAACTATAGTTAAGCTAGCGAATCAGAGCACAAGAGATGAAAAAAATAAGAGTGATGGAATCAAGCAAAAGACAAAGTCAAGACGGCACACAGAAGGCTGTTCTTATTCCATTGCATTTCTCATTGAATTCCCCGTCAGAAATTTCTCATTGCATTATGTGGTGAGTGATAAAATATTGCGAAAATGGTATGCTAGTGGATGAAAGGCTACACAACCCTGAAAAAAACTTTTAGAGGCCTATCGGCTAATCTTCAACATTTTACACTAAATAAGTTTTGGATAAAAATGTTTTTAGAGTTTACACGAAAAAGTAATTTTACGAGAGAAATCACTGACTTTTTGCGACAGGTGGGGTTCATTTTATGGCATTTCTCATTCATTCCTATGGTATTCATAAGTGGCAATTGAGTGTCGTACAGCTGTGACTAAAATTCAGTGACATCAAGGCTACAATGTGATTGGTTATCAAGGCACATATGATCCAAGTTGACTTTACGCTTTCTCCAATATTAGGTAATACTGACCCTCTCATCTCTCAATAGTAAGACCCTTTCCTGAATGATAATACAGACTACTGCCACCTTCAGGTATGGGTACGTATTTTTTCTCAAACAGGCAGAGAACACACATGCTAGTTTACAGCTGGCTGTCATCTGCTTGGTGTGTTCAAGCACAGCTTTTTGGCCAAGACACAGATGATGTGAGGTGAAAAACAGTCGGCTTTCATTGCCACCAATGTTTTGACATCAGCTTGGTTTGTCCTAGTCTTCAATAGATGCTGATGTCAGAGTGTTTTTGGCCTTTATTTCTTTGCATGGGCAGATAGCTTGCTTGTTGCTGGAATCTGGTTGCATGGCACCTAGGACACAGTGTGGCACAGTGAGACTGAAAATATTTAGATAAAGCAGCAAATTCTGTGTTCATGAGGTTGTCACCATGCTTGGTGAAGTGTTCTGCAGGTGTGAGTGTGAGACTGTACAGTACTTGTGAGTCTCACAGCATGAAATTTGTCACTTGACAACATTTTTGCATTGCTTTAAGCTGCAAAGCATATCTCAAAGACTTTTTAAGTAAAAGAAAAGCTGGCTCTTCTTTTTTTCAGTGTATGTGTCTCTAGGAGAGGATTTTGTAAGTGAAGCCTGGGGGTGTGTTTTCTCATGTCTGTTGTCCCGCTGTATTTTGGCTGAGCCAGACACCCATGTGGCTCAATTGGAGGTGAGGAAAAGAGAGAGAGTGTGAACATGAGCGATTTTTGGATGATTACACGGGGAAGGAACAGGCCACAATCTCTCTTTCTTCCCCCTGCTGTCACTTACTGTGCAGTTGCCTCAGAAATTCATGTTTTGGGGAGATTAAAATGTGATAATTAATATTTGCAGGGCAGGGTTTCTCAGAATCATTTGTGTTTGAGTAGGAACCACCTGTGGTTTGAGTTGAGCTTTCGGGTGATATGGACATACTGTAAGTGGTCATCAAAAGGAAGTTTCAGTTTGGTTTCATTTTCATTAAGAACACTGGAGTTAATTAGCTAAACCAATTAAAGGCAGGAACTCAACTGTGCTCCTGTGAGATCAGCTGATTAGATCATTTTGATACCCAATGAGGCATAATCATTTAGAAAGTTGAAAGTAGCCTTGCTGAAACTAGCACAAAAATGTGATAAACGCTTTAGGGAAATCCCAAACAACCAGTAGGCGACACTTCTGACAAATTATTTGAATACACTGCTAATGTACTAACCTTACATTTCTTGCCTTAAAAAAATGCTAAAAAAAAAAAAATTCAGTTGTTTAAATTGTATCCCTCAAGCTCACTTTAACATACGTTTTTATTTATTTATTTCAATTGATAAACTTTAGATTTCATGGACACCTAAGCCACACTTAAAAATGTATTAAGGTCACTAAATTACACATACAATATCAAACACATCTTTCAAGCAAAATAATTTTGAACCAAGACATTTGTTTGCCTTAAAAATTCTAAAACACTGGAAATACTGTTTAAAATGAGGACACTTGTGGTCAAAAGTGGTCAAAAGTAGCAACATCCTCTGAAAATGACATTTCTGACCAACTGTTTAAAGGTCATTGTAAGAATTGTTTAGAAAAGTGAAGTAAGTTCTCAGAAAATATGTAAGTGCCTTTTCATATACTACTTGGTTTGATTTTATCTACTGCAATGGCATTCACACATATATAAAGAAGGTTATGCCATGAGACCAGATAGCAATGAATAGTTGGTAACACTTTAGTATAGGGTCCAGTTTACACTAATAACTAGTTGCTTATTAGCATGTCTATTATTAAGATATTGGCTGTTTATTAGTGCTTATAAAGTACATATAATGCATGACATGTCCATAATCCTACCCAATACCCTAAACTTAACAACTACCTTATAAACTATTAATAAGCAGCAAATAAGGGGTTAATTGAGGCAAAAGTCATAGTTAATGGTTAGTTAATAGTGATAATTGGACCCTAAAATAAAGTGTGACCGAATAGTTTACCTGTAAATGAAAATTCTGTCATTATTTACTCACTCTCATGCTGTCCACAGCTTGTCAGACTTATTTCTACTGTGGAACACAAAAGAAGATATTTCGAAAAACTTTGTAAGTCATACAGGTTTGGAATAAGTACACGGTGACAGGTTTTTTGTCCTTTTAAGTGTTACTTTTTAAATGTTTATCCTCCTTAAAAGAACAGTATACTATGACAGAGCGCTTTTAATGCCACTCTTTTTTATATTCATCACTAAGCACTTCAAAACTGGTAAAAGAGCACACAGACTCAAGGATTTGGAAGCCAGAAAGAAGTATGTGCTTGTGTGTGTTGGGCAGACTGCCGATGAGCTGTTCTGTGGTCCTGTGGAATACCTGTGGGTTCAGAGTCACGTAGCTCAGAGGCTCTCTGACGTTCGCACTTCTGCCTCCTATTCTTTCCTTAAAGAGGCCTGGAAAACCCAGATCATAAAAAAAGCCCTAAACTGGTCACAGCCACTGTAACTGTCTCTGTCTCTGTCTTTGAATGTGTATTGTTTTTAGAGTTGACAATCCATGAAAGAGTGGCAAAGATTCACACAAAGATTGTTCATTATAACCAGACACACTCCTCCACACAGAGACTTCCAAAAGGGCAATGAGTTCATTTGCTTCAGTTAACTTCACAAACTACATAAAGTGGGAAGAAATCTGACTTATATTTAATAATATATAAAAAATATTCCTAAAGGGCTTAAAAACAGAACTCTGCAGCTCATAGTTTTGTGTATCCGCTGTACATTAATTCTGTACAAAAAAAAAAAGTTTTATTCAAGCTATATAGTAAATGTGTATAAAACACCCTTTATCAGTGCGACTACTGTTTAACACAGGTGACCTTCTGGTTTTGTGTCTGGTTACTTCTGGTAATAAGTTTTGGTTCTATATATTCATGTAAACCATTATTTTCTGATATCTTTAGGTTTAGCTATGTGTCAGATGCTAATTTTTTAACCGCACGGTATGTACATGGTAAGTGATTCTATCCAACTATTGCATATGCATTGCTATACACCATAGACATCAAGTAACTGTTAAACTAACATAAATATAATCCTTTTAAAACTAGCTCATGTTCTATGGAATCAATGCTCATGTGCTTCTTCTCTGAAAAAAAAAAAAGGCTCATTCAGAGTTGAACTATGAACAGATTGAACTCTTGTGTCTTTGTCTCCAGTAGCACGGTTGTAACTCTTTGTTTGTTTGTTTCCATGAGTTAGCAATTATTGAGGTTGTGGGTCATAATCACGCGCCACTACGGGCACTGAATAACTGACTCTTTACTGTGAAAGAGCTGCTCTGTAAGGAAAGGAAGGAGGAATGGAGGGAGGAGGAAGATTGGGAGACGAGGGGTCTTCCACCATAACACTGAACAAGAGAAGTCTGTCAGCTTTATGGTAGAAGCTGAAACATCCAAACCCCACATATACCCAACTATAATTTTTAATCAAGGCGTTACGGGAAAAGTTCTCTTTATACAGCATTAAAATACAACCCATTGACTGGAAAACATGAGTTTTCAGAGTTTTTTTTTTTTCTTCTCTCTTTCTTTCTTTTTTTTCTTTTTTTTTACAGTAAACAATAAATAGTTTTTGTAAGTTATATGTTTATGATATTACTTATGATATTACACTACTTTTGATATTTTTTCTGGTAGATATTTTTTCTGGTATTAATTTAATTGCCTTCAATTATCGAATGAATCACAATTTTTTTTATTTATTAATGAATTAAGCACATAGCAAAACCACTCTACTCTAACTCATTGATAAATTACTCTAATGAGGTGTTATTTAGTGAATCAAAAACATCGCAACTAGTGTACTTCAAATTCTGAATTAATGTCTCTAATAAGTTGGTTCTCTGGTAGTTGGAGTCTACCAGTGTCCTCTGTTTCCCAAAATATTGATTTTAATAAGTAAGTTTGTATAGTGAGTCACATGACAAAATAAAAAGATACACATTTTACCAGTAATGTTTTATAAAACAATTACTGGATTGCATTTATGCCACCTCTAAAAAGACACACATGCAAACACACATTTTGCTAAAAAATAAAATAAAAATTATAATAATTCAATAATTAAATGTATTATTATTTCATAACAGCACTAAAGAAATCCTGAATTAAACTGTTAAAGGAACCAAAATCATTAAGTGGATGGCTATAAGATGTTCGGGGGCAGTTATAGCTGACATGCATGAAGTAGGAGAAGACTCACTCATTGTTCATTGTATTAAACAGGAAATCAAACAACTGACAGACAGTCACAGTACTGCGGGCTGATGTCACCTCTAGTTCAGGACTAGTTCAGTTGTCTGCACACATACAGAAACACACACAGCCCGTTTCATTAAAGAAGCAGTAGTTTAACAATGACATCATTGTAGAAGCTCCTGGGATGAGAGCTCACACTCAAACACACACTTGCACACAAAAGCTTCCGGCATGCCTTTTAGGGCATCCTGCCCTGACTTTGCTGTAAATCTGCTCTGTGTCTTACCAGGAAGCTGTCTCTGTGTGCTGACAGACACACACAGCTGCTGTGTAATTCTTTCGGACACACACAAACTCACTCACATTAGTTTCTTTAGAAGGCTTACAGCACGATTAGCAAAAACCTGCAGCAATCAGACATATTTAAAGGGGTTGGTTCTGACTGCATCACCTGTGTTTTACTGATAAATATTACAGTAAGCTGATCGTCCAAAGGTTAAATGCTTAGAACGCGGTTAACATGATTGGAACATGCAATTTTAATTATCTCTGATTATCTTCTAGCATGAACACGTCCATTGATCTCCTTAGACACTGTACTGTAATTGACTGAATCTTTAACAAACCGCTGGACTTGAGACTCATTCGGAGATAACAGTGAGCTTTATGCAACAAGAAACAAAGTTGAAGTTAAGTCTTCATGACTTTTAAATTATTTGTAATGACATTTAAATTCATGCAAGGGGGATACCACATTAGGTGACCTTGATAAAACAAGATTTGTAGTGCACAATTACTCAATTAAACAGTAAGAATAAGTTTCCTAAATCACCCGAGTAGACTCAACTTATTAAGGCTTACATTACATAAGGTTTACATTGTGTAAGATATGGTGCAGGAACAGGATTCCATAGGCTTCCACTTTGAGTACTGTTAGGAATATCACTGTAATGATGTGATGTTACAATGTTATTGCGTTAATGTGTGTTACATAATTTTTAGGTCCTTGTGTACGTTTAAACTGGAGGAAAAGAAAGAGAAGGATAATTCTGCGTTCCCGTGTTTGAGACACTTGTAAACACACAGCTGTTAACATGCTGTGTTCCTGGAAACACCTTGAACTTGGCGAATAAGGCCTTAGGAGTCGGCTCTAGTTTCTCAAGGTTAATATTCACACATATCCCACACATCAACAGGAGAAAAGGTGCGGGAGAAGAGAGCGAGAGATGTGGCACATTCCGGAGATTCCACACAAGAGTTTCCAGAGGCCAGAACTATGAATGGATCCAGTGAGGATGGTTAGCTAATGCATGCAGATGCATACATACTTTCACACATTCAGATATATCATATAACAGGGAGGTAAACCACAGAATCTGACCTAGGGAGGTCAGAAATGCCAGATGACACATTATATCCAAACATATTGCCACACATAACATGCCGAAGTATAAGGATATAATACGGACTTCTAAAAAGCTTAACGTTTGAATATGCAAAATACGGGTGCTACTACATAGCAACATATTAATGAACACTCCGAACAACGTAGCTACTGTACAGCGACATACTGTAGATGGCGAAGAAGAAATGCTTTATTGCGTGTTTTCTGACATTTTTCCACTATGGTACCAAAGCCTTTTTGTTAGGCCTAGAAACTAAAATAATAATAATAATAATTACAAATCAGGCTTGAATTGGCATGGCAAAATTGACGCCATAGCTTATATTTACAGCTGAGCAGATGAAATCTCTATGCAGTTCTCCAATCAAAATGCACTGGGCCAGCTAACCAATCAGAGCACATTTCGTATTTCAGAAGAAGGGGTTTCACTGAAGCATGAACTAAACAGGGCTTTCAAGACAGAAGGTGTTTCTCAATGTCAAGGAAGGATCCTCGGAAGCCAGCATTTCGAGGATGCTAAGTCATCAACATCCGTCGAAGGACTGTTCCAATGTCGAGGATCCTCGGAATTTCAACCAAGGACTGAGTCCTTTGTTCGAAAAATATGCCATACGCAGGAAAAGATGCATATGTGTATCCTTCGCACTCTTCGCACTCTCAAATCACCCACAATCCTATGTGCGCAGCTTTGCTATCTTGTTCAAAAATGTAAAAATGTCGAACGTTAGCGGAGTCAGAGCGTTAATGGTTTTTATTTACGTTACCAAACATTTGTTATAACTATAGTAAATATAAGTAAAGTTTAATGTTTAAATGCCAGTACAAATGACTACCATATTGATATTGTAAATTATACAAATACAAATGGTTAACTGAACCGGACCTGTCATTTTACAATTGTTAACTTGGTTGCGTCATCAGCATTTCTTTTATAAATAACTAGTTAAGTTGTCCAAAGTAATTTAACAATTTAATGGTAATTTTACTTTTTTTTTTTTTTTATGGTAATTCACAGCGCTATTCAAACGGACCTTTTCACTGATGTAATTACGTGCACTTGCTAGCCTGTTCCATTTACGTGTTCTCCGAATGCTAAAGAGGAGTCTCGCCTAGCCTCTGAAGGAAGTGACTTGGAAGGATCAGTCCTGCCAAGGAAGTATCCTTGACATTGAGAAGCGCCTAGAGTGAGAAGGGAGGTGCTGCAATAATGTAAAATATGTGAAAAATCATTTTTGAAGCAATCAATCATGAACACCTATTCTAATATACTAAAGCAGGACTTTGTAAAAAGACAAAATAGGACCCCTTTTAGAAAATGGGAAAATGAACTCTTCATTATGTTCTTTCTCTGTATCAGAAAAAGTGGTAATCTATTTGACAAAATTCTGTCTGAAGGCAATATTCTCATGCATATAGACTTCATGAAACATCAAAACTACTCCGATTGGTTGTACCCTTGTGCCTCAGCCATTAATGACAGCAGACATGAGGTAATGGAGAATCGATATGTGTGTGTGACGAGGACCTCCTTGACCTGTGCTCCACTCTGTTTGTACTGCTCTCTTTTAATGTTGATGTTGTTTATGTGCAACTCCAGTGACCCACAGTGGACAGCACATATCTTGTCTGGACTGCACAGGAGTCTAAGGCCAAAACTGATCATTTGATCACTTCAAATTTTCTGTGATTTTCATGAAATTCACTTTTTTTTTTTTTTTTGATTTTGAAAAACTAAACTCGCAAGAGAGATTCGCTTTAGCTTTAGGTTTGATAACAAGTGTGAAGTAAATTTTCCAAACAGATGGAAGAGATCTGATCCATAACTCTCCTTCGTCAGAGGAAGTGAACAGGAAAATTACTTCATTGAACTTGGCACTGGTACTAGGAAGCATTAAGTGTGAAATTTTCCGAACAATGCATAATATGCTTATTTATTCACAATGTATGTCTGCCATCTGTGAGCGTAAAGCCCCGGTGGCAAAGTATTAAATAACAGATGCTGTAACATATAGGAACACATTTGTGACAAAAGCCAACAAAAGATTCCACACAGCACGAGGAATGGAGACGGCTGGACATGTGTTTTTTTTTTTTTTTTTTTTTTTTTTGTTGAAATCTCCAAAGTAATCGGAGTTGCCTCTACTACAGCTCAATTAGGCAGTGAAGGAAGACACTGATAGCCAATTGCAGACAAAGGCCACATGATCCATTGTAAAGCCACACTGTGTAAGCTCTAAGAAGATTTAGCCAGAAGTTATAGACTAATAGAGCGGTAGCTGAGGTGTGCGCTTCAGATTAAGTCAGGATTAACTGAGAGTTAACCAAGGTATCAGCTAAAAAATATTTAAGTTATTTCAATGGAAGCGTGAATTAGAAAATGTGTAGAAGTGCTACAATAATTTGATACTTTGCATGGATACAATGCATGTTTTATTGTTCATGGCTAAAGAATTGCATAGCACCCAGGGTCGAGTTTACTTAATGTTACACTACACTATTGCTACCCTATTACGAATAAATAACTTTTTTTTTTTTTTTTTTTTGGGTACATTTTCATAAGTTACGTTACAAAAAAAAACGGTCAGTAAACAGCTTGTATTCCATAACATTTATTGTCAATAAGTATAGCTATACATGATGTAAACAATGAGATCTACCAATATTTCAGTGTCAAACTATTTTTATTCCCTATGTTTCTATTTTTAAGTACATTTTTAAATTCAAAGCAAAAATTATTAATTATGATTTAGTGGATCAATTGATAATCAGGTTTTAACAGAACATTTTATGTAAGTGCTTTTAGAAAATGATAAGCTTCTCATTTGTGTTTTTAAATCTTCTAATAATAGGTCAAATTTACCTCGATTGTAAGTGTCCCACCATAACCTTGATTTTTATTTATTATTATTATTATTATTATTATTATTATTATTATTATTATATTACATATTGATCGCTTAACCTACTGAACTGACTAAAGTGTCTCTTTAATCATTATTAGTTGGTACTTTGGAGATGCATTGCTTCATCTAGCGTCTGACTGTGACAATAGCCCTCACAGAGAGTGTGAATGCCGTTCAGGATGCCCGGTCTTTGCAGTCTGGCAAGGGCTGAGCCATCTGCCATTCACCCTTCCTCAGCAAATGGCATTATGCGCTTCACGTGCAACTTTGTGCCCATATGGCACTTTCTATCTTGTAGGAATACGATTTGGGAAGATGGACTCTTACACAGAAAAGTAGTGGGGGGGGGGGTGTTATTACTTCTGATTAGTTATCAAATGTGCAATTTTCAAGCTGCTCCATGAGATTTATTCCAAGATGCACTTGAATGTGATGTTGAAACTGACATTGTGAACCGAGAGGATTAAGAGCAGAGGAAGAGACAGGTCACAGCCAGGTGAGTTTTTACAATGACATCACAGGATCCCGATAATCCTCTTACATGTGCACTATCTACCCTGAAGTCATGGGACCACACCTGTCACCACATGAGGTGGACTAACAGCTATGGTCACTGTAAGGATAATTAGCAGGTGTCCATTGAGTTCAAGTTTAAGGGTATCAGATGTGTTGCCTTGCCTTTAGTTCATTAATCTAGTTTTAAACACTCGCAGAACAATAAATGGTGGAAAAATGGAGGAATATCCCAATTGAATGTCAGCATTTGTCTTTATTAGAAAATTTGAGAAACAGTCTGAAACAAAGTTGATGAAACTATAAAAATAATGCAATAACAATTGATTAAATGGAAATGATAAACTTTGAAAACAACATCTGAGATTATTTTTTTTTTTTAGATATAAATACACAGATTAGATTTAAACAGTATGTGTCAGCTGAAGCTTTTGCAACTTTTGGGACTCGTGGGCCCCCTTCTCCTCTCTCCTTCTTTCCCAATCAGAGAATGGTGAGATTGTTGCACGCTGGATGCGGGGCATTTGGGGCAGCCTGTACATCAATGCAGCTGCTGTGGTTCTCACAGAAGCGATTTCAGGGCGGCCGGAGTGAATTTCACAACACAGCGAGAGCATAGAGCACTGGAGGCAGAGCAGGCTGTTAAAAACAAACTCTCCACTCTAATCTGCTCAATTCCACACTGCTCAGATCTTCACTCAGACACAGCAGGAAAAATTGCTTCAGTCCACTGTCGTTTGCTTCTTGCAAACATGCTTAAACTCTATAGAGAACATCTATAAAGGTTTAGTGATAGTTCACATCAAAATGTAAAATCTGTCATCAATTACTTACCCTCATGTTACTAAAGCCTATTTTATTTTATTCAACACACAATACATTTTCAGTGCAACTGTATGGAAAATAACAAATTGAACACTGTTTGTTAATTTATTCAATCAATTAATCAGTCAATCAATCAGTATTTAGTCTCTTTTGTGTTCCATGGATGAAAGATATTCAGGTTTATTGACAAACTCTTTGATTTTGACAAACTGTTGAAGGGTATTCATAAGGTTTATATGAAGCTTCATAAACACTGCTTTTCATATACACATTTTAGGCCTAATTCATCTGTTTTATGAAGTTTCAAGACAGAGATCAATTCTGTTACAAGTACTTCAGCTTAATAGCACTAAGACCTGTTAAAGGCCTGGCGGCATGCCTAAAAGTCTCTTCACATGAGTAAGCAATTTCAGTCAAGCCACTGATTATGTGGGCAAAAAACTCTCTAAGGGCAATTGGATGTTAAAAAATGGTGATTATTACTATCTGAAGCAGTACTCAGGAGGTGAGCGTCTTCTGAATTTCATTTTCTTTATTTTCAGCCACAGACTAAATAGCATTTAGTTTGCTGTCTCACTCATATGTGTAATAAAGAACCGAATGTGTTAGAGACTGTCATTATCTGGGCAAGTTACAAGTTTCCGACTGTGTGTTTGTGTGTGAGAACAGCCAGTCTGTGTGTGTTTGCCCCATCCTTCACCTTTCTCATTTATCCTGCAAGGTCTTTGTTGCATGGGCTCTCGTCAGATGTCGTCCGGCTAGTCAGGGACACACGTGTCTTGATATTGACCCTGGGCCCCTCTACAAACAAAGTGACCAAGTTCAGTCACAGGTCAAAACCTTGATTTTACATGTGAGAAAACAGGAAGAACTGTTGTATATAGATTTTTTTTGATCAGGTAAGAGATTTAATGTTATAATGCATTCAAGTGGACGCTCCACCTGTGGAAAAATATTAAATTACATATGCATATAATTAAAGGGTCACACGTGGTCACTCAAAAGTAAAAATGTGTTAATTGCATGGAAAATAGTGCCTCTGATTTTTTGTTTTTGTTTGTTTGTTTGTTTGTTTGTTTTACAGATGAGGGGGAAGTCAAATATATATATATATGTTGTTGTGCTTTTGTGGGTTTTATTAGTTTTTGCTTTGTCAAATATTTATATTTAGTTTTAATAATTTTTAATAATTTTTTTTCAGCTTATTTCAGTTAGTTGCCCATGCAGTCATGCCATCTATTATTACATTAATTTGTTTTAAAATTGGAGCTGTTTGATATAGTTATGAACAATAGGTAACTCAAAAGGTTTTAGTTTAGTTTGAATGTAGGTCAGGGAAGCCAGCTCCAGTAAGGAGACAATGAAAGGATAAATACTACACCTCAGGTCCGACTTGCCTTGGAAAAATCAACAGCTGCTTAAGACTGAGGTTAAACATTGTAGAACTGTGTGAGCATTTGTATTTGTGTTTGTGGTGCCCGTTTGTTTGCTCAAGTTAAACAAAGAACATATCTTACAAGTGGACAAACTGGGATGCAAACACAAATACCACAGATCCTGGATCATTAAAAAAAAAAAAAAAGCATAATTTTTTGGAGACTTTAGCATGCAAAAAACTAAATGAAATATTTTAAATAAATATGTATAAATAAAAATAATAAATATGATTTAAATGCAATTAAGTATATAAACTGTAATTAGCTGAACTTTTGAGCGCTTTTTTTGACCCACAGTTGACTTCTATTAGTATTTTTTTTTTTCATACTATAGAAGTCAATGGCTACCATCAACTGTATGGTTACCAACATGTCTTTGAAATATGTTTGAAGCCTTTACGGCAAACTAAAATATACTTTAACGATCTATTGCAACTTGTATGTCCTTTATTTAAATATATTTGTAAAAACATATTTACACATTTGTAATAACAAAGTTAAAATTTAGTAAATTGAAATATATTTACTTTAAATGTAATATTGAATAATACAGTTGAAATTACAAACATGACATAAGATTATTAAAACATAATGATTTAAAGTATGTATAATGTACATTTAAAGTAAAACATTTCACATTAGTACATAGTGCAAAAGCGTACTTAAGTGTGCTATGAAACATTTTAAAATACACTGTAAGTGCAATCTCCAAGCACAGGTTTAAAAAGAAAATCTTTGTGTGTGTGTGTGTGTGTGTGTGTGTGTGTTTGTTTGAGTGTTATTATACCACAAGTATACCTTCACTGTAAAAAATCCAACTCACAAAAAGTTAAGACTAATGATTAACTGGACAATTAAATGCAAAAAAATTGGATAAACTAGTGGAAAGACGTTGGTGCAAGTTATCAAGCATAAAGGTTGGGTTGGAGGTTGGAGCATGCGCACTGTAACCATGAAATTGGCGCATGTGCAATGAAGCGCACCAACACCGAACAGACAAAGGAGCCTCACCCTAACTGTGGTGGATACGGTGAATATCCTAAAGCCCCAAAAAGTCAGCGTGCTCCTTTAACTTGCACTTATATTCCTTGTTTTGTAACATGTTTTGTGTTAACAATTTAAAATGTTAAACATAGAACATTTAAAGTATTTAGGACCGGTTGAATGAGATAGCACTTTGAATGTGTTTTTTTTTTTTTCTGCCTACTTATTTAATTACTTTTTAAAGAATGAGTATGGCTAAAGTTACCAGTGTGTTGCTGTTGGTTTGAAATAAAACCTGGACCAAAATATCAAGCATGTAGTAGTTTTTTACCTTGTGATGCTAAAAACACATTTTTTGTCAACTGATTGTACTTTATTAAGTCAAGTGAAAATAACATTAAAAGCTGAAATTAAATATTTTTCAAAAAACAAATTTAAATACAAAAACTGAACAAAAGATCCTAAGTTGGGAGACATGTGACCTTACTCAGTGAATTGAGTTAAGTGAACTACTTTGTTTAAAAGTTGAGTGAACTCAAAAAAGCTGTGCAGAAAGTTGCCTAAGTTTATTTATTTAAGTTTATTTTCTTTACAGTGTTCATTCAGTACAATTAAACACACTTCTTTTTCACAATGGGAAATGGAGAGTAGGGATATATGTAAGACTTTATAGATAATTTATTCATATTACTAATGTTGCATAATAGCATGCATTTACTACTACATTGGCTGTTTCAAGTCAAGTAACGTCATCTTTATTCATAAAGCAGCTTTACAGTATTCAGTATACAGTATGGGCCTATCCGAGAACGTTACGAGCACCTCCCGACCTCCCAATTATTTTTAAACATATCAAGAAAAATTGGAAGCTGTCATTTTAAATTTGTGTCGTATGTGCAGTTGAACGACACAATTTGGCGATCCATTTGAAGTTGACCAATCAGAAGATGACAAAAACCTGATATTATGCATATAAAGAGTGTATATAGTTATTTTAGTTTAATTATTCAGTTCTGTTTTTTATTTGCTATTCAGAATTTTGTCAAATTTGCCTTTCAGCTTTATGAATGAATACATGTGTTGTATTTCATGCAAAAGTAGCAGAAATTCATAAATGGTCTACGCAACTCGAGTTAACTGTTTATGAAGAACATTAAGTCCATGGCTTTCTCTGCTTTTCAGCTATTCTCTTTGCCATGTTTTTATTTCTTTTTGGATGTCACAAGCCATAGCTGCCACAAAGAAAACTATTTCAGACTATGTCAGAGTTTGTCAAATAATAGTACATTTGTGTCGTGGGTGATCGCCTCGGATTTTCGGATAAACTCAATCTTGACCTTCTGAATCACACCGTGTATGCCTGCCTTAAAGGTTTAGTTCCCCCAAAAATCTAAATTATGTCATTAATGACTCACCCTCATGTCGTTCCAAACCCGTGAGACCTTTGTTTATCTTCGGAACACAGTTTAAGATATTTTAGATTTAGTCCGAGAGCTCTCAGTCCCTCCATTGAAGCTTTGTGAACGGTCTACTGTCCATGTCCAGAAAGGTAAGAAAAACATCTTCAAAGTAGTCCATGTGACATCAGAGGGTCCGTTGGAATTTGTTGAAGCATTAAAAATACATTTTGGTCCAAAAATAGCAAAACTATGACTTTATTCATCATTGTCTTCTCTTCCATGTCTGTTGTGAGAGCAAGTTCAAAACAAAGCAGTTTGTGATATCCGGTTCGCGAACGAATCATTCGATGTAACCGGATCTTCTTGAACCAGTTCACCAAATCGAACTGAATCATTTGAATTGGTTCGCGTCTCCAATAAGCATTAATCCACAAATGACTTAAGCTGTTTACTTTTTTAATGTGGCTGACACTTTCTCTGAGTTAAAACAAACCAATATCCCGGAGTAATTCATGTACTCAAACAGTACACTGACTGAACTGCTGCGAAGAGAGAACTGAAGATGAACACAGAGCCGAACCAGATAATGAAAGAAAGATTGACTCGTTCACTGTTTAATTACCTTTCTGGACATGGACAACACACAGTTTCAATGGAGGGACAGAAAACTCTCGGACTAAATCTAAAATATCTTAAACTGGGTTCTGCAGATGAATGGAGGTCTCAAGGGTTTGAAACGACAGGAGGGTGAGTCATTAATGACATAATTTAGATTTTTGGGTGAACTAACCCTTCAAGCCAGGTTAAAGATATATTTAAGTGTGTCTGCCTCCTGAACAATGTTAGGTAGATTGTTCCAGAGTTTGGGCTCTAAATAGGAAAATGATCTGCGACCCACAGTTGATCTTGATATTCTAGGTATTATAAAATGGACATAGTTTTGAGAATGCAGCAGACGTGATGGACTATAATTCGATAAGAGCTCACTCAAGTACTGAGGAGCTTAACCAATCAAGGCTTAATAAGTAATTAGCAAGATTTTGAAATGTATATGATGTTTAGTAGGGAGCCAGTCCAGTGTTGACAGAACCGGGCTAATATGATCATACTTGGATGTAGTAAAAAGTCTAGCTGTTGCATTTTGGACTAACTGGAGTTTGTTTATTAAGTACACGGTGTGACCACCCAATAAAGCATTACAATAATCTAACCTTAAGGTCATGAAAGCATGTATTAACATTTCTGCATTTGACATAGCATAAGTCATAATTTAGATATATGCTCAAAACATGGCAAAAAATAAATAAATAAATAAATAAATAAATAAATATATATATATATATATATTGCTATCTTATAGTACACCTAGGTTCCTAACTGATGATGAAGAATTGACAGAGCAGTCATCAAGTGTTCTAAGATGGTCATTACATGCAGAGGTTTTTGGACCGTATTATTACTGATAAAGCACATATTAATGCCTTATTCTATTTGATCATATTCTAGATCCCTTAATCCTACCCAATATCCAAAGTTAAAGTGATAGTTCACCCAAAAATAAAAAAATTCCGCCATTTAATTATTGCATTCCTCTTCACATAAACAAGGTGCAGCACATGCATGTTTAACAACAGCAACACCACACGCATTTATTGTGATAAATGGCGCTAGGGTGTCGCAGAGGAGAAGAATTGTTAAAATAAAGTAATTTTTGTTTTCTTTGTTCACAAAATTACCACTGATGCCACATGGACTATTTTAACGATGTCCTTACTACGTCTTGTCCCTTGACTGTGGTATACCCTTGCTGTCAATGGAGGGTCAGAAATCTTTCAGAATTAATCAAAGATACCTTATTTTGTGTTCAGAAGACGAATGAAGGTCTTGCGGGTCTGGAATGAAATGAGGGGCAGTAATTAATGACAGAATTTTCATTTTTGGATTAACTATCCCTTTAACAGACACCTTGTTAACTCAAATTAAATTTATTAAGGCAAAAGTTGTAGTTAATAGTGACTTAAAAGTAAAGTGGATGCTTGCTTTTAAGACCTTTATTATTATTTTTTCATACTTTTAGTCACGCTCATTTATCCATTATGATATTTCCTGTCCCTTCATCAGCTTGGTGCCTGTCTTTGTTTTCAACATGATCCTTTTTCTCATCCTTCACATCATGAATTATAAATGAAAAATATCATTTCATACAGGATTAGACTGAGACTGAAATGAATCAATATTGTGCGTGTGTTTGCGCACATGTCTGCACAGTGTCCAGTGTTCTTCCTGCAGTCAGAGTCTGCTGCAGATTTCTGACCATTCTCTATCAATAATATATGCCCAAATGAGCCAACCACACATTAAATTTGACCTTGGTTAATAATTAATGACGGGTTAGTGCTTCAGTTAGATCCGCCTGCTCCTTGGGTGGGCCATGCAACTCTCTTTGTTCCCTTTTATCGGAGTAGATTAAAGTGAGAGAGCGAAAGAGAGAGTTTGTTTTGAATGAGTGGAAAGAGAGTAAAAGAGAGAGAGTTATTAATGGGGTTTAATTACCATAGCTACAGCCCACACAGTTGAAGAAGAGGATTTGTGTGTGTGTGTGTGTGTGTGTGTGTGTGTCTGTGTGTGAATGTGTGTGTGTGTGTGTGCACATAGTAACTAGTTAAGAAGGCTAAGATACTCCTGTTTGAAAAAAAAAATTATGTTGTCTTAAAGATAGGATTAATTCAAAATTGTCAGAAGTTTTGTGATTCCAATATGCTAATTCTTCCTCTAAAAGTGGAAACCTTTCTTTTAACAGATGTGCTCAAAATGCACAGGCACTCCATCGGGAAAACAAAGCAAAAATACTAAGGACTCATCCTGCTCTACACAGAATTTTGTCCAATCAAATGACTGTTCATATGACCCTCCCCCTAATCCCACCACCAACCAGCTTGCAAGCAGCAGCTTACAGTGTGATTCACAGCTGTGATGTAACTAAAAGCTATTAGACATAGCTAAAACCTTTTAAAATAACAGTTATTAAAAATTTATAGTTTTTTTGTAAAAGTGGTCTTGAATATTGATTCACCAAACTATCTAAATTATCTATACAGGAAATCTAATAACTGTAGGGTATATGGTTGAGTTAGATGATAGAATATAATGAAAATTATGAATGTATTTATCTATTATGACCGTATATTCACAATACAAATCAAACCATAGTGTCTCAGTGTTTATTCCACTGCTATGGGGGTCAAATACATACTCTGTATCTTCAAATATATACTCTGAAATGACCAGCATCGTGGACATTGTTCTTATTAAATCTAGTTTTGTGTTAGTAGCAGTAAAACTGATTTACCTGAGTGAACTGTCATACACATACATTGTTTTTAGCATTACAACCTAATATTTCAACTTAAAAGTGAGCTATTTCCTGTGAATTAAGTACTGGTCCGTTAGCCACCATAGATGAATAACTAGAAGAATAACAAAATGCAGTATATTGTAAAACTATTTGAGCTACAATCCAGACTTGATAATATGATAAATACCAATTTGCAATATAAAGTAACATGACAGACTGTTTGTTAAGCTAAAATTTACAATTTTAAAGGGGGGTTGAAATGCTATTTCATGCATACTGAGTTTTTTATACTGTTAAAGAGTTGTTTTTGGTTGCGAGGGCAAGACAACCCTGCACAGATTACCAAAAAAAAAAAAAAAAAAACAGCATTAAACAGCATTTGTATTGTTAACTTAGCTATCGGCGCGTAAGTACATCAAGTAAACCTTGTACACCTTTAAAGAAAAAAAAAGACGAGATAAAGTGGAACTTAGTCATTTTCCAAAACCGCTAAGCAAATATATACAGTTTCAGTACATACTACATAGAGACGTCGTTGCTGATGCTGCTCTTGTTCAATTTCAGCCTCTGGATCTGATTCTGGATCATAAATATACGCTGAATCTGACTGTTAGCCATGGTTTGTTTTGGATGTTTTTTTTCCTCACGGTAATGTCACAGCTTCCAAACGCTCTCAACGCAAAAGCCTACTCGCGCTCGTGATTCTTTAGCTCCGCCCACACGTCACGCCTCCAGCGGCTCGTGTTTTTCCGAAAAAAATCGTCACAGACTATTTTTCTCTTAGAAATATAATAAAACTAAAGACTTTTTGGAGATATGAAGGATGCAGTACTACTCTATAGGTACTCAAGATTAACAGGAGATTGAGTGAAAATGAGCATTTCACCCCCCCCCCCCCCCCCTTAAACTGTGACTGAAACCTTGTGTATATTCAAGAAAAACAAACAGAAGCACAAAATACTCGAATTTAGTTAAAGATGTATTGCAGTGGTTAACATTGATCTATGGTGATTTTAGGTAAAAACCTAATAAAAACATCCAAATATGACGTTTCATCATAAAGGACAAATCACATTTTATTATACACTGAGAGTTTTATTATACAGTCGGTCAGATCACATTGTTAAGGTTTTTAATACTCCAAAATGACACGTATGCAGTGCAGACCACTGCTTTATTGCATCAGCTCTTCAAATGACCCAGTCTCCATCTCTTTCTCTCTCTCTTTCATTCTGCTGCTAGGAAAACAATGCCTTTGACATTTAGTATGGTGGGTCATTTCCCTGCCTGACGCATGCTCCTGTTTATTTGGATATTTTATTGGACCAGATGACTCACTCTTTCCCTTGCACACGCCACATCGGTTACCACAGAAACCAGCCGGTCCTGATTGATCGAACATGGATGACTTAAGGATACGGATGCATCACAGCAGACCGGCATCAACAGGTGAATCACCATTAAAGCCAGCTGACCCTCTCAGCCTGAATAAAGTGCCTGCAACGTGTTCATTTGTCATATTGTGACCTTTTAATGACCTTCCCTTCAAACATAATGAAACTATTTGTGAAATTGATTTTGAAATTAGCTGATGCAGACAGCACTGTTTGTGCAGATGGTTAATTGTCTGTCTGGAGTGAAAGTCACATCAGTTGTTGTAGGGTCATTCATCTACGCTCACACTGGCCAGAGCATGCAGCTCTATAACACACAGACTCAACATTATTACAGGTCTGTGATGCGTGTCCCATTTATCTTGCTTCCAATGTTTCTCACATTGGCTCTTTTCTCTCCCACAGAGCCATTGTGTACAATTTTAAACAAAAAAATTTTTCACTCCTAACTATATCATCTTACATTTATGCATTTGCTAGATACAAAAAAGCCACTTACAGTTCAGTGTATATATATTCAAATGTTATGTTATGTTATATCTCCTGGGAATCATGACCAGAAAAACAAAAACAAATGTAATACAACCATTTACAAGGACTATTATTTCTTTTATTATATTATATGTAAAACATTGTGCTTAAATAAATGTTAAACATTATTACATTTAAGGTTTCTATATTTTAAATGTGCATCATCATAACAAATATATTTACAGTACACTATTACATTTAAGGTTTCTATATTTTAAATGTGCATCATCATAACAAATATATTTACAGTACACAAATAAATGGCATACAGTCAATGGCATTAAAGTATATATTTTTTTATTTTGTTATAAATGTTTGTCAGTACTTTTGGCAGGTCACTTTGACCATAAAACCAGACTTAAATCGCATTCAAAAAACATTGAATGGGTCAAAATTATAGATTTTTCTTTAATGCCGAAAATCATTAGGATATTATTTAAAGACCATGTTCCATGAAGATATTTTGGAGATTTCCTACCATAAATATATCAAAACTTAATTTTTGATTAGTAATATTGCTAAGAACTTTATTTGGACAACTTTAAAGGCAACTTTAAAGGCGATTTTCAAATAGTTGTCTCTTGCTCAAATATTGTCCAATCCTAACAAACCATGCATCAGTGGAAATCTTATTTATTCAACATTCAAGTGATGTATAAATCTCGTTTTTAATTTTTTTTTTTTTTCGAAAAATTGACACTTAAGACATACACAACAGAATTATTAAATTCCATAAAATATGTATATAGTTCCTACTTAAGTGGGTCAAAAAAGTACTCAAACATTCTAATTACTAAAGCACTCAAAATTTAATTGCAAGGAACAAAGTACATCATTCTAAGGTATATTGTTTCCATAATAAGTGTTCTTTCTAATAGTGTTTCTTTTTGTGTTTTTTTTTCTTGTGAATTTAAGAATCTGCAAAGAGCACCAGTCTTTATGCTGATAGTCAATAATCTGGCTATGAAACTATGTGCTGTCTCCTTGAGTAATACCAGCATTCTTTTGTTTGTTTGTATTATACAGAACCACCATTAAACACCTTAAACAAAAGCAACGTATTTTCACTCATAATTTCTCATTGCTGATTGTACTTCATGTTCTTCATTTAATACTTTATCAAACACCCCTATCGAGTCTTGTTTCCATCTTCTCTATATTCCTCTGGAAACCAAGATAAGCAGATGCAGAAATAGATTTTATCATCGTATTGTAGACAAGCCCTGCAGTGCAATAGCAGAGTCTCCAGCCCTGCACACAAGATATATGTAGATCAAAGTCTGAAGATTTGAGCACAGGAAGAATTGGTAAATTCTTAGAAACTTCACGGGAAATGTCGGTCACCTGATCACCCGCTGATTATTCTACTGTTATGCTTTGAATTACAAAGAAGAACTTCAAGAACTTCTCTTCCATTTTTTAAAATTATTAAAAGCAATTTCCGATAAGAATGAAGAATTATACAGTATATCTGACTCTGCAACCCACTAAAATGTCTAGCCAGTCACAGTCAGTCATGTTTGAACTCGCACCATAGACAGGGCTTCCCACTGGCTTTATCCCAAAAGTTTTGATGAATTAAAACTCTTTCTGGCTTTTGTCTTTTAATGAGGATATCACCAGTAGGATCTATTTTTGGACGCATTTTAAGAAGGCCAATGAAGAGGCTGTTAAGTTTAGCGTACCATAATGAGATACAGATTTTTTCAGCTGAGGACACTTTTGATGAAAACGCCATTTCACCATTCACCATTTTCTTCTGCTCCCAGACATCTGTGATCATCCAAATCTATTTTGTCTTCTTATTGATGTTTGATACATGGTAGCCTGCCAGAATCTGTTTTATATTATATGACAACTTAGGAATAGCTGCTCATAATTTGTTAGTTGAGTTATTTTGAGCTCAGGAAAGGCAGGTGGTAAATGGCCGGCAGATGCAGCAGGACATGCACATGCACGTTGGTTTCCCATCAGTGACAGATTTATAATAGAATGCTATTTTAGCCATGTTATCCTGTTGAAAATGTCTCTTTATGCTGCATGACAGCAAGAAACACTGTCGAAATTGAGGTCTTCAATAGCGAAACATTAATTGAATTATATCAACATCATGCTGTTGACTTGTCAGACAAATTGCAACAAGGCCAGATGTGTAAATCAATGTAGCATTAGACAAGGGAGCTTCTAACGAGAGGAAGCATTTAAGCTTCGACATGCACTCAAGAAAATCACAAAATCATCAAGGAAATGAACGGTGACCATTTCGTCATTCACTGCTCTCTAAGCCGGCATCCTTCATCCATCTCTTTGTCTCTGGGGGAGACCGGTTAGCCCATCTTTCTGACAGCTTTTTAATGGCCACATAAAACAACAGGATCTAATAGCCCACCGGAACTGGGTATCTGAGAGCCCCTGACTGCTCCCATATACGATTTCAAGGGGTCACACAGAGGGGAATTCAAAGCATCGTATTCCACAGAGAGACAAATTAGGTACGGATGAGAAGAAAATGCATTCGCCCTCCCGAAAGCCAGTGGATTAGACATCTTACCAGAAATAAAAAGGGTCAAAGACTGTCTAAGATTATAAAAAAAAATCTATACAAAGAGAAATATATTCTACAGGGGGGATCTGTGATATGATTTCCTGTTTAATAGTTTTCTTGTCACATGCCAACAAAATGGCTTCCTGCATGTGAATTACACTACAATGATTTTGGTTCAACTAAAAAAATGTCCATACATTTTATTTTATTTTATATTAAAAATAAAATCAAACATTCCAAACAGTTATGCCAAGGTGTTGCACCACTTTGACTTTTTTTTTACTTTAAACACCACAAAAATATACAGTATATATAATAATCCAATATAAATGTATTTTTGCATAAATTGACGGTTTCAGTAAAAAAGAAAAATTATAGGAATATGTAAAAATGTACATAACATTATGTGCAATTTTGCAAGAAATGTATGATATGAAATATAATAATATAAAATATATGCCACCACATTAAAAATATGACTATTTGGCAATGTATTGGGAATTCCAGATGGAGAAAGGTCGCTGGTGACTTTATTAGCTGTCACACAGAGCGAAGACAGCATGATAGACAGATGAGGAATGTCATTCATTCTATCTGATACAACAGAGAGGTAATGAGCTCCATCTATTACTTTGTACCCAACAGAGGACAAATCGATCATGGCTGTTCTTGAGTTATCCGCTTGTAGCACAGCAACTTGATTCAACCAAATTAGCAGCCAAATGCAGCTTGCAGTATCAGTCTAAAAAACATCCATCACAGCATTTAAAAAAAAAAAAAAAAAAAAAAAAAAACAGAAATGCATTAAGTAACTGTTGTCAACAATTTTCAAGTTTTTTGCATATCCAAGTAGAACAATTAAATCTGTCGGCTTAGCTGCTCTTAAAATAAAGAGTTCATTAATACACTCTGCAGCTGCCTGTATGCTGGCATAGTGTCAACTTTTATCATTTAATGCCTAACTAATTGCCCAATAACTGCAGATTAAGGGTCTACGAAGTGGCCTGCCGTTGCAACGGAAGGGATTTGGATTACAAATGAAAGTCACAAAAGGCAAATGATTTTAGGAGAGGGTCATTATGCCGGAACAGCAGCCGTTAAGGATTTGCGTCATCTGTTTACACAAGGCCAGGAGCTTACAGGGGGGGGGGGGGGGGGGGGGGGGAAATGAGGAAAGAGGCAACAGGCAGTTGCTGGTGGAGAGCTGGAACAGGTGGGAGGTTTTTTTTTTTTTCTGATCAGGCTACAGTAGCAGCAAACTGAATGAAGAGAGACCGCTGGGACATGAACATGGAGAGCAGGTGCTCATCAGCTGCACAACATTGACCAACTTCCTGTATAACTACCAGCAAAACATGGAAATAGAGACAAAAATGAGACAGATGGAGGAAGGGAGAGAAATTTGGAAAGGGAGAGTGGGCGAAAAGAAGGACCAAGGGAATTATAACAAGTGTGAAACAGCATGCATCTCAAAAAGGCAATAAGATACAATTAGGCAACAAATAGACGGTGACGCACAAGTCTGTAGAATCTGAAAGCATGTGTAGTTAAAAAGCAAATGGGAAAATGATACAAGACAGATTTAACAGTGCTGACTGAAGTGGACCTTTAAAAATCTCTCTACTAAAAAAGAAAGGGAAAAAAATAGTTAAAAAAAAAGAAGGAAAAACAGTGCAACAAAGGTCTCAGCTGCTGAAGTATCCAGCCGAACAGCTGGTGCCAAGAACAAGGTTGGATGACAGACTGTTTTCAGTTTGGACTGGAAATGTGCCAATCCAGCCCAACCTCACTCAGGGACGTGCGCCAACCAACGGCGAAGGCCTTCGGTAAGATTATATAACTCACTTTCATTGGAACAGAGGCGGATTCAGACCACAGCTCCACAGAAAGAAATGATATGCTTTTAATTTACAAACCCCAGTACAGTTTGGGCAGAAAGTGTTCAGCCCAGAGACACTATAAAAAGCAAAGAACACAACTCCCACCATTTGTGCCCTTAGAAAAGGAAATAACTTTCCTTTCTTTACTGCTTTTTGTGGTCAGTCAAAATAAAAATAAAAAAAGTGAAAGGAAATATCCTTTCACTCCATTTACCAGCTGACTCTTTGAAAGATAAGTTAATTTATTTGTAACATGGGAATAATTTACAAAGAAAACAAGCACTGGGACTTTTTTAGACTGTGTAGAGATTAAATTGTTCTAAAGATAAAGTGCAGACGATTGATAATCACCGCAATAATAATCTCAGGAAGCCCCGAAGCCTTCGTGACCCCACACAAAGACGTTGTGCATGCTAAATCGCTCGCCTTCATCTGTCTAGCCTCCACTCCCGTTCCTCAGTGACGGAGCTCCTTGCAGACAAATTGCTCTCCTCCTGCGTGTTTCTCTTTGAGCCACAGTGGGGTTAATGAAAACGCCACAGCATGGCAGCTCCAACCATCCACCAACAGACTGCCAGAAATGATTTCCAGCCTTACGGCATAGTTGAGCCCGGGCCAAGCTTCCACTGGAGACGAGCTTTAGCCATCGGCCCAATGTACAGAAATAACACTGGTCTTGCTTGTATGTTTAATGCCCCAGAAAAATGCCTCATTCATTTAGCCAGGCTTTAAATCACTGCCATAACGTACGGTAGGTAGAAGCTGTCCTCAGTGTAGGTCACGTAGTAGCCAGGCTGGAGTCAAGTACTTTGACACTTACTGATTTATTTCTTTTCTCGCACACTGAACAGCTTATTCCCTTTACACTCTAATTTGGCCAAATGCAAAAAGAGAAATGGACAGGATTTGCGGTTTTTAAGTGGGTGACTACAGAATAGTGATATATTACCTGGGCTGATTGATATTTGGAACATATAACTGTGCCTGTTTGTATGCTTAACAAAAGTGACCATTGAAACTGGTGTTAGTTCAGAAATCTACTGACGGCCTTGTCAATGGATTTTAATTCTTATTTACAACATTTAGTTTTAAATTTTATTAAATATTGTGGAAAATTTAAATTTTTTAAATTCAGATTCATCTTGGGCAAGTGAAAATATCTGAGTGACTTTGACAAAGTGATACTATAGATGGCTTGAGCACCTAAAGTTCTTGTAGGGTTTTCCTGCAATGCAGTGGGTGAAAAGAAGGACAACCAGTGAACTGGCATCAGGATCATGGGATTCCAAGGCATATTGATGAATGTGGGGATCGAAGGCTTGTGTGTCTAGCCCAATCCCCTGGAAGACCTTCTGTGGCTGAAATTGCTGAAAAACTTGCTGGCAACTGAAACATGCTGGCCAGTATAGAAATATAAGAATGGACATGTGAGAACCAAAATCAAACCAGGCTTATTTGAAATATGTGCCTAAATAAATTTCTGCAACATCATTATTTCAAAATGAAAATTCCAGTGAGTAATGCTAAAACGCTGGTTCAATACATGACCCTGCTACGTTTTTGTTGTTAATAAAGGCACATATTGCTGTGTTTGTATTCGGTGTTTCATAATTCAGTTATATAATTCATTAGTGTTTTGCTAAAAGAAAATGAAGCTGCAAATGTGACGACAACATTCGAAAGTATCAGTGCAAGTATTCATTGAATTCAGAACATAATATTGCTCAAGTAATTATGTGAAAATTAGGGTTTATTAATCGAAACTGTGGACCTGCAAATCATATTTTGTGTAAAAAGGAATAAAAGTTGGCTTGAGTTTTACTGTCTCTAGTGTTCATTTCAAACTGGAAACTGCAGCGATTTGTGTGTATAGCTACTTTTTTTTTTTTTTTTTTTTTTTTTTTTTTACATTTTGCAGAAATGTAGGTAGAGGCACATATTTCCAGTGAGCCTATGTTGTCCAAATTTGGACCATGGGGTGGTTGTCTAAAAAAAGGTTGCCTGGTCTGATGAATTGGTTGGATGTTATGCTCTAGCAATTTTCTGCTTGGAAACCTTAAGTAAAGATTACCTAAAGATTGTTGCAGAGTCAAACCACATACACCCCTTCATGTAGTTGTGTTTTCTGATGGCAGTGTCCTCTTTCAGCAGGATAATTCACTCTGCCACACCACATACTGTATGGTTCAGGAATGGTTTAAGGAACATGACAAAGAATTCAAGTCCAAACTCCAAACTCCCCAGATCTCAAAACACATCTATTGGATATGCTGAACCAACTAATCCAATTCATGGAGACCCACCTCAAAACTTGTTAATGCTAATGCCTTCTTGAGTCCATGTTCATCATTGAATTCAGTGATGTCATCATCTCAGTTCAGTTTAAATAGTATCTGTGCAATCATTTGCAATCAAGTCAATGATATTGCTGTAAAGAAGTGTCCCCAACTAAGCAAGCCAGAGGCCGACAGCGGCAAGGAACCAAAACTCCATCGGTGACATAATGGAAAAAAAACCTTGGGAGATACCAGGCTCAGTCAGGGGGCCAATTTTCCCTCTGGCCAGATGAAACCAGCAGTTCAATTCCAGGCTGCAGAAAAGTCAGATTGTGCAGAAGAATCATCTGTTTCCTTGTCCCGGTGATCGTCTGAGACAAGGTCTTTACAGGGGATCTGTATCTGGGGCTCTAGTTGTCCTGGTCTCCGCTGTCTTTCAGGGCCGTAGAGGTCCTTTCTAGGTGCTGATCCACCATATGGGCTGTATACGTAATGGATCCAGGTGACTGCAGTGACCCTCTGATCCGGATACAGACTGGATCTGGTGGATATGGTGACCTCGGAATAAGAGAAAAACAGACTAATATTAACGTAGATGCCATGCTTCTAATGATGTAGCAAGTACATGTAGCAAGGAAGTTAAACAAATGCATCCTTGGTGAGCATAAGAGACATAAAAGACTTTCAATAACATAATAACTGTCACGAACATCAGCTGGAGTGCCCATGAAGTCCAGAAGAGGGCACTCCACTCAGGACATCCATTTCCATTCTCAACTCCATTTCCCATAATCCAGTGCTTAGGGCTAATCACCACCAGGTATTCCCCATTACCACTGCCCTTTATTTACTGTGTTTGGACTTTCAGTGATTGTGAAGTCTTGTTTAGTTCTGTCTGGCATTTCCGAGTGGTTTCCCTGTGTGTGTTCCTTCCGTGTCTGATCTTGCATTGTTTATACCGACTGTGATTCTCTGCTGCCTGCCCCGACCTCTGCTTGTTACTGGTTCTGATTTTGGATATCCTCTTACATAGCTGACGCTCTCCTCTGATCATTGCCTGTTTGACCATTCTGTTAATAAACTACTGCATATGGATCTGAATGTCTCTTACTCAGTGTCAGAAGTCTTCGTCAAATCAGGATCCAGCAGCTTTATTGAGCACCAGACCAGGTATGGAGCCAGCTAAAAGTTCATTCAACCCCGTAAGTGTGCTTTGCTCCATTTTTCAAAATGGCCAACCCATTGAGCTTTATGTGGAGGAATTCCTTCGGTATAGCCACCTTATGCCTGGGGATGAGGATTTGGTAATAGACTGGAGTTTCTGGAATGGTCTTGATGCTAATATTAGCTTAAATTTACCAGAGGAAGACCCTAGCTGGACCCTGGAACAGTTTATTGTCTTTGTTTTACAGTTTTGTGGCTCTCCCTTTACAGTTTAGGAGGTCACTACTCCGAGGTGTCCAGCTCCTTTCCATTCCGTGGTCCCTCTGCTTGTTACTGGTTCTGATTTTGGATATCCCCTTACATACAGTACCTGACACTATCCCCTGATCATTCACTGTTTGACCATTCTGTTAATAAAGTACTGCATATGGATCCGAACGTCTCTGACTCCATGTTACAATAACATTTTACTAACCCCAAGTGGTAGTTATTTATTCAATTATACATTTTATTTTGTTTATTTAGCAGGGACTTTTGTTCAAAATGACTAACAAATGTAAGAAAAAGTAATAAGCAAGAAAGAAACAATACAATGTTAACTGAGAATGACATGAGGTTGAGTAAATAATAACATAATTGTTTCTTCTTTTTTGTGTGTGGAATATAGTTTTATAGAAAGTCAGTAATCATACAGTTTTCTTTTAGGATTAAAAATATAACAACTAAGGAAAAGGTGGCTATATCATTCCGGAAAGACTGCAAGATTTTACAGTATATTGTATTGGATTTCAGTGCAAATAATTCAAAATGAAGACATCAGCATTCAAAACATGCTGAGTTCTGTTTCCTATCTATGTCATTCCAGACTGCAGCTTTTCCTGAAGATAGAGATTTATATTTAAAAAAAAAAGACAAATGCCGGGTGGCGGATATGTCCCAGTCTCGCCACAGAGGTCATGACCAGGATATGAATGCAACACAATAATTACTGTGAGAAACTGAAAAGAAGGAAGCTGTAAAATACCCCTCCGCTTTTAGAAAGGCAAGGATGACGTGGCCGTTACCAAAAGGTTGTGAAATGGGTTAATTGCTTGCTCAGTCCAAATGATGACACCTCTAAAGTAAAGTTTATCTGGAACAGCTGTGGCTGATCTCTTAACACACTGAAGGCGTAATGACAGGGCACAGGGTGAGAGACATGTCAAGGGTCATCCCATGTTTACACCATGCCCTATCATGACTAAAAATCCAAATCAATTTCAGTTAAGCTAATATTGTAGTTTTCTTCACCAAATTGTTGTGTGAAGCATTTCAAATTGAAATAATTTTAATTGTAATACAAAGCTAACATATTATTATGTTAATTTCTATGTGACCTGGAAAAGTATGACTTATCAGTGACAATAGGCTCAGTTACCAAGAAATGCTGTTTGATAAAAAAAAAATGACAACAAGTGCATCTTAAATGCAATTGCCATTAGTGGTTTTAGATAAATGCACCTGGCAAATGTGTGAATGTACACACACACACACACACACACACACACACACACACACACACACACACACACACACACACACACACACACACACAAAGAGTCCCTTAAATGAGCAGTCAAATCTCCACATTAGATGAAAAGTTTCCTCAGGCATGTCCAAGCATGTCCTCCCTAAAGAACAATACTGGAGAAGGATTTAAGCCCTATTACTGATCTTTGTTTACATCTATGCAGAATTTGCTTCATTGCATTCAGTCTCAAGGGATGGAGACTAGAAGCATGAATATTTAAAGGAACATTGGCAGAATACTTTAAAATATCACTTCAGGTGAATACAGGGCAATACAGATAAAGTTAAATAAATATGTTATTTTAACATTCTTACTGTCAATTAAATAAATATTTTATGTAAATTAATACATTTCACAAGAAAAAAAAAACAGTGTATTAATACTTGACATGCAAACTGGAAATAAAAATAGAAATCAAAAATAATAATATAAGAAATAGACAGATTTTTATCTACTCAACTCGGTGAGTTATGCAAACTTCCAAAGGGGTTGCAGGATTACTTAAAAATATTGTAATTAATACATTATAAATTAATACATTGATATAATGTAACTAACATACCTAAAACAGAAAATTGTAATAAACAAATTTCCTTAGTTACAAAATGAATTGTGATTAATTAGTTTTATAGTTAAAAGTCAATACTCCTAGTTTATGTTAATGAACATTTTTGAAAATAAACAGCTTTATCATAATTACAGCAGGAATATAAAACATATCTTTGTAATATAAGAAAATAATATAAGAAATGTTATTCTCTCTGTGAACTCTGTGAATGAACAGATGATGTACTAAAATTCAAGTGCCATGCAAATGTAACCTATAACTGAACTTGCATTCCATGCTTGCAGCATCTTTGAAAAGATTCCTGGATTATGATGGTAATTTTCTATGAATACATCAAATTATAAATGAAAGTTATGATGATATAAATTTCAATGTGTTAGATGTTTTGATTTGTGAAAATATAACTAATCAAAAAGTACTATTAATCTCAAAATACTGAAAATAAATCAGGATTTCCATACAATTTGCCAGGTTCCAACTGTGTTATGATATATATGATTGAATAAAACGCTTACTTTTATGATTATTTCATGATTTTTACTATGCGCACACCTTATAAGAAAGATTCAATGGTTATATAATTCCTTTACTAAATGCAAAGCTGCTCCCTAGAGCAGAAGTCATCCATCAATTACATTATAGTGTGGTTGCATTAGCTTGTGAAATTGCAAACTTGTCCATTTGAAGAGCAGTATATAGTGTGCCCCCTAAGCTTTTTGTGAAGGTGCAATAAAACTCAGTAAATCTCAGATATGGCCCACATAAAAAAATCTTTTATGGAGGCTGAGTCTACAGTGGCACAACTATCTGTAAAAAACAGCTCTAATAAAATGATTGTCGTGTATCTTTGCAAGCATAACTAGTGCCAATTTACGTTAATAAAGGAATTCTTGCATCAGAGCATCTCTGTCTCTCTAAAGTGCTTCAGATCCTCTGCATATTCATGAATGACCTTTCATGCCAGATTTTGTATTTGGGATGCAGAGTATAAGTTCTTTTGTTTATCCTGAGTCGGGGAACACGAAAGGTAATGTCAAAACATCTCATCTAGACATGACTCCATGGCTGATAATTTGTTTATCTCAGCGACCAGGTGGACTGTCTGGCAGTGACGACACTGCAGATGTAAATGAATGAGAATGAGAATAATTAATATTGGCCATTTAATATGGCAGACCCATCTATGGCTAGTAATAGATATATTTCTTAGGCGGTGCACGTGAAATACTGGAGCCCATCTGCTTTAATTGAGAGATCAACTAGGGCCATGAATCTTGAATTGAGGAGGCTAGACCACCAGCACTTAAATATGTCATCAGTGTCAACCACATCACTAAAAGATTAAATTGACATTGGAAATCAAGCACAGACCTAACAAAAAAAAGTGCTGTGTTGGTACCATGGTGCAATGATGGGAACAAATGCACTCTAAAAGAAATCTGTAAAATAGGGCACAATATACTGTAATTAAAATAGTAAATAATCTGTATTTATTTTTTTACTGTTGTTTTACCAGTATTTTGAATTTTACACTTCCTTGCATTGTTTTTTAGAATTAACAGAAATTTTCATAAAAAATGAATGCATAATGTCGTGTGTAATGAGCTGCCTTATTCTGTACTTATTCTGTTATTTTACAGATTTATTTTGTATAGTGTGGTACATTTTTAACATTCTACCAGACTAAGAATAAATAAAAAAACAAATTCTGCTGAATAATTTTGCTACAGTAGTCTGAATTTGTGGAAAGGTTTTTAAAACCAAGGGCTGCAACAAACAATTAGCATCAATCAAAAATATTAATTTTGTAAAAATTAAAAAATAAATAATAATAATAAAATGTTGACAAGTTATGCTTATTGAATCGTATCTAACATATCTAAAAAAATCAAACAAAAATATAAACATATAATAAAAGTTTACAAGTGGTCAGCTTTTGAACTAAAAATCTCAATGACTGCAAAGGTTTTAGTATATATATATATGTATATATATATATATATATATATTTTTTTTTTATCATTTTTATCATTGTTAAATTAAAATAATTTCTATGACTAGGCAAATTTAAAAACTATGCACATTATATGTTAAACTGCATATTCTTTATTTAAAATGTTTGAAAATACATATAAAAATAAAGTTCACATATAATAAATAATATATATAATAACACACTGGCATTGTTTGGGATCTGTATGATTTTTTATGTTTTTTAATTTTCTATTTTTTTTATACGTTTCTTATGCTCATCAAGGCTGTTTCTATTTGATAAAAAATAAAGGGGGAAATTTTCAATATTGTAAATTTTATTGCAATTTAAAATAACTGTTTTCTATATATATATATATATATATATATATATATATATATATATATATATATATATATATATATATATATATTTAAAACAGAAATTGTGTGTTACAATATACTGTTCGTTCGAGGTCATTCTTTTTTTTCTTTTCTTTTTTTTAAAGAAATTATATTATAAAGTGATAGTAAAAACATAGCTACACAATATTTATTTTTGAATAAATCCTGTTCTTTTTTACTTTTTATTCATCAAAGAATCAAAGAAAAAAGTACCACAGATTCCATAAATAAATAAATAAAAACATTAAGCAGCACAACAGTTTCAACACTTTTACTAAATCTTCATATTAGAACAATTTCTGGAGGATCATGCGACACTGTAGACTAAAGTAATGGCTGACGAAAATTCAGCACTTTGTCACAGAAATAAATTATATTTTAAGTATATTAAAATAGGAAACCAATATTATAAAGTGCAATAATATTTCACAATATTACTGTTTCTTCTGTAAAATAAATTAATATTATATTATATAATAAATTTCTGATAAAAAATTAATAAAAATAAAAATAAATAAATAAAAACATAAAAAGTTGTATGATCCCAAACTTTTAACGGAAAAATGGCTTGGAATATATTAGAAGAATTTTTTTATTTAATGCAATTCATGGTACTTCTTTCATATCTTATGTACCATGGCATTTACGTGTTACTCCAAAGAACTTCAAAAAATACCTTAGTATCACCATCCATGCAATTACCAAGATACCATGTCCAATATCATGGTACATTTCAGTAAGTGAGGCATTTCTTTAGATATATACATAAGCCAAAAATGAACGATACCCATACGGTAAATGGATTAAAGTCTGTTTAGCTCCTGATACTAACTGTACTCTTAGTACAAGGAAAAACCTATATGCAATATTGCATTATCTTAACCTCTTTCCTCCTGCATTGTTAATTTCATGAATCCCAATCACTTTGGTGCCGTAGCTTCTGTCAAGTGACAGACGGACTCACAATAGTTGTCATTTGTAAATACAAATGTTCGCCTCTTGCCCTTAGTTTAAGAGTCCACTCTCTCTCTCTCTCTCTCTCTTTCTCTCTTTCTGCCAGTAAATCTGTTTGAGGGCTAATCTGCCACCATGCGCCAGCTGCTCCCTTGGCAACAATGGCGTTCCTGTTGCCATGGCAATCACTCAAGCCCGATCACGCAGGATCAAGGAATAGCATGATGCCAAAGCAGTCAGCGAGAGTGTCACTCTTTCTGTGTGTTCATTAGGGAGGCGTGCTGTCAAGCGCAGGTGTATGGATGGCTCTGTGTCACTTGTGTATGTAGTGTGTGCTGCGTGTCAGCTGTGATCTGGGCAGGTGTCGTTGTGAGAACGAACGCTTTCACATGGACTGGTGTGCATTTGTCCCTGACTCCCTGTACATAATGCAGTACAGTACATCTGTTGATGTGTGTATGAATGAAGTTAGAGAGAGAAAGACAGCTAGAGAGAGACAGTTGACACCATGTGGTAAGTTCTCCTTAGCTGGCAATTTAATAGAGAGATGAACTCGAGCCGTGAGCCAAGCTGGACGTCCATTAACTGCCCCAACCAGCTGTTCAAATCTGGGCCAACAACGACAAGTAGTTACGCAGCGCAGTCGTGTGTTTGTGTAAGAAGGACAAGCAGTTTTATCCATCAGTTCCTAGAATTGTCTACAGTCAAATCTGATACAACAAGCTAGGTTTCTCAGGAGCTTCTTAATGTTAAGATGTTTAAAAAAGAAGACTTTAGCGTATAAAGAGTAATTAATTTGGAAATAATTAGCTTTAAAAGAACAATCTAAATGGTGTTTTTGAACACAATTGCATGCTAATTGCAATTAAATGAAAATACACTGTGAAAACAATTTGTTAACTTAAAAATAAACTGTCCCGTTGCCTTAAAATTGTTTTATCTTTTCTCTCTCTCTCTCTCTCTCTCTCTCTCTCTCTCTCTCTCCTTGCAATGCAGTTGTTTTAACATCTGTGATTGAGTTACTTTACCTTTCAGCTTAACTAAGGGCCAATAAACTTACATTTTCTAGTGGTCTTGACGACTTACAAAAAACAACAATAGTTTTTTGTTGTTGTTGTTGTTTCTATAAAAAAGTATGTTGAAATGACAGAAATCGATAAAAGAAATTACAGTGTAGCTCGAATTTATATTAAATGATATTAGCTGGACTGATTTTTTTATTTTTTTCAACCTCTCAATGATATTTAGGATATCTTAATGCAGTTTATCTTTGAAATAGATTTAAAGTTAACAAATTAATATTATAATATATGTAAGTACATACAAGTACAGTTTATTATTTATTTAATTTTTTTTAAGTATGCTTTTAAGATTTGAAGTACAATACAAGTGTGCAATCTTAGCACAATTATTTTATGTGGTACTGAAAAATGAAAAAGGAGTTGTGGGTGATTGAAATTTGCTAAAAATAAATTAATAAAAAAAAAAAAAAAATTGAGAATTGCTATGGAGTTGCTAGGTTGCTTTTGTGGTTGCTGACGCAAATCAAAAGAGCCCACTTAAAAAGATTTTTCACACTGAAATTAATGTTATACTTTACTCATTCTCATATCATTTTAAACCTGTATTACTTTTTTTTCCATAGTACATAAAAGAAGAAATTTTGAGAAATGTTTCAAAGTTTTTTAATCCTATTGACATGTTTTAATATATATATAATTATGTTCTTCATAAGAAAACCATGCAGGTTAATATAATTAGCAGGTTAATATAATTATAATTAATATAATTAGCAGGTTAATATAATTAATGCAGGTTAATACAATATAATGGTATAATAGTCAATGTTTTTTGTATTGTTTCATTTGTCGTTTTTTTTTTTTTTTTTTTGCTTGTTTTATCAGCTGAACCGATGACCTAGAAAAAGTAACAGCATAAGTTTTCTACTAAAAAAAAGTACATGAAGGTATTGTGTATGTCCGTAGCCCAAACAGTGGAAAATGTAATACTTGACACTCAAAGATGGAATGGATACAATGATCAGATGAAATGCTCAAATTGTTCTAAGTAAGTTTAAAAGGTCACTTTTTGAGAAGTTTCTGAGTGTCAGGCAGCTGACAGCAGATGAGTGGCTTTTCATATAAAAAAAAAAAAACGGGTTCAGCCTTACACGAATGAGTGTGGTGACATATTCAGGCAGGAAGGAAGCTGCTAACGTGGTTCTGTTGCCATAGAAACCAGGTGATAGCTTGCGCTCAGGGTGTTTGGTGAATGACATAATAATTTCCATGACACCCGGAGCCTGACATCACAGGCAAGCAGAGAAAACTGTAGTAAGTCAGTTTGGCATTTAACAACTGTTGAATGTGGTTAAAGTTGAATATTTATTGGTAGCTCTGTTCAGCAGACGGGTACAGAATAGTTCACCCAAAATTAACTAATATTTATAAGCTACAAATATTAGAAGGGCAGCATTTTCAGGGAACTTAAAGGCTGTTCCTCAAGAAAATGTGTGTATCTTCTGATGCCTTGTACATTCATGTCATTTTCGGAGCACAAAACCTCCCATCCTTATTCACTTTAACTGTGTGGAAATGAGCAGTCGTGATTATAAACTTTTTGAGACAAAGTCAATGATTTACATTTTTTGGGGTGTTCCTTTAAGGTCCTGCCTGCAAAAGGTGTTAAATTTTTGGTTGTTTCCTGCAATGTAGTGATCAAAGCTTCTGGAATATTAACTTACAGCTGCTAAAATTGGAAGATGGCTTTGGGAGCGTTAGATTAGCAAGGTGGGATGAATAATTTTTTGATGTTTCATAAACAAGTGACAGAGAAGACTTGGGAATGGAATTCTGTTTGCAGAAGGCTTCTTGTTGAAGGATGTTGTCCCAGAGCTTACACTCAGGGATTTCTTCCTCATAAATCTCCATTTTTTATGTTCTTTATGATGTTTTTGTTGCCTTTGATGTAGGTGTCTGGAACAATCCTGCAAGCGTAGCTTATCAATGATTTAAAGAACTATGCCTTTTTATTATTTCTTCAAAAAGAACATGAAAACATATTCAGTACTCATGTATTAAACGTTTGCCAACATATACAGAAATTCATAACTTTGTCATATATTATGGCAAAGCTTTTCACTCTCCTACTTATGTATCAGGTAAATGATGTCTTTGTTAAGCCGCAGTTTATCAGCACCAATAAATGGGTGTGCAAAATTTCAAAAGGCGCCCCAGGTGACACAAGTCAGATAAGCATGAAAGGTCAATGGCAATCTGACAAAACTTTTCTTTCTGCAAGTCATGGGTCAAAGGTCACATACAGTTGATTTGTGCAACCTCTGTGATGAAATACACACACATGCTCTCTTTTTAACCATTAGTCATTGCGGTGGTAAAACTAATGTAAATATATTATGGCGTATTGTAGAATTTTAGTGTGTCTGTGCAACTCAAAAAAATAAATAAATAAATAAAAAGCTATATTTTTTACATCTCTTCCATTCACTTAAAAAATGGTACAAAAGTTTTAAAATGGAAAAAATAAAAAATATAATTTATATAATTAAAAATATATATCATATTAATTATATATGTTCTATCCGTTCCATTTATTAATGTATCAGTCTATACTATATATGGATATTATGAAACAATATTATAACAGTTTTATGAAAATCTAAAAATCTAATAAAAAATTCAATATGCTAAATGCTTAATGACATTAATCCCTAATGTGTCAATATTTTCCATGCAAAGCAACAAATGAATATAATTTATAGAAATTACATTATTAAATATTACAAAATGTGACTTTGTCACTAATGCCTTCTGTAGAGCTACTTGTAACTAACCTGAACCTATTTCATTACAGTCATGATAATTATAGTTTTATAGCTGATTTTTATTTCATAATCGATTAATTTTATAACAGCAGCCTAATGCTATCATTTTCATGTTTATTAGTGTGAAGATGCTTTGAAATGATTTGCATTGTATAAAGTGCAATATAATTAATGGAAGGCAAGAAATTGTTTCAGAAAATGTTTCATTTCGTTATTACTGAACATAAGCAATTACAATTTATTTTGGGATTTACCAAGTTTATCAATCATTCTGAAGCAGATTTTGGGGCATTCACATAGAACACGTTCTTGAATTGATCAACATTTTGTTCTTTTGAGGTGTGTAGAGTTTCCTCTTGTTGATTTCATCATCAGAATGCCACATCCTCCCTGACTTTCTTCAGCGCTGCCTTCCCTAGCATCCTATAACAGCAGTGGCGGTAAAGCTGTCCATTAGTGATAAACCATGGCAGTCACGTGTACATGCCACATTTAAGTGGTCTGCAGAGCCAAAATAGCCTGCCCTGGGGCTTTTCTGCAGACAGCGTCTTCCTAAGGAAGGAAACTCAGACCCCCTTCCCTCCGCGTAATGCAGCCCAGCTGTTTTCACTGCAGATAGGGGCCGATGGGAGAGAGACAGACTCAAAAGAGACTAATTCCCACTTAGCCAGCACTTATGCCAAGATTTATTGTTTCCTGGTAAGGGAGGCCTGATTAAGCGCCGGGTCCAGTGTGGCAAAGCTAATTCTGATAAGCGCAGGGAGGATCAGGACAAACAGTATCAGATTTAGACTGAAGCTTCATCACCGTTAAGGTCTTTGTAAAGGTTCGGAAGATGGTCTTTCAAAAGATTCAAAGAGAAAAAAAAAACTGACTCATACAGTCCATCTTAACCAGCAGGATGCCATAATAGTCTTTCCAAAAGATGGGTCTCTAATAATACCAAGAGGCACTCCATTGAGAACCTAATATCAGAGACACTTAAAGTGCTTCTAAAAATATTGGACATCGCCAGGTGATACAATATCCACATGGCCATGTGTCAGTGTGAAAATTCATTAATGTTCTGACATAAAGAAGATTGTATTGAAACTGATTTCTAAAGCGCTTTATTGTGTCAAAGCAGCTTCACTGTGACAAACAATTATGGAAACTCATCTATAAAGACAATGCTAGTGACATTATTAAACTCATGTCAGTTCAGTAAACTAGGGAAGCAGCCTGTTGAGGATGTTTCAAATTGCATACTGCAGTAATCCCAGTAAGCAGTGGCTTATCACACATCCACAACACCCTAGAAATGCACTAAAAACTTATCAGAACACCTTAGCAACCACCCACAACAACCTAGCAACTACATACTGTAGCAATACTTTAAAATAGTATAAAGATGCACTGTCCTCACCTTTTTTAACCCAATATGAATTAATGTTCCAGTTTCATTATTGTGACACATTTTACAGGTAAGATAATTAATTTCATAATAATAATAATAATATTAATAATAATAATAAACTTACACGCATATTTCGTACATGACCAAAGAGTGTTTTCAAGGTCATATTTATTAAAACCAAGATTAAAACCAACTTTAATGATCTTAAACATTTTGTGTTAGAAATGAAGTGAAGTGTATTTATTTATAGTCAGTTTCTTTTCAGTTAATCCAATGCTATCTCACGACCAATTCGTACATATTTTACGAGGTGGCTTATTCGTACGAATTTGTACGACCTCACTCGTATGATTTTATACGATTTGTCTAAACCCCAGTGACGGTTAGGTTTAGGGGCGGGGTTAGGTATAGGTCATTCGTACAAATTCATACAAATTTCGCAACTCTTAAAATAACTACGATTTGGCAAAAATCGTATGAATTTGTACGAGTGTGGTCGTACGAATTTGTACGAATAAGCCACCTCGTGAAAAATGTACAAATTGCCGTGAGATCAGGTTGGTTAATCTGTCATTAAAGCTCAGTAAACACTGTAGGTGTCATGATGATGCACAGTGTACCTTTAGCTTTGCTAAAAACCACCTCACTTACAGATCTTTATTTTAAATTTGATTGGATGTGACAGAAAGCAGTGATGTCTAAGTGGGTAAGTTTTTTAATTATTTTTTAATGGATGGACCAGTTTTTTTGGGTGCATAAAACATAACTTAATATCAGACTCCAGTTCTCCATCTTCAATTAAAGGAATTAGAATAATAATTTTGTTTAAAGGCCAAAACAGCAAAATTTACATAATGTCACACTGAATAATGAATTACCTGATCAAATATATAATTCAGACTAAATATTTAATTCAAAATGGTATTTCCTGTTGATCTATTAAAATTCTGTTGTGGTCACGGCCTGATTTATTTAGCAGGATTTAGCATGAAAAATACAAAATAGAAATGTGAGAAAAAACAAACAAACTGACAGGCCTATATATTTTTTATGCTTTACGTAAATTGCTCATTGAATAATTATTTCAGGTTTTCCTTATCCTGCATTACTCAGTGTTTCTAAAAACAAAGTAAATGGTTATGTCGATTTTGAATGCTAATAATGGAATCCACAAGCGCTTCATGTCACGTTTAGCGGAGTTCATCATCCCATAGTTCACTCTGATGAATTACACTATTTTGTTTGGAAGCACACTTGTCTCTTTTGATCAAAACACATTTTCCTGTTCCTATCCACAGAGCAGGAAAAGTCCAATAATTCATTGTACAGATTGGAAGCTGTGCCAAAAACAAACTGCGGGTGAGCGAGCTAGTGATAAAGAGATACATATGTGCTAGAAGCAATAAAAAAGTGGCCTCACAATGTGACATATTAACACAACTCTAATCCACAAACATGCTGTAATTATATAAAACACCACCCTATCTACACCATCCCTCCCTGCAGAGACTCACTAAAGTGAGGATGTCAATCTCACGCATCACCTCAGTAATCCCTGTGTCTCCTGAGGTCTTGGCGGGAATAGCTAAAGAGGGGTTATCATCAGAAGGAGACCACCCTCCCTTCTTACCATTGTTGCTGGGTACCCCTCAGTAACCTCCAGGGTTCATCCTGTGAGGTCTGAGCAGTCCTAACAAGGCACTCTGACGCCCCCTAAAGAGCTGAGTGAATAAGATGAGAGAAAGAGTCCTCATTGCCCTGGACACAAACGGTAGCCTGAGACCAATCAGACCTGATGGATCTCTTCCTCTGTAGACGGTCATCATGAGGGGAAAGGGGGATGGGGTCATTGGGAAAGACACTTGGAGCTGGATTTAGCTTAAGAAGTTTAGGGCTTTCTTTTTTTACAGAGCGAATAGGGACCAGAATATTTCTGTATTATTATAAGTATTTTCAAAGTATTTTGTTAGGGCTGGATCCAATAAAATGGCCTAGCGAGCACTGGAGATAGATAGATAGATAGATAGATAGATAGATAGATAGATAGATAGATAGATAGATAGATAGATAGATAGATAGATAGATAGATAGATAGATAGATAGATAGATAGATAGATAGATAGATAGATAGATAGATAGATAGATAGATAGACAGACAGACATACAGAGATAGATAGATAGATAGATAGATAGATAGATAGATAGATAGATAGATAGATAGATAGATAGATAGATAGATAGATAGATAGATAGATAGATAGATCCACCATGAAAGGAGAAAAGAAAGAATAAAGAAGGAATTCAGTCCCCCAAAAGTATGTGAACATTTGTGTCATACCGCAAAATGCATGGATGTCTTTATTTTACAAAATATCAAACAAAGTGACATTTGCTTAAAAAAAAAAAGTAGCACAAATATATTTTTCAATCACTTTATTTAATAAAATGTTTTTGGAATTAGTAATATTGAGAAATGCTATTTCAATTTAAAATAAATATGAATATGCTCAATTATTAATTGAAAGTATTGTTTGAATTATTATTGAAATTATTAATTACATTTATTATTATTAATGTTTTCTACGCAGCAAATCAGCATGTTGGAATGATGTTAGCAGTTCAGTGTCATATGACGCTGAAGACGGATAAATAAATAAATAAATAAATAAATAAATATATATATAACATTCTAAAATATACTTAATTCAAACTAGTTCTAGATCCATCTTTTTTTCAGCATCAAAAAAAAAAAAAAAACGCTATTTATCCCATATAAACATGTCTGTTGAGTTGCATTGATTTTTGCTTGCACTGATCAATAAGAGTGGTGCTGGAATTAGCGTTTATTCTGGCATCATGACTCTCCAACACATACAGTTAAAAGAGAGGATAAACACTTCGGTTGGGCTGGTTCTAAAATATTGATCTGTGAACTTGCTATTTGCTCTGACAGTTTGAGCACAGCAGAAACGGATGGCATATCGCTGAATAAAACATTTGCTGTAAAAGTTGGTTTCTGCGATGTAGCCATAGAAAACGTATCCACTGTTCTGATTGTTTCAATAAGTTAATACATAGTTTGCCTTCAACCCTAATGGCACCGATATATTTCAGTATACTGAAAAAACAACTTTTGTGAGATCATACTGAACAAAATCAGGCAAAAAAAGAGCTTGCCAAAACAAACTTTGCAGAAAGTAAACACCTTCATTAACATTATTGGTAGGTGTGCTCTGCGGAGCTGCCTTCTTTGACCTGGAAATCTTCTCTAGTTTATCTTCTGTTCCGTTTGTTGAGGTCCAACCTGGAAGTGACACTGACACTGTATTTTTATGTTTAAAAACGCTGTTCACTTTAAAGCAATCCATTGCATGAAGTGCTACATAAAGAAATGTGAATTGCAGAATTGTAGACCTTATGCAAACATATGCACATCGCTATGATCAAAAGTTTTCTCAACTGCTGTTTTGTCTCCGCTGTTATTTTTGCTGCATTTTTTTTTTCTTATTGAGAGGAAAGCATGTAGCACATATTTCCATATTCATTTAAATACCACTCCCAGCAGCGTAGACAGCATTGAGATGTTTGTAAACAGCACACCACTGCAAAGGTATTTCAAATCTCTTTTTACCCCTAAGTGAAGATCGAAAAATAATTTTCTGTGAGTATATTTCGGCCTTAATATGACTGCATTCCACTCTCAGTTGGAGCTGTCACTCTGCGTGGACATTGTCCCATACAAGAACCGCTAATGTCCAGTCCACTCTGCTCCGTTTGTCTAACTCATGAATGGGAGCATAATGGCACTCCTGGTGGCTCCCGCCTTCCAAGAGCCTATCGGGGTCTGATTTGCCTCAGTTTGGGGCACCGATCTCTGGAACAAAAGTGTTCTGAAGGGGGGGTCCCCTTGTAGAGAGGTCCTCGGGTCAAGGCCTGAGCTAGTGCTAACAGGCTATTCCTCCACTTTAGGGTCCCGACTGGGAAGGAGACAGTGAAGTTCTGACAATAAGATGAAAGGGAGCTTCTGAAGGCATTTGTCTTTAAGGAAGTGATGGCCATGAATGGTGACAGAGTCTGAATGAGGGCTTTCGAGGTTTGATGTATGCCTTGTTAGCCAGCAATGTGGGGACAGCAGGGGGTGGAGCGGTGTGACAGACCATTTTTTCCCATGAGGAACTCATCCTTCAAGAAGGCAAGCAGCTCTTCAAAGAGGTGCTATCAGAAACCTCCAACGTAATCATCAGCGTTCCCCCCGGGGTGATCAGTGAACCTTGGGGATACCATGACAGCACGTGGGTCTCCTGGAGGAGGAGGCGAATCAAACTGCAGTTTGCGTAATGCGATGCATTCCAAACTCTCTCATCGGGTGCCCAAAGATTGATGGATGTTCTTTGTCATGATGGAACATCCATCAGGATCCTTTCATCAACCTCTTAGGAGATGAGTGTTCTCTCTTTCTTTTGTTGCCGAAGTCTTTTAGAGAATATAAAAGCTACTCATCTAATTGGTGTTGAGGCACAAAAACTTCCACTGCGTCTTCCAAGGGCCACTTTTGTCTTTTTTATAGTGTTAGACACACATGCACACTTTTGAAGCCTTCAGAGACAAATGGCTGTGTTTGGTTAACGCAGAAAGGATTAGTATGAATCAGTCTTTTTGTTTTGTACAGTTCTGTCAACTGGGAGATCCTTTTCAAGCAACCAAAATTTGTAAGACATTGTTGTTATGACAACAAGGTTAGTGGAGTCAATTTAATTAAACGTCTATATTCGAATCCTGGACTGCGATGCTTATATTTAAGCATGCTTATATTACATACAGGCTTTTCCCCTGAGCGATTTACAGCGATATACATAAGTAATTTTGGTCACACTTTATTTTAGGGTCCAGTTCTCACTATTAACTAACCATTAACTATGACTTTTGCCTCAATTAACTCCTTATTTGCTGCTTTTTAATAGTTTATATAGTTTATAGTTTATTGTTGTTAAGTTTAGGGTATTGGATAGGATTAGGGATGCCATGCGTTATATGTACTTTATAAGCACTAATAAATAGCCAATATGTTAATAATAGACATGCTAATAAGCAACTAGTTATTGGTGTGAATTGGACCCTATACTAAAGTGTTACCATATATATATATATATATATATATATATATATATATATATATATATATATATATATATAATTTTTAGTAGTCCTATTAAAAATGTATATAGACGTAAAGAAACTTGAAATGTATAAAAAATAATAAATGTCTTGTTTACTGAAATGAGTGTACACTTGGTGATTTAAATAATAATACTAATAATAATAATAATAATAATACTGAAATGACATAATAAAATTAACAACACTTTTAATAAAGTAAAAAATAGTATATAAACAATAGTAAAATAACACTGGAACCAATGATAAAATGTAGCTAAAGTGTACAATGAAAACTACTTTTTATGCTTAAATAATTTTATAAGATGAATTTCTCATCCTCCCAGAGTGTAGTCATTCTTTATTCTCAAAGCATGCTAAATTATTTAGCAAGAAGACATCATCATAAATCTTCGCTATCGTAAGAGACGGTGTTAATTTGCAGAAGGAATAAGATATATGACTAAATGGATTTGAACCTTGCAAAGCTCTTGGCTGATCTAATATGTCAGCGCTTTAAGCATAGTCGGGGTTGCTGAGCCATCTGGAGAAATGAGCAAAGGCTTTAAGCAGATTTATTCTGGTGTGTTCTTTAAGATTATATCACTAACAAATGCGTAGGAAACATGGGGGAGAAATGCCTTAGACTCATATATCATTTACTCTGTGTACCTTCTTAATGTGTTTCATACTTTAAAAAGTCAATGTACTATAAATGTAGTCTGGGAAGGGAAATAACCCTTATGCAATTTATTCAGTATTAAAGTGCTTTCTTTTATTCCAGCTTAATGTGCAGAGACAAATATAATAAACAACTCGCATGTTGACTGTAAACATTGTGGCTCAGTTCCTCTTTTAAAACAGTGCTGTTTGTTTGAGCAGACCAACATGTTAAGTTCTTGTCCAACCAAAAGCCTAAATTTGGGGCAGGACTATTTATAACAACTTCCAGACAGGAGCAAAACAGGAGCATTTGGGAAACCTGTTTGAATACAATGATTATTTTCATTTTTTTAGTATACATTAGATGGGTAGTGTTGTTCAGAGCCGGTTTCATTTAAAAAAATACCACAACCAAATGATGATTGGTTACATTAATGGTTCTTGAATAAACATTTTTCCACTTTATGCAGACAGATCACCAAACAAAAATACTCATGACGCTGCACTGCTTATATAGTGCTGCTACAACAATTACTGAAGCGTGAAAGAGTCAGCACGACCACCGGTATAGTACAATTTCTTCTTCAGGGAATCAAATCGATCACAACCACTATAGACTATAATAGTTTACTCTTATGAATTGGTTTATATTAGTGAATCAAGAAATTCAGCACAACTGGTGTAGTAAGATTTCTGAAAGAATGAAGACGGTTTGTGAATCAAACATATATACAAATAATATATATATATATATATATACACACATAACTAATTTGAAATCATTTTTTATTATGTCATCAGATTGGCAATGGAATTGCATTTCTGTATTTAAAATATTCCTTACACTTATTAGATGATTTTTAAATAAACCATTAATGAATTGGAATTATTAATTGATTTACGATTCTCATCACTATTTCTGAGTCTATCATGCCACGTCCTAAAACTTTGACTATTTGTCCATAATAATTAATAAACAAGGGGGCAAGTATACCGTTTCTATGCATTCATCTGAAAATCCTTTATAATGGACTGACATACCTTGTAAAGAATACAGAAACTGCATGGGCTTGCTGCAGATTTACCTGAAATGAAATATTCCAGCAGGGTTACTGCAGGTTTACTCAAAAAGAAACAACATGTTAGCATGAGCTCCCACCCAATGGCTTGTTTCTCTTCAAAATACCACAGTCATATGAAGCAGGATGGCATATTCATGTTTTATGAGGAGATTTACTTTATGAGTATGCAACATGTCTGAAAAGCACGGTCTGGGAAAATGTTTGATCTTGAAAGCTTTCAACTTCACAGAATGAAAGAGATTGATGGAAGATTTTTTTTTTTTTTTTTTTTTTTTCTTTAGTATACTGAATCCTCACTGTGCTTAAAATTTCCTTTTATGTATTAAAGTGCTGCCCCATATAGCACAGCAGTGTTTTGGAGGGGTGTAGAACAAAAAGTGAAAAGTAAAAAGAGGGGTATTGCATACATTATAAACCTTATCAGCTGTAATACTTAGATAGATAGATAGATAGATAGATAGATAGATAGATAGATAGAAGTACAGACTGAATGGACTGTCAACACATACCACCACTGTACGGCCGCTGAATGGCCAGATGAGATGCAAACTACGTTTACTCGACTGGATAACCAGTCCTGCAGTTTTAATGGATAATGACTACAATCAAGATAAAGATGACTGCAGTGGAGTACAGGGATTGTACAGTAGGTACTTGTGAGTCCATTATATTAATGTGTCATGTCAAGTCACCTTTATTTATATAGCGCTTTAAACAAAAAACATTGCACCAAACCAAGTGAACAACATTAATTTTTGTATAAGTGCTCTTGACACACTAATCGCAAATTGTATTTATCCACAGGCACAGACTTTTCCGTACATTTATGTTGTTTCCACACACATTCACGATAATGTTCACATGGAGATGTGGTCCTGTTCGGTATCACAACTTGACTTCTCTAAAATGTAAAAAAGCTATTTGCTGTTAAACATACACATACTATACAATCATAATTGTAATGTTAAGGATAATAATAAGGATGTTTTTTGTCCTTTTGGAGTATTGTTTGCAGTTTTGGCCCAAGCTATTTTATCCCGAGTTATTTAGTTACTCCTAAGTTAACAGTACATTGACTGAACTTCTAAAAGAGAACCGATGATAAGCAGAGCAGCTGAATATCATACTGCTGGGAGATGGAAACACAGTTTGTTAAGGGGCGTAACATTTCGGTCACACGCTTGAGGCATTTGGACAATCACAACGCACTGTATAGCTGGCCAATCAGAGCACACCTCGCTTTTTTGGAAAGTTTTTCTTTTTTTTCTACCTTAAACTGCATAAAGACATTGCATTACACCAAATAATGTTCTTTTTAGCAATGTCATATAATGCCATTAATAACTGTAAATTTGCACTGAAAAAGACTGGTTGAGAGATCAGCCAATTTGGTTGGTGCTTCGCACCTTTGAAGTCTTTTTAAATTCCTCAGCCCTTTACTATAAACCAACATCATGTTCTCTTTAATGTACAGTATAGGCAGCTGATTCTTACTGGCTTGATGAGTTTCCCAGTGAGTAAGCATTTTTTCACTGCTTGGCGGTCTGGATTAAACAAACCTAAAGAATGCTAGTGAATACGTGTGAATGCAGATGGATGTCCACAGCTTTCTGGGTGTACTAAAGAACCTTGTCTAGACTGTAATTAGGTTAGATTTAAATAGCCTGTTTTATAGCTCTCTAAAGGAGGTGGCCATATGTCGCTGAGCTCAGAAAGCTTCCCTAACTTGTGATGGGAGAGCTGCAAGACAACAGTAGAGATAAGTAGAAGCATTTTTCTCTGGCCAGGAAGGGCATGCTGGTGTTGTTTACATGTGGCCAAAATCTGGAGAGAGAAAAGCTGTAACAGCTCTGGCTCAGATTTACAGATGCAGCAGAGAGCGATTAAAAAGTGAGAAGAAAAAAGAAAAATAAATAAAATGGTACTGGTAATTTTTTCCCAGAACATTTTACAATACGTTTTAAAGACATTTCTTTCAACATTATACATGCAATGGATAATTCAAAATATGGTTAAAACACATGAAAATCAATAATGAAAATTACACACCACAGTAGGCTACATTGGGCCTTATTTTATGGACTTTATAGTGTACAGTGGGGCTCGAAAGTTTGGGAACCCTTTGCAGAATCTGTGAAAATGTGAGTAATTTTCAAAAAATAAGAGAGATCATACTAAATGCATGTTATATTTTATTTATTACTGTCCTGAGTAAGATATTGTACATAAAAGGGTAACACTTTAGAATACTGTTTCTTACTTACTACATAACTAATTAGGAATTATTGAAGAACTAACAGGTGATTATTCATTAACACTTAACTCACTACTGTTAACTACTAAGAAAGATGTGTTAACTAATCAGTATGTAATATAATTTTATGATTGTGTTAAGTAACAGTTAGCTAATCAGTAACTAATATATTCTGTGATACCTCCTGAATAACTACTATTAATTATCTACTAGTTAAGGTTCAAGAAAAATAACTATGAAATAACTACTTCTGAACAGTTATATGCAAAAAAAAAAAAAAACACTATAATAATCAGGCTGTGTCCCACAAATCAAGTACTTGAGTAAAAGTACAGATACCCCAATAAAATATTACTCCAGTAAAATTATAAGTAGGCTTGTTAATTTTCAAAATTACTTGAATAGGACAAGTACAAAGAACTACTACAGTAGCAACTTTGTTACAGCCCAATTATTAGCCTATAATGGAAATGAAATATGGATTTAGTTTACTTATAAATGTTTAACTTTTGATTATGAAATGTTTGTTACATTAATTAAAATGTGGGCAGTATACATGTTAAAATGGAATAAAATATGCTGTATTAAGAAATGTTCTCATCTGAAATAAACAGATGAGAGTATTTTACAAAGTTTATGATTACTTTTATAGGTTGTTCTTAGTCAAAATTATGTAGTTTATTATTTACTAGGTTCACTTTAGAATTCTGTAAGTTCTGCAAAATTATCTGATAATTCTTTATTAATTACTAATGGGTTCCCTATGTTTTCACTTTAGAATACTGTTTCAGATTCTAAGTAATTCTTCAGGAATTATTTGATAATTAATTATTAATTACTAATGGGTTCCCTATGTTTTCACTTTAGAATACTGTTTCAGATTCGAATTAATTCTTCAGGAATTATTTGATAATTAATTATTAATTACTAATCGGTTCCCTATGTTTTCACTTTAGAATACTGTTTCAGATTCTAAGTAATTCTTCAGGAATTATTTGATAATTAATTATTAATTACTAATCGGTTCCCTATGTTTTCACTTTAGAATACTGTTTCAGATTCTAATTAATTCTTCAGGAATTATTTGATAATTCTTTATTAATTACTAATCGGTTCCCTATGTTTTCACTTTAGAATACTGTTTCAGAATCGAAGTAATTCTTGAGGAATTATCTAATAATTCAGCCTGATCTCACAATCAAAACGTACATATTTAGACGTAAATTAAAACTGTCCAATACGTATGTGCCTTTACGTATTTACAGTGTTGTTTACGTATTATCTGGACGTAATTACAGGTTCGATATGTAACTAAATTTACATAAAAACAACCTAAAATACGTACAGATAGAACGTGTTCTCTGACCAGTCAGTTATCCATAGAAAAATGCGTAACCCCACCCGAACCTAAACCTACCCAATTTATACAGAATGTTAAAAGAATAAAACATAATAAAACACAATTTTAGTAAAAATATAACATTAAAACGTTATTTTGAGCCACTAACGTTAATTCTACACCTACTCCTAAACCTACCAATAACCATTTCTTAAAACTACATAACGTTACTGTTATAAATAAACAAATAACAGACAAACAAACTTAACATTAATCATTTATTTTTTGCGAAAAGATCAAAAGTGGTACCAAAAGTAGTTCAAATGATAATGAGTTCCAGTCGCAGTCCTCTCTGGAGGTAATAGTTTTTATAAAGTACAGAGCCAAATTTAATTTATTAATCCGTGAAATTATGAATCTGTCTTCTCTCCGTGAAGGCGCACTGGCGCAGTACTGATTTCAAATGTCTATCAACTGAAACAAGGCATGTCGCAATCTGTGACGAATTAGGTGAGAACCAATGAGAGTTCGATATCAGTGCCGTAAACCGTGTCGTAACGTTTCTCGAGGGTGGCGCACTGGCGCTATTTTCACATTCAAATCAAATAACGAGCGCGGGCTTTGACTATGTGATGGTCGCTGTTACTGAGAATGAAGATGAAGATCGATTGATAAAGGGCCGAATTTGGATATGTTCCTTGCAAACTTCTGGATTCTAAAGATATGGAGTACAGCAAACAAATAAAATGGATGTGATTTGTAATTTCATGCTGTGCTTTTGTGTATCTATGGTTGTAATGCCACTCATTGGATAGGAGAAAATCGCACAGCAAAATATTGCAAAATGTTTCAGGTTCAAAATAAGTCATTCAGAATTATTTGATCATTAATTATTAATTACTAATGGGTTCACTATGTTTTCACTTTAGAATACTATTTCAGATTCTAAGTAATTCTTGAGGAATTATCTAATAATTATTTATTAATTACTAATGGTTTCCCAACATTTCCACTTTAGAATAGGTTTAATGTTTCAGGTTCAAAATAAGTCCTGCAGAATTATTTGATAATTAATTATTAATTAATAATGGGTTGCCTATGTTTTCACTTTAGAATACTGTTTCAGATTCTAAGTAATTCTTCAGGAATTATCTGATAATTCTTTGTTAATTACTAATGGGTTCCCAATATTTTCACTTTAGAATAGGCCTAATGTTTCAGGTTCAAAATAAGTCCTGCATAATTATTTTATAATTCTTTATTAATTACAAATTGGGTACCTGTATTTTCACTTTTCCTGGTATATATATATATATATATATATATATATATATATATATATATATATATATATATATATATATATATATATAATGTGGTATATGCTGAGGAGGCACACATACAGTACTGTATATAAAATATAAAAACTAAGGTAAGTTATCACAAGGCACTGGAGTGGGGTTCCTACTACAAGGTGATTTCTTACAAAACACACTCACAAAACAATTTACTAAATAGGCAAAACCTCTATAAAATGTATTGCATTTATTAATATTGCATTTTCATACTACTGCTATTATTGCTAATAGCATTTATATGAAAGGGTCACAATTCAATGTAATTGTGTAAAACTGTCCATTAGTAGTTACTTCATAGTTATTTTTCTAGAACACTAAGTAGTAGATAATCAATAGTAGTTCTTCAGGAGGTATGACAGAATACATTAGTTATTGATTAGCTAACTGTTACTTAACATAATCATAAAATTATATTACATACTGATTAATTAACACATCTTCCTTAGTAGTTAACAGTAGTGAGTTAAGTGTTAATGAATAATCACCTGTTAGTTCTTCAATAATTCCTTATAAGTTATGTAGTAAGTAAGAAACAGTATTCTAAAGTGTTACCCATAAAAGATATTAACATTTAGTCCACAAGACAATAAAAATGGTGAAATGATTAAAATAACCCCACTCAAAAGTTTGGGAACCCTTGGTTCTTAGTACTGTATGTGGTCACCTGATGATCCTCGACTGTCTTTCTGTTTTGTGATGGTTGAGCATGAGTCCCTTGTTTGATCTGAACAGTTAAACTGAGCAGTGTTCTTCAGAAAAATATTTAAAGTCCTGCAGATTCTTCAGTTTTCCAGCATCTTTGCATATTTGAACCCTTTCCAGCAGTGACTTTATGATTTTGAGAAACATCTGATCACACTGAGGACATTTGAGGGACTCAAACACAACTATTTAAAAAGATTCAAACATTCACTGATGCTCCAGAAGGAAACAAGATATAAAATAGTAAATAATTATGCACTACCATTTAAAAGTTTGGGGTTGGTACGTTTTTTAATGCTTTTGAGAAAATTAATATGCGTCAGCATAAAAATCAGCATTTATTTGATCAGAAATAAAACAGTAATGTTATGAAATATTATTTATTTCATTTTAAAAGTTCCTATTATAATATACATCTAAAATGTTATATTTCTGTCATGGCAAATCTAAATTTTCAGTAGCCATTACTCCAGTCTTAAGTGTCACATGATCCTTCAGAAAGCATTCTAATATGCTTATCTGCTGCTTAAGAAACATTTATTATTGGTATCAGTTTTGTAAAAGGTCGTGCAGTTTAATATTTTTGTGGAAACCATGATACTTTTTTCTTTGTTTAAAAGAAAGTTCAAAGCCATTTTTGAATGTTAACATGACGAACATTATAAATGACTTTATTGTCAGTTTAATGTGTCCTTACTGAATTTAAGCATCAATTTCTCAAAAATGTTAATGTCTCTAAACTTTTAAATTATAATATACTTTAAGTCAAATAAAATAAAATAAAATGCTTTAATGTAAGTACAAGCTATATATATAACAATACGAGTAGTAGCAACATACTTTTCAAAAGGGTAACTCTCATAGATTAAAGTTATAATGTTTCTGTAACAGTTGTTTATGACAGCAATGTTTATTTGTAGATATGTCCCACATATATTTAAATTAACGAGATCAAAAGTGAATATTGTTAAATGAATCTATATCTAAGCCTCCACTGTACTGTGACAATGGTATTCCCTCCAATTCACACAAAACAAGCTTTTAAATGTTAAAGGCAAGTATTAACCATTAGCCTGTTTTTAATTAGCAAACAGGCTCATTACAACAAGACATGTGATAGTAGTTAAACGCACAGTGACAGGAAACAGAACTTTGGGCAATGACATAAACAACGACTCAACTTGCTTTAAAGGATAATTCCACCCCAAAATGAAAATTTTGTCATTAATCACTTACCCCCATGTTGTTCCAAACCCGTAAAAGCTTTATTCATCTTCAGAACCCAATTTAAGATATTTTGGATGTAAACCGGGAGGATTGTGACTCTCCCATTAAATGCCGAGTAAATTAAACTGTCAAGGCCCAGAAAAGTATGAGACGTTGTCAAAATAGTCCATTTTCCATCAGTGGTTTAATCTGAATTTTATGAAGCAATGAGAATACTTTTTGTACAAAAAAAAAAAAAAAAAAATGTATTCAACAAATTGTCTTTGAGTATCCACAAGCAGGAGCAAGCAGTTTGAGTGAGCAAGCAGTTTAAGTATCCACTGAACTCAAGTGCAGAACAGCATACGTAGTGTTAGTGGATACTCTCCAAAATGGTTCTACGGTGATGCGGAGGAGACAAATTGTTGAATAAAGTTGTTACTTCGCGCACAAAAAGTATTCTCATCACTTCATAAAATTCAGATTGAATCACTTATGGCAGATGGACTATTTTGATGATGTCTCGTACTTTTTTGGGCTTTGACAGTGTTATATACTTGGCAGTCAATGGGACAGTCAAAGCCTCCCATTTATTATCCACAACAAAAAAATTGTTTTGCAAAGACGAACAAAGCTTTTACGGTTTTGGAACGACATTGGGGTAAGTGATTAATGACAACATTTTCATTTTGGGGTAGAGTAACCCTTTAACTAATTACATCTTATGCCTGATTCACAAGTTGATTATAACCCAGTAAATAATTTAGAGTTTCTAAAAGCAATTTCAAACTTTTGTTCACTGACTCCCACAGATCTACTCCAAGAACATCTACAGTCATGGCCAAAAGTTTTGAGAATGACACAAATATGAATTATCACAAAGTCTGCTGCCTCAGTTTTTATGGTGGCAGTTTCCACTGCATTTCAGCCTTGCCACAAAAGGCCCAGCCGACATCATGTCAGTTATTCTCTCATTAACACAGGTGAAAATGCTGATGATGTGGACAAGGCTAAAGATCACTCTGTCATGCTGATCGAGTTAGAATAACAGACCGTAAGCTTTAAAAGGAGGGTGGTGTTTGAAATCATTGTTCTTCCTCTGTTAACTATGGTTACCTACAAGGAACTATGTGCAGTTATCATTGCTTTGCACAAAAGGGGATTCACAGGCAAGGATAAAGCTGCTAGTAAGATTGCACCTAAATCAATCATTTAACGGATCATCAGGAACTTCAAGGGGAGAGGTTTAGTTGGTGTGAAGAAGGTTTCAGGGCACCTAAGAAAGTCCAGCAAGCACCTGGGCTGTCTCTTAAAATTGATTCAACTGCGGGATCTGGGCTCCACCATTGCAGAGCTTGCAGAGGGAAAGACTTTTGGAGGAGGTCCTGGTTTCAAGAAGGGCAGCAAAGAACCTGCTTCTCTTTAGGAAAATCATCAGTTACAGACTGATATTCTCCAAAAGGTACAGGGCTGCTGAGGGCTGAGGTAAAGTCATTTTCTCTGATGAATCCCCTTTCTGATTGTTTGGGGCATCCGGAATAAAGCTTTTCCGGAGAAGCAAAGGTGAGTGCTACCATCAGTCCTGGTTCATGGCAACAGTAAAGCATCCTGAGACCATTCATGTGTGGGGTTGCTTCTCAGCCAAGGAGTCGGCTGACTCACAATTTTGGCCAAGATCATTGCCATGCATAAAGAATGGTACAAAAATATCCCCAAAGAGCAACTTCTCCCAGCCATCCAAGAACAGTTTAGTGGTGAACAATGCACTTTCCTGCATGCTGGAGCACCTTGCCATAAGGCAAAAGTGATTACTAAGTGACATGGAGGACAAAACATCAAAATTTTGGATCCATGGCCAGGAAACTTCCCAGACCTTAATCCCATTGAGATCTTGTGGTCAATCCTCAAGAGGCTAGTGGACAAACAAAACCCCAAAAACTTCTGACAAACCCCAAGCATTGAATATGCAAGAATGGGCAACCATCAGTCAGGATATGGCCCAGATGTTGATGGACAGCATGCCAGGGCCAATTGCAGAGGTCTTGAAAAAGAAGGGTCAACAATGCAATTACAAAGTCTTTGCATTTATTATTGTAATTGTCAATAAAAGCCTTCGACACTTATGAAAGTCTTGTAATTATACTTCAGTATACCATAGTAACATCTGACAAAATACCTAAAAACATTGTAGCAGCAGACTTTGTGAAATTTTTATTTGTGTTTTTCTCAAAACTTTTTGTCATGGCTGTAGAGTTGGAAAGAGCTAGGAACTTAGCTTCTTAAACCCGAAGTGCTGTTTTCAGCATGCTAATCAACCTCTCTGCCTTAAAGCTCAAGGATCAAAATAACATCAATGAAGAGAAAAACCTGGAGCAAGATTTACATCTGTCACATCCAATCATTACAGCTTCCACCAGTTTAATCCACATCAACAATGAACATGTCAGTTAAGCTGAATCAAAAGAAGTATGTCCCAAAGGACTTATTAAATAATAGAACAAATATTGGAGTTGTTTTTTCTTTTTAAAAGAAAATTCTGACTACTACAAAACGTTGTGTTTAACTCAGTGTGTTGACATTTCTTCTTTGCAATAAATTGTACAATTTCTACATTAATATTGTTTTAAAAAAAAAAATCTTCAGTGTGGCAAATAATAATAATAACACTGATCATAAAGACTTGATGTAATTAAAGTGACCAAAACATAACTTCTGGCTTCAAATGCATATATTGTACAATGAAATCATAGCATAAAATTGGCAATTCAGATCTGCTGTATTCCCTTGACACGTGATTATTTCCATCCATCGCTTCTGTAATAATTAGAGTTGACTTTAACCTACTATATAGACACCCTGGTGTCCACTAATGAAAACAAAGTCTTTTGTTATGAGAGAGTCACAGCATAACTAATTGAATTTCCCCTGGTACCACTCCAACAAATGACCATGTCACAGCCCTCTCAGAAAAAATTTGGCAAGCTTGAGATGTGCTATAATTGAGGTGGACGGAAGAACAATTACAGTAGTCTTATTACCAAACAGTCCATGATCTTCTCTGAGCTGAGGGAGACCTTTCACTAAGATGGGGTCAAAGGAGCAAATACGAAAGCGTACGAAAGTGGTGTAAAAGTCTGTATGGAAAACTCAGCTCTGTACTGACATGCTTTGCAGTTACTACATCTACATGAGCCCAATAATTTCTTACCTTTTGCCAATGTAGCAAGCAGCTTTCGTGTGTTTAGATTTACTACCATGTGTTCAGAAACATTTAATGGATGCATTTTAATTAACAACATTTACAGGCTGCAGTGAGTGTTGATAATAGGCTTTTTACTATCTGAAAATAAGCATTGCTGGGGGGTGATTAGCTAAGGTGAAAGGTCATCTAATTAACAACAATTACTTGGATAAGTGGTGCAGACTTTCAAACTGTCTTTACCTCCATCCTCTTGCCTTGATGTCAAATCAATCAATGAACATTCATCTCTTTTATTGGTGCAGCTTGTTTTGTAACTTGAATATGCAGAAAATGTCACAAGCAGCATTTTTTATGGCTGCTTTAAAAGTAGAGAAACATGTTCAGCTCACAAGAATGCATGGCTTAAACATGTTAATCAGATGCTAGATCAGATTTTAAAAAATGAATGTAAAATAGTCAATTATAATGTTCAATGTAATCTATCAAATTTCAAAGTAGATGTTTTATATTCATTGCTATAAAAGGAAGTGTAAGCAAACATTTCATGATGGATACGCAGCTCTATTAATTGTTTAATCAGACAAATTGAGCTATGTTGGAAACTGCAGACTGATGCAGTTCTCAATGTCACTGCACATTTGAGTTTCACTCAGATTAACATAAATCAATCAAGTCTCTAACAAAAAACCTTTGTAAACTCACTGAATAAATTACAAGCAGGCTTCATTCAATTCTATGACCTATTTACTAGACTATTGTCTACTGCGCCTCATTAAAGATGTAACTTAAGGGCTTCCCCTGGCTTCTTCTTCGGGGTCAAATGTCATAATTAAATTAGCCGCTTGGCTTTATCTTCCACTTCAACAAGAAAATCTTATTTGCCTCTTACGCATTTTTGAAAAGAATTTTAAATAATGAGTGTTTTCAAAAAGAAACCTTTTTTAGTAATGAGTATACAGAATGAATTGGGAAACAAATTATTTTTCTAAATTCATTCATCAAAGTATACTCCAAAAGATTTTGGAAGCAAATATAGCAATTTAATGAGTGAGTTCATCCACATGCTATATTATTTACAGTAAATAAATTTGAAGTGTTTTCAATTCTGGATGTCTATCAGAGAAATTAGATCATTGCTTGCATTGCTTGAACATATGTTGACATTTCACAAATGCAATTATATATTATTTGGGGCAAATGTAAATGCATATGCACATATATGCACATCTGAGTCCACTGATGAGGCAGAAAATCATGGTTATGGCACATATGAAGCCAGTCAGATGGAAGCATGAAGCCATAGGGTGGAATAAAAAGATGAAAACATAATAGCAGTCCCACTTCGCAGGTCAGATTATTGGCACCCTTGGTAAATATGTACAAAGAAGCCAATGAAAATAAATCTATAGTGTTATAGAAAAACATTACAGAAAAACATTTATTTCATAATGTGACTCACCCCTTCCCACACACACACTTTTACTTGATTTTATTGATAAAAAAAAAAGTTAAAGGCAGTTCATCATTGAATTCAGTGATGTCATCATCTCAGTTCAGTTTAAATAGTATCTGTGCTAAGCAAGCCAGAGGTGACAGCGGCAAGGAACCAAAAGTCCATTGGTGACAGAATGGAGAAAAAACCTTGGGAGATACCAGGCTCAGTCAGGGGGCCAGTTCTCCTCTGGACAGATGAAACCAGCAGTTCAATTCCAGGCTGCAGCAAAGTCAGATTGTGCAGAAGAATCATCTGTTTCCTGTGGTCTTGTCCCGGTGGTTGTCTGAGACAAGGTCTTTACAGGGGATCTGTATCTGGGGCTCTAGTTGTCCTGGTCTCCGCTGTCTTTCAGGGCTATAGAGGTCCTTTCTAGGTGCTGATCCACCATCTGGTCTGGATACGCACTGGATCCGGTCGACTGCAGTGACCCTCTGATCTGGATACAGACTGGATCTGGTGGCTACGGTGACTTCGGAATAGGAGAGAAACAGACTAATATTAGCATAGATGCCATTTTTCGAATGATGTAGCAAGTACATCGGGTGTTATGGGAAGTGTTCTCGATTCTAGTTTACCTAATTAATGCAGCCTAAAAATCCTTTAAGGGATTTGGATATTAGACGCATATTAGTGTGTAATGTGTAAGCCAGGTTATAGAGATGGGTATTTAATCTAGATTTAAACTGCAAGAATGTGTCTGCCTCCCGAACAATGTTAGGTAGGTTATTCCAGAGTTTAGGCACCAAAGGCTTTTTTAAGGAAAGATTGCTATCAAATAGCACACCTAGGTTCCTAACTGATGATGAAGAACTGACTGGGCAGCCATCAAGTCTTAGACAGTGTTCTAGGTTATTACATGCAGAGTTTTTAGGTCCTATAATTAACACCTCTGTTTTTTTCAGAATTTAGCATTAAGAAATTACTCGTCATCCAGTTTTTTATATCGACTATGCATTCCGTTAGTTTTTCAAATTGGTACGTTTCCCCCGGTCGCGGAGAAATATAGAGCTTAGTATCATCAGCATAACAGTAAAAGCTAACAACATGTTTCCTGATGATATAACCCAAAGGTAACATGTAAAGTGTGAAGAGTAATGGCCCCAGTACTGAGCCTTGAGGTTTTCCATACTGCACTTGTGATCGATATGATGAAAAGTAATCAGATCTAGCATTTTTTTATGTTTTTCTGTAGGATAGGTTACTTCCCTGCCAAGCAATACGAAATACCTCTAGTCTTGTTTTCCTCCAGCTGTGCTCCATTTTCCAGGCTGCTCTCTTTAGGGTGCGAGTGTGCTCATTATACGTACCATGGTGTCAAACTGTTTTCCTTAACCTTCTTTAAGCATAAAGGAGCAACTGTATTTAAAATGCTAGAAAAGAGAGAGTCCGTAGTTTCTGTTCCATCATCAAGTTGTTCTGATGTTTTGAATATGCTAAGGAATTGGGATACATCAGGAAGATGATTACAAAGCAGTCTTTTGTGGTATAAGTGGCAATACTTGTAACCAGAATTAGAATTTACAGTTTTAGATATATGAAGTTTGCACAAAACTACATAATGATCTGAGATATCATCACTTGGCTGCATAATTTCAACACCATCAACATCAATTCCATGTGTCAGTATTAAATCTAGAGTATGATTTTGAAAATGAGTAGTTCCTAAGATGTGTTGTCTTATCCCAATAATGTTCAGAATGTCTATAAATGCTGATCCCAATGCATCCTATTCATTATCGACATGGGTATTAAAATCACCAACTATTAAAACTTTTTCTGCAGCCAGCACTTACTCGGATGTAAAATCAGCAAACTCTTTGTTGAACCTTAATTAAATTGTTACTCTTAAATTGGTTTGGACATTTTTTGTATTTTCTAGTTCGGGGAACAGACACAGTCTCTATAGTGTGATATCTAGGTGAAAGAGTCTCTTTTGTGCTGAGAATTAACTGACTTCTGTGATGTGAGGTGGCTAGCAGATGGTCAGTTTAGCCAGTCTGTCTGCTTCCTGACCTGGGCCCCAGTTAGTCAAGTACAAACTCTAAGACTACGGTATGTGTCATATTTCTAGAGGGAAGAGTGGCACAACCCAAGGAGGGATGAAGACCATCTTTTTTCAACGGGTCAGGTCTCCCCCAAAAGCTTGTCCAATTGTCTATAAAACCTATGTTATTCTGCCCGCATCACTTAAACATCCAGCCATTGAGTGACAATCTGCTATGTATCTCATCACCACGGTAAGCGGGGAGGGGACCAAAGCTGTTTCAGCAGACTATTAATCTGAGTTAAAAAAAAAAGGACAAATTCACTTAATCATCCCTCACAATGAGTAAAATCAAAGAATATAACTCTGAAATGCAGAAAAGCTATTGCTGAGCTTCACAAATTAGAAGATAGCTGTAAGAACATAGCTAAAGCATTTAAAGGCCCATTTCTATCATCAGGGAAATAATTAAGAAGTTCCAAAAAACAGGATATGTTACAAATCTGTCTGGAAGAGTGTGTGTTTCATTACTGTCTCAATGCAAAGCGAGGAGGGTCGTTTCAGTGGCCAAGTATCACAGTTGGATAATTTTAGAAATTAGTTTAGACTTTATAAAAATTATAATTTGTTGCTGTGTGTGTGCCTTACACTTAGCTTTTATTCTGTTCCACAATATACTAAATACTGAAATTTCAGTTTTCACAGATTTTATGTTGATTCCACACATTCTGCTGTCATTCTCTATATTTCAACGACATCCATCAGATCAATTGTCAGTTTTGCAAGAACTCCAAAACGACTAATTCTTCCAGAAGGATCCCAAATGAATTTGACACAAAGATGAATCTACACTAATGTTTCTTCCACTGTTTTCCAACCCAACAATTCTGGTTACAAAAACAATGACAGTCACCCTCCGCAAGAAGCTCTGTAAGTTATTACCGTTCTCTATAGAATGCTGACAATGTTGCACTAAAACAATTAACAATATTATTGCATAAGGCCACTGGGGAGGTTTTGAAGATATGCAGTCGTTGGATAAGCCTAAGGCGACATTTACAAAACTCTCTCTCTCTATCTTCTTCCCACCATCTGCTAGGTGCTCTTCATAATGTTGCAACAGTTTTGTTGCACAATCACATCATATCATGTGTGAACCCATTTACAACTACCGTTCTTACTGTTCTAGAAGGAAGTATGGCCCAGGGAAAAAAAAAAAAAAGGTATCTCAGAAAGAAAAGGAAAGTTAATTCTGGATGAATAGATGAGGATGAGTAAGAGAAAGCAATTCTGAATGTATGTTCTAAAATTGTGAATTTCTACAGTAAAATGTAATAAAAAAAATGTTTTCTAATATTCAACAACTAATTCTAACGTCAGATTGTATTTATTCTGGGGAAATTTTTTTTGTGACTCTTTCGCCAGGTTAGTTCCATCAATTTTTTATTTGCATTTCAATTAATATTTATTAATTTATAAGATATACCAGTAGGTGAGGAGTGAGTCACTGAATAATAAACTTAAAAATACTGATTTACTCAAGAATGAACCACCACTATGCTGTGTTTGCATTGAGATTCTGCAAAATATCATATTTTACAACACAGAGGGTATAAGAAAATGCTGAATTTCTGTCTTGATGAAACCTTTTAAAAACCTTGACTTGATTTGCTTTGTAAGTTGTTGTGCAATTGGACTAGTTTTAAGGCAATTAAACTCTGTGTGTTCCACATGGCAAAACTTATACTTATGGGATCAAGCAGTCATCAGTTTATAACTTGCTGTCTCAAAGATCAAGACTAGACAAGAAGCATTTAGAAATCATGCTATTATATTTTTAGTATGCTTTTAACCAATCTTTAAGTGAAAGAAGCAAATCCCAGATCTGCATGGTTACTTTATTCTGGGCTGTGTGGAAAGATGATCCAGTGGCTGTTTTTACTAGCACATCCTGTTGTGTCAGCAGTGTTTCCCTCTCTCAGAGTGTGTATAGAAGAAAAGAAATTGGTCAAACAACACTGATACAACACAGGCCCAAAAATGAGAGGGAGATAAACTTCTTTAATATACACAGACAGACAGATATAATCACAGACACACATGCAAACACACACAATGCATGTTCCTGCTGTGTTTGAAATCCCGTTTAGTTGTTTGCATATACAAGGGACCAAAAAGTAAATGAATTTAGACACTTTAATTATAAATATCATTATTATATGACAAAATATCAAAGTGGCATCATAAGCACACTTTTCAAGATAAACATTTCACAAGAAGAAGTCTATGTTTACAATCATAATCTGTTGATGTGAAAAATGAAGATATTTTGGGTCTTGCATTCATGTATTTATTTTTTTTAAACAGCATTAAAGAAAAGTAAAGTTAAAAAGTTAAAAAGTCAAAAGTAATTAGTGAAAAGTAATTGCAAAATTTTGTCAGAAAAGTTTTTTTCTTTTTTTTTTTTTTGCAGATGATACTGAGAATATAAAGTCATCATTCAAATAAAATGTATATAAATAAAATATATACTGTTCTTGTATGAGTAAATAGAAGAGTGATGGGGAAATGTGGGAAGGGTTTGTCACCACAGCAGCTCTGTGGTTCGACAGTCCTCAGTTTAATCCTGTTAGAGCTTTTCAAAACTGCTGCGTCCACTGATGAGCAGATAGAAGCCCGACAGTCTTTGTGTGTAAATTCCACCTGTAAGGGAGGGTAAGACAGAAAAAACACCATCACACAATGATTCTCCCTCCCCTGCCCCCTCTTATTGCTAAATCTATTCCCGGGATGTTGGAGTTACTGGTACTCCATCAGGAAATAATCAACACTTTAAAAACTATTGTAATTTTAATGGTTACTCTTACATTGCAATGGTAAAAACAAGTCTTCTTATAACTCAAAAAGTGCATTTATTATTCCCAGAAATAAAACAAAAGCTCACATTTGATGGTTTTTCACTGAAAAAAAAAAAGTTTCTTCTTAGTTTATTTTATTATTTATTATGTGCTTAAGTGTTCTTTTGATATATCATGTTGTTAAATTCATGTTTATTCAATTATTTTAGTGTCATGTTTGGAAAGGTCTAGAAAAGACACTTGTGATGAACTTAGATTCAGTATGTGGATTTTTTCTTACCACCTGTGTTTTTAATGTGGTTATTATTGTATTATAACGGTACAAAACGGATTATTGGAAAAGATTTGATGTAAAATTGAAGTTCAAGCTGTAAAACTTTAAAGTTGCTGTGGTATATTTGGTATTAAAGTTCTGGTAACCACAGCTGCCGCTTTTTTTTTCTTTTTTTTCAGTTTTAGATTGGTCCCAGATACTCCAATGATGTATGTAAAACTAATAAAACTTAACTTTTTATTTTCATTTCAAGTTCTTTTAAAATGTTCATCTGATGCTGTTTGAGTAGAATAACCTTTTTTTCTCTCTCTCTTCCATAACCTATTTTTTTGTTTGAAGAGAAATCCTGTCAAAACAGCCAAAGGAGATGAAACAACCTTTCAATACGTACAAATTGAAATCGACAATATAGCAAAGAAACATCCCGGGTGATTCCAACAACTCTTAACAAGTTTATGCCCTGTGTCAAAAGAAATATACAATCCTTTTCGCTTGCTATCAGATTACTCTCCTTGAAAGGACAGCTGTTTCCACGAGGGAATGGTGCAGTGCGTGGCTTGAGCTCTCAGATATAACAGCATATTGTGTATTGGATTTCCACACAGTTGGCAGTTGCAGGGATTCCCGGAATCCGAGCGAGTAGCATTACAGGAGCCATGTGTCATTATTCCCGTGACCAAAAACTGGGCTTTAGCCCCATGGAAGCCTGGCAGCCATGCAGTTATGGATGACACAATAGATGAAGTGTTACTTCAATTCATTTCACAATAACATGAACTTGCTTGAGGTACACTGAATATTGGGTCGATGTCAGCGATATTCAATTCCAGGCAATGTTTACTGGCAGATTTTATTAACAATCAAAGCCTTGCTTAGTGGTTTGGTGGACTATAGTACATTGTTAGAATGATGTAATTGTATCACGCAGACTCTAATGTAAGACTTCCAACCTTAATTGTCAGTAGAACAAGATCACTTGAGCATGTCAATACATTTCACATACAGAGCCAGAACAAGCGATGCTGCCAGTGCCTGGAGTGGTCAAGCCCAGGACCAGCCAGCTTTAGATTATCAGACAGGTTTTAAATGGGGTTTTCTTCAACTTCAAGCATGATTATTGGTGGATGGAGGTTATTAAAAATAAATAAATTATTTTGATTATTTTCTTGGTCATTTTTTTTCTACTTGTCATCATGAAACTGAAATTGCAATCATCTTTTGTTAAATATCTGTGTAACATGCCTTTATGAGAAGAGCACGTTGGTCAGGACTTGGTTTTGTCCATCGAGCATTAAAAAGAAAAAAATGCAAGGATATACAGGTGCATCTCAATGAATTAGAACGTTGTGGAAAAGTTCATTTATTTCAGTAATTCAACTCAAATTGTGAAACTCGTGTATTAAATAAAAATTCAGTACACACAGACTGAAGTAGTTTAAGTCTTTGGTTCTTTTAACCGATGATTTTGGCTCACATTTAACAAAAACCCAAAGAAAAAAAAAGAAAAAATCGAAGAAAAAAAGAATGACCTCTAAAATGCATTGATTGTATATTCCCTGTTGGACAAATTAAGTAAACTAGTCAGTGTAAGTATGAAAAGTGTGTTTTAAGGGAGTATATTATCCAAAAGTGCCTAGTTGACATAAATAAACATCCATTTACTGTATGCCATAAAGTCACAAATTCTTCCATATATATTTAGTATAGTTTATATCCATATGACATATATAGTATGTGTTAGAATGATGACTATTGGCACTGGAACACATTCCATGGTCAGCAGTGGGCAATTCATCAGGCTTGTCACACATAAGCTATATCCAAGGAACACACTGATTCATAATTGAGAAGTCACATTTGTCCCTGTCTTTGGAGTATTAAAGTAAAAATTAGCTCTAAACATGAAATGCATGACCTGAATTGGCAAAACTATAATAGACTTGACCTCATGGATTCATCAGACAGGTCCATAAACAAAGTCATTTTAAACTCATTATGTTGTGTGTATACAGGAAAACCCAGCTCTGTTTATGTACTCTAATGATGTTCAAATATAGATGTAATATGTGTGCGTTCATGAGTGTAATGTGAGATGTACTGCATGTATAGTTCTGGCTGTGAGCACAACATTTCGCACTCTGCCATTAATCAGCCTGTGTGTCAAGTTCGACAGATGTGTCCTAACTTAGCAAGCTATGCTGCTTCCCCTCCTTACAAGAAAGCAGCCAGCCCCTTTCTCCTAGTCCTTTCAAATGGTATGAATTTCAAAAACAGATTCAGATACAGGACACAGCACTGATAAAGCACACATATATTATTCACTTATATACATTCATCCCTCACTTGTCTGTCATGCTATAGTATCCATACTCCATCATTTTTATTACTTTTTTCTCTCAATGATAATGCATTCACTCTGTCCACTGTGTAGTTGGCATTGACAAAAGTTTATTGCACTTTGTCAATATGTCTATTTTATTATTGGGCAGGTTTAAATTCTCAGTGTATTCAGACTTGTAAAATTTTGGTCAAATTTTTTTTAATGATCTATCATAAATAAGTGTAAAGGTGTACAAACCCGATTACAAAAACTTATTAGGTCAATTGCAGAGCCGGATTATCCATAAGGGCACTTGGGCCAGTGCCCGGGGGCACCAACCATTCACAACAACTAGGGGGACACCACATGACACAAGCTTTAAAAATATTTTTCGTTAATTGTTTTATTATTAACTTGAAATTCTTGGAAGACCATACATAACTCGTTTATGAACACTAACTTAACAACAACAATAATAATAATAAATTATAAATATAAAATAAAGATTACATGACCACTATCAGTCCCCCCTTCCGTCCCCAATCTGTCAGAGTTAAGTTGGTACACAACAAGTAAGCGCAAATGTGTAATTTTTTTAACGGCTACAGAAAATTAATCAAAATGGACAGACGTCAATTGAGTGGTTTTGCAAAAAGAAAGTTAAAGAAAGACAAGGACGCTAGACGTTTAGCTACAATTCAAATTGTTCCAGGGATCGAAAGTTTTTTTACAACAAGTGAAGAATGTGGCATGGGCAGCTTACACATCTGGAAAGGCACCATCAATGCTGAAAGGTATATCCAAGTTCTAGAACAACATATGATACCATCCAGATGTTGTCTTTTTCAGGAAAGACCTTGCATTTACCAACATGCATGGTCAGCCTGCAGTCCAGATCTTTCACCCACAGAAAACATTTGGCGCGTCATAAAGAGGAAGATGCGACAAAGAAAACCTAAGACAGCTGAGCAACTAGAAGCCTGTCTTAAACGAGAATGGGACAACATTCCTTTTCCTAAACTTGGGCAACTTGTCTCCTCAGTCCCCAGACGTTTGCAGACTGTTATAAAAAGAAGAGGGGATGCCACATGATCTTGTCCCACCTTTTTTGAGATGTGTTGATACCATGAAATTTAAAAGCAACTTATTTTCCCCTTAAAATGATACATTTGATATGTCATCTATGTTGTATTCTGAATAAAATATTGAAATTTGAAACTTCCACATTATAAAATACATATGGAACATAATTATATGGAATTTGAAGGAATTTTGAGAAAACACTCAGATCAGTTGTACTCCCTTTAATGCTTTAATACTTTTTTTTTTTTTTTCAGGACCCTATCTCAAGTATGGGTAATAGTAATAGTGAAGGTTGATTTAAAAAAAAAAAAAAACTAAACAAAACAACAGGATTGGGAATTGTTATACAACTGTCAAAAATCCCCCGAGAATTATCTGTGGAGCAGTTGTCTGAAGCCTCACTTAACTAGAAACTGATAATGCTATGCAGTGTGACTATACTACATGCTAACAACAGGCCTTGTGCATGAGCAGTGTAATTCATAACACATGTAGACTGTAATTATACAGTTTTTTCTTCCACTTCATTTGGACCGAGTTAGGTGACGCATGGTGAATGAGTTTAATAAAACAAAGAAAAAAGAGAAGCTCCCCTCCATTTACGTCGATCTCTAACCGCCATTTCTGTGTGAGTTTGAACCACAGACGCTTAGCATAATGCTAACGAGGTGTCGACTGAGGACTTCAAGGAATTATTATGAGTATACCACAAGAGCCTGACCGCAAAAAAACGCTGATTTGGAAGTGAATGAAAGGAGAATTACATCACTCAGCTAAGCCGCCTGTATGTAGGTCTTTAGGGAGGAAATGTCTTTATCACTAATTAGCAAATAACAGCACCGCAGCACCATGGACAGCAGTTTCTGGTGTCCTAGTAACTAGTGGCTTAATACAAATTACAGTCAAGGTAAAGGAAGTAGGAAGTGACTAACAAATTTTCCCAGCAGGCAGTAGAGTGTTGCCAGCATGTATGAGTGACTCAGGTGTAGTACATTTGTTTATCAGTGTAAAATACCCTCTGATGTGACTTTTGACTATTAAAGAGTGCAATGTTACATACATCATACTTGACCCTTTTTTATACTGCAATGGCCCTCCTTTTTATTTTATTGTGTTTATTATTTACGACATTTAACTTTCCCAATATTATTATTATTTTTTTATTTTTTATTAAGATTTAATTATTTTATTATTATGTAATGTATTTACTTATTTTACAATTGTATTATTATGATTTATATAAATATTTTATACTGCATGTATCAAAGGGTAAAAAAAAGCTATTAAATAAATTAAAATTATAATAGAATAAATTAAAATAAAATAATAATACAAAATAAAATAAATAAAATATAAAAGTTAATTTGCTTATTTAAAAATATAATTAAAACAAATAAATCAAATTATAATAAAATTATACATATATGAAGGTATTTAATTGTTTATTTTTCTATGTTTATTTTATTATATTGAATTATTTGTTTTTTATAATTTTGTACATCCTTCATTTTATATCCTTTTCATCCAAATGTATTCACATATTAGTGTACTGTTTACTGCAATTAAAGGAAAATATAGTATGGTTTAAATCTATTTAAAATGCAAGTATCTTAACTGTGTCATGTATGTAATTTCATAATGACTTCTATGTAAATATATATAAAATATACTTTAATGTCATTTCTGTTGAAACTTGTTTATAGTTGTATTTAGACATTTTTAATGATAATAAAGTTGCAATTTAGTACATTTAAAATATATTACCTTTAAATGTTATATTGAATGCGTGATTTCAAATGACAACAAATCAAACGAATTGTAAAGCACAACAAAAGTTATTAAACATAATGATTTTAAAAGTACTTTAAAGTAAAACTTTTTATTTGACTTTGCAATGTGCACTTTTTAAGTGTACTATATGATTGTGTAGAGAAAACATAGTCATGAAAGTGTGAGCAGAAAAATATAAGGAGGGCGAAGCATCTTGTTACTACAGAGTGTCTTCTTACGCTTATTGTAGTGCTTATTTATCCGTATCTTTCATATTGTAATATTGTTTGGGTGAGTACTTTTCCTACTACTCTTCGAAAAAATTTAGTTCTATTCACAACATGAATTGTTTATGATATTATGACAGCATGTTGGAAATTTCAAGCAGTGATCCACAAAATTGAAGCCTATGGTTATTCTGCCCCAAGCTTCGGCTAAACAATGTGACTTCTGATGCTGAAAATGAAAGCACAAAACTTTGTGTAGTTGCAGAGTGTGTGTACACTCATGTGTGTTCACTCAACCCATAACCCATCTATTAAAACATGCACTAATGAAACCAGAGAATGGTTTTAGCAAACTAAGGACCAAACATGCCAAAGTTAATAGGCCATCAGTCAGCTTGTACAGCTTTATTGCACTTGGTTTGTCAGTAGTTGTGTGTGGTATTTGTGCATATATGCAGGACATTGGCTCTGTTGCACATTTGCATGCCCTGCTGAGTGTGTATCCAACACTTTGTGGAGATATACAGCCGCACCTATTTTTGTGCCTTTTATCAACCAATAATTGGTTTCTCTCAGCTAACCTGACACCATGGCATCATTACTCCTTACTTCCACGGTGTTTCTGTTCCCTGTTAGCATGTAACAGTAGCTCACGACTCCGCTTGATCAAAAAGAGGCCTCAACATTAAAAGGCAAAAAAAACTGTAAACCCAAACCACATGTGAGGCTCTCCCTTGGGTTTCACCCCAATCCTCTCCTCTTCTCTTTGGCTTTGTCTCTCACATGCCCCTTTAGAAAAATGCTGAGGGCTGCAGGGTCAGCAAATTCATTGCAGTGGAGGTGCTGCTAGCGACCACGACCTGTTTGATCTCAGCACCCGGCTTGTCTCTAATAAATTAACCAGCAATCGAGGCTATTTACTTTGGTTGGAGGCTATTTGAGCAGAGATTGTTAAACGGCCCAGTTGTGTCGTTTACTGGGGAAGTGAGAGCTTTTCCCTTCATTTAGGAGAATTCCACTGCTTTATGAAATGAGGGGAGCTTTGCAGGGGGGCTCCACTCAGGGTTCCCAATTCTGCTCTACTGCTTGACAAAAGTCAGAGAAGAAAAGCATATTGTGTTTTATGTGTATATTGTGGGAGGAAAGGGTTGTAATACTTCAAAGGAGTTGCTTTAAAGGTAAATGGGCAAGTACTTATTGCAAACAGAAGCCATCATGTAGCGGTCAGCCAAGAGAGCAAATAAATTCCTGTAGCCTCATGTGAATTATTCAATCCATGGTTTGTATAATGAAATTACTTTTGCCCTATTAACATACCACCAAATGTATATTTGCAATTTTATTATATGTTGTTTACATTACATTATACATCATTGCATTTGCATACATGTCCAAAATATTGCATGCACATTACACATTAGTATATGTATAACAATCGTTACTTTCGTCCCGGCAGAAACTCCTGACATGTAAACCTGATTTACTTTTATGCTGAAAAACATAAGGATGTGTTAAACCACCAAATAGCCAGTAGATTGATCATTACTGTGACACATGAAACAAGAAAAACAACACAACTAAAATAAAATAAAAAATACCGCTTCAATAATTTACTTTTTTCCAAAAAAGGTAATTTTTTACTCGAAAACAGCTTTATGAACCTAACTGCGGGAAACAATGACGTAATCACGTGATAGTCTCAGGTCCATTAAGGGTTGCGTGCTGAACATGCTGTCATAGCTTGGAATGTAAATGCAGTAAGAGGCTCTGAGAAAATCGCTTTTTTACTTTCGTCCCACGTTAATTTCGACCCTGCTCTCCCCTAGTAATAGGCTGAATTGCAAATAAGTAGCCTAGTTCTAATACACGCAATAACTAGCTATCATTGCATTTTTATATTTATGTAGCATACACAATAATATTATTTTACACTGTTATCTTTTTGTTTTTAAAATTTGGCATGTTTGTGTGATGTGCATCTAAGTCAGCGCACACTGTGGACCCACCCAGAGGCGCATTTTCTACCAACGCTCTCTTAAATAACAAAAAGATATTGCGCCATTGACTTTAGACCAGGTTTGATTTGGTATATGGTGCAGTCTATTTTCAGCTCCTTAAAATAGCATTGTGCCAGCAATGCGCCTGAACACACTTCTTTTTTAGACCAGCATGCCCATGGGCGCACAAATGGGCTCAAATACATTTGCTAGTTAAACGACGTGGTGCTGGACGGGAAAATGCGAATGGCGCCAGACTGAAACTAGCAAACACACTTGCGCTGCGCCTTGCGTTGCATTGTGCCGGGTGTATGATAGGGCCCTAAATATTGATTTAAGTGGAAAAAAGACCATAACTGTATGTGATGGAATTTTGTTTTAGGCAGCATTGCTCATATTGTTTTAAAACCAGGTGTTAATGTTCTGATGTGCTTTGCAACTGACAACAGTATTCAGTATTCACTGTTTTACATCAAGCTACTTAAAAAGAGCCTTTCAAAAAAAAATTACCACAAAGTAAAGTAATTTACAATCAACAGATGATCATCATTAAGAGCTATCAAATTAAACAGTTCACAGAAAGTTGCAATACTATGAAAATTTCAAGGGCTGTCTCTTTAAATTCGATTATTTTCAGTTTTCAATGAGCCTCAATCAGAGACCTGTCTGACACAACCTTCATTTATACCTGAGGAAACTTTGGCATGGAATGAGTCACTGAGGCCCACAGCCCTACTGTAAATTACCCAATACCACTGGAGGAATGCAGTAGTAAAAATTCCTGAAAGCATCTGGAATGATGCGAGAGCTAATATGACTTGGCCATATGTGGCCAATATGGGAAATAAAGCATTCTGCTTTCACAAGCCCAAGGAAGGAGACTCTGTTCTGCATCCCCTCGCTGCTGTTCAATCTCAGAGCCCTTTGTCCCTCTTAAAGGATCTTTTTCTCCTCTGCTGTCATGGTTATTCACTCTCTTTTTGCTGGAAAGGTTTCAGGAATAGGTAAACGTACTTATATGGTGATACTTTGCAGCCAAGAGCTTTGGAGGGGATTGTGCTGGAAGCGAGAATACTTTGTGCTTCTACCAAATCAGAGATTTTAAAAGTGCTACATGTGCTGTATGCTTTTCATCTAAACCTGCTCTTTACAGTGGCCTGTTGGCCTGTGAGGTTTTTAAAAGATATGTTAGCTTCCAATGTCTGTGTTTATCCCATAATACGAGATTTTCCACACGTGTGTAAATTTTATGGAAGGCTAACAACTACATACAGGAGTTAAAGGTTTAAATTAATACCTGCAAGGTTACAATTGAAGTAATAATGAGCACTCTTTGAAAAAAGAAAAAGAAAAAAGTAACTGAATGTCCATTTTGACAGTTTGATATTCGTATGCCCAGACAACTAATCTCATCAGGATTTCCCAGAATGCATCTCATCAAATATACAAACTTTATATGTAATGGATCACTTGGACAACATTCATTAAGAAACTTTTCAGAAAAATACATTATTTTTAGATGGCGAAGTGTTATAATACAATGCTAAACATAATAAAATTATAAACACTTGAATCCACTGTTGAAGTGATTTTGCTTTTTATTTTGTTTTACAGCTTAATATTAATATATTTACTTCAAATGAAAATGAAATGTAAAATGTAAACTACAAGAATATTTTCTTAATGAATAATTTGTCTTTTTTTACACAGAAAATATACAAATACCCAGTTAAAAACATGACATAAATTTCCTGATATAATATATATATATATGTGTATATATATATATATATATATATATATATATATATATATATATATATATATATATATATATATATATATAAATCATATAAAAATACAATTTTCAATTAAAGATGTTATTTGAAAAAAAAAAAACTCTAATATTTTTCACTTCTTTTTTTATATGTATTGTTTTAAAGATGTTTTGATATTTTACTGGTAATAAAAAGAAATAAAATACAGTAATACTGATTAAAAATACTTAAATTAAAAAGTATAGACTTTCTTTTGTCACCATCCCATAATGTTGCCCTCTAGTTTTTCATTCGAACCCATAAAAGACACATGTGTTTGCCTAGACTAACCCCCATTTCCATCCCGTGATCCTGTGCACCTTCTCATTACATGCTTTATAACAGTCTGTGTAAAGTCAAACCACTTGTCGGCCTTAATGGTTTAGATGACCGTGTCACTGCATCCCTAACACTCTGTTTGAGGAGGGCAAACAGGAGTACAGTCTTGACACGGCTGGATTAACACTGAGACGGGGAGGAGGACCGGTCAACCAACAGAGGCGGAGAGGAAGTAGACTCAACATGAGTAGAGCAAGGGGTAATTAGAGTCATAAATAATAACCCACACAGACACATGCACGTACAGAGCCTCACACACTTTTGCCAGCAAATAATTATTTTCTTTATTATAATAATAATAATAATTATTATTATTATTATTATTATTATTATTATTTTTGTAAAATATAGAAACATACCTAAAATTACAAATATACAGGAGAAGAAAAATAGGAATAGGAAAAGTAGCATAGGAAAGTAGCTAAATGCAAGCAATATTCTAAACCAGGTTTATTAAAAAACATATACATTTTTTATTTTGATATTAATCTCACTATTTTTTTGTGAGTGTATATATATATATATATATATATATATATATATATATATATATATATATATATATATATATGTATTTGTGCATAGAAGAAAAAGGCAAAATGGAGTAAGAAAGTCAATGTTTATCTATTTGTTTATTTGTTTAAGTTTTTGTTGGTTTTTTTATTGTTTTGTTACTAGAAAGCATGATTTTTTTATGCAGTTTAACACAAGAAAAAATTACACTAAGACTAAATTACTAAATACACATACTTAAACTGTCACTTTTAGTATGTGGGAGTTAATTTCGGATTTTAAATTTGGATTACATTGGCATTTGGAACAAAACTGTAAATATTGTTCAGTCAGCTTTGGATCAGTCTAAATATCTAGCTTGACATTAGCTGCAAGGAAAAAGGGAATGGAGACCCCTGAAAACCCCTAAAAAAATGTAGGGAAGGAACATGACACACGGACGGAAATGTTGCAAATTCATTCCTCTATCAAGAGGCTTTATTACACTGATCTGTCTAAAAATGGAAGAGGATGAAAGAGGGCGGCCGTCCAACAGTCTGACTCCCAGAACCAGTCACAGCCCTCTGGAGCACATCATATTGTGTTTGGAAAGAGTTAGTGCAGTAAATTCAACCCAGTGAGGAATCCTTGCAGTATTCACATCCAGGAGTGTGACATGTTCATAGTTCTGTCATAAAATTGGAGGAAACAACTGCCAGATAAGAGTGCATGCAAACCAGCCATGAAATTGCTCAAACCCCAAAGCGTTTCACAATAGTAGCCAGGATTGCCATTAATGGGGTCAAATGTGGGAATGATTCGACTGTAGGTGTCTCATCCATGGAATGTTCACAACTATTCCAGTAAGATTGATGTGGAATCCTGTAAGAAATATGAAAGTCATTTTAACAGATGAGTAAAGTCACCTGAAAAGGTAATTCTTACGTCATGTCTATGAAAAAAATAAAAAATAAATAAAATTGAATGGAAAATAATAATAATTTACAAATTAGATTTTTACTGTAATAAATAAACTAATTTATATTTTTAAACTACTTTGTGTCATCAGAAAAAATGTCAAAGTAAAATAATTCTTATCTGTCATTTGGACTGAATGGGTTTCATTTGCTATTTTCTTAAATCAGTAGAATAGTGTTATGATTGGTATATTAATGTGACATAATATAAACAATATCTATATAATAGTTATTTTCTGATTAGCTCTTTTGCCTGATTATATTCATGTTTCCTTTTGTATTCCCCTGTAAGTATATGAAAAAATGGATGTCGTAAATCGTCCCCTTGAAGTGATAAGGTTGTATCTGACATTTTTATCAAAATTTACTTTACACACATATTCTTATTCAAAACTTATTTACATTATGTGATAGATTATCATTTTTTATGTCGTGTACATTTTGGGACTTTTTTTTTCAAAAACAAAAAGGTTCTACCTACACTTGAATGGAATGCACAAATTTTGAAGCTCTATATCTTAAAACTACTCGGAATGCAGATAGAACCTTATAATTCCAAGGGGACGAAGTGTTACTGTTATAAAATATAGACAAACTGTATATTACTTTAATGATATTTAACACTTCCATAACATTGCTTCGGATAGGAGTATCTTTAGGATTTATTCATGGTATGTTGAAAGTAATTTGTTAATCCTTTTACACTTTTAAATTTACGTTTAATGATTGATGTTGAAGGCTGTGTAAAATAATGGGTTGCACTTTATTTTACAGTATGTGTACTATCATGCACTTATAGTCTACAGTGTATTTATCTAAGAAAGCTCTGGTAATACAAGGTAACTACATGGGCTAGGGTTAGGTTTAGGGGTAGGTTCAGGGTTAGTACCTAGCTATTACATAGTTATTTTAATTACTATAATAAGTACATAGTATGTACATGAGGACAGTGTAATAATTTGTTATATATATATATATATATATATATATATATATATATATATATATATATATATATATATATATATATATATAATGGAAAACTGGAAGATGCTGCTGAAAATGACTTAAGCAGGATTCAAACAGCTTGCCCACACTTTAACATCACCATACAATGCATATATAACATACTCTCTGGTCTGAATTTTACTGAACAAGAATGTGAGGGGCCCAGATCAATATATAGCCAAGGGGCCCCGACTGCATAGCTATGGCCCTGATGGTAGCAATATGTTTGTTAGATTTTAACATTTTCAAATAGATTGAATAAACATTTGCTAAACACATTGGCTACATCCTCAGCTGACTAGCATTTGTGTCCCCTTAAAGACCCTGTTGGCTTCTTTCAAAGATTTAACTCTATCTCCCACGTTGCATTAAAGCTATAACATATATTTCAAAAATTGCATATGGTTCAGAAATTCTTCTGGCTGATCTCCAAGTATGTCCATCTGCTCATCTGCCAGTGTCACGGCTTATTGATTTTGGATGTGTTGGTGATAAACCTGCTGTGATGTTCTTCCAGAATAACAATCATTTCAACCATTATACAGTTCTGACGATATGGAGACCAGCTGATTCTGAAGTTTTCAAAGAGCACAGAGAATGGTGCACATGAGAAACACAGACCTTGCCTCTTTACCAGTTTATTTATTGTTCCTTCTCTCTTTCAAGCCTAAAAAAAAAGTGTTTCCTGTTAGAAAGGTTTCTGCGTAATGGGGTCATCTCATGTGGATGGAATGAGGACGTTAAGACATTTAAAACACTCCATATGTGAAACTGTTTGAAAACTTGATTTTATTTTTTACTTTTTAATAACTAATTTGAGAAATAAATGTACATGCAGTTCTGCGTTTAAAGCTGAAATGTCAACAAAAAAAAACAAAACAAAACAAACAAAAAAAAAATATATATATATATATATATATATATTCTTTTCAAACAAGTTTCTTGAACGTTCCCCCAGTAGATAGTTCTAACATAAAAAAAACTTTGCCATTGGCTGAACTCTATACTTTGGTTGTTGATTATATTTTGAATTGTGGTTGTTGATGGTTTAAGCAGACTGAAGTTCCTTGCACACAGTCTGAAATTAATTTTTAGCATTTGTCATACTTTCTTATCAAAATGCTTGTTAAGGATGTGAAAAAGCTGAAAATGAAACCTGATCCAAATATTTTTATGATGGAAAAAAGTGTCAGAGGCAATGTGTAAATGTGATTGACACAATGTGAGGTCGTATTTATTTTTTAACCTGTGAAAATTTCAGACGAGAATTTGAAACTCAATGTGCAAAGACATTAAGACTAGATTGGAGAAAATCCAGCATCCATCCTTCAACCAAGTAAAAAAAAATAAATAAATAACTGCAAGGGTGAATCATGCACAGAAAGATTACATGCATTTAAAAATAGATAGAGATTTGTATATTTATATAGAATTTTATAGGCAAGTCTTATTGCATATTATAAATGAACACACTACACCTGATAAATCCTGTTAAATAACTTTGTTAAATAAGTTGTTAAATAATTTTGACAAAAATGTATAAATGTGATAATTGCTTGGCAGAGCTCAAGGGATTATTTCGCTTAGTTTTAGATAAAATTGTCTCAGAACAAATATGTGTCTTTTGGCTTTCAGAAAATACACAGAGCAGAAAAATTTTGCAACATCAACCGAATAAGATTTTCATCTCAGATTTAATAGTAGGCTCAGATTTAATTAAGCAGAGCGAATAACGCACTTTATCCTGTCCTGCAATTCAAATGCAAAAAAAAAAAAACTGATACGGACTGACTGTGAGCGCTTCAAAATCTCAGTAATTCCATTAGGATATGGAGGTTGATTTGTGGGATGGGTGGCAAGCCAAAGGTCACTGGCAGCTTGTAACAAATGCCACATCACATTACACCAAACAAGAGAAATAATCGGCTTCTTCACCAGAGCAAATTAGCAAGCCATGCCTCTAATGGACTTTTACCAGCATTTGGCTTGGCAACAAAAGACAAGCCTCTGTGTCGGTTTAGGACTTGAAGACGCAGCCCATTTTGATTTGATAATGAACACTTGTATGATTTTTTTGGAGAGATATTTATTGGTCTTTATAAATATTATTATCTTGATATCCATGTAGTTACATTTTATTCAAGTTATAAAGCATTGAGGCCATACTGCAAATATGAGAGGATCTGACACACTACCATTCAGAAAGTCGGTAAGATTTGAAATGTTTAAGTCTCTTATGCTTACCAATGTTGCATTCATTTGATAAAAAAAACAATTACAGTATATTGTGAAATATTATCACAATTCAAAATAACTCTTTTCTATTTTGATATTGTTTTTCATTGGATTCCTATGATTTAGTTCCACCATTTAATATTACATTTGTGAATCAGAAAGCAGAAGATCAGCAATCTCCTTAACCACTTTGAAACCCATATCACAGATTTCCAGTCCCATAGAAACACTATAGCTAAAATATAAGCTGAGAGGTCAGTTTAGTGCTGCAATATCACTGGATGCAAACGGTAACCATTAAACCCTTTGTGCAGACGTTAGTGTGAAAAAAGCATGGTTTGACAATCTTGGGATCACCTCACAGACTTGAAACCCTTGCCAAGTAGCATGCCAGGATTGGGCACAACACCCAAGTATATAAGAGCCTTCGCACATGAGGAACATTTGCAATGGTAACTTTAGCGATAAAGGGCTCTTCGTTGATCAGATTCAGCAGGGTTGCTGCGGAGGCTGCACAATTGTTGAATGGACCACTTTGTTCTGGCTGCTGACCAGGCAGAGATGGTGAGTGATAAGCCTGTAAGCCCAGCTCTGCATGTTCAATAGATCTGCCACTTCCTGCTAAAATAATACTGCTCTACTATTTCCATGTACATGGGCTTGTCAGTGAAACCTGCTATTTCCCTCTGCTCCGTGCCAAGCGTATTCCTAGAAAAGAGAGAACAGCCTTTTTTCATGCAAGGAAAGAAAGGATGTGCTGTTTCATATTTTTGACACGCATGACATTTGCATCAGAGCAACTTTGAAAGCCACAGACAGCTGAGGAGCATAACTCAAGTCATCCATTTAAGCTGAAACTTGTGTACTAATACAAGGGGAAAAATAGACCAGATGAACCAGCTAAAATGGTCATGAACTGAAATGTTTCTGTAAAAAAGGCTGCAATTTCCTAAAAGAGTTCAGCTCTAATTACTACTGCTAACATGTCAAAACATGTTACCCAATGCACACATTATTAATAAACACAATATCTTTCAGCTCTTGCACAAATCACATCAACTGACTTGTTTAAAATCAAAGCAAAGAATAAATATGCATGGTATTACAGTATTAACATAACCGGTGGAAAGCCTTACATCACTTTCCTGTAGCCTTCTTGTAATGTCATCCCAGCATCCAAAGGACTCTTACGGGAAAGCATGTGGTGTGTTTTATTATCTATAAAACAGTGGTAATGGTGACATTCTAAAGAGGCAATAAAATAAATGCAAACAGGAAGTGGGTTTGGAGGCTAAAGAGACCGGTCAATTACTTTGATGTCACCGGCACATAAATTGCTCAGAAAATAAATAAATTGATAATTGTTTTGTTAACTTGAGTAAGTGCAATTCAAACCACAGTGAATACAATAGAAAGTTGATTAAATGCTTATTATAAAAAAAAAAAGTTATTAAATGCTGTAGATAAGCAGCAGTTTATTTAAATTTTATATTTATTTTATATTGAATTTAAATAATATATAAATGTATATACATGGATGTGCATTTAATAAAATGTATGTATCTACATATACATACTATACATACATATATTTTATTACACACACATACATGTACAATAGAAATTAGGGTGTATTTTAAGTTCAACATGGCCAAAGCTTATACATATGCTTGTGCTTATGCCATAAGCTTAAGATTTTCTTAAGCAATTAAACAAGTCATGTGCAATATATTTATGTAAGAAAGACAGACATTAGGTTCCTGAAATACCAAGAAAATGCTCTGAGGTGCAAGCAATAGCACAGATAATTTAACAAGTAAAAAAATTGTCTTAAGGCACACTGTTTCACCTTGAGCAGTTTCTTTGCATGACTTGTGATAAAAAGTGATAAAAAAGTGATATTTATGATAACTTTCATCTACTGCCATCATGTGATCCATGATACACTTTAACCAAACAAACTGCCTCATAAGTTGTAATTTATGTCTGAAAGTATTTTCCCGTTGTCTTTAATGTCCAGGTGCTCCATAAATCTGTGACAACATAACACATATGTGGTGCCACTGCAAATTAGGGGTTGAAGTTATTTCAAAATCACTGACTTTGTCAAAAAAAAAAAAACACTGATGTGAGGAATGAGAAGCCTCTTCATTTCATTCTACGGCTCAAGAGGCGTGTTTGAATTTTCTCACAGTAGATCAGGATGTGGATAAAGATGTGAATGATGGCGCTTGTGGAATATCTGACAACTTGCCTAAAGCTAATAACATAAATCATCACAATAAATAGTTTAGAACTTAAAAAAAAAAAAAAAAAACATACCTTTGAAGAGAAAATGCAACTGATTCACTAACACTGAAAAGATGTGATCCTACTTGATCTTTTCTGCCCAAAACATTTATAGATGTTCTTTTGTGATCATCATATGTGATACTGCATGTTTTAATAAATGTGTGTGACATGCGCTGCGTGTGTATTGTATTTTCAGTGACAAAGACACATGTGTTAACCTTGCGAAATGGAAAGAGAAGAGGTAGATAACAGTGTTGCTTTGGAGTCAGTGGCAAAGTAGGACAATGGCAAAAGGGATTCAACGATAGCAGAGCCCAAGATCATCAATCACACGTATGTGCACACGTGTGCATACTGTATACACACACAGCTCTCAGAGAGACTATGCCTATAATTACACTGTATCTCACATGTGTGCTTCCACTTTCTTACAGGATACAATGCTATTCCACAGCTGTGGACTTATATAAGTTATGTGCTATAAAGCTGTTATATTCCAACACAATATATTGCAGAATCAATCCTAGTGTGATATCTACCTCTGCGTATCAGTATGATTATTTGTGTGTGCTTTGGTGTAATAAATAATACTTTATTTACTTTATTTATGTCAGTGGCATCCAAAACAATACTGTATAATACTACTTTCTGAGTTCAGAGAGAGGGACATACTGTAACTTTAATGGCTGTTTCTTTCTTTAGAAAAATTTTCACAAGAAAGGAACATAAATAAATGCTTACATTATTGCCAAAAATCCTAGAAATTATGCACATTTTGTAAATTTTTTAAGTACAAACTCTGTGAAGTACCTCAGGGACATAACAAAGTGTTTGGTTTAAGACAGATATAAGACCATACCAATTGTGAAGAGCTTCTAACAAATCATTTTGATGAACCCCCACTTTTAAAATCTCTGGGGGACTGAAATATTACTGAAACCCAGGAGTGACCCATATATATGATGACATTCAATTTATAACTAAATCGGACAAACAAACAAATGGGAAACATCATGTTGTACTGTCTTTTTCACCCATAGCCAGAGAAGTAGTTGTGAAAATAAGCCAGAGATGAAGGCAATCTTTGCTGGATTGTAAACAACCTGTTTGGGATTACACTAATGCTTTATAAGAATGTGGTTATATAATAAATCACAACTGTGATGTAGACAGACAGACAGACAGACAGATAGATAGATAGATTTAAGTGACTTTCGTTGTCGTGACGTGACGTTTCGTGACGTCGTTTTCTCATGTGTATCTATGCCATCTGAAGGTCAATAGTCTCCTAGCAACAGTGCCAACAGGAGCGCAGTGGCTGGCCAGTCAGATTTTGTTTACTGGTTCATCCACTGACAAGTGTTTGGGTGCTGAGGGCAGAAACTAGGCCATGCCTAGTGACATGAGAGAGACAGAGTGAGATGAGGGCTTGGGGGTGGTAGGGGCAGATAAGAAAGTGAAATAGAGCACAGAGAGTGAAAGCAAGACTGAAAGTGTAGTTACTTACTGAAAAGAACATGAAAGTAAAGTGAACAGAGAGTGTACAGCAGGTGTGTGTGTGTGTGTTGCTTGTGTTAGAGCAGTTCATTGGGTTAGTGTGTTACTGTGTGTTTCTCAGATTGAACTTTAATCCTGCCTGTATCGGCTTATGATGCCCTGCGTTGCGCAATGTGCCCCTGTTTGGTCATGATCACGCGACAGCATTGTTTTTGTTTTGATTTATGCTCATGACCGTGCATTCATTTTTGTTTTTAACCCATCTGGGCTAAGTCTCTGGGGAAACTGAGATTATAGCATCTCATATATCTGTAAAATGAAAAATAATGCGGTTTAAAAGTGATTTTAGAGTACATTCTGCACTGGAGGTATTAAGATGCATTTTTGCCTCCTTAGTTTTAACACCTTACCATATTTAAATTAGTTGTGCACTGACATCATTTAATAATACTCTTGTGCCATATCCAAATTTCGACAAAACTGCAACATTACTTTTATATTTAGATAGTAGAAGTTCTTTTTATGAAGGAAATCTCTAGACAAGAACAACAGCTATATAGTTTAGCTGTCATTTTATAGCAGAACTGATCAGAATCAACAGTATGACATAAAATATCTTTGACCTTAATTTGTTATACACAAATAAGATCCTACAAATTGTAATATCTGGGTCACCTTTTGCAAGTAAAGTCCCCAAAAGTGTGATAAATGCCATTTGAGTTTTGCCGGCTCATTTTAAATTCAGATCATTGGCTGGTATCCTCTCATACATTTTTCATTGTTGGGCTCCTGCCCTTGTTCTTTGGGCTGTGGAAACCTTTTGTGGAGCTCCTTGGTTTTCAGCTCGGATATTAATCTTTTAATGTGCTCCCCTCTCTCTTTCACTCACTCTCTTCACGGCCTCCACCTCTGTATGAACATAAAGGGCACGGGTTTTTAAAGTGACAGCTTCCCCCCTCACCTCACCATCTCTCTCTCTCTATCTCTTGCACGTTTAGGCCTCACACTTTGACGAACGGCTGTTATTCCAAGAACGAGAGGGGCTGACGCTACAGGACACTCTTAAATCTGCAGTGGCGAGAGAGGCCCCGTTTCCTGACCCTTCTGAGAACAGCTTTGAAATGCGCCTCAAACGCTTCAGCGCCATCAGGGGAAACGGGTGAGCGGAGGCATGATCTTATCTACCCCGTCATAAAACTTTCACACCAATTAAGTGGGAGAACAGTTTCCTTGTCACTCTCACTCTCTTTCTCAGGGCTGCTGCCTGCTTTATAAAAAGCTTTACAGGATGTACGGAAGAAATCCTGAGGGGTATTAGGTGCAAATGTGCACTGTCACGGTAAATACCCATGCTGCAACATTGAGATACCTGTATGTGCTAACAGTAAAGAGTGTGATTGGCCAGCATCATCATAAAACAGAAAACTAAACACTTAAGTACATACTATAAGCACATCTTTATTCAATTATTTTGACATCCTAACAAATAAAAAATATATATACAGGGTTAAAGGAAGAGAGAGCTCTTTTGCTCACAGAAAGATTGTCCAGTATTTAGCATTATGTCTGGCAGTACATTAAGAAGCTCTTTGAGGTCGTGGGGACTTCCTGTTCTCTCTGAGACAGAAAGTGACAGGTGCTCCTGCCTCACATAAAGCACATAAAACAGTGAAACATGACTGCTTCACACACCCACAGACACTAGATAAGGCTCAGTGGCTCAGGATATAGATTCTTAATGAAGAAGACAGCTGTGCATGTGAACAGAGTCTATCCAACACAAATCCAATTAATCATCAACTCCCGTTTTGTTTCATAAATAATCTTCTTGTATCTTCGATAATCTTCTATCTTTGAATTCTTAAAAAAAAAATAATCTTCTAGAGTTCTATTTTTTTTATTTCAGTTTTATAAAAACCTTTTTTTCATTGTTATTTAAAGGGGGGGGGGGTGAAATGCTCGTTTTCACTCAATATCCTGTTAATCTTGAGTACCTATAGAGTAGTACTGCATCCTTCATAACTCCAAAAAGTCTTTAGTTTTATTATATTCATAAGAGAAAGATAGTCTGTACCGATTTTTCCCGGAAAAACACGAGCGCCTAGAGGCGTGACGTGTGGGCGGAGCTAAAGAATCACGAGCGCCAGTAGGCTTTTGTGTTGAGCGCGTCTGGAAGCTGTGACACAGATCCAGAGGCTGAAATTTAACAAGAGCAGCATCAGCAAAGGCGTCTCTATGTGGTATGTACTGAAACTGTATATATTTGCTTAGCGGTTTTGGAAAATGACTAAGTTCCACTTTGTCGTCTTTTTTTTTTTTTTTTTAAGCTGTACATGTGGAAAGTGCAGTTTGATAACAACATCGCATGTTGTTTACTTGATGTGCTTACGCGCTGATAGCTAAGTTAACAACACAGAGATATTTGATGCAGTTTTACTCGTGCAGTTTGATGACAACATCGCATGTTGTTTACTTGATGTGCTCATGCGCCGATAGCTAAGTTAACAACACAGAGATATTTGAAGCAGTTTTACTCACTGCCTGCGGTTCCAACACACGATCGTGACCCTTTTTCGTTGGGATTGCATTATCCTTAAGAAATAAACGATGTGCAAATCCAGCGTCAACCTGGGCCTTGTTTGTAAAACAAGCATCTTCGAAATGCAGGGAACAAACACAAACACTAGCACAACTCCGTTGATGCTCTGTAAAAATAAACTCCATCCACTGGTCCCTTAATGCTATTTCTCTTTTGGTAATCTGTGCAGGGTTGTCTTGCCCTGGCAACCAAAAACACACTCCTTTTATGACATTTCGCGACGCTCTCGCTCTGATCAGTGATTGTCTGTGCACAGCCTCCCTCTGCTCTGCTATACGGGAGCGCGCGCTCTTCCGGCAGACGCGCCCTTAGGACCCATATAAGGAAATTCCGCTCCATCTAACGTCACACAGAGCCATACTCGAAAAAAACTTTCCGAAACTTGTGACAAACCGGAAGGAGTATTTTTGGAACAGAAATACTCCTTCAAACGTACAACTTAATTTTTGAAACTTAGTCCATGTTTAGCATGGGAATCCAACTCTTTAACAGTGTAAAAAAACTCAGTATGCATGAAATAGCATTTCACCCCCCCCCCCTTTAACTTAGTTTAATGTACTATATTTACTTAAACTAAAATAAACATTTAATTATTAAAACTATGTAGAAATATTTAAAAATGCACAAAAACACACTTCAAAATTGCTTAAAAATTTCAATGTAAACAGAAAATCTAAAAGAAAAATACAATAAATAATTATTAAAACTGGTTCAGTGAACTGTTCAATAGCTTGTGCCTACACAAAATTGACTTTCACTAATACAGAAAAAAAAATATTAAATGGAATAGATAGATACATAGATCACAGTGTTAAAGAGATGGATTCTCATGCTAAACATAGCTAAAGTTCTAAAAAATAATTTAGAAGAATGACTGAGAATTTCTGTGCAGAAATTTCTTACTTCCGTGGTTGGTACCAGTTTTGGCTGTTTTTTTTTTTAGATCGTGGATGTAATGACATAGACGAGAATAGAAGTCCTTATATGGACATTTCTCCCAGAAAAGTGCGCCCGCGCACACACATTGACCAGAGGAGAGCGAGACCGCGCACATCAACTCGGAACTCAGTAGGACGGAACGGTCACTTACCCGATCGGGCCAGTGCTGTAGGGTGTGTGTTATATGTAGTCTAGGATATCGTAATTGTTGATTTAATTTATTTAATTTATTAATTTATTTAATTTATTGTTGATGCATCTCACTTTACAAAAAAAAACCAAAAAAACACACCCATTCTGTGCACGCATGCACTGACGTAGTCTAGTAGGTTAGACTTGTGCACGTGATTTAGTCTTAATGCCTCAGAATTAAAATATGCCCCTATATATATTTCATATTTATATAATTTAATAACTATGTTAACCAATATTACACACGAGTGCTGTTTTTCTCCAAATATTAGCATGATTACAAATGTGATGATTTTTCCCAGCGTACAGTTTAATAAACAAGAACTTAATATCAAGCGACTTACATTTTAGACACCAAATCGTCTGTTTCGCTGTATTTCGCCGACTAAAAATTCATAAAATCCACAGCTTTAGTGTGGTTCTTTCATTCTAATTTAATTTTTCAACTGTTTACTTTCGATTAAGACATAACCGACAGTTTTTTTGAACATATTATCCAAGACGGGTATTTTCATATTTATTTATTTTTTTATGTACTGTATATGTCGGTACAAGAGCAAGAAAAGACAAATTCGTCATTCAAGTGTTTTGAAACGCCTCTCTCTGTGTGAGCCTGAACAGCAGAACATTGCGATGCTGAATTGGCCTCTATACATCCTTTTCTGTTTGTTTAAACTGCGTTTCGTTCGTTCAGGTGCAGGAGGAACTTAAAGGAGAACTTTGTAAACGAGAGGCCGGATCAGGGTTCAGTGTTGCTGTTTGTGAGAGTTGTCTCTCTCTCCCCGTGCGCACCGAACACAGCACGCGAGTAACCAGCTACTCAGTACAGCTTTTCCGCGTCTTGTGTTTGAATGGTTTAAAGTATTTTGAATGGTTAAATTGGCAGTTCTGGTCATTTGAGTGACATGTTTTATAAACAAGGCCCAAGTCGAAGCTGGATTTGCACATCGTTTGCTATTAAAACATGAAGCCGTCCCTGTGATAAAAGACCCCATTCATGTAAGTACAATTGCATCAGATTTGTGTATTTTGTTGGAAATCAGCACATAAGTGAATATATGTTAATGGGAACAACACGAAACATCAGTATTATAGCTCCGCCCACAGGAGCTCGGCTTTTTCCGGAGAGAATCGGAAAGCTGTATTTTCTTTTATAAATATGATAAAAATAAAGACTTTTTGGATATATGAAGGATGCAATACTACTCTATAGGTACTCAAGATTAACATGAGATTAGGTGAAACTGTGTATGTTATGTACCCTTTAAGACCTTTTTTTCCCCTGGTCCAGGGTCATATATGGATATAGATATAGATAGATACATACATAGATAGATAGATACTGAATGTTCTCTGTTTTTACTTTCATTCATTCAATGATTAATTAATTTTTGCCCTTTTGGGAGCAAATTCACTCTAATGAATTATGTATGTTATGCAAATAGACAAAGCAGTCACAACGGCTTTTAGAAGACACACTGTTGAGACTCATGATTCATCTTAGCAGCTCTGTCCAGGACCCAACCCTCCAGACTAATGCACACTCATTCATAATGCCAGATAACAAGCTGAAATGAAACACGCTGTATTATTCACACTAAGTATCTGTCCTCCATCTATTCATGCCACGGGTGATATCTCAGCTGCCTTGGAAACCACTGACTCAGGTAAAGAATCCACCTTCAAAGGAAACAGCCCGGTGTTGTTTCTGACCGACCTGCCTGAAGAACATTAAAAGCACGAGGAGATCCTTCATTGCCCGATTTCAAAGAGACTGTGACATACTTGAGTGCTCAGACTTTCTCATGGGGAGCACTTGAGGTTCATGTGCAATGAGAGACAATGATGGAGGCCTCTTCATTCGCCACAAAGGCAGAAAGAAAATTATAGTTTTTTTTACAATGGCTGGACAAAGATAAATACTGTCTATAAGTATGCGAGGTAACAGAGCTATCGTGTTCACAAACAGAAAGAAGAATGCTATGATACAACACCACCTCAATATTTTCAACAAGATCTCGTAAGCATTTGCAATAATCTTTACAGAAAATATGGTTGTACCACACATATTTTTACTTTACTTTTAAACACAATCCCAATGTACTGACAGCATCTAAAATGTAAATAATTTACAAACACACAAATGTTTATAAATCCATAATTACTCATGAATATTTAATTAATGGAATTAAACGGTTGATTCCAATACATTTATGGTTATTGAGATTATGATTTCATTTATTTAGTGTTATTTAGTGCTGCTGGCTCGTTTCAAAGGATTACAAAAATATAAAAATCCACCATAAGGGATAATAAATGTAGTCCATTTTATTTGTGCACTGTGCAAATTGTCAGAATGTCATTATGTTTGTGTGTGCATGAGGAACAGAGTCCAATTCAGATTCTTTATCTCATAAAACTATTCTACACCAGCAGAGAGGATTTCAGTTTTTTTCCAAAATCTGTTTGATGCTGTTTCTACCTCAATCTATCAATAAAACAGGAATTCACATTGTGTTAAAAAAAAAAAAAAAAAAAAAACGTATAGTCGCTTATATAATATATAGGCATTTTAAGATAGAAGCATTTTCACAATATCTGTGACATGCTGTCGATTATCACAGAGCATTTTAAGAAAATCACAGCCACAAGCTATTTATTTACAGTACAACACTGTGAATGAATACCTAGTAACCGATCCTGTGTGCAATGACACATGGTTGTGTTATTGCTCTGGCTGATTTTGAATGGAGGGTTGCTGAAGTGATTATGTCTTGCAAACAGAGTGTGTAACCTAGAAAATGTGACTCAAAACCAAACAGAGAATCTTTTTTCAGCAGGTGGCTTTGTTGGTCTGTATTTACTGCTTCATCTGCCCGCTCTTTTCACCTTTCCTGCTTTTCACTGCTCATCTCCCTCACGCATCGGCAAAAACACGCTCTGTCACTAAGCCTACTGCTGTCAAATAAATATTTGCTAAAATAACTCTGATTCACTGATTATGTTTGTATTGTAAACACAGGATTTCTGCTTCCATGAGTTTTAACACTTGTAGCTTTGTGGCTCCATTAACCCTCATTTGTTATCAATACAAACATCCCTCATTTGTGACCTATATTCACTATTACTTTGTTCACGTTTCCAGCTTTACAAACAACATACCAGCACCAGCAGTAATCGGAACTCTAGTGCGGGCAGCATGCACGTTTAAAACATGTAGGTCAGAGTTGAGAGTTTACAGTAGGCCAGATGACAGCTGAGTGTAGAGGCTCATGCACTAGAAAGTCATCCACACTTTCATTGAAGCAGTGTTGTGATCTAAGGTGAACAATGACTACTGACTCATGTACAAACTGAGCACTGCCAGGCAGGTGCCAGAATGGATTTCAGCTGTGAAAAGATACAGTCTCTAACAAAAAATTGCTCACTACCCTTCAAGGCATCACATAAGACCCAGATCTAGACCAATATCAGACCAAAACCAGATCCTTTAAAACCCTTACCCACACAAACACAAGACCCAGTTATGTTAATATATTTTGAATATAATTTGTTTGAGATTTTTTTATTTAAAGAGATACAATTCTTGATTTAAGAGAGCATTAATTTAATTATTTTTTTTTTCTTCAAAAGTTTTTACCTCATATTTGATATATTTTAAATTATGTATATATTTAAAACATTCTACCCTCCTGCCCCACTCCCCCCAAAAAACATAATTGAGAATGCCACAAATATACTTAAAAAAATAAAAACAAA